>NC_073304.1:42530136-43130136 GCF_027595985.1 Sorex araneus
ATACCTAAGGCTCTAGATGCCAACACCACAAAGAGAGAAGAGAAATGTAATAAGTACAGTGTGATCCATTTATGTTTTCTCTTAAGTACAGAACAAACAGGATTTCCAAATTTTCATTGTTCAAAGACACTTATTTTTCAAAGGTCATAGTTTCTAAGTGTAATCTGGATGTTCAGCCAAAGAGCAATGATCTGTTAAAGTTATGCAGGAAAAAAGGGCTAAAGTATTCTCCCTGACATGATCCCTCAAGACATGTTTCAGAGTCATGATTTTATTTACAAAATGTCTCACATACTAACTTTGGAATATAATTCTGTTCTAGAAACGTTGTGACCCCATGATAATGTATGTCTACAAGTCTTCCTAATTTTTATCTTTCCTCTTGAGAGTGGCAAAGGCCCCCTGAAGGTTAGGATTTGAATCATTCACCTAACACATAAAACAAGACTTGTTAAGTTTATTTATTTTGGACTTTGGGCCCCAAACCCAACAGTGCTTAGGGGTTACTTCTGGCTCTGCTCAGGAATCACTCGGCAGTGCTTGGGGAACCATAGAGAATGCCAGAAATCAAACTTGAGCCAGCTGTGTGGAAGGCAAGCACCTTACCCGCTGTATTATCTCTCTGGCCCTACTTATTTTAAATCAATTATATTCTCATTTTGCAGTCTGGAATTGTTTGTAAGTACAAAGTAAAAGCTGACCTGCTAATTAATAAGCTATAAGATATTTTTACGTCTTGACCCTAGCCACATTTCTTTTCATCCTAGTATTAAAATCGCAGGGATAGGTCTGAGGTTGTTGTCTCGGAAGTAGAACACCTGTCAGGGTTCTCTCCCTGACATTGTATGCCGTACACCAACCCCAGTACTGGGTGTGGCCTGATAGTAGCCAGTCACTGCTTGTTAGTGCCCTTCCCCTGCACCCTAAGCCCTATTTATGGTCTTCTTATTTAAGAGTAATATGCTATTTTAAGTAATGTGTGAATATGATCGGAGCATTATTTTAGGCTTTAAAAATTATTTGTTCACTCTAGAACTTTGGGTATATTTGCCTAGTATAAAACTGGAAGGAGGAGTCTTAGAGCAGAGGAAATGTCACCAGTAATATTCTTCTATTTTGATAATTGGTATTTTTATTACTTTGTAATCGACTGTGTTATTACCACCCTCCCCTACCCATTTTAAAAGCACTGTCTTTCTTCTCTTTTGAACAGTGAAGGGGCACACCTTCACTGGAGAGAAAAACTCCACATTAAATCAATTTAAATCACCAACAGTAATTTTTTCTTTTCTTCTTTGGAGGGGAGAGGGATGGTCAAACCCAGCAATGCTCCAAGCTTAACTCCTGGCTCTGCACTCAGGAATCACTCCTGGCAGTGCTCCGGGGACCATGTAGGTACTGGGCATCAAACCTTGGTCGACCACATGCAATGCAAGCACAATACTCTCTGTACTACAGCTCCAGCCCTGCCAACTGCAATTTTAAAGCAACTTCCTGCAGTTATCTTAAAAGAAGAAAAGTTCCCTCCTAGTTCTTTCTAAATTCTAGACATTTTTTCTTATTGTCTAGGGTTAGAAGAGAAAAGTTACTATTATGCCTACCTGAAAAGTAAGTGTGGCAATTAATACATTAATAATGGAGAGATGCTTTAAATTTGCTTGACACAGCAGGATGACATATTATTTGCTGTAGGCTCATATACTGAATAATTTAAATATTTGTAGTTTTATTTTACATGTCATGTGGTTCTTAATCCTGTTAATCCTATCTATTATACATAATGCTTTTAATATGAGAGTTCTTAATTTTGTTCCCTCCTAGATGAAAGAAAAGGCATGCATCAAATTTGAAGTCTATAGAATTTAATCCAAGAATGAATGTTAGTATATTGTTCTATCACCTGTAATCCTGGAATACTGTGAGATTCTCAAGGAAAGTTTTAATTAAAAATTTTATTTTTTTCCCTTTGAATGAATCTATGTGTACACAATACTTCACTAAGAAAAGTTCTGTAGATATACTCCCTCAAGTCTGTTCTCTTTAAATGCTTTTATGACATGTGCTTAACTTCTTTCACTGGGTCATAGTGACTGGTAGATGACCTGATTGCTCAAGATAAAGCCTCCATTCATCTGTGGCCTTGATTCTATCCCTGATTCTCCTTGAGAACCTGCCCTGTTGTTTCTCTCCCCCAAGCTTGCATCTATGTCTTTACTAGCTGATAATTTCTGTCTAGAGACACCACACACACACACACACACACACACACACACACACACACACACACACTGAAACTGCTAATGTCTAACAGGTAGTCACTTCCTTCACTCAAGTGCAAATTTCCTCTTCAGCTGGTCACTTGGCTCCTACTTCAGCCCTTCCCCTAACACCTCCCTGACAAAAGTCACCTGTATGTCCCCAAAGGCTAGTTCTTTTATACTTTTTTTTTTAAGCACTCAGTCACTTTGCTTCTCCATGGAATGTGATCTTCCTATGCTCTCCTGAAAATTCTTTTGGTTTCTGTTATATAATTCTTCTCTGGCCATTTCTAAATTTGGGAGGATAATAATAGCACATAGTAATAATAGTGGTAGCTAGCATTTAATGTGGATCTACCATATATTAAAGCATAATTGATTTAGGTCTCACATTAAACCTGAGAAATGTGTCATTTGATTTGTTGGTGAGAAGCCAGATCAGAATTGAGTCACCAGTCTTGTCCTGAATTAATTACTGGAAAGAGGATAAGCTAATTCTTATATCAGTCAGGTCTATTTGGAGCTGAGAGTGAGATGAACTCCTCTTTGTGTGTGTGTGTGTGTGTGTGTGTGTGTGTGTGTGTGTGTGTGTGTGTGTAAAGTATATATAGATACAAATATATAATGAAGGAGTGTATATAGTGCAATTGGAGTTTACATTCTGACTCCGTGGGCTGGCAAATGACTCAGTGGCTATAAGAACCTGCCTTACAAGTATGAGGCCATCAGTTTAATTCCTCACCTGCACTGAGTGAAGTCCCAGGAACTCTGTTGTTTGGGACACTCAGCACCCAACTCAGTGTGTGATCTCTGGAGCACAGTCAGGTATGGTGAGCACCTCTCTGCAGTGTAGCCAAGCATATGAACACCGTAAGCAAAAGGGTGTGACCCTGGGTCATTGCAGCAACAGCGACAACAAAGGGAAGGGAAGGAAGAGGGATGAATCCTGGCTCTGTCACTTATTGTCTGCTCTTTGAACAATTGATTGTCTCTGAGCTTTGTCTCCTCTTATCGAGTATGTGTACTATTCCATGCCTGCCAGGGTTTTCGAAGATTTCAGAAGGGTTGAGTAAATCAACTCATGTATTTAGGCTAGTGTTTAGCCAAACACCAAGCCTCTAGTAAACCTGCAGCACAGGTTAGCCAGTCTCCCATCCCATCCCTCCACCCTCCCATTTTGGCCACTCCTGGTTTTCTAAAATGTGAACTGATCTTATCCATTTCCTGCTTCAGCCTCCTTGGACTTTGGTCAGGGTGATTTTTTTCACAAAGAACAGAAGAAAGCAATATAGTATAGCTTTTCTTTTTCTGTTTTTTTGTTTGTTTGTTTGTTTGTTTGGGGCACTCAGTGGTACTCAGAACTCCTGGCTCTGTGCACAGGGATCACTCCTGTTGGTATTCTGGGGACCATATAGGGCACCAGGGATCAAATCCAGGTCAGCTTCATGCAAGACAAGCACCTTACCTTGCATTGTACTATCTTTTCAGACCCTCTCTATAGCTTTTCTTTTGACTTTTTTTTTTCTTTTTGGGTCACACCCGGTGATGCCCAAGGATTACTCCTGGTTCTGCACTCAGGAATTACCCTTGACCATATGGGATGCTTGGATTTGAACCTGGGTTGGCTGTGTGCACGGCAAACGCCCTACCCACTGTGCTATCGCTCCAGCCCTTCTTTTTACTTTTAAAGAAAGAAACTGGGAGACAGTTTGGATTCCCAGTTGGATCCCAAAGTACCACATGCCCTGCTTAGCACCACCAGGTATAACCCTGGAGAACCCAGAGTCCATGGTGGTCCCAAGCACTGCAGGGCCGAGCAAAGCCACACCCTCTATGCCCTAGCATAGAACTGTCCAACTCAGTTGACCAAGTATAGCTGGCTCCCTCAACCCTGCTTGGGAGGCACCCCCCTGCCCCCCAAAAAAGTAAATAAGTGACTTTATAAGTTTATGTAAAAGACATAGATTCAGAAGGAGGTTCGGGGTTAAATGGTTATGGTATTCTAAGAACCCAGAGGGTTTTTTTCTTCTTTCTTACCATCCATAGGGTCAATTCCATCTAAAACTGATTTTCCTGACTATTTCCCATAGTATGATTGTCACACGTGTTTGAGTCTCTGTATTTCTTGATTCTTCTCAGTGAGAGATAAGGGAAGGCTTTCAGAAGCTCGAAAAAATTTTACTTTCTCAGAAATCTCTAACAAGTTGCCTTAATTAGAATTGGGTTATATGCTATTCTGTGTCAGGGTTTACTTATTGGGTGCAGGATCCTTCGGTGTTTTTGAAAGTATATAGGCACATGAAGAGAGAAATTCATATTAACAAAATTAAGTTTCTATAAGGAGAAAGGGGCAGAGATTCTGGAAGACCACTTTCAGTGTTCACTACATAAATAATCCCACTTCATGATCTTACTGCAACGAACTAGTTGTGGCTTACAAGTCAAGCAATTTCAACTCAAAACATTATTAAATATGAATGAATAAAATTTGAATTGAACTACTTGTAGTTGGACTGGAGCGATAGCACAGCAGGTAGGGCGTTTTCGTTGCATGCAGCCGGCCCGGGTTCAATTCCTCTGTTCTTCTCGGAGAGCCCTGCATGCTACCGAGAATATCCCGCCCGCACAGCAGAGCCTGGCAAGCTACCCGTGGTGTATTCAATATGCCACAGACAGTAACAACAATGGAGACCTTACTAGTGCCCGCTCGAGCAAATCAATGAACAATGGGACGACAGTGCAGACAGTGCAGTAGTTTCTAAAATGTGCAAGATGATTTCTCTTCTCTGTATTTGCTACCATATGACCACCCCTACTCTCTATCTCCATCTCTCTTTCTCTCTCTCTCTCTCTCTCTCACACACACACACACACACCACCACCACCACCACCACCTCACTGCTTGCAAAATAGCTCTGTGAATGAATACTTTGAAATTCTGTGATAAAACTTGATCATGATACTTTTTTATTTCTGTGCATAAATGGAACCCCAATAGGGTTGGCCACATTCTAGTCCCTAGAAGTCTTTTAAGGGTAAGAATTATGTCTTAATCCTATTTTTACTCATATATACATAATATATTGAATCCATGAGTCAAAGATTGGCCTTATTCTATACTGTTCATCAAATTGCATATTATATCTCTTTCGGGACATATCTTTAAACAAGTTTATAGATTTATTTCAGGATACATATGATAGATTTGTATCTTAAACTTTTTTGTTAGAAATTACATGAATATGTATTTTCTATAGTAATATAGTTACATTTTTATTATTAAAATGGATACTTTTAGAGCATATATTCATTGATAGCCCAATAGTTTATGTGGGAAGGCTGAGGAAATTTTTTGGGCTATAGGTTACCCCAGTCCTGCAGGAAATGCTTTAGAGAAAAGCCGCTTTCATTGCCATGAGGCCTGTGAAGCCAGTCCAGGAAAGATAAGTGATTTTGTGGACTGTTTGAATGTTGAGTTAAAATATAAACTTGTGTGTAACTCAGTGTTTGTTTTGTTACTTTTCCCCCCTTTTTTGGGGGGGGAGGGTTTATACTCGGCAATACTCTAGGGTTACTCCTGGCTCTGCAGTCAGGAATTACTCCTGGCAGTGCTCAGGGGCTATATGGGGTGCTGGGGAACAATTGCAGGTCAGCTGTTCACAAAGCGGTGAGAAAACAGTACCCTACATACTGTACTTGCTTGAGCCCTTTTCTTCCTTTCTTTCTTTCTTTCCTTCTTTCTTTCTTTCTTTCTTTCTTTCTTTCTTTCTTTCTTTTTTTCTTTCTTTCTTTCTTTCTTTCTTTCTTTTTTAATGTTTGGTATTGGGCTATACCTACAGATGCTGAGGATTACTCCTAGCTCTGTGCACAGGAGTCATTCCTGGTGATGCTCATATGTATTTCAGAGGCAAGCACCTTACCCCTGTGTTATATACCCCTTGCCCCTTGTTACTTTTTCTGAGTGAGAAAATATAGACAACTGAGACATTAAAATGTAGATTTAGAAAGCACAAAAGACCGTGAAGCTAAGATGGCTTATTGCAGGCTAGAGGGTGTCTTTATTCCTAATGCATTTTTATTTTTTGCTTTTTTTTCACACCCAGCGATGCTCAGGGGTTAATCCTGGCAGTGCTTGGGGGACCATATGGGATGCCAGGGATCGAACTCGGGTCAGCCGCGTGCAAGGCAAATGCCCTACCTACTGTGCTATCGCTCCGGCCCCTCCTAATGCATTTTTAACTCACTTCAATATGTCTATATCTATATATCTCTATCTCTATCTATCTATATACATACATGCATATAGGGAAAACTATAATGCCTAAAATTCAGTCACAGGAAATAAAAAGACTATGATAACTAAATTATGTAGGGTTTTGGCTTAGGGGTATATTGGGTTTTTTTTTTTTTTGGTTTTGGTTTTCCTTTGGGTTTGGGGGAAACCCAGAGGTACACAGGAGCTACTTTGAGCCCTTTGAGCTCTCTCCCCAGCCCTAACTAAGGTATTTGTGATACTATGTTTATATGCAGTAGTGGAAGACTCCAAGTAATCTATAAACTGCCAGCTGCTTCTTAGAGTTCCCAGAGGAGTAAGCTTTGAAGTTCAGGGAGTGGCTAATGGTTCCTTTGATCTTCTTAGTCTTTTCGCACTTCAGGGAGCTTTGGAGGCGGCCAATCTTACTTATCACTGGACCTATTGTTAAGCAAAAGAAAAGCAATTTCCTAGATACTTGGAGATAGGTGGTGTAGGTGAGGGACTTTCCCAGACTGACTTTCTGCTATGGCTTTTGGCCTGTCTCAATAGGTAATTCTATGGTGCAACCAGTTAACCTCTTTAATTCACTGCAAGTAACTATAGAGTTGGCTAATAGCCCCCAGCTAATGTGCCTTTAGTCTATTTTTTTATGTCATTTGATTTGTGCTTGGCTAATATGTGTGTTAATTTATTTTCTAAATCATTTTGTAAACTGTTCTTTAAAAAAAAAAAGCAAAAAATTCTTTCCATGTTCCCTTTCCTTTGGCGTTGCTGTTGTTGTTGCAGTGTTTCAATGACACACACACACACACACACACACACACACACACCTGGCTGTGGTGCTTCTTGGGACCACTCGCTAGGTCTGGTGCTCCTACACTTGGCTCCCCTAGGTTTGTACTGCATGAGGTGTGGCATGCATGAATACTCACAGGAGCATGTGTTGAGGCACACAAGTCTGGATTGTGGTGCTTGCCAGGGCTCACTTCAGTGCTTATACACACACTCACCAGCAGTTATGTGTAGCACTTGCACATTTTTTTCCATCATGGTGTTGGTAGGGGGTGCACCCCTTTTTGTGGTGCTTGCACGAACCTGTTTCTAGCAATTTGATCTAGAAACTGCTTACAGCACTGGGAATCACATTGCTGCTAGGTTTAAACAAGAAAGCAACCAGAATCGAGCTCAGTACATGTGGAATCTGGGATTTGAGCTCATGATTCTATGTTTATAAGGTAGGCACTTCTTTTTTTTTTTTTTTTTTTTTTTTTTTTTTTTTTTTTTCTTTTTGGGTCACACCTAGTAATGCACAGGGGTCACTCCTGGATCATGCACTCAGGAATCACCCCTGGCGGTGCTCAGGGGACCATATGGGATGCTGGGATTTGAACCCGGGTCTGTCGCCTGCAAGGCAAACGCCCTACCCGCTGTGCTATCACTCCAGCCCCAAGATAGGCACTTCTAAGTCACTAGAATCCCTAGCCACCATTCCATTCCTCTGGACCCATGAGGTATTCTTTAGAAAAATTGTTTTCTTGTAGGCAGAATTCTCCATGACATTGAAGCTAAAAGCATCTTTAAGATGAAACAGCACTGACCATGCAAGTGGAAGCAAACATAAACAAATGGGACTATATCAAACTAAGAAGCTTCTGCACTTCAAAAAAAAACAGTGACCAAAATACAGAAGAGCCCACAGAATGGGAAAGAATATTTGCCCAATATCCATCTGATAAGGGCTTAATATCCAGGATATGCAAGATACTTGTAGAATTGTATAAGAAAAAAATCTCCAACCCCATCCAAAAATGGGGAGAAGAAATGAACAGAAGTTTTCTCAAAAAAGAAATACTAATGGCCAAAAGGCACATGAAAAAATGTTCCACATCCCTAGTCATCAGGGAGATGCAAATCAAAACAACAATGAGATATCATCTCACACCACAGAGACAGGCACACATTCAAAAGAACAAAAGCAACCAGTGCTGGCATGGATGTGGGGAAAAAGGGACGCTCCTTCACTGTTGGTGGGAATGCCAACTGGTCCAGCCTTTCTGGAAAACAATATGGACAGTCCTTCAAAAACTAGAAATTGAGCTTCCATATGACCCCGCAATACCACTTCTGGGAATATATCCCGAGGATGCAAAAGATCACAGTAGAAATGACATCTGTACCTATATATTTATTGCAGCACTGTTCACAATAGTCAAAATCTGGAAACAACCCAAGTGCCCTAAAACAGATGACTGGTTAAAGAAATTTTGGTACATCTACACAATGAAATACTATGCAGCTGTTAGGAGAGATGAAGTCATGAAATTTGCTTATAAATGGATAAACATGGAGAGTATCATGCTAAGTGAAATGAGTCAGAAAGAGAGGGACAGACATAAAGGAACTGCACTAATTTGTGGAGTGTAGGGTAGCATCACATGAGGCTGACACCCAAGGACGGTAGATACGAGGGCCAGGGGGATTGCCCCATAGCTGGAAGACTGCTTCATGAGCAGAAGGGAGAAGGCAGATGGAATAGAGAAGGGATCACTAAGAAAATGATGGCTGGAGGAACCAGTTGGGATGGGCGATGCATGCCAAAAGTAGATAATGGACCAAACATGATGACCTCTCAGTGTCTGTGTTGCAAGCCATAATGCCAAAAAGTAGAGAGAGAGTATGGGGAATATTGTTTGCCATAGAGGCAGGGGGAGGATGGGAAAGAGGCGGTGTTACCTGGGATATTGGTGGTGGGGAATGTGCACTGGTGGAGGGATGGGTGTTTGATTATTGTGTGATTGTAACCCAAACATGAAAGCTCGTAACTATCTCACGGTGATTCAATAAAATTTTTTAAAAAAAGAAACATTGTTATCTTTTGAGAAATATGAAAAACCCAGAACATAAAAACTTGGACAAATAAAATTCAAGATGATTTGGGTTTTATAGTGTCTTTACCAAATCTACTCAATAAAAGATATTTTTTTAGGGGCTGGAGCGATAGAACAGCGGGTAGGGTGTTTGCCTTGCACGCAGCCGACCCGGGTTCTTATCTCAGCATCCCATATGGTTCCCTGAGCATCGCCAGGAGTAATTCCTGAGTGAAGAGCCAGGAGTAGACCCTGTGCATCGCCAGGTGTGACCCAAAAAAAAATATTTTAGGGGGCTGGAGCGATAGCAGAGCAGGTAGAGTGTTTGCCTTGCACGCAGCTGACCCAGGTTTGATTGCCAGCATCCCACATGGTCCCCCGAGACCTCCAGGAGTTATTCCTGAGTGCAGAGCCAGGAGTTAACCCCTGTGCGTTGCCAGGTGTGACCCAAAAAAAGCCAAAAAAAAAGAAAATATTTTAAAATATCCATATGATATATGAAAATAATTCAGATGTACCCTTCAATCTTAAAATACTTTTTGAAGCAATTGCTTATTTATGTGGAAATTATCTTATTATAAAGTTTCTTCATAACTTGGTCAGAATTTTGGGGGGTCTGGGGGGGGTCACCTAGTGGTACTCAGAGCTTATTCCTGGCTCTGTGCTTAGAGATCATTCCTGGTAGTGCCACCCCAGTGATCCAACCAGGGTCCGCTGCGCGCAAGTCAAAGTCAACCCTGTGCTATCTCTCTAACTCAGATAACTTGGTGTTGTATTTATTTATTTATTTATTTGCTTTTTTGGATCACACCTGGCTCTGCACTCAGGAATTACTCCTGGCAGTGCCTGGGGAACCAGATGGGATGCTGAGGCTTGAACCCTGGTCTCCTGTGTGTAAGACAAACGCCCTTTCCTCAGTAATAGTGTTCTGGCCCCAACTTGGTATTTTAATAAAAGTCAAACATGTTAATTCTGCAGACAATTACTGAACAGTGTAAGGAAGAAAACTATTTTATATGTGATGACTCTTAGAAAGCTACCCGTGCGTATTAGATATGCCAAAAACAGTAACAATAAGTCTCTCAATGAGAGACGTTACTGGTGCCTGCTCGAACAAATTGATGAGCAACGGGATGACAGTGACTCTTGGAAATAATCACAATGATTTTTTCTTTTCACAGTGCCAGGGATCAATTCCAGGGTCTTACACATGTCATGCAAGTGTTCTTCCTCTGAGCATCGTGGACTTTTTTATGCTTTTATTTTCTAACTCTTATTACATAAAAATATATATACATTTCTGGGCTTGAGAGACAGCTCAATGGGCAGGAGTACATGCTTTACACACAGGAGGCCCACTTCCTGGCACCACATGACTTCAGGATTTCCCCCAGGTCACCACCAGGAGTGACACCCCCCCAAAAAAAAAAATATATATATATATACCTTTCTTTTTAGATGGGAAAGATCAGCTTATTTTGTGTGTCTTTTGACAAGATGATACATTTAGTGTCTCTAATGATTATTTATAACAATTTTATGAATAATGATTTTTTTACTCCTCTATTGTCATATGAAGATACCCCCTCCTGAAAAGTAATTAGAAACAGGGGCCAGAGAGATAGTGCAGGAGTTGAGTCACTTGGTCTACTTGTGGCTATGACAGCAAACCTGATTCAAATCCCCAGCATTGTATGCATCTGGTCCCATGTGCACTGCCAGGTGTGACCCCTGAGCACCTCAGGTTTGCTCCTCCAAAATAAGTTAATTAAATTTAATTAAAGAGAAATAATTAGAAACAATCAGTCTATCAGAATCGGTTTTTATTTCTCAGTAAGGAACTCGATATATATATATATATATATATATATATATATATATATATATATATATATATATATATACACACACACGTCCACATTTAGTGGTTAACTGAGGGCCAGAGTCAAGACTTCAGTTTGAAAGTGGGACTCACAACACCCCCGGCACCAACCAACAGCACCACAAAGTGAAGTTCCTTGTTGATCCTGTGGGGTTGGTGTCCCCAGAAAGGTTTGGATAGACTTTTTCCCAAGATGTTGCTGGTTTATTCTTTTTTCATTTGTTTATATGTTGGGGCTGAGACCTCCAAGCCTGCCTGGACTGGGACTGGGCCTCCCCTGCCTAGATTTTCCATTTCCCAGTACCTAGGAGGTTTGACTCAGGGACTGCCCGCCCCCCCTCCCCGCCCCCCACTGGCGCCAAGTAATCCTGTCAACCGACCAGCATCCAGAGACTTAAAACCAAGCTTCCAGAATAGAGCGACACAAAGTCTCTTGCCTGTGCGCCTGGCTGTCTTCCCCAGGGCCTCCTCGGAGGGAATGGGCTCCAGCTTCCCTCCCTGCCCCAAGCAGATCTCCCGGCGGCGGAAGACCCCCGAAGTCTAGCCACAGCCATGCTCAAGGTCCCTCTTCACATGTTCAGACAAGCCTCACGCATAAAGGAATGGGCAGAGGAACCTAGGTGTGTGGGACCCGGGGCTGAGACCTCCAAGCCTGCTCGGATCAGGACTGGGCCTCCTCCGCCCAGATTTCCCAGTTCCCAGCAGCTAGGCAGTCACACCCAGGGACTGCCCCCGGCACCGTGTAACCTTGTCAGTGGCCAGCATCCAGAGACTTAAAACCAAGGTCCTGAAACTCCAGGTCTTCTTGGTTCAGCCTTGTGCGGGGTGGAGCTATACTGTGATTCTTGGTGGTGGAATATGTGCACTGGTGAAGGGATGGGTGTTCGAGCATTGTATAACTGAGACTTAAACCTGAAAACTTTGTAACTTTCCACATGGTGACTCAATAAAAAAATTAAAAAAAAAAAAAGCCAAGGTCCCGGAAAGTATATCTTATAGCCTACTTCTCCCTCTGGGAGAACCTGGCAAACTACTGGGAGTTTCCTGCCCACATGGGAGAGCCTTCAAAACTCCCCATGGTGTATTCATATGCCAAAACCAGTAACAAGCTGGGTCTCATTCCCCTGACCCTGAAAGAGCCTCCAGTACGGCATCATTGGATGGACAAGTAGGGAAAGGCTTCTAAAATCTCAGGGCTAGGACGAATGGAGATGTTACTGAGATGTTTCTTGCTCAAGAAATTTGACAATCAAGGGGATGATGATGATGATGATGATGGTGATGATGGTGATGATGATGATGATGATATATGTTTTTGAATCACATCCAGAAATGCTCAGGACTTACTCCTGAGTGTTCAGGGTGGGCTCAAGGAATCATATGGGATGCCATGGATCAAACCTGGGTCAGCCTCATGCAAGGCAAGTGCCCTAGCCACTGTCTATCACTCCAGCCCTGCTTTACTCTTTTATGTGTTTAAAGAAGGCATTGATCATCAAACTTAGTTTTTCTCTTCTTCCAAAGAATAAAGTGCTGGGAGACAATGTACCACCCAGAGACTCATTCAGGGATGTCATACATTAAGGTATTGAAGTTTTGGTTTTCATTTCACAGGTTTCCTGAGCAGCCCATGAAATTTCTATTTTGTGTGGAGGCATTGGTATCTCTGTCTACTGATATAGGAACCGGGGTTTCCCTCATTGTAGCACCAATATATATTCAGCATAAACTTTCAGAAAATATAGCATCTGGGATATGACTAAGTGGGAGAGCACCTGCCTTACTTGCACAGTGCTGCAAGTTCTCTCCTTAGCTCAAGCCCAGGTGGCCAAGTGCAGTTTCTGTCACTGCCAATGAGAGCCCATGTGCTACAAGAAGTGTGTGACCACCAGTACACCATAGCTATGAATGCCGCCCTGATACTGAAACCACAAAAGGGAAGAGAACCACAAAATATATGGGAGTTCTGGTTTTAAGTAGTCAACAATAGAAATCTTTACTAACTTTTAATAGACTCCCCCTCCAAATAATTGGAAGTGTTAATAGTGTTTTTATATACCCATAATAGCAAAATAGGAGAAACTGATTGAAAAGATATTAATCCAGACCATGGCTAATACATTAACTAATCTGGATGTATCAATAGTATTTGAATTTTACTGCATTCTTCAACATTATTCTAAAATTTTCCTGTGTGTTTACATATGCTTGATTCACCTTTCTTTATCCTTCAAATTTTGACCATAGGTTTTATAAATTCTTCTAAAGATTGAAAGGACACTAACTGTTAGCACTAATTGTTAGCATTAAATTATGATCCCTTTGGATTTTATATAACTATTTCAAAGTTTCTTTTTATTAGATATTGAGAAAATAATAAAAATTAAAATAATAAAATTTTTAACTTAACTAGAGAAAACACAAGAGGGCAACCTTGTACTACAATAAAATATGCTTAATACAATTAAAATGAATTTAGTATTTTAATCAATTGGTTTTCTTAAGGTATTTAAGATCTTGTCAGTATAGATTATCTTTTCATTAATAAGGATGTAGGTTGACTCAAGGAAATACAGAGTTAACATTATTTCAGTGCTTTTTGCATGTACATCTGGGAAATATTTTTGCAACTCTAGGGAGATGCCGATCTAGTTCCCACAGATCACTATATTTTGTCTGATTTCAATTTTTGGAAAAGCAGAGAAAGTGAGTTTTCCTTATTTTTTCCTCTGGATTTACTATACATATGTGTGTGTCTATATACACACATTTTTATATGAATATATGTATATATACATACACATTTTTTAATGGAAATCACCTTTTTTTAAAATCAAGAAATGTCTGATACATTGGAGCTCAGTGAAAGAGATTACTTTTAAAATAAAACAAAACTAAACAAAATGTTTGTGACTTTTGGGCCACACCTGGTGATGCTCAGCAGCTACTTCCAGGGGGTTGTTCCTGTGGGTATTCAGGGGATCAAACCCAGGCCTCCTGCATGCAAAGCCCCTTTGAGCTATCTCTCTAAAACTAAACTTTTTCTTTTTTAAAAATAATGAATCGCTAAAGGAAGAGCATAGTCTAATGACAAGATCAGAGAACCGTGTACAATCTTTTAAATGCTTTAATTTCCTGAGACTAAATAGAACTGTAATTGTGGTTAATTTACTAGGCCCTAAAATTAAGGACATGAGAAAATGGGAGATTTAAGGTAATTGCATACATCTATGCATGTGTAAATTCTCCCGGATCTTGATTTCATCTACAAAGCAAACATAAATAGCATCTGTGTGGTCTTTCTTCCTTCCCATTCCTCCATTCTTTTTTCCCACATCAAATTAATTTCAAGGTTAGTGTGCCAAACAGGATAGAAATTAAAAAAAAAAGGAAATAGAAATGGTGTTTTTATGAGCGAAATGTTGGAAGCAAGCCTTAAGAATTCTGTGATCAAATACCTTGTGCTTAGGGGGCTGGAGTGATAGCACAGCGGGTAGGGTGTTTGCCTTGCACACGGCTGACCCGGGTTCGATTCCCAGCATCCCATGTGGTCCCCCGAACACCTCCAGGAGTAATTCCTGAGTGCAAAAGCCAAGAGTTACCCCTGAGCATACCCAGGTGTGACCCAAAAAGAAAACAAAACAAAACAAAACAAAAAACCCTAGTGCTTAGAAAAACAACAAAACCTAACAGTTTTCATTTTCTGCCCCATACCAACTGTCCAACTGTATGACTTTGAGCAAGGTCTCAACCCCTCTGTGCCTTATTTTCATTATTTGTATAATGGGTAATATTATACAAATTTATAAAACATTGTAAGGTTGGTTATGAAACTTAAATGAACAGATACTAACAGCAGTGTGATACAAGGTTAATTGTATTGTTTGAATAAATAATATTTGCTGTCATGCAAGGAAACCTAAGAAAATCTCTAACAAAAATAAGGTATAGACTCTAAAATATGCACAGGAAAGCTGACAGAAGAGAGAAAGCAGGACCAAATAAAAAAGAAAAAGAGGGGGCTGGAGCGATAGCACAGCGGGTAGGGCGTTTGCCTTGCACGCGGCCGACCCGGGTTCGATCCCCGGCATCCCATATGGTCCCCCAAGCACCGCCAGGAGTAATTCCTGAGTGCAAAGCCAGGAGTAACCCCTGAGCATCGCTGGGTGTGAACCCCCCCCCCAAAAAAAAAAAGCAAAAAAAAAAAAAAGGCAAAAGAAAGAAAATTTGCATCACAACTGTTTTAATTTTTTTTTATTTTATTTTTTATTGAATCACTGTGAGATACAGTTACAAAGTTTTCATATTTGGTCCACCACCAAACCCCCGCATGCCCCCCTCCCACTCCCCCTCTGCCTGCGTTGCAGACGTTTTTCACTTTACTCTTTCCTTACTTTGATTACATTCAATTTTCAACAGGGATCTCACTATCATTATTTGGAGGTTTTCCTCCAACAGTCAGACATATTGGATGGCATCAATAGATTGTATGTTTTCATTTTTCAGAAAAGGTCGCGCGGCCGCTAGCCATCCAAGTCCCGCATCCCGGAGCCGTGTTAGTTGCTGCTCATTGTCGCCGAGGCTCCATCTGGAGAAGGCGTACCAGCTATACTTCCTCTGACTGGCTCCCCGGTGTGGCTGGCCCAGTCTGGGGTCCAGAGCATTCTCCGGCCGAGTTGCTCACTGGAACGCCCGCTTTCTTCTCTCAACTGTTTTTATTTTTAATGAGTTAATTAGCTCTTTCCCTGCTCACTGTCCCGTATACCTGGAAGTCATTCTTGGTGATACTGCCCAGTTCAAAGGGCTTAACCATGCTTAGACCCATCAAGGCAGTGTTGCTCAGGCCCAGTGCAGTTAGAGACCACTGGGGCCATACCTTTGCTTTGGTCACTCCTGGATTATATATAGAAGTACCAGGAGTCAGACAGTGCTGAAGATCAAACCTGGGGCCTTGTGCATACCACATGCATTACAGTCTTTGAACTCTCTCTCCCAGCCCTACAGTCATTTTACAAACTACACTTAGCTAAGAGTTTTTCATAATTCCTAGAGTGAATGAACCAGAAATTAGCGAAAGCTACTTATTAAATGTTGCAATAGTCTTGCCCATGTTAGCCAGGTTTTTTAAAAATGGCTCTTCTATTAATAGAAATGGTTAATCTAAAGTACTTTTTTTCAGTCAATTTTTGTTTGTTTGGGGGCTACACCCAGCGGTGCTTAGGTATTAGTCCTGGCTCTTTGTTCATGGATCACTCTTGACTGATTTGGGGGAACTATATGGGATACCAAGGATTGAATCCAGGTTAGCCATGAGTAAGGCAAATGCTTTACCTGCTGTACAATTGCTCTGACCCCCTCAATTTTCTGGAGTTGTAGTGATAGTATAGCAGTTAGGGCACTTGCCTTGCATGCAGTCTATCTGGTTTTGATCCCCAGCATAGCATATGATTCCTGAGCACCAAAAGAAGTAATTTCTGAGTGAAGAGCCTGGAGTAACCCCTATGGATCACGGGTATGGACCACCCACCTCACAAAAAGTCAATTTTCTGTATAGTGCTCATAAAATTCTTTCATTTAGTGCTCACAAAATTCCTCCAGGTTCAGTATCCTGCTATTGATAGGATCTGAACTAAAGTGTGTTATTAGGGTGTAGTTGTCTTTTCTTTCTTTCCTTCTTCTTTCTTTTTTTTTTTTTAAATAAGGCAAATGAGCTAAGCTTCATCATCTAGAGAAGTTACCTTGACAAAGGTCTGAGTCATCTGCAGTTAGTTTCCTCCTCAGAATTTTCATGTTTCTAAAATATACAATTTTGGAAAAAAATTCAGAATCCTTGTATGGTTTTCTTTTTTTTTTTTTTTTTTTGCTTTTGGGTCACACCCAGCGATGCTCAGGGGTTACTCCTGGCTTTGCACTCAAGAATTACTCCTGGCGGTGCTTGGGGGACCATATAGGATGCCTGGGATCGAACCCGGGTCAGCCGCGTGCAAGGCAAACGCCCTACCCACTGTGCTATTGCTCTGTCCCTTGGTTTTCATTTTTTTAAAAAGAATTTTGAAGGACCTTTTAGACCACACAAAACAACCCATCTTAACATGATCATCTGTAGAGATCATATTTAAAAACAAGGTCACACAAGTATGGTGTGGGAGGTCAGGACTTAAAACACATCTTTTGGGTAATACAAGTTCAAGAGGAGGAATGGAGACAGAAATTACTACTCTGATGAGAGTTAGAGAATAGAAATAGAAAGCACAAGACCTGTGTAGAAAATATCAAATACTTCATACTGGTTTTCACAAGGATGTTGTGTGTGGAAGAAAGTATTCTGGTCCCTCTCCAGGTACTTCAGGAAATCCCTGAGCTTTTAAAGAGTGGTTCATTCATTGGTGTCATAGATTATGCTGTTACATAAGTATGGGGTGGACAGGGAAACTAGTGGAGACAGGAAGACCAGGGAAGAAACTATTGAAGGTGTCTCAAAGAGGTCCAGCATCAGACACTGAACTTCTAGAAATGTTGTATTGGGCATCTGCACTCATTCCACCTTCTCCAACTTATGGATTGCCTGCTTGTGATTTGAAAACTTCCAAACCTAGCAGGATCTCCTTGGCCCATCAAGATAATTGCTTGAAATATATTTCTTCACCTGCCTGAGCCACTTGATGAGGAAAGTTATACATATTGTTTACTTCAAAAAAATGTTTCCCAAAGTGGGCAATACACAGCCCCATGGAATGCTGGAAGAATCCAGGAGCAGTAAGAGTAGCTTTGGGTACAATCAAGGGGAACTTTCTGTTTCTTCACTTAAAGAAAGTAGATTTCAGTGGAGCAGGAAGACAATGAATTTTTTTCCTTAAAACTGAGTGGTAGACTGCTGGGAATATATCCCAGAGGAGCAAAAAAGTATAGTCAAAATGACATCTGCACTTATATGTTCATTGCAGCACTGTTTACAATAGCCAGAATCTGGAAAAAACCCGAGTGCCCTAGAACAGATGACTGGTTGAAGAAACTCTGGTACATCTATACAATGGAATACTATGCAGCTGTTAGAAAAAATGAAGTCATGAAGTTTGCATATAAGTGGATCAGCATGGAAAGTATCATGCTAAGTGAAATGAGTCAGAAAGAGAGAGACAGACATAGAAAGATTGCACTCATCTGTGGAATATAGAATAATAGACTAGGAGTCTAACACCCAAGAATAGTAGAAATAAGTACTAGGAGGTTGACTCCATGGCTTGGAGGCTGGTCTCTAATTCTGGGCAACTCAGAGAAGGGAACACCAAGTAAAATGTGGTCGGAGGTCATGCGGGGGAGGGGCGACGCATCCAAATGTAGACTAGAGACTGAACGCAATGGCCGCTCAACACCTTTATTGCAAACCACAACAGCTAATCAGAGAGAGAGAACGAAAGGGAATACCCTGCCATAGTGGCAGTTTGGAGTGGGGGAAGACGGGACTGGGGAGGGTGGGAGGGACGCTGGGTTTACTGGTGGTGGAGAATGGGCACTGGTGAAGGGATGGGTTCTCGAACTTTGTATGGGGGAAACATGAGCACAAAAATGTATAAATCTGTAATTGTACCCTCACGGTGATCCACTAATTAAAAATTTAAAAAAAAAACTGAGTGGTAGGCTGAATAAGTTTGGGAATCTCTACAAGAAAGCCTACGGTTATGTAGGACACTGGAAGGTCTTTCTTTCTGCCTTTTTTTTTTTTTTTTATCCTTAGCATTTTCAGACTGACCTGCCAAAACATCTTGGACCAAAAAATGGAATTTGAAAAGCGTCTTTTCCTTTAAGTTCTTAAGAGCTTTTCTGTACCTTTTGCTCAAGGAGTTTATAAAAGTGGGTTAATGACCGAATTAAGCAGTGCCAGCCAGGCAGATATTGTCCGCATATTCGGAGAAAGTGTCCACCCACTGCTTGCCATTGTGTTTGCCTGGGATATGCTTACAATTATGTAGGGGATCCAGCAACAAAAGAAAATGAAAGTCACCAGAAATAGACGAAAAGTTCCATTGTATTCAGGAGTCAGGATGTTGCATTTTTAAAAGGCCACTCATTCCGCTCCAATAGGGCCTAGGTAGGTGTCAGGTATATTCTGGAAGCAAGTAGTGCCCCTACCTAGGGCTATTTCTATCTCAATCCTCAAATACATTTAGAGTCATGACTCTTCATTGCCAAGAAGGTTATACTTGGCTTCATTCTATTCAGCAATTGACTTTCATGTCATGTGGCCAATTGGCTTGATCTCTAGCTACTTCTGCTGCATGAACATAACCTTTGTGCCAGCGCACAAGTAAGGAACAAAAAGAGTAAAACTTTAAATTTCTTTTTTTGGGGGTCACACCCGATGATGCACAGGGGTTACTCCTGGCTCTGTACTCAGGAATTACCCCTGGTGGTGCTCAAGAGACCATATGGGATGCTGGGAATAGAACCTGGGCTGGCCACATGCTAGGCAAACACCCTACTCTTTGTGCTATTGCTCCAGTCCCAAGAGTAGAACTTTACAAGCTTGCTTTGGGTTACCTGACCACTGAGTGTTGGCTGAGATTTCCAAGGCTACCATCTTACAAAGAGGAAACTTTGAAAAGGCAACTTGTATTTAGATCCAAATCCCAGTGCAAATGCTTGTTTTAATACTCTACACGGGGCACAGACTTCACCTCTCTACCTGCACACATTGTAGATGTGTGCACAAGATCCGCTCTGTATCAAAAAGCTAGTGCACAGGGAAGTGGAGGTGAATGCCATTGGCTGCATCTCACTGTTAGCAACATTTATAATTGTAAGATGGTTCTGTAAAATTGGATTCAGTAAAGCTGAATCCAAATGATAAAATGTAAACTTAGCAAGATTGGGGACTCATTAGTATCAAACATTTTCTCAGTGCAGTGTCCTAATTCTAGCCCTGGATATATTTACTACCCTCTGAAAGAGTCACATATCATGGTTTTTTTTCAGAGAGAAATGGCTTTTGTAGACAGGAATCTACAATTTATTTCATGTATTAAACACATTTAGCACCTCTTACTGGTGGAAACTAAAGTTATCCCCTAAGCTATTATCAATTATCTTTAAAACTATACAAATATATGAACACATTATGAGTATATATTAGAAAAGGAAAATCTATACAACAATGTTTTATTTTTTTACCCATTAAAAAACTGTTTAGTATATTTTTATGTTAAGGAATACTTAGAAATCAAGTCACTGTCACTGTCATCCCATTGCTCATTGATTTGTTCGAGTGGGCACCAGTAACATCTCTCATTGTGAGACTTATTGTTACTGTTTTTGGCATATCCAATACACCAAGCAATACCAGGGGTTGCTTGCCAGGGTCTCGAGAGGGGTGGAAGAATTGAACATGGGTCGGCCGCGTGCAAAGCGAACGCCCTACCGCTGTGCTATCACTTCTAGAAATCAAGATCACTTTAAAATAGCTTCTTATAGTGTAGGAGGTGAAGCACAGCTGACCCCCAGTTCAAATTCCTGGCTCAAATCCCCAGCATTGTATATGGTCCCCTGAGCATTGCCAGTAGTGATCCCTGAGCACAGAGCTAGGAGTAAACCCTGAGCACTGCTGGATATGAGCCCCCCCCAAAAATGACTCCTTTCTTTAAAAGTAAAAATAGTAATAGGAAAGATAATTCTTTCCTAGTACTATTTGTATTTGAAAAATAATGACATAAAGAAGTATTTTTATTTTTAAATAATAACAAAAGCTATGGTAGATTTATAGAGAATAATCACCTCATACTACTTCCTCCTTTTTTGTCTCCCTCCATTTCTAGCTGCTTCTATTTTCTTTTACTTTTGTGTCTACCTAGGTTTGGTTTTTTGCCTTTTTACCTCCTTTTCCCCTTGTTAAAAAAAAAAGGAAATTGAGTTGTTATTTTGCCTTCTCATTTTGTATAGTACTTACAAAGAATTCAACCTTTCTCATTCAGATACCAGGAGGTAAAAGAAAGTATGAAATTAGTATTCAATTAATTATGATGAGAATTTCAGAGAAATCACATTGCTTCAGAGATATTCTTTTTCTTACCTCTGGATTATCAAAGACAATACAACTGACCAAACATTTGCCCATAAATTTCACCTTTTTTTCATGAAAAATATGGACACTATAGAAAAATCACAAGAAAGTTTCCCAGGGAAAATAGCGCATTCAGATCAAAGCAAAAAGTCTGAGTTACTTGCAAATCATGATAACTTCACAGGTTGTTCTCTGCACAGTAATGAATCTGCTTTAGGTATAAATCCTGCAAGAATTGGAACACCCTAAAAACATTCTAAATTTAACTTTCCAGTTTGACAGAAAATAATAAAGACTGATGAAAACGATGTTGGGTACTTTGAATCCTAAAGATCAGACATTTATTTCTAAGATATTCTTTTCTTGCAAAATATTTTCTCAAGTGATGGATAAACATTTTGTACATGTCTGGAGTTTAATAAACAAGGAATGTTTAAATGGGCAAAGAATGGCAGATGCAGGTGGAGCCTAGTTTATAAATGCATGAAAGACCATAGAAGATACGAGTAATACCTGATATTCCTTTGTTTTACCTCCCAGATGACTCACACTTATCCATCTCTTTCATTCTATTTGAGCAAACTACATCAGGGCTGCTTCATTATCATCTTTTCTCTGCTCACTCTTTGAGATTTTTTTCTATATGTTCTAAGGATGACAGACTGGGGTGCAGATGAAATATTGTTCAGAATTGACAACTCAGTACAAACACCAATAAACATCTTTATTGAAGTGGAACCATTGTTAATCCTCCTTTGTGCATTCACATCATTTTTTTCCTCTTCCTTTGTCTCAGTGATGCCAATTTTTCTTCTACAAACCTCATGTTATTGCCCATGCTGTGCCCAGCATGTACCTACTAAGATTTGCAAGCTTCTTTTCCTCCAGGGATTCTTTCCCTGACAAATGTAATTTGAGTTTTATTGTACATTGGGGCATTCTCCCTCACTCGCCTATTATAATTCACCTCATCAATTGTTCAACAATTCATCAATGTGGTAAATTGTCCTTATGATGACTCATCCAAGAAGCTCTTCCTGCTGCATGTTTTGGGATTGTTGATATCTTCCTCTGCACTGAGAAAAGTTTACAAGAGCAGAGCCCCGTCAGCCCACCTGGGCTTGAACAAAGAAGTGAAACAGGCCTGGAGAGGCAGGATTCAAGCTCCTAGCTCTCAGCTAAGAGGCTTCACCACCATGTTTAAAATTCTACCCCCTTGGTTGTCAAGTAAATCCAGAATAGATTACATATCCTATTTTTGTGCTAATGTTTAATCCTCCCATACCCCAGGTAAGTAAACAAAAGATGTAATCAATTAGTTATCCCCTTTCAGGTCAGAAGGAATCATAAGAGGAAGATGAGCTTTAAGGTGCTTTTCAGCATTTTAAATCACCATCTGAAGCATCTATATTTGTGACTGTTCTTAAAGTATTTTAACAGGGGAAATTATGTATTGGATCTACAAATGGGGATAATGACAGTACTTACTGTGTAGGGTTATAATAAAGAATAAATGAGATAATGCTAGTAAAACACTTAACATAGTGTCTGGATTAGAATTCCAAAAGCTATACTTATTAATTAATGTATTATCCATTAAATACACTTCCTCACTAAAATGAGAATTATAGAAAAGTTCAGCTTTTCAAGTGTTTAAGGTAGGAGTTCGTGTGTGTGTGTGTGTGTGTGTGTGTGTGTGTGTGTGTGTGTGCCCCCGCGTGTGTGTGAAAAAATGTTGGGTTTTTTTTCCCTGTGTTTCGGGGATGGAACCCAGGGCCTCCCACGTGCAAGAAAAGCACATTATCAAATTATGAATCATATTTCATAACTGATTACTCAGTAGATAGTTTAAAGTTCAGGTACATTCTTATCTCCTTTGTGTATATAAGTAGTTTTATTCTTTCATAAGCACCAATAGGATATTGCATAAATCAGAAAGTCATTATTCAACTTCTGATATTACTTACATCACTTTGTTCCATTCAACATGACTTTAAAAAGTTCTGCTTAGTACCATGGAGATGACTCAAAAAGGCTGGAGTTCATGCTTGCCATGAAGAAGCTATTACTGTCCTGAAACTTGTTTTTGGTTTGGGGCCACACCTGGCAGTGTGTAGGGCTTACCCTAGCTCTATACTCAGGGATCATTCCTGGCAGGGCTTGGGGGACCATATGGGAGGCCAGGTATTGAACCTGAGTCAGCCATGTGTAAGGCAAGTGCCCTACCCCACTGTACTATTGCTTCAGCCCTATTTTTAACTTTTAAAAAATTTACTTAGTTTTATATGCCTTTAAATTTTTTAATATGTTTTAAATTTTTACTGACTTATTAGTTTAGAATATTGTGGAAGCCATCTTTTAAAAAATTTTAAGATTGCTGAAAGATCAATAGTAATCTTTGAAACATAAGGAAATTTACCTTTTAATTATTTTCTTGGTGATACACAGTAAGAACTGAAAGACAAACAATGAATGAGAGTTCCTTTTTTACCACATCCCCACCAACACAAAAATTGTTCCTACTATTTTTAATATGTGGGCTGGAGTGATAGCACAGCGGGTAGGGCATTTTCCTTGCACACAGCCCAACCAGGTTCGGTTCGATTCCTCCTTTCCTCTCAGAGAGGCCGGCAAGCTACTGAGAGTACCCTGCCTGCACAGCAGAGCCTGGCAAGCTACCCATGGCGTATTTGATATGCCAAAAAACAGTAACAAGTCTCACAATGGAGACGTTATTGGTGCCTGCTGGAGCAAATCAATGGGGACAGGAAGGACAGTGCTACGGTGCTACAGTGCCATTTTCTCTAGTGTGAGGTATCGTCTCATTGTTCTCTTGATTTGGATTTCTCTGCTGAGCATTGTTTCATGTGCCTACTGGCCTTCTGCCTGTCTTCCTCTGAGAAGTGTCCTCTCCCCACTTGTTGATAGGGTCTTTAAATTTTTGTTGTTGTTGTTAATCTTTATGCGTACTTTATATATCTTGGATAGCAAACCTTTATCCATTGTATTGAATGCAAATATTTTCCCCATTCAGTTAGCTGTGTTTTGGTTTTAGCCTATGAGTTTTTTTTCTATGCAGAAGCTCTTTAACTTTATGCAATTCCATTTGTTTATTTTTAATTTTGTTGCCTTTGCCAGTATTTTATCCACTGCTGGTGTGAATGTTGCTGATACAATACTCTATAAAACCATTTGGAGAGTTCTCAGTAAACTTAGAATTGGACTGCCATATGACCCAGCAATTTGGGGCATCTATCCCCAGGACATAAAAACACTCTCCAAAAAGAACATTTGCACAGCATTATTCATTGCTGCACGCAGCACAATAGCTAAGATATGGAATCAACATAGGTGTTTAATGACAGATGAATGTATTATGAAAATGTGTTGTATAAACACAATGGAATACTACACAGCTGCAAGGAATGATAAAATCATGCAATTTGCTGCAACAGGGTTAGAACTGGAAGATGTCATGTTGAATAAAGTAAGCCAGAAGAAGAAAGACAAACACAGGATGATCTCACTTATCTGTGATATACAGAACACTGGGTAAGGAAATGTAAATGATAGTAAAAGAGGGACCTCAGTGTTTAGAAAGGAGACAGACAGAGAAGAAATAAAATCAAGAGGGGAATAAGATAATTAGAAGTAATGGGTTAACAGGCAAAAGGGCTTTATTTATACCCATGATATGAGTGAGGGGTATAGCCATATATCGAAAACACAGATGCAACAGAACTGGAAGTATGAGATTTAAGTGACAACCACTGGAACTTTGTAATATGCCTGTCAAGTTGACAGGCAGGTGTGGAGTGAGGGTTGGGATGGGGAGAGAATCTGGGAAAACTGGTGGAGAGATTGATGTTGAATTATTGTATGCCGATAACTCAACTATTAGTACTGTGTAAAAACAGAATTAAAAGACCAAGATATTCTGGTAAGTTTGATAAGTTGCCCAAACCCGATGATTTGGAATATAGCCTTTAGCAGTGATTCAAGGCTTCACATCTGTTCGTTTTGTGTTACTATAAGATAGTTTTTACATTATTGAGTCTGAAATGCAAAATTTCTTTTAACTTGTGTTATTTCTTAAGCTGCATCTATGGTATGAGCACCTGAAGGTATAATTTGGGGAGGGGGGTGGTGTTTGACTACCTTAAGGAACACTCAAATAAAAGGAACAGCTGGCTATATATAAATCTCATTAGCTGAGACTTAAGGCAAACAGACCAAATCTGGTGGAATTAGGATGTGTTTTGTGGAAGAAGGGGTAGCAGATTAATTAATTAATCAAATGAGAAAACATAATTTTTTGAAAACATTAAAAATAAGAAAATTTTAAGATAGATTTCAGAAAACAAAAATTATTGTTTTAGCTAGCAGTCAAATTATTGTCAGATGAAGCTACCAAAGATTTGGGGTGGTTTTGACAAGCCCATCGTAACTCGGAAACAGCAGAGGGTTCTGTGTAATCGGCTGCAGGAGCAGAGTCAGAGGTTATAGCCATGGAAACACATCCCAGGGACCACTGGGCAGTCACTGCAGTTGGCCAGCCCACGCCTGCAAGTGGGAGCAGGCCCAAGTTCCAACATGACCAGTCACACCCACAGCTCTCGCGGTCTCTACTTCCAAATTGGATTCTGTTTCTCGGATATGTTTCTCACTTGGGAAAGTTCAAACCAGGTCTATAAAAGAATTGGCACCCTTGGGAGAGTAGGTGAAATAAATGAGCCCTCAGGACTAAAGATTTCAGTTGATTTGTCCACATTATTCCTTAGGCTTTAAAAAAAGACTATTATTTTTAAAACCCATCTTGGATTTTATTTCACAAAGTTCTGTGTTCTCTTAAGTTGTATGCTACATTTCAAAGGCATAAAAGCATGGCTTCAAATATGTCAGGAAAGCTTACATTTTGACAGATATTACTTTTGTAAATAATATCTTTCTCCTCATATGTAAGAATCTGGGAAGTTTTTTCCAAAAACATGTGCTTCAAAGTCATCGCATCTCAGCAAGGAGGATTATGTTTATTATACTTAAAAGAGGTGGAAATGGAAATTGTGGAAACAATTTGTCCAAGTGATCTAACAAAGTCATGATTGAGCTATAATTTAATCTGAATTGCTAGGGTTCTATCTTAATGACTTTTGCTACGTTGGTTCAAATAAAAGGATATTGATTTAAGACGATCACAACTGAGATGTAGTTCATATTTCTAATAATTTTCACAGCAATACAGTTTCATTTCTCACCTGGAAGTAAGAGCATGTGTAAATGTATTGAAATTGTATATTTGGTAGTATATCTCCTACGTTTTCATAAATTAAAGAAAAATCTAAGATGGTGGCTTAGGTATTAAAATAAGAAATTTAAGACATATTGGTACATGCGATTTTATATCTTATTCTAATTTCTTAGGAAATTAAGGTAAAAAAACCAGTCTCAAGCAGGTAAAATTATTAAAATGAGACTAACATTGAAAGTAAAGCAATACTTGCACCTCTATTAAATAAATCAAAGTAGTTGGTTATTCAATTGTTAGCTGAATTTTTTCATTCAAACTTTAAAAATGACCATCTCCACCAACAGGTCCTGGGTTTCAGCTCAAGTGTTATTCAGAAGCCCAGATAAATTTCCTTATTTACTCCCCTACTGTGAAAAGGAAATATAGTAAAGTTGCTAGATAACTGCCCTGAAATAACAATGAACAATATTATGGTTATAGTTTTATTCTTATAAAAGAGATTAAAGGAATTTCTTTTTTAACGACAAACTTGGGAGCCAGAGAGCTAGTACAAGGGAACAAAGTATTTGCCTTGCACGAGACTGACTCTGGTTCAATCCCCTGCACCACATATGGTCCTCTGCCAGGTGTGGCTGGTTCTGCAGTCCCCCAAACAATTATGTTTGTTTTTACCCTTTTGTATTAAAATTAATTAATTAAAAGTATAATGCTGTAGTAGTGTGTACTTAAAGATTATTTGTTGTTAACATAGATATATCCTTAAGATACATCTGCTGAAATGTCTTTAAAATAAGTTGTGAGTCGATATGAAACTAGAGATTTACTAAGATAACTTGTCATTTGTATGTCTTTATTTTACTTTCCCTCTGTCAAAGCAAAGTCTCATTCGGCATTTGTGATTTTTTTTTCTGAAAAAATAAGTTACTTCTCCAAAATAATTGGTTTTATAATAGAACCTCTATATTGAGTCTATTTGTGTGACTGTACAAGTTAATACAACTTATAATGTCATCGATACTGTAAACCCTGTTTAAGATCTGTACATTCTCTATTTATATGTTTAGTTGTCCATCTAAACTGGATTATCTACTGCTTTATGCTTATGTAGACATTACCTCATTGTGACTTTTCATAGAAGTTATTTGGCTTATATCTCCTAGAATCTTCGACTTTTGTCTCTCCTGTGGTGCCCCTATGTCTAATGAAAGTTCTGGGTGAGGAATAGTATAACTGACTGTAGATAAAATACAGCATCATTTTAATCTGTTTCATCTTATTAAATTGGGCTCTGAATAAGTTGTTAAAATCATTTTGCTTGTTTTAATTTTGGGTCATATCCAGTGGTGCTCAGGTTTCTGGCTCCATGCTCTGGGGTTTATTCTGTGCTGGGGATGGAATTCAGATCCCTTGCATATAAAGCATCCACTCAGTTCATTGAGCTATTTCTCTAGCCATACAAGCTATCATATTGGATTTTGAAAACCAAGTTGTTAGTACATTTATATTTAATGGGTGGGTTTTAAGAGATTAATGGTTATCAGAGTATTTGTTACAGAATTATAAACTTCTTTTAATGTCTTTATATGCTATAGTCACGGATGATATTTGAACTTAATCTAGTGCCATTTCCATTTTGTTCAAATGAGAAAATGGCTCTTGCGGGAATCCTCTTGACTGTCTTCACCTGAAACAGGGTATTAGCAGATTAGAGCAAACATTGGGAGGTTCTTCTTGTTATCTAAGCGAACAATAGCACATTTGTTTTCTTTTTTCCCTTCAAGGACTGTTGAAGGTCAATTTTTGAAGAAAGTGTTGTGTGAATATAAAGATGGCCATGCAATTATGTAGAAGTAGACAGATAACTTGCCTGAAAAGAAGTTCTTCCTAACACAGAACTACAAATAAGAAAGAAAAGCTTAAGCATGTACAGACGGCGTGTCTGCTTTCTCAGTGTTCTCAGGTTTCAAGCCCTGGTAGAAATTTCCCACTTAGGGCACAGAGTCGCAGAGATGTTGCAAGATCACGGGAGCTCTCAACACTCATACACAATCCCATCTTACAGTTGATGCAGGAGAAAATGCAAAGAGAGAGTAGGGGGAAGTGGTATTTTATTTCCACTTATTTGCATTCCATAAAGAACTGAATTTGATACTGAAAAGTGATGTGTTTTTTTGAAATAAAGAAGAGATGCCTGCAAAAAAAAAAGAGGAAACAATGAAATATGCACATTCCTTACTGTTCCTGCACTGATAAATGACAGTATATACTGATGAAAATATATTATTGGATGATTTTCCTAGAACTTCTCATGTTCCCACTGCATTGTAGGATTTTGCAGAAACCATACACTGTAGCACTGTATCACTGTCATCCTGTTGTTCACTGATTTGCTCAAGTGGGCACCAGTAAAGTCTCCATTGTGAGAATTGTTGTTACTGTTTTTGGTATATCGAATATGCCACAGATAGCTTGCCAGGCTCTGCCATGCAGGTGGGATACTCTGTGTAGCTTGCCAGGCTCTCCGAGAGGGATGGAGGAATAGAACCCGGATTGGCCATGTGCAAGGCAAATGCCCTACCTGCTGTGCTATTGCTCCAGTCCAACATTGTGACACTTGTTGTTACTGTTTTTGGCATATTGAAGATGCTACGGGTACTTTGCCAGGATCTGCCATGGGGACAAGATACTCTCGGTAGCTTGCTGGGCTCTCCAAGAGGGGCGGAGGAATCAAACCCGGGTAGGCTGCATGCAAGGCAAACACCTAACCCGCTGTGCTAGCGCTCTGGCCCATCCGTAAAATTTGATGAAGGAAATGTCTTTTTTCTTTTTTTTTTTTTTTTTTTTGCTTCTTACTGAAGAAAACATTTTGGTTTTCGATCATTTTTTTTCCCTTTTTTTGGGGTCACACCAGGCGATGCGATGTGCAGGGATGCACTCAGGAACTACTCTCAGCGGTGCTAGGGGGACCATATGGAATCCTGTGAATCAAATTCGGTTGGCTTCGTGCAAGGCAAAAGCCCTACCCGCTGTGCTATCACTCCAGCCCCAGATCAATCATTTTTAAGAATTGCTAAACTATGCCAATTGGTAGACTACACTGAGGATTAGTTTCACAGTAACTAAAGAGGAAATGGATCTTTGAAAGTGTAATTAGTTTGGATTGTCAGAGGGTTGGGGTGGATGAGGGAGGTGATTATATCAGAGGATAGTGCCTTCAGAAAAACAAGACTCCATTTTGATTTACTTCCTGAAGTATAAATTATTTTTAACAGTTATGGCATGCATGCCTCATTTTATAGTTGTTTTGTTTTTGTTTTAAGTTGGAGCTTAAAATCAGCGAAGCCTGAGAAACAAAAGAACGTTATATGAAAAAGCATTCGGACTCATTCAGAAATGAACGCACGGTGCCCAAAGTGTTGTCTTCCCTCTGTGAAGGACTTTGCAGAGGTCTGGAGGATGAGGTGTGGCATAATTTCTACGGCATTTTAGAGATGCTTCTCATCCAGAGAGAAGGAGCAATGCCCCAAGTCAGGCAGCAATAGTTTGGTGCACCCCATAGTGACCACCAGTCATCTGCAAGCTTTTGTCTGTTCCTTGTGTTATGCTGGACTCACCTGGAGCCAAAGGAATCTGCAGCTATAGCTGGCACCTACCTTTCTTTAGAGGGTGTAATGTTGGATATTTCTGGACATTTTTGCAACACATAGCCCTTGCCCAGAGCTCCTGCTGCCTTACAAGCTCTCTTCCCATGAAAGGACAAGAATCTAAAATGGCATCTTACATGCACTTCACTGGCATGGAGCAGGCACACAGGCAGTGTGTTCTGACAGCTGGCTGTCCATCTGGTGCTTGATGTATGGCAGGAAAGCACAGTGGGGTGTTAAGAGAGAGTGGATGTTTCTATAAGTAATAAGGCAGCTTTCCTGAGCACTGGAATCCCTGTGTCTGCCTGCTCTTCCGCCCACCCTCTGCCTCTCCTCAAGGTCATGGTGGACTCTGTCTTTTGAGTGTGGTGCTATTAAGTGCTCTTTATATATCTTCCTGGATTTTCATGGATTTGCACTTTTTATTTGCAATTTCTTGATCATAATGTTTATATCACTTTGTTGTAGTGTTGGTTGCATGAATGTGTTGGTAAAGATTTTGAACAAGTTTCCTTCTTTTCCAATTTTTATTCACATCTAAAATTTTGCATCTGCAGGACATGGAGAAACTGCAGGCCAGGCCAAGTCCCAGTGCCGTCGGACATAGAGCCATGGCAGCAATGTGCAGTGGCTCATCCACTGGGGTGCTGTCAGCCAACCACCAGGTGACCTGGGACTAGGCACAGGTGTTCAGTCAGGCACAGACCTTCCGCGATAGGGTCCTACTCTGCCAGCTGCTCAACAACCTCCGGGCGCACTCCATCAATCTCAAGATCAACCTGAGGCTGCAGATGTCCCAGGTGCTGCCCAGAGACACAGGCAGGTGTGTGTTTGTCAGTATGCAGATTATTACAACATGCCAGTCGACCAAAAGCTTATATTCGGTAGACTGGGAACACCTGTAAAGGCGATTAGAGGCTGCTCCAAAAGCCTCTGTCCATGTCGGAGAACCCAGCAAGCTACTGAGAGTATTCCGCCCACACAACAGAGACTGGCAAGCTACCTGTGGCATATTCCATATGCCAAAAACATTAACAGCAATGGTCCTCATTCCCCTGACCCTGAAAGAGCCCCCAGTACGTCATCAGGCTACACTAGCACACGACAGGGACAAATGGAGACGTTATTGGCGCCCGCTTGAGCAAATCGATGAACAACGATGGGATGATAGTGACAGTGATGTGATCTTAATGTAGCATCACATTAGGACTGATTATAAGGAAGCATCCCAAAGGTTGTGAGAATAAGGAGAGTTTCAGGCTGTATCAGGAAAGTCATTCCCTCAGGAGTGAAAGAAATACTCAGTTCTTTTCCAGAGTGATTATTTCCAACTTTTGTCCAGAGTGATCCATTCTCTGTTCTAACTGCACTCCCTCCCCACCCCACTTGTGGCAAGCTTCCGACCATGGACCTATCCTCCTGACCTCGTTTCTATTGTGTTTGGGTATTATTATAATAACTATATTGTTTTATGTCCCACAAATGAGTGCTATCATTCTGTGTTCCTCTTCCTCTGACTCACTGCATTCAACACAATACTCTCCACGTTCATCATGTATAAGCAAATATCATGACTTCATTTTTCCTAACAACTGCGTAGTATCGCATTGTGTAGATATACCATCATTTCTTTATCCACTCATCTGTTCTTGGGCACTTGGGTTGTTTCCAGAATCTGGCTATTGTGAGTAGTGCTGCAGTAAGCATATGAGTGCAGTAAACTTTCCTGCATTAATATGGAAAGGAGGTAAAGTGATATGCATAATACCCTTTCAGTAACAATATTGCAAGTCACAGTGCCTAAAATAAAAGAAAAAAGAGAGAGACAGACAGACAGACAGATAGACAGACAGAGACAGAGACAAGAGACAGAGACAGAGAAGAAAAGTGTCTGCCATAGAGGTAGGCTGGAGATGGGAGGACGGGAGGGAAACTAGGATATCAGTGGCAGGAAATGTACACTGGTGAAGGGAAGGGTGTTAGAATACTATATGACTGAAATTCAATTATGAACAACTTTTTAACTATGAATCTCATGATGATTCAATTTTTATCCGCGCCAAAGTTCATACCTTCTCAACGGACCCCCAAAATGTCGGACACCACGCCTTCACCCGGAGGGGAGAGAGACCAAGAAGGAAGGTTATTTCCTCCGTTAGCCGGCGTGGGGCAAAAGCTTAGTTCACAGTCTCCATACATGGGTGCAAGCACTTGCTGGAACCCCAATTCCTAAAGCTGTCTCTGGTTTCCGCTTGTTCCACATCCACCAGCTCTGCAGGGGCATGGGCGCCCGGGCCGAAAACCTGGCCGGCCGGAGCCGAGCACGGGCCCCGACTCGATGATTCAATTTTTAAATAAGAAAAGAAAGAAAGAAGCCTGGTGACTGGCTTATCTCATTGATTCAAACACTTCTTCAGAATCTAAGAGCATTTGGATGCAACCAGTCTTCCTTCTCCTTATGTTTCCAATCCTCTTCATATTTGCACCCTGGCAATAAGTGGAATCATGAGCTGGCATCTACTCCTAGGGAATCTTTAGTTCATAATATGGAAAAAAATAGCCTAATGATGACCAGACCCCATCTTGCTCTGGGCCTTGTTCCCATCTCCTATGATCAACAACTAAATGTTCTCTCCTGCTCAAAGATAGATTTGTTTTCTTTCTGGTTGTGAGGCCAACTTGGCTGGATGTGGAGTATAACTAAAAAGGAAGTCTTTGCTCTCGCTGCTATAAAAAATGACTGATCATGGATCACTGGTTGCCAGAAAAATGACTGATCAAATTTAGAGTTTAAACTAAGCAAATCAAAGAGTACTTATGAGGGTTAGTACATTACTTATTTTTTTTTTAATGGCAAAGAAAATATCTGGTTTTAAGAAGCAGTTTTAAGAGGCTTGATGAAGCAACTAATGTTTGAAGTGAAATAAATTAAAAGGTAAACCAAAGAGACTCAAGACAATGGTAATATCAAGATGTTCTCAAAAGAGAAACTTCATGGGGCTGGAGCAATAGTACAGCGGGTTGGACGTTTGCCTTGCACGTAGCCGACCTGGGTTCAATTCCCAGCATCCCATATGGTCACCCCGCACCGCCAGGAGGAATTCCTGAGTGCATGAGCCAGGAGTGACCCCTGTGCATTGCCGGGTGTGACCCAAAAAGAAAAAAATAAAGAGAAACTTCATAATTAGAATTTATGTGCTGTTCTGTAGTTTCTGAACTACAATTATTAATAAACAAATTTAAAATGAAAGAAATAGAAATTCTTTAGTGAAAGGAAAAAGAATCAATAGGTTGGTATAGATAACATATTTGCAATCATTATTTTAATAATAATAATATGTGTAACTCATGTTTTTGAGGATGGCCACCTCAAAACAGCTTTTTGAAAGAGTGAAAAGTCTCAGAACCGTCGTGTGCTACCTTCACCCAAATCAAAGACTTCTCTGTCCTATTTCCCAGAAGCAGATATCTGCTGCAAAGCATTAGTAAGTATTAGACTTATGTGGTATGGAGTGTTTGAGTTACTTACCAGGACCACAAAGGACAAATCTGCCTTGAACAGGGAGCTTCTGGAAGAAGCTCCAACTATCCAAGATCCTGAACTGTAATAAATGGGTTGGAAAATCAATGAATAAATGTAAGTGATTAAGCAATATTTTTTTTGGAGAGGAGGTTTTGTGCTCCAGAATGACCTTGGTTGTGCTTGTGGGACCACATGTGGTGGAGTGACATGTGGGTTCCTCCTAGGGTCAGCCACATGCAAGGCAAGTATCTTACCCCTGTACTATTTCACAGGTTCAATTAAACAATATTTTAATTACTATGTTGTTACAGTGAGAAGTGTTTGAAATACTTTATTTCCAAAAGCTTGATTTTTTTGTTAAATAACACATTTATTTTATTTTTTCCCTTCATTTAAACACCATGGCTTACAAATGTGTTTGTTATAGGGATTCACTATTCCAACATCAATCCCACCATCACTGTGGCTTTTCTTCCACCATTGTCTCCGTTTTCCCAACAACTCCCCTGGGCCTGTGCCCTTAGCAAAATAATTTCATATTGCTTGTTACAACTAAATGGCTAATGCAAATATCAAAAAATACTTCAGTAAAAGAAAATTTGTGAAAATTGTTGTATCTCACTATGGGGACATTAAGCCCTTGCCTGAGAATTTACTAAGCTGTTGTTGCTAGTTAAGCCTTCTGTATTAATGTTTTTATTTACTGGGCTTAGTTGCCATCTATGTTAGTTTCTTATCTAATTTGGTGTGCTCTTTTTGTTGTTGTTGTTGTTGTTTTTGGTTTGTTTTTCAAAGTTGATCACTTTATTTATTTCTTTATTATTTATTTATTTATTTATTTATCTATTTTTATGTATTACCGTGAGGTACAGTTACAGACTTAAAAACGTTCGTGCTTACATTTTAGTCTTACAATGATCGAGTACTCATCCCTCCACCAGTGCCCATTCTTCATCATCCATCACCATTACTGGGATAATGATCCCAGTGTCCCTCCTACCACCCCGCCCACCCCCCACCCCCCACCCCCCACCCCCGCCTCTGTGGCAGGCGCATTCCCTTTTGCTTTCTCTCTCCTTTTGGGTGTTGTGGTTTGCAATACAGGTATTAAGTGACCATCATGTTTGTTCTAAGTCTACTTTCAGCACACATCTCCCATCCCGAGTGGGCTCTCCAAGCATCCTTTTCGTGCAGCTCCTTGGTGGTGCCTTCTTTATCTGAGCTGCCTTTTCCCCCACATGTGAGGCTGGCTTCTAAGCCATGGAGCAATCCTCCTGATCTTTATCTCTACTATCCTTGGGTGTTAGTCTACCATTCTGTTATTTTATATTTCACAAATGAGTGCAATCCTTCTATGTCTATCCCTTTCATTCTGACTCATTTCACTTAACATGATATTGATCAACATCATGTTGATCAACAATTCTCGATGTTGATCTATTTATATGCAAATTTAATGACTTCATCTTTTCTAACAGCTGCACAGTGTTCCACTGTGTAGGTGTACCAAAGTTTCTTTAACCAGTCATCTGTTCTTGGGCACTCGGGTTTTTTCCAGATTCTGGCTATTGTAAATAGTGCTGCAATGAACATACAAGTGCAGATGTCATTTCTACTATACTTTTTTGCATCTCCGGGATATATTCCCAGAAGTGGTATTGCTGGGGTGGTGTGCTCTCATTGGGATATCAGTACTGTAGAATTTGGAGGTTTAATACAACCATAAACGCACAACACCTTCAGACTCCAGAATATTTAACTGGATTATAAGTTTTCAGTCGGGAGGTGTTTGAGTATGTCTTTGTGATCAGAAATAAACCATCATCATGAATTCTTGTTTGTATCAGTAGGCTGATGAAAAATTTTGTTTTATTCATTGTTTTATTTATAGTTGGTTCCAGAAACCCATCCACTCTATTAAGTGAGAACTTGTTTTATTTCCTTTTATACTCAAAAAAAGAACTACCAAATGGAAATTAAAGTTTACTAGCTAGTAAACTTAGATAAGATTTGGATGTATTTGTAGCCTTCTCAATCTCAGGCTTGCCAGTGCCTCTTATAAGTTTGTTATAGTCCTATATGGACCCCAATCAGACCATGTCAGATCATCTGGGTTAGCTCATATAGATTAGCTAGGAAGGAAGGAAGACTAGAGGTGGTTTGTGCTGTAGTAAAACTGGCAAGGGGCATGTCTGGAGTCTGGAGAAAGCTGAGGGGTTGGATAGGTGTGATTATAGACTGTGAGTGAAGGGGAGACCTGTGGACAGGAGACCTGAAGGGATAATGTAAGAAAAGAATTTTTGAGATCGAGGAAATTCAGAATTACAACTTTTCAGGATGAGGTGAAAATATGGTTAGGTTTTTGTCACTTGTTTTTGTTTGGGGACACACCTTGGACCTTTCAGTGCTTAGAATTGTGCACTTGGGGTTGTTCCTGTTTGGCAGGGCATGGGGAAGTCTATAGAAGATAAGAATTGAAACTGGGGTTCCTGTATTCAAAGAATGTGTCCTGAGTATATGAACCTTTGTTGATTTTTTCTTAAATTAAATAGAAATCATTTATTTATTTTTTGGAGGAGCCATCCCCAGCAATGCTCAGGGGTTACTCCTGGTTCTGCACTTAGGAATGACTCCTAATCCTTGCACCACTCAGAGGACCAGAGGGGATGCTGGGAGTTGAACCCAGGTCAGCCTCGTGCAAAGCAGACACTGTCCCCACTGTACTATTGTTCCGGCCCTTGGACTTTGTTGTTAATTCCCTCTTCCCTTTCCCCTGTTCTTGTTGCAGTGGCTAGGGAGTCACATACTTACTTGGTTGTGTTGTTCACACATTTAGAACCGCTGTGGCAGGAAGTTGGGTGTGTCACACCCTTTATTTATGGTGCTCAAGCACATCTTGTTGTAGCACTCGACAGTGTCATTGTGGCTTCCACACACACACATGCCCAATTGTCTTGGAATTCTGCATTCATTCCAGAAATTCAGAGCAAACAAGGAAGGAAAATCCGCTTCTCTCATCAGCTGGGAGCAGAAGATGGTCTCTGGCACAGGATCATCTTTGTAGGATGATGTGCCATCCTGGTAGGTTTTCCCATGAACCTTTTACAGTGACACAAAAGCCTCTGGGCCTGGAGAATGGTGTGTGTTTCAGAAGGAAAACACAAAGCTGAGAGCTATTTCCATAACCCCTTTCCCAATAATACAAGCTTTACCTCAAGGCAAACCTGGATTTGCTTCTATTTCTTTCTTTCCTCCATTCTCTCTTTATATCTATATATTTGCCTCCATCATTAAAGTGACCTCTCCTGGGGCTGGAGCCATAGTATAGCAGGTAGGGCATTTGCCTTGCACACGACTGACCCGGGATTGATTTCCAGCATCTCATATGGTACCTCCGAGCACCGCCAGGAGTAATTCCTGAGTGCAGAGCCAAGAGTAACCCCTGTGCATCACCGGGTGTGACCCAAAAAGCCAAAAAATAAAATAAAATAAAAAAGACAAAGTGACTGCTCCTGATTTTTCTTCGGTTTCTTTGATCACTATATTTACAGTTTAGAGCATCTATGTACATCTTTAGCAAATCAGCTTGACGGAGATTTCTTTTCATTTGATGCCATAGTCCAGTTAAAATATTTGATTTATTTGAATTGCTGGGACCAAAATACCACTGGATGCTTTTTAAGAGATTAAGAGATAGCATTTTATTGATGACTAGTCTGTTTGCCACATGGCTGCTTTTTATCACCACTTGAAATGTTTTTGTCTCTTCGTGTAGATGCTGGTTATGGACGTTTCCTCTTAGAATAACATAGAAACAGAAGCAATAACTTTAACATTGAGGACAAAGTTGTATCCAGAAAAACTTCTCCAGGGTTTACTTTTTACTTGGTAGATTGTATGTAGCATGTGCATAAATTCTCTGTGGGTGTGTATACTTTTTTCTTTGCTTTATGCAAATGTGTAAATATAGTCTCCATGCATACTTATTTAGGAATTCTACCAATGCACCTTCTCAAACATTCTCTTGTAAAAATGGAAATTACTCTGAATGAAGTTCTGAGGTCTAATTATAATCATTGCATTATCAGATCTTGCTTAAAACAACTAGTTTTATTTTGTGATGCTGGGTATTCACCCCAGGCCTCACACGTGCCCCATATCCACTTCCTCAGATGTTACTCCTTTTTCATGTCAGACTTTTACCATAAAATGGTAGCCTTCTTTTAAAAAAGCATTACAAATGTTTTTTGGTTTTTTGTTTGTTTGTTTGTTTTTTTGCTTTTTGAGTCACACTTGACAATGCACAGAGGTTACTCCTGGCTCTGCACTCAGGAATCACCCCTGGCGTGCTCAGGGGACCATAAGGGATGCTGGGAATCGAACCCGGGTCGGCCGCGTGCAAGGCAAACACCCTCCCCGCTGTGTTACCACTCCAGCCCCCCAAAAGCATTACAAATGTTCATTAATAAAACATTCTGACCTCAAGAGTGGAGAGAGGGTACATTGGAAAGGGTGCTTGCCTTACATGCAACCCACCAGGGTTTGATCCCCGTCATCCCATGTGGTCCACTGAGCATTGCCAAGAGTATTCTTGAGCATAGAACCAGGAGTAAGCCCTGAGCATTGCCAGGTGTGCCCCCCACTAAAGCAAACAAACAAAAAATTCTTCTTACCTTTTCTTTTGGAGGGTGGCACTGTTTGACCACACCCAGCAGTGCTCAGAGCTTACTCCTGATTCTGTGCTCAGGGATCACTCCCGGCATTGCTTGAGAACCATATGTAGTGCCAGGGATTGAGCCCGGGTGTGCTGCAACATGCAAGGCAAGCACTTTACCTCCTGTACTCTCTCTCTGGCCCTACTAATAACAAAATTCTAAATTCATTTATTGTTTACTAATAGAAAAATTTTCTTGATGGTAAACCTGATGTTTGTACTTACACATTAGAAAAGTAACAATCCTGAAAGTGAAGGAGGAATTGAATCTCTTCTGCTCCAGCTGCCAGGCCACTGGTGGGTATTTGAGCAATCTCGGAAGCTCTCTCCTGCCCATTCTTCCCTGCAGTCTTGAGCCAGAAGGCACAACTTTCCGGCAGGGGTTGCTGTTGTCTAATACAAAGCCTATTGTATTCAGTAGAATTTGGTTACTTCTTCGGATCATTCTCAACCTTTGCACTTTCCCAGGATTTAATCTGTTTAAATTGATATTGGTTATTTGCTCTTGAGTTTACTGTGAATTTAATCTTATGTTACTGTTTAATACATTAAAGTGCTATTTTGGTTGCTGCTACTGCACTGATTAGCATTAATTTCCCTCAGAAAGTGTTCTGAATATCAGTGAGCTTGCTCAGGAGAAGGAATAATTTTACTGTTTTAAAAACAATAAAATATCTAATTACCTTATAAAAATGCATGAGGTGAATTTTGATGAGGTTGATCTGGAAATCAGACTAGGACTTTCAGAGGAATCAAAACAGGTCTTAATATACAAAGTTTGCCTTTAAAATTTTTATTTTTCTGTTGGTAGGGATGCAGTATATTTGCATATTTGAGCCTGAATAATTTTAATTCCATTTTTATTGTACAAACCCAAGAGGAACATTTACTTTGTTTTCACTGATTAGTTATACAATTATTCTTTTCAGATACTACAGGAACCATGAACCATAATATTACAGTCCTTGCTAATACATTGTGGCAAAAGTATTTACATGAAAACACAATACATAAATGTAATAACTTTCACAAATGAGTACATTGTTGCCATAAAGCAATCACCTTTATTTGAATACAAGTAAAATTCATTAAATTTTCTCAATTAGCAAAACAACTTTTACAAATGAACCAGTGAAGGAAAAACACTGCCAGTTTTATGCCTAGTTGGGAAGCAGAAATGAAAGTACTTAATTTTTATAAACTTGCTGCAGTGCTGACTCTGATGGATTAGGGATAATTATGAAACACTTATCTTCTTTTCCGTTTCAAAATAAAAGTTAGACTTGAATGCAAAGGCCTTTGAAACAAAGATACTACCTTCAAAACACTCATGTTGAAAGGTAGGATCTGGAGATCCAAAAGAATAAATTTTCTAAATTATAAAACAGTTCAAACAAAAGAATATTTTGTTTTTTTCCTTTCACTATAGTGTTATAGTGTCTCAATATTTTAAATGTCTAATAACATGCTTATGTCATTTGACACAGACAGTTGAGTCTCATATCTGTAAATGCAAATGTAGCTGTTTGTGAAAAAATTACAATTAAATCTGATTTACATCCATGAAGTACAGATTTCAGACTAATTTAACATTAACTTCCGTCTTCTGCTAATTTTATATTTTCTAGCGTTGTGTATTTGTTTATGTTAGAATGAATTATATTTTTAATCTTCTTTTTCTACCCTAAGGAAAATAATACTAGTTATACACACGCTGAATGACTCAGAATTTGGGGTTTATAGAATCTATTATTAAAGCATTCATTAATCACAAGGAAAGTTATCAATATATTTCTCTTTGAAGGTTATCAATATGTTGCAAGTAGATTTTAAGTTGATAGAAGAAGGTGTCAAGGGAGGAAAGTGCAGAAGACTGAATCCTTACCAAAAAAAAAAAATCAGAGCAATATAAAAAATTTGATAATGTCTAATAAGAGGAAATAGGCTCCATGAGAAAATGGCTGATCACACTGCTGAAGCAAGAAATATTCGAGGTCACTGTGGAATATTCTGTGGTGCTGGAGAATAGGGAAGTGTTCACAAAGGAAAATGAAACAAATTAAAGTCTGGACATGTCAAAGGGAAATAGTCAACCAAAAGAGCTACCAGTAAAATTAGAGACACCTGGAACAATTTAGGTGGCAAAATAAATAAAATAGTATTAATTTATAATTCAAAGTATAAAATATATAACCATGAATCTAGATTTAACAAATAGGGGAGAAGAACTAAACCTTTTGTTTCCTTATGTTTCAGCCCAAATATCTTTATTTTGGGCTGGAGCGATAGCACAGTGGTAGGGTGTTCGCCTTTCACACGGCCGACCTGTGTTCGATTCCTCTGCCCCTCTCAGAGATCCTGGCAAGCTACCTAGATTATCTCGCCCCCATGGCAAAGCCTGGCAAGCTACCCGTGGCATATTGGATATGCCCAAAACAGTAACAATAAGTCTCACAATGAGAGACGTTACTGGTGCCCGCTCAAGCAAATCAATGAGCAACGGGATGACAGTGACAGTGATCTTTATTTTAGTCTACAAGAACAAACTATTCCTTTTCCGTACATTTTTGCTTAACTCACAAAAATGGGTATTTCCAGTGCATTTTTTTTTTTGGCTTTTTGGGTCACATCTGGCGATTCTCAGGGCTGACTCCTGGCTCTGCTCTCAGGAATCACTCCTGGCAGTGCTCGGGGGACCATATGAAATGCTGGGAATCGAACTCGGGTCAGCTGCATGCATGGCAAACGCCCTACCCACTGTACTATTGCTACAGCCCTCCAATGTATCTTCAAAGCATTTCCCCTTCATGGAAAACTCCACTCTAGTTAATCCAAATATTAAAAACAGTTTTTTTAAATTAAAAGCATATTTTGCTATAATTAGAACTTAACATAGGTCAACAAAATCTATTCCCATACTTCAGGTCCTTCTTCAGTAACCAGCATTGTTATATTATTGCCATTTAGCCAAATTTGATCCAATTTAGTAATTCTTTTGTTTTTCTGGTTTAATTTCCAAATTCATTGCGATCTTCCAAATGCCATATTGACCAAGACATCAAATCTTAGATGCATACTGTCAATGTTCTTGTGGCTCTTCATCACAATGAGGTTTCTGTTTTCTTTCTTTCTGTTTTCTTTGAGGGGACCACACCTGTCTGTGCTGAGGGCTTACTCCTAGCTTTAGGCTCAGGAATCACACCTGGTCTTCCTCACTATACTATCACTCCGGGCCCACAACGTGACTACTTGACCCTATGCTTTGTGCGTAAGCTTTAGAGGCACCAGTAACTAGGGCTTTAATGGTAATGGTAGTCTCCATGGCTAAGCCAGAAGTAGCCTGTCAAGATAAATCTATTAGAAGAAAGGATACCAAATAATTTATATAGATTCTGACATCACCATCAAACCCAAATCTTACCCCTGGAGATCCTAACGTTCCAGTTCTTGCGCATGAGCCAGGCTTAGAGATTTACTTTTGGAGAGTGTGGAAAGAAAAATGGGTAGCGTTGCAGTGTGGAAAAATGTTGCAAAAGCTACCTGAACTAGGTGGTTGGTGCCAACAGCATCACTGCTAAGTCATATTGATGGGCATTTGTGCTTATTAGTAGTAATAAGAATGACACTTCACCTCCATGGTCTTCCTCCCTCAAACCTATAATTTTTGTCTAATCACAATAAACAAGAAATCAAATCTATATTGAGGGATATTCTTCTTTCCAAGTATCAAAAACAAGAAGAACCTGTGAGATTTTCACAGATCACAGAATAAAACTGTATATAATTTGATGTTTTGGACTATATAAATTGGAGCAGGGAGCAGTGAAATACAATAAGCAATGAAGTTTATTTAATAGTAAATACTGATGTCGATTCCCTAGCTGTGACAGACAAATCATTATAATATGTTAACAGTAGGGGAAGCTGAATAAGGGGGATAAGGGAAATGTACAGTATTTCTACAGTTTTTCTGTACATCACAAAGCATCCTATAATCAAAAGTTTATTTATTTATTTATTTTTGCTTTTTGGCTCATACCCGGCGATGCTTAGGGGTTACTCCTGGCTCTTCACTCAGGAATTACTCCTGGAAGTGCTCAGGAGACCATATGGGATGCCGGAAATTGAACCCAGGTCGGCCACGTGCAAGGCAAACACCACACCCTACCCGCTGTGCTATCTCTCCGACTCCCAAAAGTTTACTTTTTAAAAAAACCTATTTAAGATTTTGTTTTCATTATATAGGTTTTGACAGGGTTGGAGGAAAAGACCCAAAGGTTTGAGGAAAGTCAGGGGTTTAGAAATAGAAAAGTGTGACATAAGTACTTGAGGGGCTGGAGTGATAGCACAGCAGGCAGGGCATTTGCATTGCACGTGGCCAACCGGGTTTGATTCCCAGCATCTCATATGGTCCCTTGAGCACTGTCAGGAGTAATTCTTGAGTGCAAAGCCAGGAGTAACCTCTATGCATCGCCAGATGTGACCCAAAAAGAAAAAATAAAACAACTTGAAATGATCAACATGATCTATGAAAAATGTTGCCTTTCCACACCTACATTCTTACTCTTTCACCCTTCTGGATATTAAGGATTACTATATAATTTGAGTTTTAAGAAGTCTTCACTCAGTAAAAAGATAATTAAAAATGTATTAATATACTAAATGTCACTACATAGTGGTTAATATGATGTACACTATATTATGAATGTATGAGCTTAAATCTGTGATTCTGACATTCTACACTAGATCTTTAATTTATTTTTATCCTGTGGACTCACTTTGCCTCTTGAATAGATGGAATACCAGATTGTTATTCTGTTTCTTCCATTTCTTCAGAAAAACTGTTTATTTTTAAAAAATTAATATAGTTGAGGTAGCTAACCTTGTTACAATAGTATTAACATTTATGGTACTAGTATCACTGTATCACTGTCATCCCGTTGCTCATTGATTTGTTCAAGCGGGCACCAGTAACGTCTCTCGATTGTGAGAGTTATTTGTTACTGGTTTTGGCACATCCAATACGCCACGGGTAGCTTGCCAGGCTCTGCCGCGCAGGCGGGGATACTCTTGGTAACTTGCTGGGCTCTCCGAGAGGGGCGAAGACTCGAACACGGGTCGTCCAAGTGAAAGGTAGAGTGATAGCCCTACAGCTGTACTATCACTCCTAATGATGTAAAAAGTTACTTCACCTCACTACCACCAAGTGCCCATGATCCTCCACCATTGTCTCTCTATGTCCCTATATGTCACTTCTTGGACTAAGTGTCTTAATTGTCTTCCTTCCATTATTCCCTTCCCTCACTTTTTCTAGTGAAAAGATGAAAAGATTTTATGAAAAAATAATGCACCAGGAGCACATTTGAAGTCTTGAGTTTCTAAAGATGTCTTACTTGAGTGACATATTGAATGGTCTAGACTTCTAGAATAAAAATTATCTTTCTTCAGGCTTTTTGATGACCTTAATTAAACTTTCTTCCAGTTTCCTATATTGTTTGAGTAGTTTGATCTGATTTCTTAATCTTGAGTATGTATATTTAATATGTTTTCCCTTTTTGGAAAACAGTGAATCTTCTCATTTTTATTCTTTTTATTTTTAATAATGTAGGAGTATATGCCAAAAACAGTAATAATAAGTCTCTCAATGAGAGATGTTACTGGTGCCCACTCGAACAAATTGATGAGCAACGGGATGACAGGAGTACTGCTATTTATTCAGTATTATTAAGTATTAAGTATTATTAAGCTGATTGAATTGGGCATGAACTCCACATTACTTTTTATTTTATTCTATTCTGAATGTTTATTTTATTATTATTTCCCCCCTCACATTTTTTCACCGTGAGATATAGCTACAAAGCTTTCATGTTTGAGCTTTGGTCATATAGTCATCAAACACTCATTCCTTCACCAGTGCACACTTTCCACCACCAAAATCCCAAGTATTCCCTCTTTCCCCCCATTCCAACCCTTCTCCTGCTTGTGTGGCAGACAATTTCCCCCATACCCTTTACTTTGGTTACATTAGATATTTCAACACCAGTCTCACCACGGCAGTGTGAACCTGCCAAAAAGGCAATGCTAGACAATTTGTTTTGTATTGCTTGTTATGGATAGAATATAATGTCCAGGAAATTCTGTGTCATTCTCTTCCGGGAGCTTTAGTTTATAGTCTCTGGGTCTTGGCCATTGATGAGACTACATGGTGCCAGGGGCAGTTTGTGGGTATGACTGCCAAGCTTCTAGAAAACTGGGGACCTTGGGAGAGAAGGCCCAGTCCCGATCCAAGCAGGCTTGGAGATCTCAGTCATGGATTCCCAGATATATCTGGGTTTTCCTGTCAGTCTGCTCTCTGGTGAGGTTCATCCTATTTTGGGTGAGGCTCATGCCCTTTTGGGTGAGGCTCATCTGAGCATGTGGAGAGTGGCCTTGCACATGGCAGTAGTTGGGTTCTGGAGGTTTTCAGCTGCTGGGGTTCTGCTTGGGGCAGGGAGGGAAACTCAACTCGCCCCGCTCCGAGGTGCCCCAGTGAAGAGAGCCTGGCATGGGGGCAGGACATTCTGTGGTGCTCTCTTCTGGGAGCTTTAGTTTAGAGTCTTTGGGTCTTGGCCATTGATGAGATTACATGGCGCCAGGGGCAGTTTGTGGGTTTTGACTGCCAAGCTACTGGAAAACTGGGGACCTGGTGGGAGGAGGCCCAGTCCTGATCAAAGCGAGACTGGGACTCTCAGTCATGGGTTCCTACCTACCTCTGTGATACAAGCCCTAACTACATCTTTTTATCTCTTTTGAGATTTATGGGTTTCTGGAATAAGGCCAATAAATGAGCTTAAATAGCTGAGGTGGTTTGTGGGCGTTTCTCCCACATACCTAACTTTTGGTTGTTTAATTCTTGGCAAACCTGGCCCCAAGTTATTGGGGTCTGGCCAAAGGCACAGGTGCAATTTCAGGGTATCTGGAAGTCTGAAGGCATCATCAAGCTGCTAATGCACTCGCCCCACAGGTACAGGTTTACCTGCTGGCCGCACCATACTCCCTTATTATTCTCAAAGCTCTAAAAGTTTCTATTTATGAGCCATAATGCATTTTTATTCATTGTGTCAGAAATTTTCCTGTGGCACTTGTTCTCCATTTGGTTCTGTGTGTGTATGTTTTAATGAAACTTAGTTTTTGTCTCTACTTTCTATATTCCCTGTCATCCTATTATCCAGATATTGGATCCATGTATCATTAATAGTTTTTTGTGGCTACTCATATTTTCCATTTCTTTTGATAGAATTTTGAGATTTCTCTATTTTTTCCTTCTAATTCACTTGTTAACTGTTTCATATTGTGTTTTTATAATTTCTTATTCCTCAATCCCTTTGTTCTTCCTCCTTTGTTGTTGTTTTGATAATCTGTGCTCTCACACTGGATGTAGTGTTGCTTGCACACATTTGATTGTGATGTACCAAAGATATCACACTTGTACCAAGATCACACTTGGCAATGCAAGGTGGTCCCAGGAATCAAACACTGTCTTACACATATAAGGCAGGCGATCTACCACTGAACCACTTCTTCAGGTTCAGTCCAATTACATCTTAAACAATATTTCTACTATTCCTCTCTTTTCAACTTCATCTTTAATACATTTTCACAAATATTTGGATACATTAATCAGTGCCATTTTAGGGGTTCAGTTATGTAAGCCACGCTGGGTATTTTTATTTTTTTTCTCACCACTACCAGAATAGTCAACTTTCTGTGATCAACCTGGTTAACTCATCTTCCTTTTTTCCTTTCTTTCCTTTCCATTCCATTCCTTCCTCTTTCCTTCTCTCCCCCCTCGCACCCGTCCACCCTCTTCCCCACATCCAGCAGTGTTCAGGATTGCTTTTGGTGGTATGGAGAGTGAACCTCAGTTTCCTGCATATAAGCATGCACACAACCCACTGAGCTATCTCTCCAGTCTGCTATCTGTCTTCCAACATTTTGTTGTTACAGTCTCTTTTTAGAAGTTGTAACTATTTTTTAGTTCTAGTTCTCTCTCTCTTTGTAGTTGAAACTTTCTGCATTTAAAAAATTATTTTTTTTTATTTTGGGGGCCATACTCAATGGTTCTCAGAACTTACTTCTGGCTTTGTGCTCAGTATTACTCCTGATGGTTGTGCTCAGCCATACGTGGTGCCAGGAATCAAACCTGGATTGGCTGCGTGAAAAACAAGCACCTTACCCACTGTACTATTGTTCTTGTCCTTTATGTATCATTTAAAAACAATAAACTCTTCTGGGGATTGCATACTTTTGATGCTCAAGGGTTACTCCTGGCTCTGAACTCAGGAATTACTCCTGGTGGTGCTGGAGGAACATATGGGATGCTGGGCATCAAACCCAGATTGGCTGCAGGCCTGCTATACTATTGCTCTGCTACCTACTTTATTTCTTAAGGCAATTTACTTATGTTAGTATATGAGAATTAGAGATACATTTTATTTTGGGAGGTTTGCTGTGAATCTCTGCAGTATAGCGGGAAGATTTCCTTTAGGAATTATAAGACTGCTTTCAATCTTTTTTAATAGCTAAATAGTTTTCTGCACGGAAGAGCCTGGAAAGCTCCCCATGGCATGTTTGATATGCCAAATACAGTAACAATAACAGGTCTCATTCCCCAGACCCTGAAAAGAGCTTCCAATCATTGGGAAAAAATAAGTAAGGAGAGACTGCTAAAATCTCAGGGCTGGGACGAATGGAGACGTTACTGGTGCCCGCTTCAGTAAATCGATGAACAATGGGATAATAGTCAGAGGAAATGTGTATGATATTTTTCTTAAAGGGAAGAAGTTTGGATCAAACCTGACTGTGCTCAGAGATCACTCCTACAGTTATACTGAGGACCTTATATGGTGACAAAGATCAAACTAGGATCAATCAGATGTAAGGCAAATGCTTTAGCTCTTATGCTGTCTCTCCAGACACAGAAAATGTTTATGTTTAACCTGTGATCTTTAGATGAAAGGCAATTCACTTTTGTTAAGAACCTACCCTGCACTGTGCTGGGAATAAAAAGGAAATCAAAGATACTCTAACTGATGGTGCATTTGAATCATTATCAAGCATGGTTTTGCCCTGAAATCTAGGATCAACCTCAGGAAGCACAGAATATCAGGAGGTTCTGACTTTCCCATGATTAAGAGACAAGTTAAAGATGGAGAGAAAGCTGACGGTTATAAAAATTGTGCCAGTTAGCATGAATAAGGAAACTTTTATGTAAGTACTCTCTGTACTGAGACATCTGTACACTGTAGTAATTCTATTCCTTCTTGTCTTTTACCATTAGACTGAAGAAAATCAATGACATTTCCCTCTGAGCATGTCTAAGATAGTCCTGGGGGAAAAGCACTTCTCTGAAGAGGTCTTAAAATTCTGCAGAACGCAAATACAATAAAGATTCACAAAATTAAATATCTGTGCTCTTTTCTCATATAGACTAAACCCACTCCTCAAAATCAGCCTGCTTTTCCCAGATTTTTATGCTTAAAAAATGGATTCTGTAGTAATACCTAACTGAATCATGGAGTGAAGAAATTCTCTGGATAATAAACAGAAAGCCATAGAGTTGGAGCAATGTAGTGGGTAGGGCACTTGCCCTGTACGCAGCCAACCCAGGTTCAGTCCCCAGCATCCCATATGGCCTGATGAGCAACACCAGCAGTAATTCCTGAATGCAAAGCCAAAAGTAATCCCTATTCATAACTGAGTGTGGCTCCAAAACAAACAAAAATAAATAGAAAACCACTTATAAGATACATTGTCCAATATGATACTTTGGGTGTCAAAATTAAGGAAAAAATATAATACAGCATACATATTATTTCTCTATGCATAAGTAGAATATAAAGGTTACATTATAAAGTTAAAAACTGCCTTAAGATGACAGTAGGGAAAATGGAACAGGAAGGCTGTCACTACATACCTTTATCTTGAGGTATGATAATATCTTTTTAAAACATTAGACGTAGAAAGTATCGTTTTATTTTAACCCAATCTAAGATGGGAAGGGGAGGGATTCCTGGCTTATGTATTTAAAGAGTAAAAGGACAGGGTAGTCTGACAAGACTTGGCTGGATAAATCAGAACTTTCTTGCTTTGTTCTCTGTGTCTGACTCTCAACTCTCAGCTCTTAAGTGTTGGCTGTATGCTCAGTTGCAGCAGATGGCTGCCCCCCAAGGTTCAGGAAAATGACCACAAGATGCATGAGTCATAGGTTTATATTATTCTGATGGCTTGCCAAGGAGGAAGAGAAACATCTTTCCTTCTCTGGCAGTGAAGTCCCAAGAAGAATTCTAGACCATTTTGGGTTATATATCCTTCCCTGACCCTGAACCAATCACTGTGGTCAGAAAGTAAAGTCCTCTAATTGGGCAGGTCTAGGTTACCTGGAGATGGGAAGAGCGCTCTTACTTTTGCCACATAGACTAGACCCTCAAGCAAGGGGGGGATGGGCAGTGAACACTTCTACCACAGAGCCAAATGTGCTTGAGAGACAAATCAGAATCCCTGTGGCTCAGACCTTTGTATCAGATCTGCTGCAAATCTCAGTAAAGTACAGACATTAGGGGCATGGAAAATGACCATGAACTATGTGAAACTCTACTACTCTCTACTTATGTGGGCTGTGAAACAAAACTAGGACAGCTTTTTCTAAGACCCTTTATAATTACAGTTTCTGTCACAAGCGGGAAATGCACAGAGTACCTTCCCCTTAGTGTTCATTCCTTTCTGATCTAAAGAGTTTGAGTTTATACTTACATGGTGAGTTAAAAGAAAATGTTTGTTAAAAAAAAAAAAAGGAATACAAAGCTTGCTGAATGATGTATTAATTTTCACAAACTTGCCAAATGTTTAAACGTATTTTATTTTATTTTAATTTATTTATTTTTGCTTTTTGGGGTCACACCCAGCGATGCCCAGAGGTTACTCCTGGCTCTGCACTCAGGAATTACTCCTGGTGCTGGGGATCAAACCCAGGTCGGCCGCATGCAAGGCAAACGCCCTACCCGCTGTACTATTGCTCCAGCCCAATAAATGTTTAGAAAATAAAACATTCAGCAACCTGATGAGCAAAGTCAAAAAGTGAGGGCCTCAATACTTCATCTTTCTTTTAGAACCCAAGAACTGGACTGCTTCAAGAGCAGATGCAGGTGACTCAAAATTAGATACACCTTACATGTTCTGAGTGAAAACACAGTGAGCTAAGTTTCTTGAATCTCGTGAAATGCCAGTTTCTGCACTTGTGAAATGGAGATGGTAGCTTATTTTTCAAAATTATTGGGCATTATATTCATGTCCTAGTGTTGTTAAAACAAGTTGCCATAAATTTTTGTGAGTTGGGGGCCACACCCAGCAGTGTTCAGGACTTTCTCCTGGCTCTGTGCTCAAGAATCTCTCCTGGTGGGTGCTCAGGGGACCATATGCAGTGCAGGGACCAAATTGGAGTTCACCATAAGCAAGACAAGCACCCTGAATTATATTTCCACAAATTGCTATAAAATTAGCTATAAAAAATGCAAAAAAATTTAATAGCCAGTCTGGAGGTAAGCAGTACAAAATGGGTTTGCAGGACTGTATTTCCTTGGGAGTCTCTGGAAGGAGAATGTATTTCATGGTCTTTTCTGGGTTTTAGAGGCCATGACTGTGGTCTTAGCTTGAATGTGGTCAATTTTTTTCTGACCTTGGCCTTTGTCTTCCTCTTCCAACCACCCTGTGATTACTCAGATTACTCAGGTCATCCAGGATAATCTGCCCATATGAGATCCTAAATTTAATCACATCTACAAGACCCCTTTTTGCCATGAAATATGATGAGCAGATTTAAAGGATTAGGAAATGGACCTCCTTGGGGGTTATTATTTCGACTATGTAGGTATATATAAAGAAAAAGTATCAGTGAAGGTTCTCAGCATTGTATATGTCATGTAATAAACACTTGACTAATGAAAATTTGCAGTTTGTACATTTTTTCATTTTTTAAATTTTTGGTATTTGAGCTGTTATCTTACAATAATCTGGGTATTTGAGCTGTAACTCAACTCTGTGCTTAGGGGTTGCTCCTGTGGTGTTTGGGGGACCACGTAGTAATAGGGATCAAACCAGGGTTTGCCACATATAAGGCAAACACCTTAACTCCTGTACTGTTACTCTGGCTCATGCGGTTTATAGGTTTTAACAATTCATTTATTTGACTACACATCTCTTCCAATATTAAATTCTTAGATTTTAATTGGGGGTAAAGTACATATTGCCACCTCCTCATGGATGCCAGGCTAATTTTTACCTTTGTGAAATCTTTAAAGTAACCTTAGAAGAGACTTTATATCCAAAAAAAAAAAATGACAGTACTTAGATGGAAGTAGCTGAAACAACAAAATAGGCAACAAGCAACTTCTTCTTTTAATTTAAATTACTATTTTGGTTTGGGGGCCACACCTGGTGGTGCTCAGGGTTTATTCCTGGCTCTACATTCAGAAGTCACTCCTGGTGGGCTTGAGGTACCATATGGGATGCCAGGGATTGAATTCAGGTCAGCCACATGCAAGAAAAATGCCCTGTCCAGGTACTATCTCTTTGGCTCTAACAACAAGCAACTTTTATTTGGTTACTCTTTATTTTTTAATTATTTTTTTGGGGGGGGCACATTCAGCCATGCTTAGGGGTGACTCCTGGCTCTGTACTCAGGAATCACTCCTGGCAGATTCAGGGGATCATATGGGATGCTAGGGTTGAACCCATGTTGACTGCATGCCTTACATGCTGTACTATTGTTCTGGCACTTATATGGTTACTGTTCAATGAAGACAACACATACAGCACATAGGTTAACATACAGCTCATGGGTTATGGTGAATTTTCCAAGAATACACAAGTGCTAAATAATATGATTGTGTGAAAGACAGTAAAAGATCTTGAATGGGTAATATCAAGTTATATTACAGGGGGTTAAGATCTGGAAAAACAGATATTTGGTTTCTGAAGAGTTTCTAATTTTTATTTGGGTGAGTAAGTTCCCAAAGCCTCCTAATATCTATATGTTTGGAGGAATCCTGCTAACCACAGACTAAACTCAGTACAGCCCAAGGACTCTGGATTGGCTCGTGAATACTCAGTTTTGATAGTTTTTTTCTGGTTTATTACACTTCCAGGACTACGATGGCCAAACAAGACACCTCATCACTTTGAAGTTGTGTGGTAGCTTTTGAGAACCTCCCCAAAAGATTTATAAGGCTGAATTCAAACATCTAAGGAAAGGTAAAGATTAATACCACTCATTTTAGTGAGAAAACAAACAACAAAACTGAAATTACCTATGATACTCAGAGGGGTCAATCTTTACAATAATGAAGTTTGTATTTGGTATGATGGGCCATCCCCAGTATGTTTTTTTTGGTTTTTTTTTTCTAGTTAATAATAGTCTTTGTTTAGTGTTCCCTCTCCTAGGAGGGAATGCTAATGTAATACTCACTGAGTTTTCTGCCGCTGGCTAGAAATTATCAATAGGTCATAAATAAACCAGCACCATGTAGAAAAGACAATAAGATTATATGTACTCCTACTACCTCCAATTACAGTAAGAGCAACAATTATAAGGTTGTGCTCCTACAGCCACCCTAGGGAGAAAATGAGAGGAAAATGTTCCATTAGCTTAATGAAGAGAGCGAGAGTCAAATTTTCTCACTATTAGCACCTACGGTGTGCCCCAGCACACAAGGGAAGCGCAAGTGGCAGAGTAACAATTAAACTTTCTGACAATTAGCCTCTACAATCCTCTCTGTTCCCTGAACCCAAAGGAGACATTTCAAAGAATCACATGTGCATTTTCCTCACTTCTTGCCTATGACATTGAGTGAACACTTTGCTTGTAGAAATGGAGAGACTCAAAATGAAAAGTTTATTTTAGAGACGACTCCAAAGCACAGTTGCCAACCTCATCAGGGAAAAGATGGACTGGATCAGTGTTAGCTTCAGTGTTACCTACGTAAAGGCGACAGGGAGGGGGCAGAGGGGGAGACTTGAAGCCTTTTTCTATCACAGCCAAAGAATCAGGATTGCCTCCTGGAAGGCACTTTGTTAGCTCGAGAAGACAGCTCCCAAATAGGGACTGCCCTGTGCACAGCCTCTGGCTTTCTCGTCTCTCTTCTTCTCTCTCACAGGTCATGCCCTGTGGTGCTTTGAAAGGGGGTGGGGGTGGTATGAGTGCCAGGAATTGAACCTCACGATTTCTTACATGTGCTCTACCATTTGGATCACATCCACAGGCCCTGGCACCCTCGCTCTTTCCCCCAACCCCCCTCTCCTTTTGGTTTTTGCATCACACCCGGCAATGCTCAGGGTAACTCCTGGCTCTGCACTCAGGAATTATTCTTGGTGGGATTTGGGAGACCATATGGGATGCCAGGGATTGAACCTTGGGAGACCATATGGGATGCCAGGGATTGAACCTTACCCACTATACTAGCACTTGGACCCACGGTCTCTTAACCTGGTCAAGTATAATGTTCCTCCTCTTTTGAGAGGCATCAAGTTTTCACACTTCACTGGAAGGATTAAAAGGGAAAATTCAGGCCAGAGATAGCAAAAGGGAATGAGAAAGTTCTGCCTGCAAGAGTTTAACCTGGGTCCCTTGAGCATTGCTAGATGTGGTCCCCAAGCACTCTCAAAAAGCACCCTCAAAATAAAATGAAAAATACAATATTTTTATTTGTACCAAGAGGACTGAGTTTACCGAGGAGAGCTCCTTGTTAACAACGCTGTCACTATGACACGTGTCCTTGTGACTTGTTTCCTGAGTGGTAGGGCTGTTGCTTTTCACAGACCTTCCTGTTCTTTCGCCATAACCAAATAGTTCTTTTGATCCCTGTTCTCCCGTTTCTATGACAGTTATCATACATCTTCATTATGTTATAAAAATTGCATTCCACTTCTACCTCTGAGTTTTCCATTCTCCTTTCTGCCTTCCTTTTAACTCTGGAGAATGTATCAGGGATACTTAGCACTGAACTCCTGAGGCTTTGTTAAGTAAGCACTTGATAGGCTTGATAGATGGGTGGTAGGTGTTGGATGGTGAGCCTGCAGAAGCCTGAGGGGTGAAGATGTGCATTCCTCACAGGTACTGGAGGAAGCAACAGCATGCCTGGGGGTGGGCACCATGCACCTTACCCAATGTACTCTCTGGCCCTGGTAAAGTTGAGTTTGCATAGGGGTCAGAGAGATGCACAGCAGGTAGGGAGCTTGTGTTGCATGTGGCCAGCTCATATTCTATCCCTTACACCCCATGTTGTCCCCTAAGCCCCACTAGGAATGATCCCTGAGTGCAGAGCCAGGAGTTGTCCAGAATACTACTGCCTAGCATGGTTCCAAAACTAAAACCGAAACCAAACAAAACCAGTCCCCCAGACACAAATAAACAAAAAATAAAACAAAATAAATAATTAGGTCTGACCATTATGACAAACAGATGGGTGTTAACAAGTAGCTATTCTGAGTGTCAGATACTATAGTTTTATCCGTCATATCTATACTGAGTCTACACTGATCTTCTACTAAGATTTAGTAACTAGTTGGAGCTTTGCAAACATACTTGCACTTTAATTTTTTTAGTAATTACTATGCTAATAGGCTACATAAGAACAATTTGAACTCCATTTTTAACTCTATCAAAAGATAAGAATTCTTATATTGTAATTACTTTGTCTTTACTGGTTAAATTAACATTGCCTTCGGGGTTGCTGTGCAATAGACGATATTATTTTACCTACTGTGTGTTCAAAGTAGTCTTGTCATAGTAACAGCATGCTAGCATAAAAAGCCTTATAACAAATAGGTAAATACATGTCTTTTGTGAATTAAAAGGGGGTAATTATGCCAGTCTTGCTGCATTTGTAGGTGAATAGCTAAAAATAATTGAAGTAAAAATGTAAGGAAATATTCAATGTTATAAATACAAATAATCACAAGATTGTCACAAGAATGAGAATGACCTATAGGACATAATTTTTAGTTCCTGTTAAAGAGTATCAAAATTAGAATATGAAAACACATGCACAAATTCACTTATTTTTTTCCATCATTTTAAGCGGTCTCGGATACACTACAGGTACAATTGCTGTAATTTTCCTGTCAAAATAGATCTTTGCTATAAAAGACTCCCAAATTATTATTTTTATTAAAAATTTATCTTTATGCTTTACACAAATAGAACCCAAATAAATCCTGATATTGAAAATATTTTGGCTTTCTTGAAACGTGTAGGATTATGCTGTATGGGGTGTGCTTATTATTAAGATTTATTTAAAAACAAACACACCAGAACTTGCAACTGAGCCTCAAAGTAGTCTCTTTGGGTAACCACACATTTATTTCAATGATTCTGTCAGCGTGCCAAATAATTCTGGGAATTCCTTTTTCATGTGTGAATGATCTCCAGATTATATAGCATCTTCATCCAAATACTTGATTTCTGAAAAATGAGTCTTACAAATAGAAGACAGGGAATAAAGTAAATGATTTTTATTTTAAAATCACTTTTTAATTTTTATTTTAAAATCACTTTTTCTTTGGCAGCTTGTCAAATGGGCTTTGGCTTTTGCAAACAGAAGCTTCCTCAATATTTTTCTTGCTAGGAAAGCTTTGCTAGAAACATTTCAAGAGGGGATTGATTCTAAAGACAACATGTATTTGAATAGATTAATTGAAAGAGTTATTATGTATCTTTTAAATACCTAGATGAATTCTAATGGGTTTTGGTGTAAAGTCATGATCACTGGCATATCTGAGTTAGCTACATTTGAGCAAAAATGAAGTGTTTAAAAGTTAGAAGTCATCAGGGAACAGTCAGCATAATTAGTTTCAGGATCATATTAATTTTTCTTCAATCTTCTTATCTTAGCTTTTGTCTAGAACATTTCCAAGCGGTAAACTAAAGCTACTGTTTGACATATATAATTCTCAACCTTATTTCAAAAGTTATTTGAGGAAATGATATAACACTTTTAAGAATCAATAAAAATAGGATAGGATAGTACAATCGGATACAATAGGAAGACAACTAAATGGACGCAAAAGGAATATGTACAATAGTAAAATGAGTAAATGCAAATAACAAAAAGAATATATTAAACAGTTCTTTACGTCCTTAATAAAGAGCAAAATTGAGTTCTCTGCTTCTTAGCAAAATGATCTATTACAAAATACCTAGGTGTGTGCCTTTATTCTCTGTGACTTATTCTCTCCCTTCTCCCTTTCTCCAGCTCAGTAATATAGCTGCTTAGCTTGAGTACATGGGAATCTAAATCTGACTTCAGCATTAACACAAAACCCTAACTTTTCTGTGCTTCAAAAGATGGATTTTGCATTGCATTTTTCTTGATTTTTTCCTAGCACTTTACAAACATGATTGGCATGCAAAGAACTGTGACCCATTTCTAGTTCTTTTTTTTTTTTCTTTTTAGGTCACACCCAGCGATGTTCAGGGCTTATTCCTGGCTCTGCACTCAGGAATTACCCCTGGCGGTGCTCAAGGGACCATATGCGATGCTGGGAATTGAACCCTTGTCGGCCGCGTGCAAGGCAAACATCCTAACCCGCTGTTCTATCGCTCCAGCCCCCATTTCTAGTTCTTAAATTAAGAAAATAGTTAACAGTTGACATCACTTGAGGGCAATCAAAGAAATAGTCAAACTTCACCGTTGTAGTATCCACTCTACGTATACTCTGTCATTTAATTCAAGTGACATAATTCTCAAATAAGATTCCTATTTTACAAATGAAGGACTGTGGGTCCAAGTTTGTCCTTTTAAAAAAGTTACAGTATTTTCAACACTCAGTTCCTCTCCAAAATTATTGTTTCCTGGGCTGGAGAGATAGCACAGCGGGTAGGGCGTTTGCCTTGCACGCGGCCGACCCGGGTTCAAATCCCAGCATCCCATATGGTCCCCTGAGCACGGCCAGGGGTAATTCCTGAGTGCAGAGCCAGGAGTAACCCCTGTGCATCCGCCAGGTGTGACCCAAAAAGCAAAAAAAAAAAAATTATTGTTTCCATCTATTATTGTCATACTGATTCCTTCAACCCCCAGGCATTCTTGTGGCAAGCTTCCTGCTTGTTAAAAGTAGGTAAAGGGATACCTGTACTGCGAACCATAATGCCCAAAAGGAGAGAGAGAGAGAGTAAGAGAGAGAGAGAGTAAGAGAGAGAGAGAGAGAGAGAGAGAGAGAGAGAGAGAGAGAGAGAGAGAGATGAAAAGTGCCTGCCACAGAGGCAAGTGGGTGGTGGGCAAGAAGAGGGAAGGAGGGAAACTAGGGACGTTGGTGGTAGGAAATGTACACTGGTGAAGGAATGGATATTGGAACTTTATAACCTCAATCATGAACAACTTTGTAACTGTGTATCTCACTGTGATTCAATTAAAAACAAATAAAAATGCAATTAATAAAAAATAAAAATAAAAATCACTTGTATCACTTGTCACTTGTCATCCCGTTGATCTTCTATTTGCACAAGTGGGCGCCAGTAACATCTCCATCTGTCCCTGTCGTGTACTAGTGTAGCCCAATGGCATCTGCTTGCTCCAGGAATATGAAGAGTCTCAATTGTTTGTTCAGGGTTTTGACAAAGTCTGACCATCTCATAGGTGGGCGGCCACGCAGTCTTTTGACGTTCCGTGGAATCCACCTGGTAACAGCTCTAGTCTAGCAGTCCTCTCTAAATCGCATTATGTGATCAGCCCATTTGATTTTCAATGCCTTGGCAAATGAGACAGCCTCCCTGATTCTTGACCATCGACGGAGGTTGGAACTCCTCTCACTTGAGTGAAACGTGATATTCCAAGCATAGCTCTTTCAATTCGTCCTTGGGATACCTGAATAGCGTTCTCATCCTGTTTTCATAGGGCCCAGGTCTCTGAGGTGTATGTTAGTGCAGAAAGAATGGTAGAGTTGAAAAGATGTGCCAGGAGCCGGAGGTTCTATGTCCTCTTCACCACTTCTTCGACACTCTTGAAGGTGTTCCACACCGCTCTCTTCCTCCTGCATAGTTCAGGTGCCATGTCGTTTGTCATACTGAGTTCTTGACCTAGGTACACATAACTGCCGCATTCGGAGATGTTTGTTCCGTTGAGAGCAAATGGAACATCAGGAACTAGTTCCTTTCTAATGAACATTGTTTTCGTGAGATTCAGCTGTAGTCCGACCTTTCCACACTCACAGTGGAAATCTGTGATTCAATTAAAAACAAACAAAAATGCAACTAATAAAAAAATAAAATTAAAATTAAAAAATTAAAATCACATGTATCACTTGCCACTTGTCATCCCGTTGATCTTCAATTTTAAAAAAATTATTTAAAAAACTTAAAATAAAAATTAAAAAGTTACAGCATTTCAATTAACCACAAAGCCTGAGTATGATCATTGATCACACTGCTTCCTAACACCTGGCACGGCTTTTGCTGAAAATCTCTTAAGTAGTATAATGAAGTTGTCTCTATTTGAAATTCCCTATGTACTGATCTTTGATATTCACAAAGGCCTTTGGTACAAAATTGGTGTTGGTGCACTCGCTTGAATTTCAACTATTATTTATATCTTCCTATTTAATTTGAGGTAACCTTAAATCCTTCTTAAATACAAAGCACCAGTGCGTTCGCTAGAACAACACATAAAGAGAAATACTCAGAGGCGAGTTCCTAAAACCCTAGAAAGCTCTCAGGCACCTAGGCATCCGGAGGAAAACTACTATGCAGAACCTGGAGGTCAGGAGGGTCCTCCCTGGGTGCAGAAGTGTCGTTTTCAGCAGGAGTTCCTGAGGGTCATACCCAGGCCATGCTGCTATCATTTCCTTCTCTAATTTCAGACATCAGAGAAGACTGGCATCATGGGAGAGACAGCACAGGAAAGATTTGCCACCAACATTTGCAATATGCATCTCTAGAAGTAGAAAACAAAACAAACTGTCCCTATTCTATGAAAAAAGAACACATTATTTTCACTCATTCTCAGTGTTGCTAAGATATTAGTGTTCTTGTTCCAAAATATTAGATTTCTAGGAAACACAACTCACATCGTGCTTCACTAAATTACTGTCAATTTGACATAAAAAAAAAAGTCTGCTGTTGGGTGGCGGGGCAACACTTAATAGGCTGGAGTACATGCTTTGCAATCAGGAGACCAAGGTTCAATCCCACACACTACTGGGTGTAGTTGCAAAGCAAAACTAAAAGATTATGTCAGTTAAATAGACATATCTCTAAGAATTTTAGGAAAAATACTTTGAAAGAATCTAAAAGACAAGAGATGTTTCTTTCAGCATTTCTGTAATTTTAAAATCTCAAAAGGCAGTATGTTGAATCTTAACATTTTTTCCCTAGTGCCTAGTACTGTATGTTCATAAAAAATATACAAAATATTCTGAATGTACTTATTTTGTTACTAGAAATCCAACTCAGAGATTTATCTTATGGAGAAATAACTTTCACACATAGCAATTAGTTATGAATGGCACGTTATTTGGATAGCACAGCGGGTAGGGCGTTTGCCTTGCATGAGGCCCACCGGGTTTTGATTCCTCCGTCCCTCTTGGAGAACCGGCAAGCTACCGAGTGTCCCGCCTGCATGGCAGAGCCTGGCAAGCTACCCGTGGTGTATTCAGATGCCAAAAATCAGTAACAAGTCTCACAATAGAGACGTTACTGGTGCCCTCTTGAGCTATTAACAATTGGATAGCATAACTGCAGAAATTGAGCTTGAGTAATAGTTTAGTGGCTATTATTGCATTTGTTCAATATTTCTGATTTTTATATTCAATCTCAATGTGAATATTTCTCAACCTTTGTGAAATATTAGTGTTTTCATTGTTAATCTTTAGCAAACTATTAATTCATTAATTTTTTCAAAAAATTATTTTTATTAGTGAATCACCATGAGGTACAGTTAGACTTACAAACTTTCATGCTTGTGTTTCAGTCATACAATGCTCAAGTACCCATTCCCTCCACCAGTGCTCATTCTCCACCCCCAATGATCACAGTATCCCTCCCACCCCCCCGCCCTATCCCCTAACCCCACCCTGCCTCTGTGGCAGGGCATTCCCTTTTGTTCTCTTTCTCCTTTGGGGTGTTGTGGTTTGCAATAGAGGTATTGAGTGGCCAATCTGTTTGATCTATAGTCTACTTTCAGCGTGCATCTCCCATCCCAAGCCACCTTTACCTGGTGTTCCCTTCTCTATCTGAGCTGCCTTCTCCTTCAGCATGTGAGGCCAGCTTCCAAGCCATGAAGCAAATCTCCTGGTACTTATCTCTACTATTCTTGGTGCTAGTCTCCCATTCTGTTACTTTATATTCCACAGATGAATGTAATATTTCTATGTCTGTCTCTTTCTCTTTGACTTATTTCACTTAGCATACTTTCCATGTTATACACTTATATGCAAAGGTCATGACTTCATCTTTTCTAACAGCTGCATAGTATTCCATTGTGCAGATGTACCAAAGTTTCTTTAACCAGTCATCTTAAATTTTATTATTTTTTTAAAGGCAATGTAATTTACAAAGTTATTCATCATAGTTAATTTTCAGGCATACAGTGTTTCAATAACTGATCCTATCACCAGTATTGTTTTTCTTTCACAGTATCCCCCAAGTTGCCTTCTTGGTAGGCATATTTTTAAGTCTGTTGTAGTTAGATCTCATGGTATCAGGTTTTGGCTTATTAGTTATATACACATACACACAGATCTACATCATCAATGCCCCAAAGGCTCCTGACCCTCCATTATCTTGAATCTCTTGAATCTGCCTTTTTTATTCTTTTTGGGTCACACCTAGTGATGCACATGGGTTACTCTTGAAGGTACTGAGGGGACCACATGGGATGCTGGGAATCGAACCCGGGTTGGCCACATGCAAGGCAAATGCCTTACCCGCTGTGCTATTGCTCCAGCCCCAAATCTGCCTCCTCTTACTCCACCCTCAGCCCCAATTTCTTCTTTCCATGTCCTTCTCATTTTTATAATCTAGACTCCAGGGTAATCTAGATATCTCCCCCTCTCCTTTGATACCTTGCACTCTCTGGTTATTCATTTTATTGTTTGTATTTAGGGCCACATCCTGTGTTCAGGGCTTCTTTTTTTTTTGTTGTTAGATTAGATTTTTTTTTTTTAATTGAATCACCATGAGAACAGTCACAAAGCTTTCAGGTTTAAATCTCAGTCATACAATGATCAAACACCCACCCCTTCACCAGTGCACATGTTCCTCTACCACCAAGAACACCAGTATACCCCCCCATTCTACCCCCCACCCTGCCTGTGTGGCAGATGATTTTCACTTTACTCTCTCTTTACTTTGATTAAATTCAATTTTTGACAGAAAACCCACTATTATTATTTGGAAGTTTCCCCCAACAATCGGACCTGCCAAAAAGGCATCAGTAGATAATTTGTTTTCAATTGCTAATAATGAAGAGCATATGATGTTGCAAGGCCACGATAGCGGCCGTACGGTTTATTTCTGCCAGCAGCCACTGCATTCCGAGATTGTTTTGTGTGCCTCTAGGATCATGGCCGTTCAGGAGCAGAGGAGCTGTTCGTGGGCGGCCACTCGGGGTCTCATTTGGGTGGAGAGCAGGGCCGGTCCTGCGTGCCCCATCATTGCAAGCTTCTACTTCTCTGTCCAATTTGCTCTGAAAGGTGGCGGTCGCCATGCTGCCGCAAAGGAGAAAAGACCGAGGGACAAACACCCTTCCCCTCCTGGGGTGGCAAAGGGCCATAGTTTAGTTCACAGCCCAGGAGCACTTCTATCAGCAGCTGCTGCGTTCCAAGATTGGTTTGTGTGCCTCTGGGATCATGGCCGTCCAGGAGTGGAGGAACCATTTGTAGGTGACCACTTGGGGTCTCATCTAGGCGGGGAGCAGGGCCAGTCCCCCCTCCCTACCCCCCATCACAAGATTTCCTGCATCAGTTCAGGGCTTACTTCTATTCTGTGTTCAGAGATTGCAACTGATGATGGAGCTTGGAGGATCATATGTGGTGCCGGCAATCAAAACTTGACTCATATGGCAAGGACCCTGCCAACTATGCAACCTCTACAGCTCCAACACCCTGTTAATCTATATACCACAGATAAGTGAGATGATCCAGTATTTTTTCTTCTTCTGACCACTTAACATGATGTTCTGTAGTTCTACTCAAGATATAGCAAATTACATTTCATTATTTTTTGCAGCTGCACAATATTCCATATATACCACAGCTTCATTATCCACTGTTCTATTATTGGACATTTAGGTTGATTCCAGATAGCATTAGATATTGTGCTAAGTGCTGCAATGAATAAACAAAGGTGAACATATGTCCTTTTGAAATTTTATACATGCACCACAGCCCTTGTTTGTGTCTATACCTGGCAGTGCTCAGGGCTTACTCCTGGCAGTGTCTGGGGCACCATATATTATTCTAGGGTTTCAAATCAGGTTGCAAGTATCTTAATTCCTGTACCATCTCACTGGTCCCTCTATTTTAATGAGGTGACTTGGTTTATAAGAAGTAATGTTCTATGTTTTGGAGTTGCAACATCACATCACGTTCACCAGAGTGCCAATATTCAGCTCATTTATTGCTTTTAGTAATGCCTCCACCATTGTCCCTTGTAAAGTTCAGTTCTGTGGTCAAAGACTGGGGTTTCTTTTCCTTGGATGCTTTCTGATCCCTTGTTTATGTACCCCAAGTAAGACCACCCAGTATTTGTTTCTCTTCCATATTTTGCTTAGCATGTTGCTCTTCAATTTCATCTGTTACAGCAAAAGGCAAGATTTCATCTTAGAGCTGAATAGTATTCGTCTAAGTGTGTGTGTGTGTGTGTGTGTGTACATATAAACACATCATCTTTAAAGTTTTGGCTTTTGGGTTATACTCAGTGCTACCCTAAGTTTACTCCAGGCTCGGTACTAGGGGTTGTTCCAGGTGTCAGGAACTGAACCTGGGGTTCCCAGTAAAACCTGGCTTCAATCCTTTGAGTGCCCTCCCCTGCCCTTATACCACATATTTATTCATCTGTGCTGGGCACTTGGGTTGTTTCCACATTTTAGCTAATGTAACTTTGCAATGAACATATACTTATCTTTTCTAATTAGTGTTTTGTGTTCTTGGGACAGATACCTGAGAGGAACTGGGATTGTACGTTAGTACTATTTTTAATTCTAAAAAATATGGAAAGCCTCATGAATTTGTGTGCTATTCTTGCAAAGGAGCCATGCTAATCTTCCCTGCATTGTTACAATTTTTAGGATGTGCTGCTAGAAGCGAACACTTATTTTTAACTTTTTGAAAAGTCTCTGTTCGGCCCTTTTCATTTTGCTTTTTGGGTCACACCCAATGATGCTCAGGTGTTATTCCTGGTCTTCACTCAGGAATTACTTCTCAAAGTGCTTGGGGGACCACATGGGATGCCAAGTATTGAACCTGGGTCAGTTGTGTGCAAGGCAAATGACCTACCCACTGTATTATGATAGGTTCCTATCGCTCCAGCCCTCAGCCCTTTTCTTAACTCCAAAGAACCAATTAATCAAGAGTAGCATTCCAGCAATGTGCTCTGCAGCTGAAAAGTCAACATCAAGGTCAAATGAACAATTCATATAATTTTTATAATTCATATAATTTTGGTGGCACAATGATTGAATTTAGGTAGACAACTGCATGAAAAGGTTGTTTTAATTTTGGTATAGATGAACATGGAATACCTATGCACCTAGAATTTGGTATAATACTCATAACAACCTGATGAAGTTGTGCATAAAGTGAAGGACATAGAAGTTAATTTATCCAGGACCACCCAGTTTGTAAATGGCAGAGCTATTTTTTAAATCAGGTCTGGAAGTCTGCAAACTTATTTTCTCTGCCTTTATGAATAATGGAAATGTTCAAAATAATGATTTGGAATTCTTGGATATTGGCAACTCTTTGGGTGTTTGGGAATCACCGGAATCTGTGGCTCTATGGAGCAAAGGAATTCTTTGTATCTCAGGTCATATAATATTTAACAAAATCTAGACTGCCTCTGGTGAGTAGCAGGGAGCTCAGAAAGCAGTTGTAGTTCCAGGAGAGAATTTCTAAGACAGGAGTGCCAAATGCTTTTTTTTTTTTTTTTTTTTTTTTGCTTTTTGGGTCACACCTGGCGATGCACAGGGGTTAGTCCTGGCTCTGCACTCAGGAATTACCCCTGGCCGTGCTCAGGGGACCATGTGGGATGCTGGGATTTGAACCTGGGTCGGTCGCGTGCAAGGCAAACGCCCTACCCGCTGTGCTATCTCTCCAGCCCCGAAGGAGTGCCAAATGCTTTAAAGTTCACTGGAGTATAAGTGCAAGGAATGTCCTATGATGGCAGCAATGCAGGCCTCAGCACTTGCTAGTCTAACAGGCTGAGCCAAACCCTGTACCACGTGGCTGAAGAGCAGTCATGAATGACAATAAATTTTTTAAGTAGTGTTAGAGATGGCAGTTACAGGGCAGAGTGTAGACTGAACCAGTTTGCTCACCAACTTTTTTTTTTAACACATACAAGTAAAAACCTAATCAAACATCACTGCTGCTGGAGCTGGAAGAACAATCTGCTTTATTTCATATTTAATATCTTGCTTATTCACTAAATCCAGATGTTGCTGGTGGCACTAGAAAAATGGCAATGTGAAGATGAATGTCACTGTCATCAAGAATTTCAAAATATTGGTGTGGGAGGTGTGGGAAGAAAAAACTTGCAAGTGAGACCCATGCTCTAGATCTTGTATTTTTCTTAATTTACTTGTACACATACACACACACACACACACACACACACACACACACACACACACACACACACACACCTCTACTGTACGTATGTATAGGTAAAGTAACAAGGCTTTGCTCCAAGACTGAAATTCTGTCTGTAATACATTGTAAATAAAAATTTAGGTATATCAATTGACTAAATATATTAGTATTTCTTCACTTTTGTCTATTGTTTATTCCTATCATCCAATTTAAACATCATTATATCTATGAACAACAGGATGACAGTGATAGTGATATCTTCTTCACTAGTAAAACAGAGGCAAAATTCATACCAGAACATGTGAACAAGCATTCAAAATCAGCAAGAAAGGGAGGTAGAAAGTGAAGACCAAAGTTACTATCATAAGTTGAACAACACTTTCCTTATAAATTGAAGACAGAAATTATTCCCTATCTAGATCACTTAATTCAGGTTTCTGGGATTGTCTGCCAGAATAGACCTAGAAAGATCTCTGGGAGGCCCCTCTTTCCTTTGCCTGCTGAACTGTAACCATCAACCCTGTGTAATTATTTTTTTTTAAGCTTTTATTTTTGGAGGCTACACCAGCTATGTACAGGGGTTACTTCTGGCAGTGCTAAGGGAATCATATGGAAATTCAGGGATTGATCCCAGGTTGGCTGTGTATAAGACAAGTGCCTTACCCGCTGTTCTCTCTCTCTCTCGACTTCTCTTTGTGCAATTTTTTGTACAAACAAGTCCTTTGTATTCCAATGATAATATATTGCAAGAGTTTTTATGCACCACTGGAAAAAAATTAGAATTAGCTTTTTTCACCTTGGTGTAGGAGCACAATAGTAAAAGGTTAACATTAGTCATGAGGATTTTTTTTTTTCCTTTTCTGGTTTTGAAGACACACCAGGTGGAGCTTAGGGGACCATGTGGTGCCATGATCAAGGATTAAACCCAGGTATCTGACATGCAAAGTGTGTCCTGCACCATTTTGAACCATCTCCCTGGCCTCATGAGGTTCCCTTCTTTTAAGTGTATAATATTAGAATGGCAGGAGGAGGGGAGAAAAAGAGAAAAGTGGGTGTGTGAAAATAGAGAGAGAATTATAACCTTTTTAAAAGTGGACCAATTAAAAAAAACTGAATTTTAAAAATATGCCAATTTAAAAAACACTTTGTTTTTTTTAAAAAGTGATCTCTATTATTTGAGCTCCTTAGCCATTTTAAATTTAAATTTCAGGTTATACCTTATATTCAACTGTATTTAGGTGTATTAACATATATACAAAATGACAAGTGCTATTTTAAACGCATGAGGGAAATGTGTATTATAGGCATGAAGTTAAGAGTATTCACTTTAATTACAAAGTACTCTCTTAGTTAACAAGCTAACTATTATAAACTACTTCTGGTTATACCCTTAGCTAAAGTGACTTTAGCGAAGACTTTAGCTAAAGTGTTAGAGACTTGGCATTTGCTTTAGTTTATGTTCAATTTTTTTAAGTTTATGAATATAGAAGTTGTGAGGGAAAAATGTTAAAATATTCACTTAAAATAAACGTGGGGCCAGAGGCATAATATGGTGGCTCCAAATGCCTGTCTTGTAACTTTGCAAATGTACAGACAGATCATGAATTCAAATCCTAAGGGTCCCTTAAGTGTGACCCTGGTAGCTCTATGATTCAAGTCTGGCAACTGTTTTTGAGATTCCTGATGCAACCCCCTCCCTCCCCACCGCAATTAATTCATAAATTAAAAAATAATTTTTATCAATTCTTTCAGGACTTTTAAAGTGCTAAATATACTATATAAATACATGTTAAGTACTATAAAAATGCTAACATAAAGGGTCTGGCTAAGAGGTTTTTAATTGGCTAATAATCTTGTAACTGGTGAGAGTTTTAGTTTAAATGTGTAAATTTCCTTTTGGTGAATCTAAAAAGATCCCTCATGAAAAAATAGTCAATTCAGGCTCTTTTCACTCTGGAGAAGCTTGTGTTCTTTCCTGAATAAGTATTCCTCTCTCGAAAACAGAAGGGAATGCCTTGCCACAGTGGCAGGGTGGGGTGGGGGGGAGATGGGATTGGGGAGGGTGGGAGGGACACTGGGTTTACGGGTGGTGGAGAATGGGCACTGGTGAAGGGATGGGTTCCAAACTTTGTATGAGGGAAGTATAAGCACAAAAGTGTATAAATCTGTAACTGTACCCTCACGGTGATTCTCTAATTAAAAATAAATAAATTTAAAAAAAAAAAAAAGTATTCCTCTCTCTCCCCTCACATATCTCTCAAGTAAATTTCTTAAAAAACAACAACAAACTATTTTGCTTCACACACACAAGAAATTAGTCAACCCAGGATATTATAGAATACCATATTATATTCAATGATATCTGCTATATGTCCACATACTTTACTTTTTAAACTTTTATATTTATTTTTGGTCTTTTTGGGTTATACTCAGCGATGCTCAGGGGTGCTCCTAGCTCAGGACTCAGAAATTGCTCCTGGCGGTGCTCCGGGAAACTTATGGAATGCTGGGTATTGAACCTGGGGCAGCTTTGTGAAAGGCAAATGCCCTATTCGCTGTACTACCACCCCAGCCCCATCCATATACTTTTTTTTTTCTGGGGTTGGGGGGTTACACTCGGCAATGCTCAAAAGTCCATATACTTTAATCCATGTTAATATATCACATCTCCACTTCTAAAGTATCAGATTTAAATCGCTCATTTCAGAGGGGAGAAAGCTACAATTATTTCTGAATTTCTAATTACTTTTCTCCCTATTTATGCTGCTACTAAATTTTACATGTCTGATTGGCATGCTTATTTTCAATTGCCGTCTTGTCTATTCTACATTCAATTTTTATGAAATCAGTACCAGTGTAGCTCATAACTCAGTTGTTTTTAAGAAATCAAGCTATTTCTCTAACATACATACTACTTATGTATGTTACTGTATTTATGTAAATACCCACTTCATTAATTTTACAATTGTTTTCATTTTTATGATTTTCTGCTTATATGCATTATAGTTTCTGGGAGGAAAGTTAATATAAGACATTTGGACGTAACTGGAAAGAATAATCCAATATTACAGCACCAAAACACTTAAACGTCCTGTCTGAAATATACGTGAATAATTTTTGTTATCACTCACGTACTGTGACAATTGGAGAAAGCAGGTTGTTTGAGATGCAACAAATATTCTTTGACCACTTCAATAAACACAATGTAAACACTCACTTTAATAACCTTCCCTTTGTTAATGCAAAACAAGTGCATTTTTTTCCTTGCTCCTGGCTGAGCCATGACTAGATGAGTAGCAACAGCAGAGTGCTGAAAGAATTTTTCAACAGCAATTTGCTTGTTCTAATTTACTTTTCAAGGTTGATGATAAAGATCATTATGTTGGTTGCAACAAAAAGATCTACTTTTATTAATCTGATTCCGTCATTCCTCTTGTTCTCATCATACTTAAGCTTCTCTGGCAGTTTTGAGTGAATCAACAAGTGCCACTGGTGCTCCAGTTCTACAGTTTCACATATGAAACAAACTTCTATTATCCTATGGAAACAAATGTTTCAACCTGGCGAGAATGTACGGGCACATAGAAATGAGTGATTCAGATATGAAACCTGTGTCTTTTGTTCTTCAAGTAGAAGTACTCTTCCTAGAAATCTAGTAGACCTACACATCAATATCAAAGCTCTATTTGTTCAAATTTAACTTAAATAGCTTTTAAGAAGCCGTGCTTTTTAAGCTTAACTTAACAATCACTAAGATCAAGAAATATCTTTTCCTGTTTAAATTTTTTATATGATGTACACTAAAGAGCAAAATTTATTTCAAAGGTAAACATTTAAAATTGTAATGGGAAATAAGTTTTCCACCACAAGTTTTCATAAATTTTGAAGAAGTTACTTCTCAGCCTCCTCTATGTGAGGGAATGTGTCACCACAGTTCTAACATTTAAAGAAACCAGCTAAGTGATTTGAAAATCCAATGGTCTACAATCTTCAGACTCAATACAACTGTAAACCTGGTAGTGAAAACAAATTGCAAATTAACAGAGTACAAATAAAATGCAAAACACATACGCAAGTTATATATATGCTTCAAATTGGGGAAAAAAACCCTGGGGTTTAAAAATGTAGCCATTAGTGAGCTCTTTATAACCTGCAGAGGGCACTCAAGTCCCTTAAAAGAAAATGCAAAAATTTCAAGAATAATTTGGAATGTTTTCACTTTTATCATTAGCAATGTATTCACTAATTTTTAAAGTGAAACTGTTATTTAAGGAACATAAAGTTTTATTTTAAATGTTTAATAGACTAGAGATATATACATTTCCATATGTCCCCCTGGAAAAACAACTCATAAGGTAGGCTCCATGCCAGGGGCATCTGTCAATATCTAAATAATGTACATCATATATTAACAATACTGCCATTAGTTGCACAGATATGCCAAGGCCTTAAAGAAATCAAGCCAAATCACAGAGTAACTTGCTTTTAAGGTAATAAACTACAAAGATATATGCATTGGTTCTATAAGACAATAAAAGTTGTTAAAGTTGATTGGAAATTCAGCTTACAAAAAAGGTGTGTATGTGTGTGTGTATTGAGGGGGGCAGAGTCGGGGAGAGCAATCTGGAGGTTCTGGGAGACTTGTCAGGTCTGGGAACAGAATCCTCCTTTCTCCTGCATGCAAAGCAAACACTCTGCACATTTAGCTATCTTTCCTGCCCTGCTCATAAAAATTCCAATCATTTTGTAAGCATAATCTCATGAGTTCTTTGACCATTTTCATTATAACAAATCTCTTTATTTATTACTAACATTGCAATGTGTTTAGAGGGAACGTATTGGAATACGACTTTAAATATTATTCCTCTGATACTTTAAGAAGTTGGCCTGGCACTAACATAACTTGGGTACATATGTGTGTATGTGTATATGTATATATATGTACACATATGTGTATATATATATACGAGTGTATGTATAAACTTATATCTAAAAATGGCTCACAAAATGTCTAGGCTAATGTATGAGTCAGAGGATGTGGCCAACTTGCCTTGCCATTTGTGAGGTCTTGGGCTATTCCTAGCACTACAAAATAATTATATATATATATATCTGAAAGCATATATATAAAGTAACTGAAACATTGTATTATAAGCTATTGCAACTCAAACCAAAAAAAATCACTGAAAAGCATTAAAAATGCTTTAATAGTATTAGCCATTAATAATACTGTAAACATTTTTAAAGACCAATGTTGCAAAGTATTATTTCTTTTTTAAGAGTTGTGAAATATATTTGCAGATTAAATCACCTGGTATCATACAAAATAATGTGACTGATGCTTTTCCCCCATTTTTACTGATGCACTGTGAATTTACAGAAACTTTAAAAAGTAAATTCTTGAGACTGGAGCAATAGTACAGAGGATACGGCATTTGCCATAATTATACAGTGGCTGATCCAGGTTCAATCTCAGGCATCCCATGTGATCCCCTGAGAACTGCTAGGAGTGATCCCTGAGTCAAAAGCCAGGAGTAAGCTTTGAGCATAGCCAGCTATGGTCCCCAAACAAACAAACAAAAAAAGTAAATTATTTAAGAAACAGCATAGAACATACCTTAAAATCTTTTTTTTTGGGGGGGTCACACCCAGCGATGCTCAGGGGTTACTCCTGGCTCTGCACTCAAGAACTACCCCTGGCAGTGTTCAGGGGACCATATGGGATGCTGGGAATCGAACCCGGGTTGGCTGCGTGCAAGGCAAACACCCTCCCCACTGTGCTATTGCTCCAGCCCCATACCTTAAAATCTTACTTCTAAAAAATTATGTACAATTCCATAGAGAATTTCTAAGTTTGAAAATTACAGAAGTAGAAATACAGTTATGAGAATAGGGAATAAAAAAAATAAAAGATAATATTCCACATATGGTTATTTTGATAATTAAAAGCAATTACTTTGTGTAGCAATTCTGTAATAGCATAATTTCATTTGCCTTTTTGAAAAAAAAAAACCTGCATTCTGAAAATAAATGCTATTATTCTTATGATGGGACCTTATATACTCCTTCCCGCAAGAAAGGACCAAGTTATAACAAAAACTTTGAAATCAGAAGTTTTAAGATGAGTAATTGTGTATTACATACAATATGTTCTCTCCAATTGTATTATTCTTCAACAGTATCTTTATCAAGGGAAGACAGGAAGAAACTAGAAGTTTTTTTAAGGTACACATATTTTCTCAGCCTACGTTGGAGCCAATGCTTTTTGATTTGGGGGTTACCTCAGGGCCAGTCTAGTATATGAAACAAAACTAGAAGATGTGTTTAGAATGTAGTCTTTGTTTCTTCTTTCTTCAAAGCCTTTCTTCAAATCACTGTTAGGCAAAGCAAAAAGAAATGTTTGCTCTATTACGTAAGAAATAAACTTCATTTGGTATTCAATTGACTTTCTAACTTAGCAGACAGGACTTTACATCTTCAAATACTGAAAATAAATTGCATTCTTGGCCCTTGCTTTAAAAGGTTACAGAGAATAAACGCACACCCTGGTAGTGTTCTAGTGATCTCCCTGATCTCAGTTGCACTTTGTCAGAACGAGGTAACTGGTAGTTAAGTGAAATACCCTAGATCAAAGGGGGATTAATCACCAACTGAATCCTTGCTGAATAAACCTGTCATTCAAGAAAATTATTTCCACTGAACTTAGCAGAGGATTGAAAGTATTTGCATAACAGGGACCAACGTACTTCAGCCAGGTTAAAAGGTTCAGAATTCATCCCATGTTTAGCTTCTTGCCTCCTTTTCCTTTCAGCAGCCTGGTACAATGGTTTTTAATCTGATAATACAGCTAACTATCTAAATGATGTCAGAACAGGAAAGTATTGCAAAGTTTGGATGAGGGATGGATCAATTTCACTTTCAGTAACTCTAAATCTGATTTGTTGGAATTTAAGATGTAATCCTAAAAAAGTCCCTTAAACCTGAGGACTGTTTATTAACATCCCTTTTCTGACCTTTGTCTTAGAAACAACTGTTCTGCTGTGGCTGCAGGCTCTTCAGAGACTCTGGATGATAACTTGACACACCTACCTCCAGGGGTGGTGTCAAAGTCGATGAGTATCTGTACAGCATAAAACTATAATAAAAACTACAAGAAAACCATTAGTAGAAGATAATATATACAAAATTGCACTTTGGAAGGACTGAATACATAATAAAGTCACAATAATTTTATCTCAGAAAGAATGCACTGTAAAAACATTAAGTTTGAGACAAGTTAATATTTAATCAGTAAAAACTTTTGAAAACCAATTGTCTTAAGAATTTCTGGTTAGACTATTTATTCCAAACCTGATGTTTGAATCAATTACTTAAAAAGTGAAAAATATCCACCAGGATAGTTTTACTGCCTTTCATGGTATGGGTATTTGCTGGCTTAAAAAAGTTTAAAAAGCTAATTATCGAAAAATGAAATAAAGAGTTTTATCAAAATCACAAACCATTTTTTCTGGAATACATTTGCAGATATTTAACACTGCTTGTATCTTCTGGGTCTATCAATGAATAATTACCCACCAGACAGACAAAGATTTCATAATCATATTTTGGCACGGAAAGGCAATATAGCAATTCTCCATCTAGAGTAGGTCTGATGCTATCCAAATCTTTAATGGGAAGTAGGTGCTCATATTCACTGCAAATGCAAAGCATCTTTCAAGTTGAAAAATGCAAAGAATAGTTATCAAAGAAAATGAATAAAATCCATAGTGAGATAATTTTTTAGAAAATGATTGAAGTTTTAACCCAAGAAAGGACTCTTAGAGTGTCTTATAGCTTAGAATAAGAACATGTCAATCACGATTAAGCTTCTGGAATCGGAATCCCTTTGAAATGCAGCTGTTTCTTCTTTAATTGTGGCAGCAGACTCTGAAGAAAAGAAAGGTCCAGCCTTAAAGATGAGTAAGGAATACAAAATAGCTCAGGATTAGTTGTGGAGTTCAAAGGTCGCTAATTACACTAAGGAGTTCCCAGACACAGGGAAAACATTAAACAGGTCACCTACCAAACGGAAAACAGACTTTGTCTTCAGAAATTATCCTGAAGTGACAGGTTTCTAGACAAAATCAAAAGCATCACAGTGTGCCCAGCTGATCTCAATGGGATGAACACAAGAGTTGGTTTTAGCTCTATAGCGTTACATTAGATGAGATGGCAACAGATGGTATCAAGTTCTTCACCGCCCCTACTCTTTTCCAGTAGTCCCTGGGTTTTCCTCAGGTTTCTAGAAATGTCGAATCGAAGAATCACTAGTTCCCTGATTGCTTACAAAGTAAGTTTTGCCTAGAGGATTATTCTGAATCTCTGCCTACTCACTAGACAAATGCTTCTGGCCTACTTACTGTATTCTGCTGAACATCCATACAATCAAGATAGCTAAACGGTTCCATTAATACTAACAGAAATTAAATGTTAAGCTTTCCTTGAGTTCATAAGAAAGGTCAAATAACTTTTTTTTTGCTTCTAAAAGGAAAGTTTAAACTGCTGAATGAACTAGAATAACAAATTAAAGTTCTGTTCAGGCAGTCATTCTATTTTCTCTGCTACATGGCATAATCTGGGTGCTATGATAACGCTTTGCAGAAAATAAGAATTTATTACGAGTCAAGTCGACCTAAGTTTAAGAAACATTATTTCAGGGGCCAGAAAGATATTATAGCAGATAGGCTGCCTATCTTGCACACAGCTGACCCAGGTTCAATTCCTGGCATCCGAAAATGTTCCTGAGCACTGCCAGCAATGATTTCTGAATGCAGAGCCAAGAGTAAACCCTGAGTACTGCCAGGTATGGCCCCAAAGTTGGATTTTTTTTTTTTTGGGTCACACCTGGCAATGCACAGTGGTCACTCCTGGCTCTGCACTCACAAATTAGCCCTGGCAGTGCTCAGGGGACCATATTGGAGGCTGGGAATTGAACCCGGGTCGGCCGGAATTGAACCTGTGCTATCGCTCCAGCCCCTGTTGTTTTTTTTTAAATCATTATTTCAGACTTTAATTTCTATGCAATGTACCTACAAGCTACTATGATTCTTTCAAGAGTAAGCTTTTTCTAAGTTCTTCCTACACTTTTTAAAAAAATACAGATTAAGATATAATTGCATACTAGTATGTAATGCATATTGAGAAATATTTTTAATTCTGTTCTGTTAAAAAAACCCAACATGGACCAAGGTTTAACAATCAAGATTTCATTCTTTCCTAAATAGTCACCTAAGTTCAACTGGACAATGAACTACTTCGAAACAGAATGTGACAAGCAATTGTAACAGCAAGCAGTGAATAAAGAATATGATGTTTCCCAAAGAAGTCAAGAGAAGGTTCATAGGAAAGCAACAAAAACAAATTTAAAATAGGGGCTGGAGCAATAGCACAGCGGGTAGGGCGTTTGCCTTGCACGCGGCCGACCCGGGTTCGATTCCCAGCATCCCATATGGTCCCCTGAGCACTGCCAGGAGTAACTCCTGAGTGCAAAGCCAGGAGGTAACTCTTGTGCATTGCCAGGTGTGACCCAAAAAGCAAAAACAAAAAAACAAAACAACAACAACAACAACAACAAAAACAAACAAATTTAAAATAGGCTACATGAGACTGAAATAAAATTTAAATGACATTCTCCACTCATAGAATGGTTTTTGACTTTAACCTGAATTTATTCATTAGTGAATTTTTATACAGCAATAAAGAAAAAGTAAAAGACGTCTATTTTCTTGATAAATATATGAAGAAAATATTACATTTATCTTAAGAATTTTGCAGCAGACAATTCAGTGATCACAAAACACTATGCCTAGCATTTTAATATGCTTACTGACAACCTAAGCAAAACAGCAGATTGATAAGCTTGAAAAGTACCTCTAGAACAGAGATAAATCACTTTTAACTAGAACCATGCACTCTTTATTAGCCATTAGGATAGTTTCTGATTAAAAGTAGGTTTCTATTTAACAAGTTTTCTACACTAGTCATTTTTCAGACTGTTTTATGTTTTGTTTTTGATTTTTAGGTTTCTAGGGTGCTACTCCCAGTGTGGTGCACAGGAAAGTATGCTATACAAGAATCCAACCCCGGCTTCTGCATGCAAAACATGCGCTCCAGCCCTCTGAGTTATTTCCAATCTCCCTTTTTTTCTTCTTTATGAGCCAGGGATTGAATCAAGGTTCTCGTAAGATAAGCAACCCTTCTACCACTCAGTTCCAAAGCCCTGACAAAGTTGCTTTTAATGTGGTGTCAGGTATACAAAACACAGCGTACAAGGAGCTTAAGTATTTAGGTTGGGAGAGCAAATAGATTTCATTTCGTTTTTGATGTGGTATGTCAGACACTCACTACAGCTCTGTGCTGAAAGGCAGCACGAGTCGTTATACGTAAGAAGGCCCTAGGGAGAAAGAGTACTGTGATTGATTAGTTTTGTCTGCAACAAGGACAGGTAGCAGTGATCAAGGCCTACTAAGCCTTAAATGCGTCATTATTATTTCATGTTCTAAATCTAATTTGAATAAAATCAAAGGGTAAAAAAAAAAAATTGAAGACATTAGTATTTAAAATGTTCTTTCAAATCACACTAACATATTAAAAAGAATTTTAAAAAATAATTCATTCATTTGACTTTTAATTCATTTTATGAACTAAATTTTATATGTACACATACTTAAAGACTGATTTCCTTTATGTTACTATTGTATAAATCCCACTTACACACAAGACAATTACAATAATAATGATCCATATGTTACAGGCGCTGGGGCTTTAGAATTCCAAATGTAATAGTCAGAGGAAATTAGTTTCCGATCTAAAAAGAAAGAAAACAAACATTTTCTTTAACAAAGATTCAGTGAAGGAAAATAAAGTCATAATGTGTGTGTGTGTGTGTGTGTGTGTGTGTGTGTGTGTGTGTTTGTGTGTGTGATGCTAGGGATTGAAACTCGGGCCTCACATGTAAGTAAAATATGCCTCTATTACTGACCTACTTATATGCCTTTGTCCCCAAAGTCAAGATTATTTAAAACTGTGGATAAAACACGATCATTTCAACAAAAGCAACACTTCAATATATTCTTTTCAAATCTTGTCATTGGCCACCACCATCCAGAGTCGCATGTCCTTCTCTCCCAGAAGGGAGCATAACATGACACTTGCCATAACCATGCCGCGACCAGATTCCTGGGCCAGGTTGTTTCATCTGGGGCGCCCCAGAGGGGGGCAGGTAAGACCCCCCTCCCCACCCCAACAGCCAAAAGCCTTCAGAACTCAACCATCACCATGATCAAGGCTGCTTTCCACACCACACCTGATGGGGTTCAAAGTAAGAGGTAACCAATCTTAGAGGGAAATATTTTTTTTACATACATATGTGTACACAAGGCTCAATCTTTAACATGTTAGTGATAGAAGAGCTTAATGGCCCCTGGGTGAAATACAAACAATCTTTACACTCTTTCCTCTAAGGAAACTTTTTTGTAGCATTTTCAGCGGTTTTTCATAACAAACACTACAAAATATATTATTTTGGTTCTGCTTTGGGGCAGGGGTTGAGGTTTGGAATGGAAACATAAAAAGTATGGTGGTAGGAAAGTGTAATGGTGGTGGAATTGGTGTTTGAATATTAAATGTAATCAAATATTGTGGACTACTTTATAAAATAAAAAAATTAAAAAACAAAATCTTATCTCTTTTCTTTTTGTAGTAACAAAAGAAACCCAGGACCTCCACGTACAAGGAAATGCTATATACTGCTGAGCTATATTCCTGACCTGGAAATATTCACTTTAGTTCTATTTTATTAAGGCATTATTATAACTTTTGCCACCTTAGAAATAAAGGTCAAGAAGGCTAATTTATAACAGAGCGGGGTAAGGACTTGCCTTGCCTGCACATGACCGAGTTAGATCCCTAGCACAGTGTATGGTCCCCCTAGTACTGTCCGGGTGATCCCAGAACAGAATCAGGAGTAACACTGAGCACAGCTGGGTGTGTGGTCATAAATCCAAGAGGGGGGGAAGTGCTATATAATTGAAATGTTCCATCTTGTAGTATGCTCTCTGAAAATTATTATAGTATGTGCAATATTAATAAGATATTTAAATATTTTAGACATTACAGAGATCTATCCCTTAAATAAAAGATTTTAAAGGTTTGCCTCTTTACATTCACTAACTCAGTGTAAGAAGTATTTATTTAAATATAGAAAGTTTATTTCCCTTACTATATAAAAGGTTTCTGTTTATAATTAGCTAACTCCAATTCATTTCTATCTACTTTTCTATTCTAAACTGTGTATTGTAACAATTAAAATTAAATAATTTTGTATTATTTAATGAGTTATATTCCTATATTTTCATAAATAGCAAATATATATTTTCACAAGTGAAAGTAGAAAACCGTCCTATTGCCTTTCTATTGGTAAAAAGGAGAGGGTGCTGACTGGTGGTAACATTTGCTAAAAATTAAAAAACAGAAATAATCCTATCTAACATATACTGAATCCATTCATACTGTGTAGTATGCTAAGTAGTTTGTTTCTGGGTCACATCCGATGGTGCTTGGAAGACTATTCCTTGTCTGGTACTGAACCTGGGTCTCCTGTATACAAAACATATGCTCAGGTGATTGAGCTATTTGTCTGTCCACAATGTGAACAGAATTTTATTTGAACCCAATAAAAAAGCTTATAGATGAGGAAACCAAAATGTTGAGAATACATTTACCCAAAGTTACATGGCTAATAAAGTCATAATCAAAACCCTTGTTTGTCTAGCACCCAGTCTCTGAGAACAATCTCTAAATAATCAAAACAAAACAACACAACTCTAAAGTTGACCTCTCTCCCAATCCTTGCTCATCTAAGTCATTATGAACAGAAGACATAAATAATGTCTTTTTGTAGTAAAGGATGAGATTAGGTAAGAATTTTCACAAACTGGGGCTGGAGTGATAACACAGCAGGTAGGGCGTCTGCCTTCCACACAGCTGACCCTGGTTCGATTCCCAGCACCCCACATGGTCCCCCGAGAACTGCCAGGAGTAATTTCTGAGTGCAAAGCCAGGAGTAACCCCTGTGCATACCCAGGTGTGACCCAAAAAGAAAAAAAAAATGTCACAGACTGGAATATTCAGATCTCTTTGTGTTATACTGAACTTGACCTTAGGTAATAAATTAGCATTTAAATGTCATCAAGGTAGCTTGAGTCCATAAAACTTACGTGTACTTATTTTCGGTTTCCCTGATGCAAAAACTTGAACTGAATGCTGATCCGCGTAACATCCAGTGAGAGTGTAATCTAAGATCCTAAAATGAAGCTAGAAAAGGAAATTGTAAGTTGAGTTGAATTATTTGATAAAAAGAATAGTTACACTTTCCCCTTTAATACAGTTTTAGGAATTTACCTACAGAATTCACAAAACAAATATCATGGATATTAAATTGAATATTGTATATATATAATATATGGACATATTTTTGCATTAAGTTTGTTTGTTTATAAAGATGCTATAACAAAGTGCTCAACGGACAGCTGAACTAATACCAAGTATCACCAATATGAGTCTGAGCCTGAATTCATACAGGGATCCTTATTTCATTTTACTTTACTTTTTTTTGAGTATAGATCAGCTGATGCCCCCTTCCCTATTTTTTCTTTGGATAAAAAGCAGGATTGATTGGGGTGAGGTGGGGGGCAGGGATTCAGGAAGGACAGCTCTAGACTCTCAGGGAAGCAGTGCCTGACTACATATTTTGTAAACAACAAGGAAAGTGAAGTTCTGGAGATAAAAAGCAACTAGGATGTGTTTGTAAATACTGTGTGCAAGTAGAGGTTGTTTAAGTACAACCTGCATGACCATGAAAGTTGGTGTTCTTTTACTTGTGGTGTTTGGTTTTCTGTGATTTCTCTTCTGAAGCTTCTATTGTTATAATAGTTTTACAAATCAATCACTGATAAGGAAACCAGTTAACCTGGTGTTTGAGGGGATGAGATACTCTACTTCATTTTTCAGAAAACAGACATTTAAATTTTTACCAATGTTAGCTTAAAAATTTCTCTCTTTGGAGAGTATGGCACGTAGGGAGCTTACCTTGCAGACCCAGATTGGATCCCTGGCATCACCCAGCTGGCCAGGAGTGATCCCTCAGTGCAGAGCCAGGAGTAAGCCCTGAGCACTGCAGGATGTGGCCCTCCAAACAAACAAATCACCTTGTTTTCTTACCCATAAAACCTTTCTAAAATATAATTCATCATTATGGATTTAACTGATAATGTGGTACATCAGTATAAGTGTAAATTTTACATTGTGCTATAGTAGAGAAGCCATTAGTAATTTCTCTGAATGCAAGTACAGGGGTAAGTCTGAGTCACAAGATTATTCATATGAACTAAAACAACATTATGAATTAAACCTTTTGGAGCTCCAGTCTCCTTTTGCCTTGGTTTCTCTGCTTGCTCTTTATTTTTCTGTACTTCTTCCATTTCCATTCTCTCCAGATTTCTCCCATTTTCTTTCTCCTTTTTATTGCTAGACTGACTCTATATATTGAATATAATTTTCAGATCACTGTCACTGTCATCCCATTGCTCATTGATTTGCTCAAGCGGGCACCAGTAATGTCTCCATTGTGAGACTTGTTACTGTTTTTAGCATATGGAATAGACCATGGGCAGCTTGCGAGGCTCTGCCGTGCGGGCGAAATACTCTCGGTTACCGAGAATTTTCAGATGCCAGCAATTATTTTTCTTGCTGTAACTCAAATTATTTCTAATAGGAAAGAGATTTTGCTTGCCTGCTTGGTATAATTTTAGATGCTGGAAATTATGACAAGATAGACTTTCAAATAACTAGATAATATAAAAATTCAGTCTATTCCGTGAATCCAAATCTATATTACATGCTTTCAATGACATTATAACTGGCTAGGTGATAGAAAAGTCATAATCCCTATATTTGAAAGGAAAAATGTATGGCAGAAATCTCACATTAAAAAAAAATTCTTGGGGCCAGAGCGATTATATAGCAGGTAGGGCATTGCCTTGCATTGAACTACCCGGGTTCAATCCCCGGCATCCTGTATGGTTTCCCGAGTACAACCAGGAGTAGATTACAGAGTGCAGAGCCAGGAGTAACCCCTGAGCATCGCCGGGTGTGACCCAAAAAGTAAAAAAAAAAAAAAAAAATTCTTAGTTCTATTGATCCTATGAGCAGTATCAATAATCATCTTCCAAACAGCTGAACATAGCCAACGTCTCACCATTGTATTTGCCTTGCATTGTTCTTGTACTTATACACTGTACTCAAACAAACAAACAAACAAAAAAAGGTATTCTTTCCCGCTCTTACTCAATTTCACTGTTAACTGCCTTAACTAACTCATCCCAATGAGGAAACTCTCTAAATACATAAATTTTAGTTCTTGTTTTAAGAATAAAAGCTTTAGATTTTTAACTATCTAGTTACCTGCATGGCTATTACCAGTAACACACATGACTTTACAAAGCTCATTTCTTTCCAACTTTCTCTATCAGTACTTGCTTCTAGGTATACTCATAACATTATGTGTGATAAAAACATGAATAAATAAAATTTACGTGCTGACCAAGAACTTTAAATCTGAAGTTATATCTAAGAAAACAGAAAAATATCATGTTTGACTAAAAACCTATTTTTGGTTTTTTGCTTTTTTTGGGATAGATAGCTCAAGTGGTAAAACATACTGCTATTCTAGGCATGGGCCTCCAAAGCATTGCTAAGAAGGTCTCCTTTTGCTTACAAAAATAATTTTATTTCTATATTTAAATAAAGATCAAGCTAAACAAGTTTCTTTTTATCTTTATTTATTTATTTTAGTGTTGGGAATTGAACCCAGGGTCTTATACATGAAAGACTTGCGATTTACACCTGACTATACTTAGGGAGTACTACTGGCTCCAAGTAATATTCAAATTCTACAAAATCTATTTCTAATTTACTTATTCAGTCTTATGTGTATTATTGTTTCTAACACTGATTCCTAAGTGTACCATTTATTCTTGGGCTGGAGAGACAGCACGGCAATTGGGTATTTGCCTTTCACGCAGCTGACCCGAGTTCGATTCCTCCACCCCTCTCGGAGAGCCTGGCAAGCTACTGAGAGTATGTCGCCCGCACGGCAGAGCCTGGCAAGCTACCCATGCGTATTGGATATGCCAAAAACAGTAACAATAAGTCTCTCAATGAGAGACGTTCCTGGTGCCCGCTCTAACAAATCGATGAGCAACGGAATGACAGTGATACAGTGTGATACTATATATATAAATGTTAGTCACTCTTAAGTTTTCATATTCACGCTTCTCTAATCCTTAGCATTTTGCTAAAACTCCAATTTTACAGAGTTTTCTTTGATCACTTTGGTCAAAAGTGATCACTCTTCTTTACAATATCAAAAGCAGTCAGCACTGATCAAATATTGATTGGTATGTATCACTAAAATATTCTGAGAAGGCATGGTTTACATTTCATATTCCTATATAAAATTTTTAAATTTAAATGTATTCCAATGGGGTGGTGGCTGGATCCACACCCAGCACTGCTCAGGAGTGACCTCCGGTGATGCTCAGGGATTCATATACGGTGCTGGGTCAGCTGCATGCAAAGCAAGTGCCTTAATCCCATCACTATCTGTCTGGCTTAGTGTATGAGTGTGATGAAAAGCTGGGTAGAATAGGTTATTTTTGGATACTTTGATTATACTTTGGTGTTTTACATTAAAATATTTTAAGTATTAAATAAAATGTGATTAATATGCAAATGAATCTCACAAAAATCTGAAAAATATAGTATCTGACAACATGAACAGAATTCTCTCACAAAATAGCCAGAAACATTAAAAATCAACTAACATACATGTGATTTAGAAACAAAGAAAGGATTTCTGATGTAGTGAGATATATTTCTACATTGATTTACCTTTACATATGCTGTACCTCCGATGCAAACTTGGTCAAATGGCTGTTTCTCATGACTCTTGGCTCCAAATGTTACTGTTCCAGAAAGACTAATTTTCAGTGACTTTGGAAACTTCTGTCCTAAAAGCACACACACACAAATCAACAATTCTAAATTAAATAGATTTCACCACAAATGATAAAAAACATATATATATATATAAATAAAAGTTAGCTCACCAATAATCCAGATCAGTAAGCTTTTTTCTCGAAATACTTCTATCTGGCCAAAACTAACATCATACTCCACATGTGTAATTGGACCTCTTCAATAAAGAAAAGGACATGATAGAAAAAAAGGAAAAGGATCACAAACTTAACAACATTTGGAGATGTAAATCAAATTTGTTATGGTTAATATAAATATGGCATAAAATTCACAGGAGTTGAATATTTATAAATAAATAAACAAAAAATTACCCAGAAACATTTTTGCTGATAAATGCACTTTATCATATAGAATACATATATATATATTTCATATATCATGTAAAGTATTTTGAAGATACATGGATTGATATAACATTTAAAATATGACTTTATCATATACTGAGGTATCATCTAAAAAGAACTATGCCGTAGTATGAACTTTTAAAAAAAGACGAGGAAGTAAACTTATAACACAAACTAATTTAATTCACTAAGTAGTTAACTGGACTTACAGGGAGAGAATTAACTTGTAGAAAGCTGAACCAAGTTTGATCCTTGGTAAAGCATATGGTGCCCTGAGCACTGTCAGGAAGAATCCCTGAGTACAGAGCTATAAACTCAGAGACAGCCAAGTTGGCCCCAAAACAAAATCAAAAAAGTAAAAATGTGATTAAAAACAGGAAATAGTTATGAATGAAATAATCATGAAGTTATTTTGATGCTTAGTTTTCTGACAACTTTAACATAGAAAAATGACATAAAATAAATTATTCCTATTTTACTTCAGGAATTATCCCTGGCGGTGCTCAAGGGACGATATGGGATGCTGGGATTTGAACCCGGGTCGGCTGCGTGCAAGGCAAATGCCTACCCGCTGTGCTATCACTCCAGCCCCCCCCTTTTTGTTTTTACAAAATTTACATCTTGAAAAAAGTTATAAAGCAAGAATATAGGACAGTAAGAATCTACTAAATAAGGCAGAAATCATGGCTTCATATTATTTTATTCATACCTATTATAAAAAGGTATATGAACTTCACAGAATTCAAAATTATTTTTCACACTTTCATGAAGTTTTAAATTAACTGTTATTTTTAGTTGTGCTTCTTCCTCTTTCATTTGATAAAAACCCAAAATTGGTGGGACAGGGACCTAGAAACAAACAAACATATTTTTTATATCCTTCTCAAGGTTAATAGGTTTAAAATGTCTAAAATGGTGAATGTGAAAACACAATGATAGAAATATATGCTTTTTTTTTGAAATATATGCTTTTAATGACTAATGGGTTATAGTTGTAAAAACTCCGTATTTTTACAATTTAATTGAAGTAACATTGACTTGTAACATTATCATAATCAACATCTGTGTATTGTTCCATGTTGTTTTGATAATAGATGGTGCAGTTATATTTTATGTAAATATATAATATTGTACATTCATGCAACAGATGACTGAATTTAAAGGGAAAATATTTTTCTCTCTCTTTCTAGAGAGAAGAAAGGTTACTAAGATCGATAGTGCATTATTTTTCCAACTCTGTTTATTAAGTTTCTGTCCTCTAGATTCTCTATAATATGCATTGCAGGACTTGTGTTAGACATATTAATCAGTGATGATGTGACAAATTTTTGCTGTCTTCTTTAGCCCCCCAACCCCCTAGCTCAGGTGTAGCTTACTCAATTCATCTTGAATAAGTGACAAGGGAAAACAACCAGTAGGCCAGGATGGGCTAATCAGTAGTCTGGTCTATTTGAAGAGGCAGACTCAATTTATACAACTCAAGCCCTAGAGCTATAAGGTCACGTGCAAAGAATGCCAGTTAAAAGAAAATGAGATAGAAGAATTGAGATGGACAGTGTAAATTTGAATAAACTTGATTCTGATTTTTATTTTTGACTCATCTCAGTATGGCTACATGTCCTTATCAATATGCAACAATAAAATTGCCACTTATGTTCTCAAAATAAATTCCCTTTACTTAAGCTAGACTGATTTTTCTAAACTAATACATTTTTCTAAACTACTAGAGCTATAGCACAGCGGGCAGGGCGTTTGCCTTGCACCTGGCTGACCCGGGTTCGATTCCTCCATCCCTCTTGGGAGAGCCCATCAAGCTACGGAGAGTATTCCACCCGCACGGCATAGCAGCCTGGCAAGCTACCCGTGGCATATTTGATATGCCAAGAACAGTAACAAGTCTCACAGTGAACTTTACTGGTGCCCGCTTTAGCAAATCAATGAACAAAGGGATGACAGTGCGACAGTGCTACTGATTTTTCTAAACTATTGATTCACAATCAGGACAAGAGAAAAACAGTAGAGTAGAAAAGAGGTTGATTTTTGGAGTTTAGAAGATTTGGATTCTAGTCCAGGCCTTGTTATAAGTTATATGATCTTGTGTATATGATCTTCTGAGATCCAATTATCTGTTAAAAAATGGGGCTAATTATATCTCTTAATATTAAGGATTTAAAAAATAATAAATAAAATAAATTTATAGTGAATATAGCTATCTGACACAGTAGTTATGCAATACACAGTAAATAGCTATTAATAACACAATAAGTTCATAACTTTAGCTATCTGGGATTTAGAGATATTTTATGTCCAGGAATCAAGTCATGCCTTAATCATACCATGATCTAACCCATGACCATGGATTCCTCACTGGGGAATATTAAAAATCACCATGACTTTGATTTGTTTTGGGGCCACAATTGATGTTGTTCAGAGTGTACCCCTAGCTCTGTTTAGAAGTGACCCCTTGTAGTGCTCAGGAGATCATATGTGGTACAGGTGATATTAATAGGATTAGCTGTGTGCAAGGAAAGTGCCTTAACTCCTATACAATCTCTCTGGAACACCAATATCTGCAAACCATTCATTATTACCATATACACTAGAAATGAATCCTAAGTTCAAAGAACTGAATCTTCACATTTGTTGATTAATAATTTATAGTAATAAGTGACAAGTTCTCATTTGAACCAAATATATGAGAATTCTACCACTGAACCACCAACGCTCCGATTGAACCAAATATATGAATGAATTGCATATAAGATAATTCAGACACAAAGACTAGCAGAATCCCCAATTCTCTGAGCCATTTACCTGGGACGTGTAGAAGCATAAGTTGAATGACTCTAAAGGTGGAGTGAAGGGAAATTTGTAAGGTCCACTAAATGCAGAATCATCCATTGCATCAATGCTACTGGAAGTAAGAAAGGCAGAATCAAGAGAAGTCACACAAGGATGAACTAGAATGTCTTGAAGTGGAGATCCATTGGTGGGAAGACTCAAGCTGATGGTAACATTTGGCATGATTCCTTCTAAATCACACTGTAATACAAACAGAAAAAGGTATTACTAGTATCTTAAAAGCATACATCTTATGGGTGAAGCTTTTCTGAACATATGACTCATCTTCCAGAACTTAGCCTACTATCTTCTCAAGGTACCGTTTTCTTACTTTCTGTGTTCCCGTTAATATTTCTACCATGACACAGATTGGGACAGCCTTCCTACAGCCTTCCGCTTAGGTTTAAAATCCTTAAAAAGGTTATTTTAATTCACTGACTTATCTCCACCCTGGTCACAACACATTGGCAGAGGAATTTCAAATCTGTCATAGCTGTCTACACGTATCTAGATTTGTTTTCCTCTAATTCTAATTTGATCATATCTATGCTCAAAATTTTTCAATAGTTTCACCTGTATTTTGTATTACCTTTTTAAAGCCTTTCATCGGCTTCCAACTTGCTCTTTAATCATTTTCTAACCTGCAATTTATGTTGTAGATATAATTAATCTTAATTTCCCATTTCTAAATAAATCATAATTTTAATTATACCTTTATGCTTTTTCTATGTGATATTTCACCCAGTCTTTTCCCCTTATAAACATAGATCTTTTAATATTTTCTTTTGAAGTTTTATTGTACCTTCTCCAGCCTTCCTGTCATGCAGAAAATTCCATTGAGTCTGGGTTACTTTGCCAATGGCAAGTACTCAGGAGATTTGAAAGGTAAAAGGAAAAGGGAAGCCAGAATTTTTGGAAAGTTACAGAAGCCAGGTATGACAGTTTCACAGACTTTGCTCTGAACTCCCATTCAAAGACTGAGGGGGCCAGATGCAGCACTTTCTATGATTTGTGTTTTCAGATTGTGAAAGACACGCTGGCTTCTCAGAGACTATTTCTAAGCCCCACAATAAAGTTATCAGTACCTTCTTCTGGAAGGCTGCAGTCAGAGAATCAGAGATTTTTAGACTTTCAGCTCTTCTTGTAGATAGTAAACCCTAATTCCTATATTAAACACCTTTATTCCCATAAATCTTGTAGCTCTTTTAATGAAACAGAATGATAAATCTCTTAGCTGTGTGTGGGTGAGAGGAGGTAGGAGGGGTAAGTGAGGTTCTTCCTTTGTACCTAAGCTCAGTTTGACATTTACCTCTGTTAGGATACCCAATTAAATGAATATCAAATTAATAGCCAGTTTAGAGCTGGGAATTACTCAGCAGTGGTGCTCTTGCTTTGCATGAGTGACAGATATACCCTGGGCTAGATGCCCAGCACTCCTCCCTCACTCCACAAAATAACCAAAAAAAAAAAAAAAAAACAAAAACAAAACCCCAAACCCCAAAAAACAAAAATCCAAGACAAAAGACTAGTTAACTGAATCATATAAGACTTATTGTTTGGGTTGGAGATGTGCCTGAAGAGTAAGAACATATGCCTTCCATGTCTAAAAGTCCTAGGTTTGGATCCCTAATACCATATTCCCTCTCCACGTTTCCCAACTCTATCCTCTACACTGCCAAGTGTGGCCAGAAAAAAAGACAAAAAAATATTGGTTTGATTAGAGCTGCAAAATATTTTAAGAGTAGTAGGAATGAAAGTTTCATGCTGAGTTTCAAAAGCTAACAGCTAGTTTCATTGTCGTATACAGTCTGCTTTATACAACCATTGCCAGCCTATTAAAGGTTTGTCTGTGTTCCTGCTTATTTCCATCTTGAGGCTTTAAGATCTTTGAAAGCAGGATTTTATTTTCTTCATATCTCTAGTGTCCAATAGTGTGCTATGTCAGAAGACACTTAAGAATGTTTCTTTAATGGTATCTTTCATATTATGTGCCCTACTTATATTTTCAATCCTAATGTGAAATATTTTATCTATTGCTTGACTAACATATGAATGTATCTGCAGGCAAATGAAGGTCTTTTAATGACAGTTGCAAATGCCTATTTAACATGAAAACAAAGCTGCCAAGTAAGTTTTATACTTGTCATAAATTTTAAAAATATTTTATGTTTTTATTTTAGAACTACTGTACTACCTACTACTGTAGGCTGTATGTATTCAGTTTCAAATTACAAGAATTTTAAAAAGTTGGGTTTTTCCTGCAGATGTATATTAAACACCTAGGTATATTTGTGTATATTTATAGGTATAAATATATAGGTATAAATATATAGGTATATAAGATGACCACAGAGGCAAAAACAACAAAAACAAAAACAATATCAAAAAACCTTCTGCACAACAAATGAACCTCAAGCTATAATTAAAGGACACCCTAATAAATGGGAGGAAATTTTTGCACATAATACATCAGGTAAAGGGCTAATATCCAAGATCTATCAAGCACTCACAAAACTCAGAAGCAAAAAAATTCAACAACTCCATCTACAAATGGGGCAGGGAGCTGAACAACATGTTCTCAAAGACATAGATGGCCAATAGACATGAAAAAGTGCTCATTGTCATCATGATTAGGGAAGTGTAGATAAAAACAACACTGGGGTACCAAGTCATTCCAGTGAATATGGCATATATTGCACAGCAGAGCCTGGCAAGCTACCTGTGGCATACTCAATATGTCAGAAACAGTAACAATGATGGTCCTGATTCCCCTGACCCTGAAAGAACCCCCAATACACCATCAGGCTACACTAGCACGCAACAGGGACAAATGGAGACGTACTGTCGCTCACTCGAGAAAATTGACGAACAACGGGATGACAGTGATGACAGTGATACAGTGATGGTATATATCAAAGACTGGAAACTGGAAGCATTGGTGGGTTGTAGTTAGAAAGGAATCCTCATTTACTGTTGGGGGTGGTGTCATCTGGTTCAGCCTCTATGGAAAGCACAGAAATCTATCCAAAAAACAGGAAGAGAACTCTCATACAACTCAGCATGTAACTCTTATACAACTGATACCCTGCTTAGCATCTGTTTCCAAACACAAAACATTAACTCTTGGTACAAAAGTTATAGAAACAACCTAAATGCCCAACTATGAATGAATGGATCAAGAAGTAGTGCTCATGTTTACAATAGCCCAAATCTGGAAAAGACCAGAGTTCCCCAAAACAGATGACTGGTTAAAGAAACTCTTGTACATCTACACAATGGAATACTATGCAGCTGTTAGAAAAGATGAAGTCATGGAATTTGTATATAAGTGGTTCTATATAGAAAGTATCATATTAAGTGAAATGAGTCAGAAAGAGAGGGACAGACATAGAAAGATTGCACTCATCTGTGGAATATAAAGTAACATAGTGGGAGACTAACACCCAAGAGTTGTAGAGATAAGGATTAGGAGGTCTGCCCCACAGCTTGGAAACTGGCCTCACACGCTAGGGGAAAAGGCAGCTCAGATAGAGAAGGGAACACCAAGTAGAGGATGTTGGGAGGACCCATTCGGGTTGGAAGATGCGAGCTGAAAGTAGACTGTAGACCGAACATAATGGTCACTCAATTGCAACCTACAACACCCAAAAGGAGAGAGAACAAAGGGGAATGCAGTGGGGGTGGTGAGAGGGATACTGGGATCATTGGTGGAGGAGAATGAGCACTGGTGGAGGGATGGGTAAACGATCACTGTATGAGTAAAATGCAAACACAAAATTCATAAGTTTGTAACTGTACATCACAGTGATTCTCTAATAAAAAATAAAAATAAAAGGAGTGCTCAATATACATACACATACTATGCAGCTCTAAGAAAGAAAAAAATCATGCAATTTGCTGTGACATGGATGAAACTAGAGGATATCATGGTATGTGAAGTCAGTAAGAAGGAAGATAAAGAATAATATTTTTCATATGTGAGGCATTAGGATGGATACACAGCAAGAACAAAGGGCCAAAGGCAACACAATGGGAGAACTGATCCACACAGCTGAAATTGGGAGAGGGAGGTTGAAAAAGAGGAGCACTGGGGCGCTTGGGGGTATCAAGGTGGGTACACTGGTGATGGATGTGGTGTTGAAATTTTGTACACGGGAGGCCATCATTAATGATATAGTAAATCACAGAACTTCAATAAATAAAATAAGTTCTTAAAAAGCTCTTTTATTTTGACAGATATTTATTGATGATAAAATGAGCAAAAACTATTAAATTTTAAAAATGTTTAGTTTATGCTCATTAACTTCTCACAGTATAATATTCTCAAGACAATCAGAAAAAAATCACAACATTATGGAAACCACCAATAATTATTCACTTAAAAGATCTGTTTAAACCATATCAAGGGCTAGAAAGACAGTACAGCAGGTAGAGTGCTTGTCCTACACGTGGCAGACCCAGACTCAATCCCTATCATTCGATCCCCTGAGTATTGCCAGGAGTTATTCCAAAATGCATAGCCAGTAATAACCACTGAGCATTACAGGGTGTGACTCCCTGCTACCTCCACTCCACCTCTGCCCCCCTCCCCCCAAATAAAATACCAGGATTAGGGCACACACATCTCAGCTCAGAATGCAAACGCCCTACCCGCTATTCTATCACTCTAGCCCCACAAGGATATTCTTGTAAAAAGAAACCAAGGCAAAACAAAACAAACCCAAAACAACAACTCGGAATCAGCTTAACTAAGGAGGTGAAAGACTTGTACAAAGAAAACTACAAAATGCTACTTCAAGAAATAAAAGAGAGAAAGCAAAAAGAAAAAATAAACAGAAAACAACAACAACAACAAAAAAGAAACAACAACAACAAAAAGAAATAAAAGAGGACATGAGGAAATGGAAACACATTCCGTGCTCACAGACTGGGAAAAATAACTCCCCAAAGCATTATTTAGATTCAATGCGGCACCTATAAGGTTACCCGTACATTTTTCAAATGAAATAGATCAAACACTCCTGAAATTCATTCACAATAACCCCCCCACAAACAGCTAAAGCAATCCTTGGGAAATCAGATCAAAACGGATTAAGGACTCAACATTAGATCTGAAGCCATAAGATATATAGAAGAAAATGTAGTCAAAACCCTCCATAACATTTAAACTAAAAGTATCTACAAAGATGAGGACACACAGATGAATCTCGGACCTGAGCAACTTGTGGCAGAGACGCCCCTGGACTTTGCAAAAGGCCTTCTCCGCTGGGCTGCTCCAGATGGGGGTGGCGGGGATGGTGGGAGCTATCCCTCTGCCTGCCCTCTAATAGCCCCAGTGGTCGCCACTTTCTAGAAGTCAGTGAGAAGCACCAGGTATGAGTTCGAGGTGGTGGCAAGATGGTAAATCCCAAGTCCCACGGGATAGGGGAGGAGTGGGATGGCCTTCCCCAACCTCCATGGGACACAAAATGATGTCACATCAGCCCACCTTCTACTTAAGCTCCCACTTGGCCATGATCCAGAGACACACAGATAAATCTCCAAACGAGCAACTTGCTGCAGCGATTTCTGCAGACCCTAATTATTAAAATCTTAGAATTTCTTGAGTATGTGGCCATTCTTGCGGCTGTGCAATATTATATTTTATCCATAACAAGCAATACAAAACACATTGTTTAACATTGCATTTTCAGCAGGTATGACTGGTCTTGAAATATCGAAGATAACTAAAGTAGAGAAAGAATACTTTGCAAATTGTCTGCCATACAGACAGGGGGAGGTGTAGAATGAAGGGTAGGGGGAATCTGGGGATTTTGGTGGTGGAACAGAGGGGTGTTAGATGTCCATATGATCAAAGTTCAAACATGAGATTTTTGTTACTGTACCTCACTGTGAATTAATAAAAAATTTTTTTAAAAAAGTATCTACAAATGTAGGATAACATTGGGTTTGTCCTTTTAGCCTTGCCGCAGGGAACTTAGTTTACCTCAAAGCAATGCCCTTTCTGTATGGACACAGGAAGACAGTTAATATTATACTTTGTAACTTGGGAGCTGATTGACTCCAATAATATTTACTCCTGGGCATCTGCTTTCTTGACTCAGTTGCCCTTAGTTCCTAGCACCCCAAAAGCAGGGTCCTGACGAGGGATGAAAAGGACCCAGGGCAAGCTGTGAGCTACCCTGGCATTGAAATGGGCCAGGCCAAAGCGCCACAATACTCAACTATAAGTTGAGAGCATGTTCATAGAAAAATGCTGTCATGATCCAAAAGTAAGGACGAGACTACGACACTGCTGAGGTTAGGAAGTCTAACCTGGCCCGAGGACTGTGGTCTAGAAAAATATAGTGAGATGTCCTCAGAAAGAACCAAACTTTAAGTTAATATCTCTTACTGTACTCATACAGAATGACATTGCTAGAAATATTTGAAGTAGATTTACTACAACTATTTAAGTGGATTTACTAGCTAAGAAAGTGACACACCCTTGTTTGGATCCCACGCTTGAGCAGATCTCCTAGTAATCTGAAATAATCTCTTTAGATGAGATTTTGGTAATCTCCTGGAGAAATGGTCTCACTCCTCTTTGTTGATTTGTTAATGTTCAACCCACCTTTGTGTTACCGCCCTATGTGATTGCTATATAAACTAAGACTGTAGTAGAGGCAAGACAGAAGCAGCAAAGACGACACAGAGGGGAGAGACACAGAAGTGGAGGAGAAGACAAAGTGGAGGAGAAGAAGAAAGCAAGGAGAAGAGACAGAAGCGGAAAGAAGACACAGATGCAAGAGAGAAGACACAGAAGCAAGAGAGAAGACACAGAAGCAGAGACAGAGAGAGGTCGGAAGAGACCAGAGGAGAGACCACAGAGACAGAGAAGAGAGCACAGCAGCATACACAGAAGTGGAGCACAAGGAGGAGCCATCCCAATCCAATCTATACACAGCGGCTCGAGAACACCGAACATTGAAGGGGGGATGTGGTGGGAAGAGAGAGAGAGAGAGAGAGAGAGAGAGAGAGAGAGAGAGAGAGAGAGAGAGAGAGAGAGAGAGAGAGAGAGAGAGAGAGAAAGAGAGAGAGAGAGAGCGAGAGAGCGCAGCCCCGAGAGCCCATGAACACCACACACATTTCCCCCTCTCTTGTGCGCACGCCTTTGTGATTTTTTACATACAAAGACGAAACACCATTAACCAAGCAAGTAGAAGCAAAGATTAACAAATGGAACTATATTAAACAACGAAGCTTCTGCACCTCAAGAGAAAACAGTGACCAAGATAAAAGATAGCCCATGAAATGGGAAAACCTATTTACCCAATATCCACTGATATGGGGTTAATATCAAGGATATAGAAGACACTGGTAGAATTTTACAAGAGAAAAAATCCAACCCCATCAAAAAATGGGGAGAAGAAATGAACAGAAACTTCCTCAAAGAAGAAATTCAAATGGCCAAAGGCACATGAAAAAATGTTCTACATCACTAATCATCAGTGAGATTAAAATCAATATAACAATGAGGTATCATCTAATGCCACAGAGACTGGTATATCCAAAAAAACAAGAGCAACCACTGCAGGCTCAGATGCAGGGAGAAAGAGTCTCTCATTCATTGCTCAAGGGAATGCTGTCTAGTCCAGCAATTTTGGAAAATAGTATGGGCAGTCCTCAAAAAACTAAAAATTAACCTCCCATTTGACCCAGCAATACCACATCTGGGAATATACCATGGGGGTCCAAAAACACACAGCAGAAACACCACTTGCACTTCTATGTTCATTGCAGCACTATTCATAACAGCCAGAATCTGGAAACAACCTGAGTGCCCGAGAACAGAAGACTGTATAGGGAAACTATGGTACATCTACACAATGGAATACTACACAGCAATTAGTTAAAATGAAGTCACGAAATTTTCAAATAAATGACTGGACATGCTGAGTGAAATGAGTTAGAAGGAGAGGGAAAGATATAAAATGACTGCATTCATTTGTGGACATAAAAATAGTATGAGACTATTATCCAATTTCACGGAAAATAGGGGCCAGGAGTAATGGTCAATGTTTAAAAACAACCACAAGTGTTTAGATGGAGGGTAGTTAAGATAGAGGGTCCAGTACGACAACAATAGTTGGAAATGATCACTTTGGCCAAGAACTTAGGTTGAAAGTAGGTGAAGCGATGTACATGATAACCTTTTAGCATCTATATTGCAAACCATAATGCCTTAAATGAGAGGGAAAAAGATAGAGAAAACAGAGGTGCCTGCCATAAAGGCAGGCCGGAGTGGGGGGATTTGGGAAGGGAAACTGGGGACACTGGTGCTGGGAAACCACTGGCAGAGGGATGGGTGTTGGAACACTGTATGACTAAAACCCAATCATAAACAGCTTGTAATGCTCTAGCTCATGGTGATTCAAATTAAAAAAAAGAAAAAAAAAGAAAAAAGAAACTGAGGCTTCCACCATCAAATGTCACCAACTTGCTGGTCATATGAGTGAGTTACCTTGCAAATAGATCATCTAGCTTCAGGTCATCAAAAAAATTTCCTGATGACTGTAGTCCAGCTGAAATTCTAACAGCTACCTCATGAGAAACTCCATACTAGAAGTACCAATTAAACTGTTGTTGAAGTTCTGACTCAGAAACAGTTAAGATAACAAATGTCTACTATTAGATAATAGAGAAATTCATTACACAGCAATATATAACATTTAGTAAAGAATTACAAAATGTAGCAAAGTTTCACTAGTCTCAAATCTAATGGTATCTGAACATCATTTAATAATGTAAAACAGCAAATTTTACTTTTCTCCTTAGAGGTTAAATATTATGACAAAATATCAGAGAAAAATTTACCTTGCAAGTGACAGCTCCAACAACTTGCCATGTATCTGCTATATCCTGTTTATCATACTGCATAGATGTTACCTTTTCAGTGATAGAAATTGAAACTTGTGGTTTTCCTTTGTATGTTCCAGGTTTCCAGGCTGGTTGTTTTTGTTGTTGAGTCACAGAAGCAAAACTAATACTAGCTAATGAATTCTGTAAGTTGGCATCTAACAAAGTGCCAAATGGGCAAGCTTGTAGAACCAAGTCAGCCAATTGGCTCAATTTTGTATTGAGTTCCATGTCATTTTTCTGACCCAAATACAGAAAATCCTGTATCCCAAAAAGCAATTCAAAGCCTTGAGAAATTCCACTAATGCTAATTAATGGTGGGCGAGGGGATAACGTCTGTTCAACTAGTGGAACACAAGCATATACCATGCCATTCTTCACAAATCCAACCACTGGCCAGAGTTCTTTACCTCCTACTGGTAGTCCATAGACTGATGTTTTATTGATGCGAGAACAACTATCTCGACTTTCCACAAAGTCCTTATCACCATTCAGTAATCGAAGTTCGAAGAATAATGCCTTAAGAAAGGGACCATCTTCGGGAATAGGCACATAACTTGCTCCATTGAAGACTCTGGCTCGTTTTTCAACAGTTGGATACCGTCTGTATTATGAAAAAAAAAAACAAAAAACAGTCACCAGTGTTTCTTTAAGTAAAACAAAAATGGAGAATAGAAAACCAAAAAGCAAGAGCCTATGCAAAACAATAATAAACACAAGACAAATATAGAGATTCACAAAAGACATACAAAAGTATTTTACATTTTAAGACCTAACATAGTCACTATTCTATACTTGGTATATCAACTCTTATGGTTGTTTCTGAAAGTTGCATTGTAATCTCATTCTTCAACGATTTGCTCAAGCAGGCATCAGTAATGTCTCCTAATTCAATTTTATTAATTTTTTAAAATAGGGAGAGTATACACTTCTAATCCAAAATCCTAATCCGAGTCTTGGTATGCAAGAAATATATACCAGGAAATATTTTAGGTTTCAATAAGGATATTTTTTTCTCTGATTACATCTTAGTAGAGGAGGATAAAAAAAATGGTTTCGTTTAATCCACAATTTTGGATTCCTTAGTTGACTTTATACAAATTTAAAAGATATGATGTATTTTACTTAAGAAATAGTAAGCTATCCTGAATCCCTTACAAAAAAATGTGTCAGAGATTACTTTAGGTTTGCATACTCTAGGCTGAATGGTAAGCTACCAACTAGTTCGTTTTTAGGGAAGTACAATAGAAGATAATTTCAAGTGTTAGGTCACTTCTTAATTAAAAAGAAAGATATGTTCTTAGTAAGGGAACAACAACCAAAGGCAACAGAACCTGAGAACTGGTTATCAGATTTGAACTTACCTTGGTGGAAGGACAAAATGGGTATAGTTTTTTTTGGAGGGGGGGTCGGGAGAGGAAATGACACTATAGAGGAGGGTATGGTGTTGAAACTCTATCCTTACTAGTACTGTAAATCACAGTACCTCAAATTATTTTTTGTTTTTGGACCATACCTAATGGTGCTCAGGGATCACTCCTGGCAGGGACTCAATGGACCACATGAAGTACTGGGGATGGAACCTGGGTCTGTCACGTGCAAGCTAAGTGTCCTACCTAATGCACTATCTCTCTGGCCCCTAGCTATTAACTTTTGTGTAAATAAACTAATTTACCTAAGCCTCTTTAATCAACAAGGTCACAGACATATGGTAGTATGGTATTGGTACTAGAATAAAGTAACAGTACCAATGATTATATACAAGACAAAGTAAACATCAATAGTCTCACAAATCATCAATGAAGAAAATATATTCTAGGGGCTGGAGCAATAGCACAGCGGGGAGGGCATTTGCCTTGCACGTGGCCGACCCGGGATCGATTCCCAGCATCCCATATGGTCCCTGAGCACCGCCAGGAGTAATTCCTGAGTGCAGAGCCAAGAGTAACCCCTGTGCATTGCCAGGTGTGACCCAAAAAGCAAAAAAAAAAAAAAAAAATATATATATATATATATTCTACTTATATGATAATGTTTGAAAACTGGCCTTTGATTTTTAATACCACACTTAAAGTGGTCCATGATTTATTTAATATTACATGCAAAGATGTAAAGATGAATTAAATATCTAAATACAATAAATAAAATGATTAAGAGAAGATAATATGGGAAGCTATCATTGGGAAACAGAAGACTTAAACAAATGTTCCCAAATGATAGCACTCTGCAATAAAATTAGTAATTTTTATTCAAGCAAGGGAAGCATAAAGCAATAATTATTAGAAACTCTTAACAGCTAAAGTGACATAGAATATACAATTAACTCTGAAAGAGATACTGTAAGAATATACAATAAATTCTGCAAATTAACATGAAGGGGGGTGGGGGTGGGGGGGAGAAAACAACTGCCAAAGAATAAATTAACAAAGGAAGGACCATGTAGAGGATCTGAGAAGTAATATCAAAAGGTTTACAATCACTGCTCTATTGAGAAATGCTAATAAAATAAAAATAGCCTTTACATAAATTCTGACAAAAACTGGAACAAGTGTTAGTAAAGAATGGAGACTTAGGAATGCTCCCTTCACTGAAGGTGAGTGTGTACACTGGTGAAAACATTCTGAGAAGCTAATTATTTGTCCTCTGGAGCTGTTTGAGGACTGTCTTGATGGCTGAATAGGAGGCTACCTGGGAGACCATCACGTAGGGAAGGAGTAGGGTAAAATGCTATGACAAAAACCATGGCAATCAAGAAGTAATGGTCTAAATATGCTCCAATAGCCATTATAGAGATGTAGTTATTTAAACTTAAAATTTAAGAAACAATTCTATAGTTACAATAGCCACATGCCAAAAATTTCTTTACACATGTGGCTAGTGGTTACAATATTAGCATAGATTTAGAACATTGCCCATTTCCACCATTGCAGAAAATTCCAATGGAAAGTGCTGTTCTAGAGAAACAAAGTAAAATATATGCTTATTTAAAATGTACTGTAAAAGCTAACTAATTGAATAAATGAGAATGAAGTCCACTTCACTCTTGATTCTGTAATTTCAAAAGTTTTTTATATACAAATAAAAAGATAGCATCAAATACATAAGAGTTACCCTGAGAGACAGACTGGAAGAGTAAAAACAGATTCCCCCAAAACATAAAATTGAGTAGCTGGTATGGGCCAATGAGGTTGATGCTACTTTTGTTCTTACTTGGGATACACCAATAACAAATGTGAAATGTAACCCCAAGAAAATGTAAATCCAGTTCTGATGCTTTCGCTAACACAATCTGTTTGCACAGGGAATTTTTCCACTGCCAGCCACTTTAATTTAGAATTACACTCATTTTTATCTCAATCACAACTTAAAGAGTTACTTGCTACTTCATTATAGAGTTTTACCCTGGGGAAAAAATTGTGGTAAAAAAATAATTCTCATTAAATAGCCAACTAGTGCCCGCTTGAGCAAATCGATGAGCAACAGGATGACAGTGATACATTGAACAGCCAGTAAAAAAAAAATAGAGAAATTAGATTACTCAATTGCCACGTTTTTTAAGCTATCACAAGAATTGAATTCAGGATAGCACACATAATCTTTCAAGTGCTCTATCCCTAAATCACATCCCCAATGTATGATGCGTTATTTTGCTAAACTATTTGCTAAACTCTTCATTAAACTATTTGGACAAAATGTAGCAAATTTTAAAAGTGGAACCAGATCAATGCATACTATATAAGAAAAAAGTTAATACTTCCCCAAAAAGCTTTCAATTTCCCTCTACAATGAGAAATTTAAAAAAATTCGAGATGGTGTGTGTGTGTGTGTGTGTGTTGGTGGGGGTAAACCTAAAATTTCTAGCAGAGAAACACAGTAAGATGAGAAAATAACAACCAAGACTGCCCAGCAAACATTGTTCCAAAGTACCCTTGCACGTACCCTCCAGAATTTTTTCCCTTTCTTTTCATCAGCTCCAAATGAAGCAGGTGAAATCAAGTTTAAGGAAACTCAATATAAGGAAATAAAATATGCAGGGCGCTCTCAATCCTCACAAGACCATGAGGTAGAATTATAGAAAAATCCTCCTTTATTCTGATGAGATAAAAGGAATGAAACACAAGTTCAGTAGTTTGCCCACTGTGGTGGACCGGGGACGCACTGCCACACAAACCATCCATCTTCCCTTCCGGTATTCACTGGATGAGGATAATTACCTGGAGAATCGGACGGTGCCACCGAGTGGAGTTCCCGGATCGTGGCTTATAAGCCACACTGCCCGCTGAGCCATGATAAACCACTAAAGCATCAGTTCATCCCTAAGGTAGCCTGGGAGGAAGAGCGCCGCTGGTCCTGCTTGCTCAGATGGACTCTTCTTCATGTCCCCCGGCGCACTTAATCTGAGCTACCTTCGGCTCCTCACCAACACATCGGCTTCGGCACACGTACAGCGCAGTCAGGAGGAGTGACTAAAGTGTTTGTTTCTCCAAGCCAACACTTGCCCCCACCCCGCCCCACCGCACCCAGCCCCCCCGTCGGATTCGGGGAAGCCGCACCTAGCATCCCAGCAACCCGAAGACTTTCTTCCTCTGCAGTTCACTTCCGGGATGGTGGCCCGCGAGGCTCACGCTTCCTCGCTCAGCCGGGCGGCGAACTCGGCGGCGGTTCGCCAGCGGCGCGCTTCCCTCGCCCGCCCCTCCCGACAGCCTCCCGGGCGCGCGCAGCTTCACTTCCGGCGTGCGAGGCGGTGACAATGGGAGCGGCGCGGGCGGCGCCGGGAGGCAGCTGACAGGCGTCTGCGACTCCGCTTCATGGCCGCTCTGCCGCCCCGCCTGGGCCCTGGTGGCAGTGGGAGAGAGCCCGCGGCGGCCCGGAGCCCGAGCTGGCGTGGCGAGCGGGGGACCTGGGAGCGGCGCCGCTGAGGCGCAGCATGTAAAGAGGAGACGGCAGGCAGCGCGCGGCGAGCCTCTCAGCCGGCCGGGATGGCTACGACGGCCGAGCTGTTCGAGGTAGGGGTGCCGGCGGCTCGCCTGGGGAGTGGCAGGCCCGGCGCGGGGTGCACCGGGGCCGGCCGCGAGGTTGGCGGGCCGAGCTGCGGGCTGCGCCCGGCCGCCGGGTGGGGGGCGGCTCCGGTGTCCAGCTGCGGGCGGGGCCGGGGGAGGAGGGGGAGGGTCGCGGGAGCCGAGGCCGTCAGGGGCGGGGGCCCCGAGTCTGAGAGGAGAAGGTGGGGTGGGGTGGGGCCTGTCCGCGGGGCTGGGCGGGGAGACTCGGAGGTTGGGGCGCTCGGCGGCTGCGAGACCGGGCAGCGCCGACTCGGGGCGCCGAGTCGCGAGCGCGGAACCCCGCGTCGGGCCAGTCCGGCCTGGGGGTTGCCTCCCACTTGCAACACCCGGGGAATATTCTATCGGGCCGCGAGCTGGGGGAGGGCGGAGGGGAACACCGCCGTTACGAGTAGCCGCCGCCTGTGTGGATGTCTTAGGACCATCAAGGCCTACCGGGTCCATCCGACAGGGAAAGGGGCTGGGGGAAGGGGCGCGGGAGGCGGCGCCCTGACTGCCTTCTGGCGGAGAACACCCGCTCTTGGGTCTTGGAGGGCGGCGAGTGCCGGCCCGAACTCCCACTGAAATGTCCCGGGCGTTTCCCGGGTGTCTTGGAACGTTTTCCGGCTCTGAAAGTTAACGCTGAGTTCAATGCGCGCCGGTGCGAGAGGCTGATGCAGAGAATGGGGGCGGGGCGTGGGGGGGGCGGGGAGAGGGACTGGGAGGGGGAAGGAATTGTTTAATTAGAGCACCCAACCGCGGGAACGTTTGGGGAGAAATCTCCTGTGAAATGAAAACACGCGACTTGGGGTGGGATGAGGAAACTCATTGCAAGTGAGCTGGAGTTAACCGTGATTTCTCCACAAGTAGAAATTGGATCCCTCTTCTGTTCCAATTGCAGCTGCTTTTGTGGTTTATGGTACTGTTGCTGTATCTAGAGATTCTGGCCGCTTGTTGAGTGTTGCTTTTTTTTTGGGGGGGGGAGCATCTAATATAAAAGTTGTGAATTAAGGGTTGTTAATGACAAGACACGGTTGATTGAGTTTTCACATATCTGCATTCTGGGCGATATGTTACATTAACATCACCCAGTATCCCCATTGCAAACCATAACACCCCAAAGGAGAGAGAGAACAATAAGGAATTCCGGGGGGGGGGCAGCTGGGGGAGGGAGGGACCCTGGGGCCATAGGTGGAGGAGAATGGGCACTGGTGAAGGGATGAGTATTGGAGTATTGTATAGCTGTAACACAGGCACAAAACTCTGTAACTGTACCCTCACGGTGGCTCATTAATAAAAATAAATAAATTTAAAAAAATTGTGTCTTCTATTCATAAGTAACTCTGGAGATATTTTGTTGCCAGCCATTCTTCTGGCTCTGGGCAAGAGACTAGTTCTGTATGTAGTTCTTTATTTTTAACATCTCTTAAAGATCAAAAGTTTCTTTTGGCCTTTCAAACAGGTTTTTGAACCTGAATGAATTCGATGACTCGCCATTTATTAATAGGAAATTATTGTTTGCCATACAATTAATTACGGCTGGATATCCTCAGTTGTGTATTGAAGCTCAGTGTGTCTGTTTTTCTTTAAATGTTTGATCACATTAGTCTACAAAAGTAGTTTAAAAATAGATTTGACTTTGGCCTGACCTACTACCTCCATCTGTAGGGGAGGGAAGAAGAGAAAATATGTTTTACTTTCAGTGGTCTTATCAGTTAATAAAGTAGGTAGACAGAATTAGGGCTTAAATGTAACTAACTTAATGATTCTAGTTAGCAAGTAGCAGGTAATTTTTCACTTACCAGAGAAAATCCCTGTGGCATAGGAACTCATAAGGCAACCTCAAGCGTATGCATTACTGATCTTAGAACTTTGTCTTTACATATCTTTCTGATGAGTTTGCCATTTCGTCAGAATTTTATTTATTGTTTTTAAGCCATACTTAAAAAGCCCTGGCTGTGCTCAGGGCTTATCCTGACTTTACTAGGCTTACTCCTGACTCTGTGCTCAGGGATCACTCCTTGTGCTTGGGTGACCATGTGTGTTGCTGAGTATTGAACCAGGAGTCAGTCTGGTGCAGGGCAAAAATGCCTTACCTGCTTACTACTATCTCTCTGGTTCTACTTCATAAGAATTGAATGTATATTGAGCTAATAGTTATAATTAAATGTAAGAGTAATGTTTCAGAAACATGTTCATCTTTTCATCCCTACCTTATTTCTTGAATAAGTTTTCAAGTGAAGAGTTGATATATTTAGAGTCCAGTAGAAAACAAACCAATCTTCATTCTGTTGCTCCCATTTCCTGTTTCTGCTTCCATAAGATCTAGGTCATATGACAAGTCAGGAAGTTTCTTTTCCTCTTACTTCCTTTCTTGGTTACAACTGAAGAACTGGGAAATATCAAGAAACAGTTGTGGATATTTCATTTTTATGTATCTTGGTTTTAAGGCACGGTTCAGTTTACCTTTCATTGTCTACTCAGAAGAAAGAAGTTAAAGTAATGCAAAGTTAATAAGCATTGATCCTATGAAATCTTGTTAGTATAAACTGTATACCAGAAAAATGTATTGGTTTTGAGACTTCCCCTGTCAAATATAAACGCTTTTAATCAACCATAGCAAACTATGATAAATTTCCTCAATAATAAATAATTCACTTATTTTAATTGTGTGTATCATGGAAGTAGACCAGAATACCTTCTTAGTTTCAAACTGTTGTTGACAGATATTTTAAAAGGATCTTTCGGTAGTATTTCTGTCATCACCTCAGGATGGATATTCTGAGCAGGAATTTCTTTGTACCTTTGATTCCACATAATGCCTCTACATATAAAAAAGTGACGAAGTAATAAATTATTTTTCTGTTGTGGCAATTCTTTTTTTACTATACTATTAAGGAAGTTAAATTTCTATGCATTCAATATTATTTGTAATTTGTTATTCAAAATAAGATTCTATGATTAATGCAGATGCTGCATGCCACAGAAATATTAATCCTATTGAAGGATACTACAATTAAAAAAGTGATTTCGATTAAGTTTTAGAAATGGGCATACCTTGTTTCGTTTGAGATATACAAACCTTAGTACATAAAAGAATCTGAGAAGTTCATTTCCCAAATGTTTTTGACCCATGAGACTGTTATATTTTCCACTTATTCAATTTGTCAATTCTAAAGAACATACTTTGAAAATCTTGAATTATATATAGAACTTTTCCGTGTTATTAAATTTGAGGGGAGAAGGTGACCTAAACGATTCAAAACTACATAATTTTGAAATAAATATAGTAAAACAGGTCTAAGGCTGGAGCGATAGCACAGCAGTAGGCCGTTCGCCTTATATATGGCTGACCCAGGTTCAATTCCTCCGCCCCTCTCGGGGAGCCCGGCAAGCTACCTAGAGTATCTCGCCCGCATGGCAGAGCCTGGCAAGCTACCCTTGGCGTATTTGATATGCCAAAAACAGTAACAACAAGTCTCAGAGTGGAGACGTTACTGGTGTCCACTCGAGCAAATCGATGAGCAACGGGATGACAGTGATACAGTGATGACAGTGACACAGTAAAGAGAGGTCTAGATAAACATCTTTAGAAGTAGAAAGGATAGGAAGATAACCAGAAGAAAAAGATTGAGATAGTATTTGAATATTCTGTGAAAGATAGATTAGATTTTCACCATGCACAAAAGTCAGATCAAAATGAATTAAAGACCTCAACACCTGAAATTAGTAAAAGAGGTCCATAAGGTACATGGAAGAAAACATAGAACCCCCCCCTCGACTTTGAAGTCAAAGCATCTTCAAAGATGAAACATCATTGACCAAGCAAGTAGAAGCAATACCACTTCTGGGAATATACCAAAGGAGCCCAAAAGCAGTGCAGAAAATCTGTCTGCACTCATGCTTATTGCAGCACTATTCACAATAACCAGAATCAGGAAGCAACCCAAGTGCCTGAGAACAGAGGACTGGCTAAAGGAACTATGGTATACATCTACTACACAGCTGTCAGGAAAAGTAAAATCATGAAATTAAATTATAAATGGACGGGCTAGGAGCGTATCATGCTTAGTGAAGATGAGGGGACGGGAGAGAGGAGGGGACAGATTGATTGACAGACTGATTGCACTCATTTGTGGGACATTAAAAAAAACATAGTATGAGACTAATACCCAAAGACAGTAGGAACGAGGGCCGGAAGGATGGTCTGTGGTTGGAAGCTTGCCACAAGTGGGGGTGGGAAGGGCATTTAGGACAAAGAAGGGACCACCATGACAATGATAGATGGAAAGGATCATGATCACTCTGAACAAGAAACGTGCTGAAAGTAGGTAAAGGTATATACACGATAACCTTTCAGTACCTGTATTGCAAATCATAATGACCAAAAGGAAAGACAGTGAGAGAGAGAAGAAAAGTGCCTGTTGGAGAGGCAGGCTAGGGATTCGGGTGGTGGGAAATGTACAATGGTGAAGGGACAGATCTTGGAACATTTTAATGGCTGAAACCCAGTCATGAACAGCTTTGTAATTGTGTATTTCATGGTGATTCAATTAAAAAAAAAAGATAGGTTTTAATTCACTTAACTAGGTGTAGGACTTTCCAATAAAATTGAAAATAGAATGTTTATAGAGGCTGGAGTCAATGTAAGGGTTCATTTTGACTGGAGCAGAGTATTCATGAAGAGGAGTGGCATGTAAAGTAAGTTGGAAATTAATTATGGAGTTCTTAAATACCAAAATTCAGAATTTGATTTTTTTTTTGGTAAATGTAATACCTCGATAATTTGGTGATATTAACCACTTGACTTTCACACTATAATTTGAAAAGCCACAAACACACCTTTTCACAATTATGTCTTTTAGATTTTCAAACTTAAGTTGTAGAAGCATTAAAACTTGTTGAAACAGTCTCTCTTATTTGGTTAACTAGCTAAGTATATGTTAATGAAATGAGTATGACCCCATTACCTTCCAGAAGTGGAAATGCTTTCTGTTTTAGCCATATTTACTATAATTTATTTACTATAATTTAAATGTTTTTCAAATCTGGCCATCATAATATTATTTTTAATAAGAATATTTATTTATTTAACAAACATTTATTGAATATCTTACCTTTAGAACTCATTCAAGGTATTGATGCTGAAAGATAGTTTTGAGTTAAAAATCTAGATGTAATTAAAGGAAAAGAACTCTTTCTTACTATACTACTACTCTCAGTACTCTGACAACAAATGTATGGGGATTTCCCCCACAATTCAGTTCCATTTTTCAGCAGACTCTGTATATTGAATTCTGTCATATGTTTGGACCGAGTATCAGATCACATAGGTTAAAGATTTAGAAGATTCAGACTGACTAGAATCCCCTTTCAGAATACCAATTGCAAGTTCGGGTTGCCACCTGTTCTTTTCACTAACCAGCTATGGACGAGAGGTTCTTATAACCTTTTTCTTTCAGGTTCGTAATTGCTAGACCAGTTTAGAAGATGCAGAGGAAACAGTTTACTAATTAGATTATGGGCTTATTTTTAAAATAAAATTTAGGAGTAGCCAGATGGAAGAGATATGTAGTTCAAAGAAGCAGTGAAGGAGTATAGTTCCTTTTTTATGTATGCCATAGTCTTGGCACCTTAGTGTGTTTAGAATCAGGAAACTCCCAGAACCCCATACTTTAGGGCTTTTTTTTTTTGTGTGTGTGTGTGTGTAGAGGCTTGAATCACATAAGGACAATCAGTTATTAACCCAATCTTTAGCCCTGGTCTGTTTCCCAGAGTAGGATATGAGGTGAAAGTTCTAGTCTCTTAATCAGTGCTTCATCTTTCTGATGATCAGCCCCATCTAGGAGCCTACTAGTAGGCACTTCAGTAGAACAAAAGTTGCTCCTATATCCTGGAGAAGTCCAAGGAATTTAGGAGTTCTGTATCAGAATCCAGGATCAAAGACCAATATTAAAAGAAAAGTGTGTGTTAATACTTTTATCACTGGAAACAACAGTGGCTTTAGGAGATAAGACCAGGAACTGAGTACAAAGACCAAACATGTTTCTTTTTATAGTATCACAGATGTTATAAAAAGTTCAGTGCAGAGGTATCTTATTCTAAAATAATTGGAGATTTTATGTAGTGTGACATAAATTGACATAAATTGAATGTGATAGATGAATGGAAACTTTTCTAGCTATAGGTGGGCACTTAAGGTAGAGACAAATGATTCTAATAAGGTGAAGTGTGTTGAGGAAATAAAAGTATCTATGCTGTTTAGGCATGGTTAGTGGTAGCTCATAATAGGCTCTTGAGACCACAGAGACTGGGGGAAACTTTGAGAAAGCTTTATACTAACGCCTGGCTTTTGGGGTTCTAGCTTTTTGTGGGTGAGGAAAGATAAACAGTGTGATAACTTCAATGAGAGTTTATTTGGAAAATGGGTCGTAGACAAACTGGAGATAATTGGTGTTCTGGAATGGTCTGTTGATCGATTATCCTAGGCCTGTGATACCCTGACTAAGTCTAATTTGGTGAAGAAAGAAAAGAGAAAATTTAAAAGATTATTTTTATTGGTTTTGTTTGTTTTGGGACCCGTGGCTGAGATCTCCAAGCCTGTTTGGATCGGGACTGGGCCTCCTCCACCCAGATCCCCCATTTTCCAGTAGCTTGACAGTCACACCCACAAACTGCCCCCCTGCGCCATGCAATCTCATCAACAGTCAAGATCCAGAGACTATAAAACAAAGCTCCCAGAAGAGAGTGATGCAGAATCTTTCTCGGCAGAGCCTGGCAAGCTATTCATGTCGTGTGTGATATGCCAAAAACAGTAACAATAATGGGCCTCATTCCCCTGACCCTGAATGCGACAGGGCCGAATGAGACATTATTGGTGCCCGCTCGAGCAAATCGATGAGCAACAGGACGACAATGATATAGTGACACAATAGTGGAGTGAGAAAAGGACTAGATTGAGGCTCTATTAGGGAGAAAGCAGAAATTGAAAGAAAATCATTTTAAGGGGGAAGAGGTTATATGGGCCTGGATTAATTGTACAGGGGTACTTGCCTTATATATACATGGCGGACCCAGCTTCTATTCCTCAGCACCACATATGGTTCCCCAAGCACAACTAGGTAAATTCCTGGGTTGCAGAGTCAGTAGTAATCCCTGAACATTGCTAGGTGTGATCCAAAAACAAAGGTTAAGAGGTTATAGTAGGAGATATTTAAAAAGTAGCTGTGACAGGTTTTGTTTTCCAGGATGACCATGAGATTTGCCATCCTACAATGTGATGCAGACACTCCTCCCAGGGACAGAAAGGGTCTGTGCTCCCTTCTTGAACCTGGGCAGGCCTCTAACTACAATGTAATTGATGCTATTTGATTTGTCAGTTTAGGTCAGAAAAGATTATCTGTGATACCTCTACTTTCTTGGGCCCTAGCAGCTGTGCCAGTGAGCTCTTTGAGAAAACCATGGCTTTCAACACTGGCTGAACTCCCATTCTACAGCTAACATCAGCATGATATCTTGAAGAAGCAAATGGATGTTCTGCCCCAAGTTGAATTGCCTTACCTGATGTCATATGGGGCAGAGACTAGATTTACCTTCTAAATTTTATCTAAGTTGTAGATTTATGTGCAAAATAATGTTTATCAGTATTGTAAGTCACTGGTCTATTGAGGTGATATAACAACCACTTCAATAGATAACTGAAATAGGAGCTGATCACTGTCTTTGTTGTTGTTTTTGGTTTTGGTGTCAAACCAGTGATGCTCAGTTATTACTGACTCTGCACTCAAGAATTACTCCTGGCAGTGCCTAGGGATCATATGGGATGCTGGGATCAAACCTGGCAGTGCTAGTCCTACTCGTAGTCATGTGACAGATCAAACCTGGGCCTCCATGCAAAGCATGCAAAGGCGTGCTCAGAGGGAGATATCTTTCACAGGTCCCCATAGTTGAGTTTCATCTTAAACAGTAAAATTATTCATTTCTTCATGTTATGTGTAGTTTTCAAGCATGTTATTTCAAAGTTTGCCTTTATTATATGTAAGGGTTTTGAATTGCTTTACCTTTTCATCAGTAGAATAAATTCCATTTTGTTAGTTGGAGAAAAACATAAAACCAAAAAAAAGAGGGGACCATTTTTTTAGGTGGGAAAAAGTATGAAACCAAGGGGAAAAAAGTAATTGGTGCTCAATAAATTAATCCACGTGAAACAAAGTCTCATGTAAACCAAGTCAATGGGATTAAAAAGGGAACACTAGATAAAGTAAAATTCATCTGATTTCAGTGCCATATTTAGTTTTTGTTAGAATCTTGGATTTTTATAGCATCATAAGATGCTGCCTCTTCCTCTTCTCTGCCTCTTCTTCCTCTTCTTCCTCTCTTAGGTATATCCCTTTCAGGATACTGGTGCCTTTCTCTGACTTGTGGTATAGTAGTTCATCCATTTCAGTTTTGAATATGGATTAAGACTTGGCTTTTTTCCAAATAGGTGTTTCGCCTTACTGTTCTGTTGACAACTGTGAAGAATGAAATCATGACAAATCATACTCTTCTTTTTCACTTTTTGTGTAAAGAAGGGTAAAACTTGTAAAAAGTCGTTAGGAAATGATAAGTGAAACACTGACAATTGATAATAGTTTTGTGTTTGAATTTTTATTGTTAAGCCTTATTAAGGCTTTTTAAGTGAAGAAAATTACTAGCCATGCTTTATTGAAGGAATCCATCAAGGAAGAAATGGGAATCGAGCTGGATTTTTTGTAATGGTATAGAGGCGTTTCATTTGTTAAGAAGACAGAGAGTATCCTTAGGGAATGAATTACCTGGCGACAAGGAAAAGAGGATTTAAAATAGAGTTGCAGAAAAGGCTGGGATAAGATGATAGTTTTGCTGTTCATTTTGAGTGGCAGAGAAAGTTGGACTGGTAGCATAAAAAAAAAATTTGAAGTACTAGGCTTGGAGAGGTAGTCCAGGAGTTAAGCCATTTGCATGCAACTGACCCTGCTTTAATCACCAGGGTTCAACTTCTGAAAGTGTCCCCAACCTCCTTCCGAAAAAGAGGAAGGAGAATAAAAAGGGTAGACAACATAAAGCTGCAACTTTAGAATTGCATATTAAAGTTTTTGACTAAAAGGAAGCAGTGCTTTATGATTTGCATATTAATTAGAAGGCAAGCAAAAAAATTAAATTTTGTATGAGTTAATGGTGATACTAAATGATAGAATTGTTGTAATTTTACAGCGATAAATAAGAGAAACCTTTAGATGGTGCCCAGGATTGGACCCAGGTCAACCACGTGCTAGTCAAATACCCCAACCATTGTACTATTGCTCTGACCCCTAGCACCGAATTTATTTATTTTTCATTTTTTATATTTATTTTTTATACTGATCTAAAATATTTTATCTGTTTTAATTGAATCACTGTGGGATGGATATACAGCTACAAAATTGTTCATGATTGGATTTCAGCCATCCAGTGTTTCAACACTGTCCCTTCAGCATTGTACATTTCCTACCACCAATGTCCGCAGTTTCCCTCCTGCCCCCACCCTTTCATCCCAGCCTGCCCAGGTACTTTTCTCCTCTCACCACTCCCTCTCTCTGGCTCTCTTCATTATTCCCTCTCTCCCTCCTTTTGCTAATACCAATTTTAAAATGTGATTTAGTCACTGTGCATTTGTGACCCTCACCTAACTTTTCCAAGATTCAGTTACTTGTCTACAAAATAATGGGGACAGGGGCTGGAGAATTAATACTGTGGGTAAGGTGCTTGGCTTGTGTGTGGTCTACCCAGATTTAATCCCCAGTACAATATATGGCCCCCTAAACGACCACCAATAATAAACTCTCAGCCAGGCCTGGTTCAAAAATCAGCTCAGGAGACGTTAACAACTGCTTCTGTTTAGGAAAGGGGCCCCGGTGACTCCCTTTCAGTGGCAGGGTCCTGCAGTAGCTTCTTTCTGTTTTAGTATTGTGCAATTTCCAGCAACTTAACCTGTGTTTAAGTATCCCTCATTCCTTTAATCTGATTATGCCAAATACTAACACTGTCACTGTCATTGTCATCCCGTTGCTCATTGATTTGCTCGAGCGGGCATCAGTAACGTCTCCATTGTGAGAAAGCTGATCCTTCTGATTTGTTACACAAAAACGACCAACCAGTTCTCCTAGGTAAAGTCCAATCAGAGTTACTCTTACATGTACCATTCAGGTAGTATATATTGAGGTACCTGCTTCCTTCACTTCCCCTGTAACTAAATGATCTATCGGAATTGTCTTTTGGGCCAATATATAGTAAGTCTTAATCTTTGGTTATAGATGCTAACAAAAGAATGTTATTGAGTCAAGCTCCTGAAGCTGATTTGGTCTGCAGGCAAGACACGAAAGAGTTTCATATCGAGACTCCAATCAAACTGCAGTCACCTTGAGACATCCATCTGCCTCAGGTCACCCATTTAGCAAACATTCCTGAAAATCGTTTGTATTCAACTGTTGTATTAGGGTCTAGTTGCTTGATAAAAACATGGAAATTGGGACTAGAATAGTACAGTGGGCAAGGTGCTTGCATTGCTAGGACCTAGCTCTCAGGCCTTGCTTGAAATAGTCTTGTTGTCGGGTGGGGGCGGTGGGAGGGATACTGGGGACATTGGTGGTAGGAAATGTACACTGGTGGAAGGTTGGGTGTTCGATCATTGTATGACTGAAACTCAGTCATGAAAGCTTTGTAACTATATCTCATGGTGATTCAATAAAAAATGTAATTAAGAAAAAAGAAGTAAAAAAAAAAAAAAAGAATGTTATTGAGTAAGGTTCTGTATAGCTGAAGGGATCCTTAAAGTATCACCAGAGTCTGGAGAGGAAGCTTGAGCTCAGTGGGCTGGAGCTACATGCTTTGAAGGAGGCCTGCATTTGATCCCTCGCATCTCATAGTCCTCTGAGCACTGCCAGGAGTTACCTTTGAGCCAGGAGTAGCTTCAGAGCACTACCAGGTGTGGGACTTAAATTAAACTAAAATGCTGCCAGGTGATAGTTCTCTGTTGAGAGTACTGCTAGCAATGAGGGCAATTCTAGTGAGATCTTTTGGTGGGCAGAAGGGGCACACTTGGCAGTGCTCAGGAATCACTACTTCTTAGGGTGCAGAGGCTCTAAAGCACCCTGAGGATCAAACCCTGGTTCGCCACATGTGCAAGGCAAACATTTTGTTCACAGTACTATTTCCAGATCCTCAAAGTGAGATCTTATGTCCATGACAGACCACCTTGTGACTCTACTTCTTTATAAACATCTGAAAAACAGCCCTTCTAGCATTTTGATTAAGGTTCTTATCCTTGAGAAAAATTAGAAGATACTTTAGTATGAATTATGAGGACTTCTGCTCCTGCTGGTTTTGGATTGCATTTGAATTTACTGTTCCCTTCTCTTCAGTATATTCCAGCTCATACTGACTCCTTACCACTTTCAGCTAGAACCTCTGGTATTCTTGCTGACTTGAGTATTACTATACCTTTCTTAGACGAGGATTGTTACACTTGTTAATGCATTTACATAATTGGTCAGGTGATCCTGAAAAGATTTGCATGTTATATTCTATGCCCCTACTCTGTTCTCCTTACCCCTCCATCTCACTGTGTACTAGTATGCCTGCCTTCTAATGATAAGGGACAGTGGTCTCTGCCAAAGGTGGCCCCTCTTTTCTTTCCTTCCCAAAGTGTTTTTATTATAGTTTAGTTACTAAGGCTAGACAGTGGGGTATATTGGGGGGGGGGGCGGAGGATGCAAATTAGGTTGACTTAATTCCTTTTCTTGCTTATTATTCCCTGGATACAAGTAATTAAATTCTCAATCATCACCTGTCGTTACAACTTAGTGACTGTTAGGCAAGAGTCCCCACTTTGGGTGTCAAGACCTCTAATCCTATAGATGTAAAGTTGCAGGAATAACAAGTATGAATTGGAAGTTACTATAAATAAGGTCACTCCTTGTGGATCACACTCAGTAGTGTTTGGGGTTCCTCCCATTAGTACTTGGAGGATGATGCATTGCTGGAGATCAAACCCACATGTGGAAGGCAAGTACTCCATCACTGAGTCATATCCCCAGCCCCTTTCCTGGGTATTTAGAATAGTTTCTAGTGTTTGCTAGGCTCTCAATGTTTGTTGAATGAAAAAAATACTGTAATTTTTGAGAATAGAAAATCATATGAAAAACACTTGCTTTTATAAAAAGTTGCATGAATGACATTTTGATTTTTGTTTTTGAGAATATATATTTAATAAAACTGGCACATTAGAATTTTGAGCATTATGATTTGTTTAAAAGTGCCTCTACTGAATTAGTAAAATTAATACTACAGTTAGAACTAAGATAACTATTCTTTATCAAGCATATATATGCTCCCTCCAAAGAATGACAATTAAAATAGCACAATTACAGTACAAAGTTATTTAAAGAAAGTATTGTCAACTTTTGGAAGAGCTATTGCCAAAATTAGTTTAGTTTCTTTTAAAAGTTTTTTTTTTACCTTTTTTTTGTGTGTGTTTGAAGATTTGGGTTTTTGAAATCAGATAAATCTGTGTGAATGTGGATTAAATCTTTTTTTTTAATCACAGTTTCACAGGTAAAGAATGAGTCAATACTAATAGACTTGTGAGTATTACGTGAAATCAAGTTTGTACTTGAAGTATAGGCTTGACTTAGAGTAAGCCGTTTAAAAAAGTGATCACCACTATCTTATTATTATTTAGAATTTCGTGTGTGTCAAGTTTTCTTCAGGTTTTCAAGTAGCTCAGTTTCTAAAGTTTGAAGTAGCTCTAAACACAAACTTCTTTATCTTGACTTAATGTTCCCTGTGTTTGTTAATGAAAAATTACTGGACATGTCTGTGCTGCAAGCTATAATGCCCAAAAGTAGAGAGTATGGGGAATATTGTCTGCCATAGAGGCAGGGGGAGGTTGGGAGAGGGGGGGTATACCAGGGATATTGGTGGTGAGGAATGTGCACTGGTGGAGGAATGGGTGTTTGATCATTGTGAGATTGTAACCCAAACGTGAAAGCTTGTAACTATCTCACCGTGATTCAATAAAATTTTTAAAAAAAATAAGAATTTCCTAAATGAAAAACTGATCTTACAAAAGGTAATTTACTTGGGATTTTCTCCTTGAAATAATTCTTCAGAAATATTTGTCAGGTAGAAAATAAATTACTGGACATGTATCAGTTCTTTTATTTTGTAAGAATGAGGTAGACATACTATCTCAATGATATTTGCTAATAGGTTGTATTTTAAAAGGCTACACTTTTGCTTTTTAATTTTTTTTTAATTTTTGGTGCTCAGGGCTTTCTCCTGACTCTGCATTCAGGAATCACTCCTGGTGGGCTCTGAAGACCTTATGGGATATCAGAATCAAATGCAGTCATTAGCATGCAGGACAAATGCACTACCCGCTGTACTGTTCAGGTTTCAAAAAGCTATACATTAAAAAAAAAACGCTTTTACAGTTTATTTAATTTAGGACTTTGTTCTGAAATACACTCATAAATAAACGAGATTTTTTCTCTTTAAGCACTAGCAATCTTTACTTGGATAGATGTCTTCCCAAAAGGAAATCTTACCAGGAGAACTGTTTTATTGTTAACTGTTTCTTTTGAATTATTTGACAAATATGAAAGCACATTTTATACTGCAATATATCAAGTTTCTAAAAATTTTGCTGAGTCAGCAATAGTAAGGTACTTGCCTTGCACACAGCTGACCTGGATTCAGTCTTTGGCACTCCATAATTTCCCGAGTCTGCCGAAAATGATCCCTGAACACAAAGCCAGAAGTAAGCCCCGAGCACAACTGGGTGTGGCTCAAGTAATAAATAAATAAACTGTCATCCCATTGATCATCATTTGCTCGAGCTGGGGCGGTAAAGTCTCCATTTGTCCTAGCCCTGAGATTTTAGCAGCCTCTCTTTACTCATTATTTCCAGCAGTGCTGCATTGGAGGCTCTTTCAGGATAAGGGGAATGAGACCCATCATTGTTACTGTATTTGGCATATCAAATACACCACGGAGAGCTTGCCAGACTCTGCCGTACGGGCAGGATGCTCTCGGTACCTTGCCAGGTTCTCCGAGAGGCTTCCGGAGGTCTTTGACTGCCGGGGGGGGAAGAAAACTCAACCCGCCCCCCCCCCACCCAGGGCCCCGGTGAAGACAGCCAGGCTCAGGGGCAAGAGACTCTGCAGGGTGTGGCGCAAACAAACAAGAAATCAATGTAACATTTTCAGCCATCAGTTTGTATTATCTTGTGTTCTACTTTGTAAATTGATTATGAATTTTATGTACAGAAAGGTGACAGTATCAGTTATTTGATAAAATTACTGATTTCCATTATTTTCATTAATATAGAATGGAATGTTTAAGGATATAAGTGGAAAATTTAAAAGATAAAGAATAATGTCCCTTCAGTGACAGTTTTCATCTTTTTTGGCTTTACCTGTTGTCTTTTTGTTTGGGGTGTAGGAGGAGGGCTCCCAACTGGAGCTCATGGCTATGTGGGAAGCACTTTACAGTGACTTTACAGCCAACTAGGCCAGTAGTGAGGCCAGAAGAATGAGGTACTTCGAGGCCTCCCCAGGACTACATCCAGAAGTACTTGTGGACCTCTAGGGGTCAGGAGGTGCAGGGAATAAATGAGGGTCCTATATGTGCAAGTTCTGCAGACTAACTCCTAAAATATCTCCCCAACTCTCATCTCTTATCTCAGTAAAATTTAGACACAGTGAGCTGCTTGCAGTTTTCCAAACTTGCCATTTAATTTTACATAGCAATAATGGAGCAGAGTGATTTAAATCTCAGCTCTGCTTTCGATTATCTTTAGCAAATAATTAACCAGGTCTCAGTGTGCTCATCATATAAGGATAAAACAGGATCTTTGTTGATCTTTTTGAGAGCACGTAGTAAAGGAGATAATACATACAAGGTGTTTATGTGAGCTTTTTTTGTTGCTTATTCCTGTTTTTATGATTATTCTTAAGTTTTTTGCTTTTTGTGTGTTTGGGGGCCACACTCGCATTGCTCAGAGCTTACTCCTGGCTTGGTACTTAGGGATCGCTGCTGGCTGGGCTCAGGGGGCCATATGGTGCTGGAATTGCACCTGGATTGGCCATGTGGAAAGCAAACACCCTAGCTGCTATACTTATGCTCCAGCATGATTGTTCTTATTTTGATTATTCCTCCTGTTCCTCTTTACTTTAGACTTGTAAATCATTCACTCAAGTTTCAGTGTGGTATAATGATGATTAAAAAAGCTAGTTAATTGTTCTTGTCATTTTAATCGATGATATATGTATTTATATAATTTTATTTCCCTTTTACTTTCATTCATTTTTCCTTCTGTTATTATGACTGGGATTCAGCACTTAGTTCTGGTGCTTGACACCACAACTCATTTTTTCATTGTAGTGTCAGGGATCCCAAAGCAGAACTTCCTAGAATGCATAAATACTGCCTTATTCCTTCAGGGCAAGTGCTCTGCTATTGAGTTAATCTGGGCCCAGTGTTTCTTATTTTCTCATTTTTTCATTTTCTGGGTGTTCTAAGAGTATTCTAGAAATCTGGAGGCTACATTGGTGTTGTCTTAGCGGATCAAACTGGATAGTTCAGTGCTAATAGTAGTATGGCAGTGATTGAGCCTAGGGATGCTTGGGTGAATTTGGTGTTACTTGAGGGTTTCCAGGGCTGCACCTGGTGCTGCTGGGAGTAGGACTTGTAATGCTGGGAATCACATCTTGGTTCTTGCTGAAGTATTTTCCCAGTCCTCATTGTTTATTTCCTTTGCAAATAATTTTAAAAATTTTATTTATTTTATTTATTTATTTATTTATTTTGGTTTTTATGTCACCCTTGGTGGTGTTCAGAACTTACTCCTGGCTTTGCTCAGGAATCACTTCTGGTGATGCTCAGGGGACTGTACATAATGTTGGGATCAAACCTTGGTTGCCCCTATGCAGGGCAGACACTGTATCCATGATATATTATCCCTCTGTCACATTATGGTTTTTTTCTTGATTAGGCTTTTTAATTTAAATACTGTTTTAAATTAAATTTTTTTTTTTTTTACTGTAGCCAGAGTACCATTGTTACAATAATGTTTGCTTTTTTTTTTTCTTTTTGGGTTACACCCAGCATTGCACAGGGGTTACTCCTGCTTCATGCACACAGGAATTACTCCTGGCGGTGCTAGGGGGACCATATGGGATGCTGGGAATCGAACCCGGGTCAGCTGCATGCAATGCAAACGCCCTACCCACTGTGCTATCACTCCAGCCCCAATGTTTGCTTTTATACTTACCATATGCAAAGTAATGTCCCTCTGTCACCACCAATGTGCCCAAGACCTTCCACCACTGTTTTTGTGTCACTGCTAGTCCACTTGCTTTTCATGCCCTACCAACAAGGGTAACCTCAATTTTGAATTCAAAGTCCAAAGACACACTTTGATATCCTTTACTGCATTGTTTCTTAATATATTATATATGAGTGAGATGATCTTGATTTCTTTTTCTCCCTTTGACTTATTTCACTTAATATAACCTCACTGTAACTATCCAGAGTGCAGAAAAAGGTAGAGTTCACTTCTCTCTCTCTCTCTCTCTCTCTCTCTCTCTCTCTGTCTTTCTTGTTTTCTGTTTTTGGGTCACACCTGGCAGTGCTCAGGGTGTACTATGGCTCTGTGCTCAGGGATCACTCCTGGCAGACTTGGGACCCTAAAGGGTGCTGGTTACTGAACCCAGTTTGCCTGCTTACTGTCCTATCTGTCGAACCGAAGAGTTCATCTCCTTTTTTTTTTTAAATCAAATTTTCCTAGAGAAAATTTATAACATTTGTACCCTTCATTTTTTAATCAGGTATTTATTGTATGTGAGGAGTTTCCTCATTTTACTAATTTTTTACTACATAATTTTAATATGAATAGTTTTTAATATGAATTTAGACTTACTAGCATAAATTTTCAGTAGTAATTTTATTGAATATGTTAAATAATTTGAGTACATATGCTCTATATACTTTATGTATTTTTTAGAATCATATATCACTATCACTGTCATCCCATTGTTCATTGATTTACTCGAGCAGGCACCAGTAATGTCTCCATTTGTCCCAGCCCTGAAATTTTAGCAGTCTCTCCTTACTCATTTTTCCCATGATATGATTTTCATAGAATCATATATATTGCAATCTTCAAAATATTTGTATTGATATATGCATTATCCTTAGAATTGTGAAAGAATTATAGGGCTTAGATTATGAATACTTGTAACAGTATTGATGTAACTAAATTCTTACTCATTGGCTTCCAATATTATGCATGTTAATATTTCTGAATAATATTTCTGTTAATATTCTGTTGATATTTCTGGTTGGAGTGATAGCACAGCAAGTAGGACATTTGCATATGGCTGACCTGGGTTCGATTCCTCCGTCCCTCTTGGAGAGCCCAGCAAACTACCAAGAGTATCCCGCCCTCACGGCAGAGCCTGGCAAGCTACCTGTGGTGTATTCGATATGTCAAAAACAGTAACAACAAGTCTCACAATGAAGACATTACTGGTGCCTGCTCGAGCAAATTGATGAGCTATGGGATGACAGTGATACAGTGAATATTTCTAAAAATAATGAGTGAGAATTTCAGTTTACCCTCTTCAATATGGTATATTGTAATTTTTTACATTGTAAGGTTAAAAAAGGTGATAGCTTGATCTCATGTGCTCACTAGTGAGACGACATCTTTAAATTTACTCATTCTTGGTCATTTGTATTGGATAAATCATGCCCTTTCTTTTTTTTTTTTTTTTAAGTTTTCTATTGACTGTCCATGAGATAGACCATTACAAAGCTATTCATGATTTGGTTTCAGTCATACAATGATCTAGCACTCACCCTTCCACCGTTGTACATTTCCCACTACCAGTGCTCCCTGTTTCCTTCCCACCATCCCTCCCAGCTACTCTCCCTCAACCCCTGCGCCTACCTGTATGGCAGGCACTTTTCTTCTTTCTTTCTCTCCTTTTGTGTATTACGTTTTTTCATGTTATGATTTTACTAAGAGGCCATCTTTGTTCAGGATGTTCAGTATTTTTATTGGGAAGGTAAGGCTAGAGTAACTTTTTTAATTGGGTGGCAGCTTTAGGGTATTGATGTGTCTGCTGAGGCTTCTGGAAAGTACAGGGAAGTCGGGAGAGGTCGCCCCTCCCAACCCAGAAAAAGTCTGGAGATTTCAGTTACAAAATCTGCGTGTTTGATATTTTAGCAGATTATATCTCTGTGAGGTCTGGCCTAAGATGGTGGAGTCTGGCTGGGGGGGGCATGGTGGCGATTTTGGATTGGGAGCAAGTGGCTGCCAGGACTCTGCTTGTGTGGCACCAGGTTGACTCCCCCCCCCCCCCCAGTTTACCCTGTTCTGTTCATTCTTTTTTTTTTTTAATTTATTGAATCACCATGTGGACAGTTACAAAGCTTTCAGGCTTATGTCTCAGTTATACAATGCTCGAATACCCGTCCCTTCACCAGTGCACATATTCCACCACCAAAAACCCCAATGTACCTCCCAACCCCCCCTGCCCCCTGCGTAGCTGATAAATTTCACTTCACTTTACCTTGATTATATTCCATATTTCAACACAAAACTCACTATTGTTGTTGGAGTTTCCCCCCCCCAAAAAAACAGCCCTACTGACAAGGAAGCATTTGATAATTAGTTTTCCATTGCTGAGAATTGAAGAGATATGAAGTTGCGGGGCCGCAATAGCAGCTGTGCGGATTGGGAGTTCTGGATTTTAGTATTTTAGTAACTAAGTCAAGGGAGATTTATGTTAGAAATTGCATCATTTCCCTTCCTGGGGCAGCATGGGGCTATGGCTTAGTTCACAATTTAGAGACATTGCTGCAAGCAGCTGCTGGTAGCAAAAGTAATCTAGCTGGTCTCCAGATCGTGGTTGATCACCAGCTGAGCGGCTGCACAAACGTGTGGCCACCTGGGTCCCATCTCGCCACGAGATCGCCCTCTCGTCCCACTGTTATAAGTTCATCTCTCTCTCTATTTTTTTTCCTTTCCTGCGCCACCAACTTTGTATCTCCTTAATGGTCCTTATAAAATGGCGGACACTACACTGTTTTTACCCCGTAAAGGGGAAAAAAAACGAGAAAGGAAGACCTTTCCCCTCCTCGGCCAGTGTGGGGCTAAGGCTTACTTGACAGTCTAGAGACATTGCTGCAAGCTGATGGTACCAAAAGTAGTCTAGCTGGCCTCCGGATTGTGGTCTATCAGCAGCAGAGCGGCCGCACAAACGTGTGGCCACCCGGGTCGCATCTCGGCGGAGAGCGCACCGGCGTGTTCTGTTCATTCTTGAGCAGGTTTGAGATTAACTGCGATTGTTGATCTCTTTAAAGATTTATTTATGGGTCCCTGAAGCAAGGCTCAGTTCTCCCTCTTGGAGAACCTGGCAAGCTACTGAGATTTTCCTGCCTGCATGGGAGAGTCTGGCAAGCTCCCCGTGGCGTATTTATATGCCAAAACCAGTAACAATAATGGGTCTCATTCCCCTGACCCTGAAAGAGCCTCCAATGCGGCATCATTGGGAAGGACGAGTAAAGAGAGGCTTCTAAAATCTCAAGGCTAGGATGAATGGAGACGTTATTGAGACCACTCAAGAAAATCGACTCTCAATGGGATGATGATGATGATGATGATGATGATGATGATGATGATGATGATGAAGCAAGGCTGATAAAAGAGCTTGTATAGCTGAGCTGGAGGTGTTTTGTGGGCATGACTTCACATACCTAATTGTTTGGCTATATAATTTCTCAGGAAACTTGGTCCTGAGTTGTTGGGGTCTGGCCAAAGGCACCAGCCACAAGTTTGGGGTATCAGGAAGCCTGAAGGCACCATCAGGCTGCTGATGCACCCGCTCTGCAGGTACAGGTTGATCTGCTTCTGGCACCACACCCCCATGTCCTTTGCTTATTTTTTCATTGGATGTTGCAATTGATCATAGTGCCATTCTAAAAATTTGCTCTTAATTTTCATTAAGAATTTTAATTGAAAAAAGTTTTTGCAATTTTGATAATACATATAACTAAATAATTATTTAATTCAATTTTAAGTTCTCACATATTAGAAGCTTTTTTACTTTTTATCTTCTGCGAACCTTTAAAGTAATATTTATTTTATAAACCAGGAACCTTTTGTGGCCGATGAGTATATCGAACGTCTTGTATGGAGAACCCCAGGAGGAGGCTCCAGAGGGGGCCCTGAAGCATTTGATCCAAAAAGGTGAAGTAAAAATAATAATTTTTTCCATAGACTCAATCTGTAGTGCAAATCTGTGTATGGAGTAGAAGTGTGCTTTTAATATATAGCTAAAAATTTTTTTTAGTTAGCTCATGGCCAATGAAGGATGTAAGCATTAGGAGTTGTGATTTTTTTTTTCATGTTATGATTTTATTTTGAAGATTATTTAACCGGTTTGAATGAGGGATTTTATTTAACTGTCAGTTAAATTTTTTGTTTGGGTTTTTGGCTACATAAAACAATGTACAGGAACTACTAGCTCAGTGCATATGACTATGTGCTGATTGGAATCATACATAAACCTTTGGCATTTAAAGCACATACATTAGCCCTTTGAACTAACTCTCAGAACCAAGAAGTTAACTTTTTCTCTAATTAGCGATACATTAGAAAAAGAAGGGACTAAGAAAATAGGAACATGTTAAGTAGGTAGTTTTAACTATAGTTATAAATTGGGAAGCAAAAGCACTGTACTCTGGGAAACACAATACTTTTTTTCATAATTTTTTTAACTATAATTGATTTTTATTCTGGGGTTAATGGAGATTCTAGGTGAGGTTTATATTCACATCAGAGAAGCCATTTAAAAGTCTGTAGTTAGAAGGCCTACACTGCCTATCTCCGGTCTGATTTTGCATAAAAATGATTTCAGGGGCCAGACTGACAGTACAATGAATATGTCTCTTGCCTTATTCAGCATCAGCTGACTTCGGTTTAACTCCCCATGTAGTCCTGTATCCCTGCTAGGAGTGATACCTGAGCACAGAGCCAGCTAAACACTAAGTACCACTGGATATGGCTCCAAAACAGAACCAAAATTTTTTTTTCTAAATTTATTGTGGTGTTTTGTTTGTTTGCTTATTTTTCAGGTCGAGGTGGGGGTTATATCTCTATTATTCATATGTATGTAATCCCTTACTGCTACAAGGTACCAGGTTCATATTTGACATTTCCTATACCATTCTATTCCAAGAGAGTCATTCCTTTCAAGTATCATACTTGAATCTTTAAAACTCCCTGGCAGAATAATATTTCAATATCTAGAAGAAAACGTCTGGACACTTTTCTCCCAAAGCAAGCCACTTATTTAACAGACAGAATGAGAATATTAATGTTAAAAATAAGGTCATTCCCCAGTGAAACGGAGTAGAAGCACAATACCATATAGAAACATTTATGTGGTTTGCGACTGCTCAGAAATTTGTACTAATCTTTGTGGTTACTGCTCAAAGTTTGCCAGTGTTAGGAAAATCATTTAAGACTCTTAAATATTTTTCTAATATTTTTAACTTTTCTCATAGTGACATGTAGGAACAAAATGAAATTATATTAAAGTAGCTATGGACAGCAAATAGCAGATCATTGTATTATACTTCTGAAACAAGTAAAAAAAGTGTGGGGCTGGAGCTATAGCACAGCGGGTAGGGCGTTTGCCTTGCACGCGGCCAACCTGGGTTCGAATCCCAGCATTCCATATGGTCCCCTGAGCACTGCCAAGGGTAATTCTTGAGTGCAGAGCCAGGAGTAACCCCTGTGCATTGCCGGGTGTGACCCAAAAAGCAAAAAAAAAAAAAAAAAAAAAAGTGTATAGCAATTAAACATCAACTTAAGAGCTGCAATTTATTGTTAGATCTCCCAGCTGCATAGACTCAAGGTCCACTATGGGGACAAAGAGAAGAGGAGACACAGGAAAATTCTTGTTGGGATTTTAGGAGTATTTTAAGAATTTTAAAACCTTTAAAATTTAAAATTTTAAAACCTTTAAGAATTTCCATGCAGATTTTGTATTGACAAGTGGCAAATATAGGAAAATGAAAAAGTGACTGTAAAGTGATTAAATGATTTAACAATCTCCCCTTGCCAAATTTCCAGTTTGAAGAAGGGTCAGGACAAATGGTCCACAGTTGGAAGCCTGCCTCAAGGGCTGGGGGAGAAGGTAGTTGGGGTAGAGACAGGAACATTATGACTATAATGGTTGGAGGGAATAGCTCTGGATTGGACATGTGTGTTGAAAGTGGGCAGACAACTAAACATGATGGCCTCTCAATGTCTGTATTGCAAACCATAATGCCCAAAAGGAGAACGAGAGGGAGAGGAGAAGATGGAGGAGGGGGAGGGTGGGTGCAAGTGCGAGCGCAAGCTTTCCATAGAGGCAGGTTGTGGGTGGGGTGGGGAGATTGGCAGGAGGGATACAGGGGTTATTGATGGTAGAAAGTGTATACCGGTGGAGAGATGGTTGTTGGAACTTTGTATGACTGAAATTTGATCATTAAAGCTTTGTGACTATCTCACGGTGATTAAATAAAAAAATTAACTCTACTTAAAAATAAGTAGTGTTTTTAATGTAAAGTGCTGTAGTCTCTACAAAGCTATGCAGAAGTCATGAAATCACAGAAACTTGGTGTTACTGAAATCACAGAAACTTGGTGTTACTGACTGTAGAGATTCTTTTCTGGGCACTGGGGAGGGCCTGCTAAGTGGTACTTGGAGTCCACCAGAACCACGTCTGGTGGTGCAAGGAAGACCTTGCTGTGCCAGGAATCAAACTCAGAGCCTCATACGTGCTAGACATGTGCTCCACCATTTGTGCTACAACTGTGGCTCAGACTGAAGAAATTCTTAAGACATTAGAAAGAATTATTATCACTAACTCAAACAATGCATATCAAGATGTTATTACAGGGATCAGAGAGATAATACATGGGTTAAGGCACTTGCCTTGCATGTGCCTGATCCTGGCACCACATATGATTCCCTGAGCATCACTAGGAATATCCCTTGAGCATAGAGCCAGGATTAGCTTATAAACACCTCTAGGTGTGGCCCAAACTCCCCACTTCCAAAATTTTTGCAATTGTAAGTGAACTGGCCAATTTCTTGTGATGAATCATAGATGGGTTTATATATATTCTAATTTCTTATTAGATTATTAGAAGAATTTGTAAATCATATTCAAGAACTTCAGATAATGGATGAAAGGATTCAAAGGAAAGTAGAGAAACTAGAGCAACAGTGTCAGAAAGAATCCAAGGAATTTGCCAAGAAGGTTCAAGAGCTCCAGAAAAGCAATCAGGTAAACCTTTAGTTAAGCAGTGAATAGTTTACATAGATGATTTTTATTTCCTTCCAGTTTAAGTTCTTAAAAAAAGTCTTAAATGAAAATAATTGTTAGGTTTCTCTCTACCACTCCTATCCCATGGGATAAAATATTAATGAATTCTTCATAAGTACTCTTGGCACTGGCTTGCTAATGAGTGTTAGTTTGAAATCATAACAATACTTTATTAGGATTGGATTGTATCCAGTACAATGTGGTCCTTGCTTCCTTTCTAACAGTGTAAACTATGAAAATGATAGCTCAGCAGACTGATTTTTAGGTGCTCTTTATCATTATCATCATCATCATCATTATTAATGTTGATAATAACAGTCATTTTCATTTTTGTTTAATCATAAAACAAATATCATACCAACTGTTTGACTCCATCATCTTTTTAGTGGAAACCTAGTCTGGGAAATTTCACTAGTCATGAGTCTATATGCTTCAGTGAGAAGCAGAGTATAATTTGGAAAAGTAGATGCAGAATATTTTCTCAGTTTATTTTGGAATAAAAAACAAACAAAAAAAAAACAAAACAGATCCTAGGGCTAACTAAGCCAGGGTTAAGCCCTTTTTTAGGCCCTAAAATTAATGTAAAATTTTTGAACCTCTTTCAGTCTGGGTGTAATCTGGAACTTGATTGTTCTTTATAAATATGCTTAAGGAACATTGTTTAGTTCTGCTACTTCCCCAGAATGTTTGTTCATGAACGTTATATGTTAATAAGTAGATTTCTGCCTTTTTTTTAAATGATCCTTTACTTAAGCATATGACAGGAAATATTTAATAACAGTCTAATTTGCATGAGATAGCTTTTTAAAAGATGATTATTTAAAATACTCAAAATGAAATTGACAATTCATCTAACAAGCTAGTGTCTTCCATTCTGCTACTTTTTAGCTGTCCATTATCAAGCAGTCTAATCTGTCTGCATCTCAGGTTTTATCCATAAAATAGAATGTTTTTTGTTATGTTCTGTTGGTTTTGTTGTTTTGTTTGCTTGTTTTATTTTGTTTTGGTGCCACACCTGATGGTGTTCGGGTCTTACTCCTGCCTCTGTCCTCAGGGATCACCCCTGGCAGTGCAGAGGGAGCATTTGGTGCCAAGGATGGAACCTCAGCTTTGTGCAAGGCAAACACCTTGATCTTTGTGCTCTCTCTCCAGGCCCCAGTTATTTTTAGACACTTAAGTTACAGAACAGAAGTAGGTATAGTTTTCATGCATACCAACCTTTAAACTGAGTTTACAGGTTGTATTTTATGCTTATGTACATTTTTCTTAGGTTGCCTTTCAACATTTCCAAGAATTGGATGAACACATCAGTTATGTAGCAACCAAAGTCTGTCACCTTGGAGACCAGTTGGAAGGGGTAAACACACCCAGACAACGGGCAGTGGAGGCTCAGAAATTGATGAAATACTTCAATGAGTTTTTAGATGGAGAATTGAAATCTGATGTTTTTACAAATTCTGAAAAGGTAAGCACTTGTCAGAAGGGTTAAAAAAAATAACATTAATAGCACCCTAATTATGAACTGTTACTATGACTTTTCCACAGACTAATTTCAAACCACTGAAATACTGCCCTTAAAATTTTTTGTTATTCTGAAGTACATTGTTTTCAGATTAGAATACTTATCCACAGATTGCAAGATTGCAATTTTTTCTTTGGAGTGGCTAGGGACTATTCCTGGTCATACTCAGCCCAGCTGTTTAGGTTTGTTGGTTAAGTGCTTGGAATTGATGATAACGATGCTCAGGCTCAGAGATGCTATGAGCCACAAGGGTTACCCTGACTTATTTGAGGTTCCCAGGGTCACGCTCTCGGTTCTCAAGGGACCACTTAGTTACTGCCTCCTGAAATGTTTGTGGGGTCATGCAGTGTTGGCAATAGAATTTGGGACACAGCACATGCAAGGCATGCATTCTACCCCTTGAGCTTTCTCCTAACCCCAGATTCCTTTGCACCCCCTTTTCCCCTATCCCGCTGGATTGCCTGACATATTTGTTCATGAAATATCAGATTTCAGTGGCTTAGAAATACTGAGATACTTCTATTCATAATTGATTCTTTTTTATAACTGACTTTATTCATTTATTTATTTGGTTTTTTGGGCCACACCCAGTGGTGCTTAGGGATTTCTCCTGGCTCTGTGCTCAGGGATCACTCCTGGCCATGCTCTGGGGGCCATATAGGTTGCTGGGGATCCAACCCGGGTCGGCTGCATGAAAGGCAAGTATCTGTTGGCCCCTGTATTGACTTGTAATAGTAACATAATTTCTGTTTTTTTTGAGTAGTTGTATTCTGTTGAGTGAGGAGGTGCTTCAACTTGTTTTATAAGCTTTTTTGTTAAGGAAATAGTCATGTGTATAAGGAATTGAGAGCTTCTAGTATTTATTACTTGAAGTTTTTATAAAAAGGTAAGCATAGTTTTGACCAAGGAAAATTGGAAAATCTTTACTAATTGATCTTTTTATTTGATTGGATTTTTGTGGCAACTTGACACTCAAAACAACACCTGGCTCTGTGCTTGGACATCACTTCCAGTTGTGCTCAGGGTGTCATGTGGTACTAGAGATTGAGTCCTGGGCCTCCTGTGTGTGTCAGGCAATTAAGATCTTTCTCCTACTTGGAGTTAATTGCTAATCCCCTTCAGAGCATAGGTTATTTAGTACTGGTCTATGGGCCATATCTGGTGATGCGTGATGGTTACTCCTGGCTCTGCACTCAGGAATTACTCCTGGCAATGCTTGGGGGACCATATGGGATGCTAGGGACTGAACCCTGGTCAGCCATGTGCAAGACAAGTGCCCACCTGCTATACCAGTGCTCCAGTCCCAATACTGGTCTAAGGATACATGGCATTGACTCCTCTTCAAATACAAAAGAATCTCACTTCCCTTCACGCAAAATGAATTAAAAATAAAAAAATTAGATTAAAAAATCTCCTTCTCTCTTCCTCTTTGTCTTTACTGTTGTTACTGTTATCATTGGTACAGATGAGTGATATATGCATTCCTGAGTGCAGTGTTTACATATTCCTAGCTGGGGTGCTTGTTGGGAGTTGTGAATCAGGTTGTGTTATTCACATACTTCATCATGGTCCTTATTAAGTTTGCACTCCTTTAGTTGTGGTGCTTGTGCTCATGCTTGCATGGACAACAGTCTTCATTGAGGTGCAGAAGTTATGATTGTGGTGATCATACAGGTACCACCAGAGGCCATACTTCCTGTAGTGCTCATGCTTCCTTTGAATTACAGTGCTCACCAGGGGTCACATCCCTTGTTGCATTTCTTACACAGACCTAACTCTAGTGATCTTTAGCATTTTTAGTATTTAGGTTACTCATCTCACCCTAGTGTCAATGACAAATATACATAAATTACTAATTTTGGCAGCTTCTGTATTTACTATTTTGTATATATTTTTTTCTTTTTTGATGGAGACACCCACTGGTGATTCTAGGCTATCAGACCAATGGTTCAATGCAAGGGCTTGAACACCAATGCAACTTCCAGCCCCGTCCTCCAGGAGTGCACCTAGCAGTGCTGGGGGACCAACAGGGTCAGACACATGTTGGACTTGTGCTCTAACCACTGTACTATCTCCCAACCCCAATTGTATATTTTAATTGTTGGCTCTCAAAGCTAGTGCTTTAAACAATTATACAAAAAGATACCTGTGGGAATTCTAATAGCAGCTTATTGCTGCAGTCTTTGCTACCTTAACCAGTTTGCAAACAGTATACATTTGGAATTTACATTTCCTAAATGAATAAGAACAAAAGTTGATAGCATGGAGCTGGCTTTGAACTACGTAGTTCTTTTCTGAGAACAAGAGAGACATTGCTATCCAACTAGGTGACATGGTGAAAAATGATACTGAAGAGATCAGAGAGATAGTATAGTGGTAAGGTGCTTGCTTTGCAGATGGCTGACCTGAGTTTGATTCCCAGCACCCCATATGGTCCCTGAGCTCTGCAAAGAGTAAGGACAGCACTGAGTATGGCCAAAAAAAAAACTAAAAAAGGAAAATGATACTGGAGTTGATACGTGTGTTGACATGCAACAGCACAGAGTGAATTTCTGGTTATTGGGAGTGATGGTAACATACTGACTAGGCAAGACACAGAAAGATGAATTTCACTAATAATCTTAGCTCTTCTTTTTTGTAACAGTGTTCTTGTCAATGTTAATGATTATAGGGGGCTGGAGAGATAGTGTGGTGGGTGAGGTGCTTGCCTTGCTTGCAGCTAAACCAGGTTCAATGCTCGGTATCCCATATGGTCCCCCAGCATCGCCAGGAGTGATTCCTCAGTGCAGAGCCAGGCGTAACCCCTGAGCATCACCAAGTGTGGCCCCTAAACAAATAAAAAGTGAATGATCATAAAACCAATTATTGTAAGTATACCAAGATAAAGCTCAGTAGTAATTTGAAATTTAAAGATAGATTATATCTTTAAATTTATAAAATTATAAAGAAAAGATTATTTCTTTTCCCTCGAGGATTTTTTTTTAAGCCAGCCATTTTATTATTTTGTTAAACCATTTAACTTTTACTACAAAGACTAAAGCACCTACATCAGCATGAACAGTACATTTTCTTTCCAGAGTCAGTTAAATGGAAAACCAGATTATGACATTAATAAATATAACATTAAAAACATTAAATCACTTTCTAAATATTAGTATAAGAACACCAGATATCTGCATCTTAGTGATTTGATTTTTTTTACTCCTTGCATAGATCAAGATTTCAGTATAAATGTTTCATGACTCAATATTGGTGATACCTCAGATGTATTCCTATAGTTCACAAGATTTTGTTTCTTATGGTTCTAGAGACATGTTTGGGTGAAGATCTGTGGGCATAGATAGGGGATTATTAGCATTATCAAAATAAGATTTGTTATATATTTGATAAGAGTTAATTGCTTTTATTTATTTTTTAATAGATAAAGGAAGCTGCAGACATTATTCAGAAATTGCACCTAATTGCCCAGGAGTTACCATTTGATAGGCAAGTTTATTTCTCATTATTTGCATATGGCACTTGTCAAATAAAATTTTATTTTTCTTTGTATAATTTTGCTTATGAATTTATTAAGAATATAAATTATCTCCTTTGTACAGGATACAGTATACAATAATTAATTGAAAAAATGGTCTCCTAATGATCTAAATTTAATGATATACATTGAAATAATTTCAGGGTTTTTTGTTTCGGAAAAAAAGATGAATTTTTAAATTGATTAAAGTAGCACTGTAGCACTGTAGTCCCGTTGTTCGTCGATTTGTTCGAGTGGGCACCAGTAAGTCTCTCCATTGTGAGACTTGTTGTTACTGTTTTTGGCTTATTGAATACGCCACAGGTAGCTTGCCAGGCTCTGCTATGCGGGCGGGATACTCTTGGTAGCTTGCTGGGCTCTCCGAGAGGGAAAATTGATTAAAGTAAGATTTTTAAATTTCTTTTTCCAACTTTGTTGATAAAACCTAAATAGGAGGGGATGGGGAGAGTTTAAACATGGGATGGATCATTTAATTAATTTTTCTTATCTAGATTAAAGTTTATAAAATTTTAGAATCTGGGACAGCTGAAAAAGCTATACTAGTTAAGCACTCAGACCTATACATTGCTGTATACAATCTTTATAGAGACTTCAGGTATTGTAAAAAACCTTCCTTTGATGAAAAACCCTGAGGCCATTACTAAGTAAGATATATTAATGGTTTTGTTTTTTTTTTTAATAGTAGCTTTGGGGGTAGAAAGAGCACTGGAGAAAAAAATCTAGGAGATAAGGCACTTTCCTTCATATAGCCACATTGGTTACAGCCCTGGTTCGAATCCCTGGCACCACATAGTGGTTCCCCTGAACACCTCCAGTGGTCACTCCTGAGCAGTCAGTAATAGCCCCTGTGCACTGCCAAGTGTATTTGTCACCCTAACCCTCACCCCCCACTTCAATAAATAATTTTTTTTTAAGGAACCTTTACTGGGAAAAACTTTATTTTTTATTTTTGGCCATACCAGGTGTTGCTTGGGGGTAATTCCCTGTGGTGCTAGGGATCATGCCATGACAGAGACTGAACTGAGGCTCCTGAATGCAAAGCACATGCTCTAGCTCTTTGAGCTATTTCTTTTCCCTCAAGAGGATTTTTTTTTTTTAAGCCAGCCATTTTATTATTTTGTTAAACCATTTAACTTTTACTACGAAGACTAAAGCACCTACGTCAGCATGAACAGTCCATTTTCTTTCCAGAGTCAGTTAAATGGAAAACCAGATTATGATCTGGTTAATTATTGGGTATGGAATTCCACTTGGAAAAACTCATCTACAATTGATCCATGAAGCTAGGCCACATTCCCACCGTCTAGGGAGTTGGTTGGCTTTTCTCCCTTCATCCTGTTCAGGCTTCCAACAACCTCTTCCAGTCAGCCAAGTTTGATCAGGAGGCAAATCTCTCTGCCCGCTGATTCTTATTTCTATTGTTTGGAAGGCCAGACCCAGGGGTATTCAGGGATCCAGGTGGTACCAAGATCAAACCCAGGTTTCCTTCATGGAAAGCCTGCACTCCATTCCACTGGGCTATCTCCAGCCCACCCAAGAATTTTTTAAGGATTTCCTTTAGCCCACAGAATCTCATTTTTAATAAAATCTTAATGTCATAGCTCTAGTTGTCACCTTATCCTAGAAAAAGTTTTTTTTTCTTTTTTTTTTAATACCTAGAAGATCTATAAAGGTAGACTATAAGTGTATATTCAAACCTGGACATTGTTTTTCAAAAAAGGAGTGATAGTGAATTTCCATACCGCTCCTCCCCTCCACCCCTTCCCTTTATAAAGTAGTCCCATATGTCCCCAAACCTGTTTTCCTTTTTATTAACATCTTAGGTTTCTGTGGTAGTTTTGAAATATCTAATAAACCTCATTATTGGTTTTTAATTTTCAGATTTTCAGAAGTAAAATCCAAAATTGCAAGTAAGTGGAGTTCTATTTATTTAACTGTTTTGTGTAGGTACTAGTAAAACTACTAGTTTCAAAGAAAAAAAGCAAACCAAAATTCAGAGAAGCAATAGTGTGAATAAAATCCTCTTATTCTATCCCTGACTTGATTCTTCTTCCTTTATTTTTTTTATTTTTTTATTTTTTTATTTTTTTTTTGGTTTTTGGGTCACACCCGGCGATGCTCAGGGGTTACTCCTGGCTCTTCACTCAGGAATTACCCCTGGCGGTGCTCAGGGGACCATATGGGATGCTGGGATTAGAACCCGGGTCGGCCGCGTGCAAGGCAAACACCCTACCTGCTGTGCTATTGCTCCAGCCCCGATTCTTCTTCCTTTACATAGTCATTACCAGTTTCTTTTAGTATTCCATGCATGTACAAGTATAGGATATAATTCATATGTAAATTGTATAAATCATTATATACATATGCATGTCAGTATATAGTATAATATTTATGTGTATATAATGCATATGTGTATATGTAATGGAATGTCTGTTATCACAGTTATGTGTTATGTATATATGCATATGTGTATATAATGTAATTTCTATTATCACTCTTATTTAAAAATAATTGGTAGCACACTATACAAATAGCTTTTATACTTTGTATTTTTTCAACTAATAGTAAGTGTTATGGAATGTTTTGTATCTATAAATATTTTTCTCATACAGACTTTCAGGTTTTTTAAAGCTAAAGTCAGATAAATGTTTTATTCCTAATTTGTTTTTATGATTGATGTTTGCCAATCTTTGAAGTATATCTTAGGCAGATCAATCTAGGTTTCTTGAAAAAGCTATTTTCAGACTTCATGGTAGCTTGGGCTACTGTTTGGGAGGCGATTGTAATAAAGATAACAAATAATGGGGGCCGGAGCGATAGCACAGCGGGTAGGGCGTTTGTCTTGCACGCGGCCGACCCGGGTTCGATCCCCGGCATCCCATATGGTCCCCCAAGCACCGCCAGGAGTAGTTCCTGAGTGCAAAGCCAGGAGTAACCCCTGAGCATCGCTGGGTGTGACCCAAAAAGCAAAAAAAAAAAAAAAAACAAATAAGTAGAAAGGACTATCTACTTGTCTCAAGTATTTGAAAAAGGAAAATATGTATGTTGATCACTATAGCGTAATTCAGAATTCCAATTCAGAATCACAATTAATTTCAAGAATATAGTGAATTAAATATCACATTATCTTGTCTTTTATTTTATTTTATTTTTTGTTTATTTTGTGCCAGGGCTGGGACCCGTATCTCATTCACGCAAGGCATGTACTGTAACACTGAGCACAGAGCACATTCCTGGCCCTTCACATAAAATTTTAAGATGAAATTTGGTGTCATAGACTTTTATTCTAGTTAAGAGTTTTATAGTTCTCCTCCTATTTTCTATAACTTCAGGTTTAATATTTTTTCCATCTGTTACTTTCAGAAATAACATCCAGAAGATTTTTTTTTTTCCCCAGCAGGAGCTTTTTAAAGTAACAATGACAAATGGCCACCTTTGGGAATCCCATCCATTTCACCAGTTTGGAAGATTTTTGTGTCTTGAAAATAGAAATTTATATACCACAGTACCTTAATAGAGACTAAATCCACTGTGACCCCATAATATGTTTATACTTTCAAAAGTTGGCAGATCCCTAGTCATTTATCACTCATATACTGATAATAATTTAGATTTGGCTCTCTGAATGACTTTATTGTTTTCAGGTAAATACCATGATTTAGAATGTCAGTTGATTCAGGAATTTACAAGTGCTCAAAGAAGAGGTGAAATCTCCAGAATGAGAGAAGTGGCAGCAGTTTTACTTCATTTTAAGGTAAATGGTATAGAAAAAATGTAAGATTGACTAGCCTAGATCAACATGATATGAAGTCAAATATGTCTATTAAGGATGAAATATGCCAAAGATATGTGTATGAAGTTTTGTATCACAGTTTTAAATTTGACAGTTATTAATTCTATTGACCATTTACTGGCAAATCTGTTTCATTTCTACATAAAATACTTTTTTTGATGATTATTTTTGTTGAATAAGAGGAGTAATTATGTATTTATTTTTTTCTTCACAGGGTTATTCCCATTGTGTAGATGTTTATATAAAGCAGTGCCAGGAGGTAACATGACATCACTTTATTGGATTTTTTTTTCTAATTTGTATTTTAAAGCTATTTTAAAATTATACATAGTTATGGACTTACTACGTAAAATATGTCTTTTTTAGGGTGCTTACTTGAGAAATGATATATTTGAAGATGCTGCAATACTCTGTCAACGGGTGAACAAACAAGTTGGAGATATCTTTAGTAATCCAGAAACAGTGCTGGCCAAACTTATCCAAAATGTATTTGAAATCAAACTACAGGTAATTTTAAATAACTGGTGATTAAAATTGTAAATAATTTGCCTAGTTCTTATGACAATGAGATTATTTTTGAAGGGCAGGGGCAGGGGTGATATTTGGGTCACATCTGGCAGTTCCTTAGGTGTTTACTCCAAGTCTACTTGGGGTCACTTCCCAGTGCCCAGGATTGAACAGGGGTCAGTTAATATGCAAGACAGTAACTTTCACCCCCAAACTGTCTCTGGTTCTGAGCATTTCTTTTTTTATATAAATTTTTTTGGAGATGAAATGGGCCTAAAGTACTAAGAATAATAAATGCATACGTTTCTTCAGTTTTCCATCTAGAGATCTGACTTTTATTCTATCTGTTGGCTTCAAGTTCAAGTTTTGTATCTGAGTAAAATATACTTTATTCAGATAACATTTTTGGGAATAGTAATAAAAGAGGAATGATAATATCATGCTTTAAAATTGCTTTTTCCAGAAAAGGTCCAGGACCTGTTATCAGGTCATTTGTTTGAAGTTGGATTTTGTTTTGTTTCGGTAGCAGTAGTGGTAGTAATAGATTTTAATAGGGTAACCTCAGATTTTTTTTTTTTAATTAGGTCTTTGCCTTGTCCAGAGTGATATTTATGAAATTAACTAGGAATTACAAATGCTTTCTGTTGAAAGTTCAGTAAATTGATACTAACATGAAAAGAAAAACACAGGTAGAGCACATTTTTGCATATATGAGGTGTTGCACTGGCTTCAATACCCAGCACCAGAAGAAAAAGAAAAATACCACACATCTTAGAATCTTGACTTCTGTGGGTTTTTTTGGTTTTTTGTTGTTTGTTTAGGGGTGTGAAGATGGGATTGGAGGGAGGAGGATGGCACACCACCTGACGGTGCTCGGGGCTTACCTCTGGTTCTGTGTTCTAGGTGTACCTCCTGGTGCTCAGGGAGCTGTACTGGGTATTGAATCTGGGTAGGCTGCACCCAAGGGAAGCACCTTACCCACTGTTCTCTCTCTTCAGCCCAGCTGTGGCACTATTTTTTTGTTTGTCTGGGGCCCACACCCATTGGTTCTCAGGGCTTGCTGCTGGCTCTGAGTTAAGGAATCACTCCTGCCATACCTAATGGACTCTAAGGGGTGCAAACCTGGGTCAGCTGTGTAACCTACCATGCTATTCTCCAACCCTTTGTGCTGCTATTTTTTTGAGACTGTCACTGTATCACGGTCATCCTGTTGTTCATTGGTTTGCTCAAGTGGGCGCCAGTAACATCTCCATTCATCCCTGTTGTGTGCTAGTATAGTCTTATGGTGTATTGGGGGCTCTCTCAGGGTCAGAGGAATGAGAACCATCGTGTTACTGTTTTTGGCATATCGAGTATGCCATGGGTAGCTTGCCTGGCTCTGCCGTGGTAGAGATTTTTTTTTATATGTATTACAGCTACTTAATTCTAAATGTATTTGGTGCTAAACCATTAAAAGTTCTACTTGATACATCTAAATCCTTTGAATGGCTCCCAAAATGAATGGCTGCAACAAGAAAAGACTGTATTCTTTTTAGGAGGAATTCAAAGGATTTATTACTTTATTATGAATTTTTAGCTTCTTTCCTAAGACATTGGAGAACTACCTTATAATTCTTGCAGTGCCAAGAATCAAACCCAAGCCTCAGAAATGCATGAAACCTACTTTTTGATTATAGGCATGTCTTGCAAATACTCTATGTTCCATTCCAAACCATTATATTGGAATTTTGTGGGAAATGTTTTTGGTTTCCAAGTGCATACAGAATTTATACATATACAAGACTGTAGAGAATGTGCAGAAAGATTGTGTGTCTAAATAACACTGCACATACCATATTTTAAAAATGACTATTGGGGCTATAGAGATCCTACACACGGAGTGCATACTTTGCATGTAGGAGGCCAAAGTTTGATTCCTGGAACTACTTGATACCCAGAGCACAGAAATAGGAGTAGTGCCCACCCTCCACAGTACCCTTTCTAGCACCACCTGGGTATAATATAAAAACAGACAAAAGTTTTCATTGCTAAGAAATACCACATGGTCCTTGGAGCACAGTGAGAAAACCAGATCGGAGCAGAAAGTATTAGTTTAACACAAGATATTGCCTCCACCCCCAACCTGGTAAGAAACTAAATGACACAAAATGCTATTTTTTTTAAATGTTAATCATCTTTTGAGGCTTCAGCAACTCAAATTTTTTGTGACAAGTTTCTTCCAATCTGTTAAAAAAAACTCAGTATTCGCAAAGTACAAAAAAGAAGTGCAATTAATGAAATATGCTAGAGAAAAATTGTTTGACAAAAGTTTATTCAATTTTAACCTCAAAATGTATTTTCATTTAATAAACAATCCCTAATAAAAGAAACTAAGCTAGTATTTTGAGTCTCTAAAATCTACTCTTGTGGCACTACCTGGTAGTAAAACAAAACCGATGTGTGTATAAAAACAGTATTACAAATGTTTGTTAATTGGGCACTAAAAATAAACTTGGAGCTAAGGAAGTGATTCAAATGGTATTATATATGCCTTGGATAAGTACGGCCCCAAGTCTGCTCCCTGGTACCACATGGACCCCAAATGCTGTTGGATGTGGCCCCTATAAAATAAATCCTGAAAGTCAAGAATAACATTAAAGGAGGGCTAGAGGGAGAGTACAGGAGGTAAGGTGCTTGCCTAATAGGCAGCTGAATTTGGCTACAACACTGGTACAATTCCCCAGCACCCCATACCCCTGGGCATGCAGGAGCCCAGTTTTGATTCAACACCACCAAATGGTGGTCCCTCAGAGCACTCCCAAGAATGGCCTCTAAATACTGCCAGGTAACAACCCTAAAAATAATAAGTATAAAGACACCGTATTTGGGTGGTGGTATAGTGTTCATTTGGAAAATAAAAAACTTACACAGCAAATATTTTATATGAATGTAAATATGCACATGCTCATTTAATTAAGCAAAATAAACTTTCTAGGTATAAGGCTTTTTAAAAAAATTTATTTAACTTTATTTAAACACCATGGTTTACAGAGTTGTTCATAATACAGTTGTTTTCAGGCATTCAATATTCAAACACCAATCCTACCATCAGTGTGACCTTGCTACCACTATTGTTCTCAGCCTCCTACCCACCCCCTATGCCTGTCCCCCTTGTAGACAAAAATACTACATATTGCTTATTAGAGCAAAACAATTCCATGATTTAATAAAATTACTGAGAAATACTTCAGTAAAAGTAAATTTGTGAAAATTGTAATATTATGGGGTTGGATTGGAGTGATAACACAGCGGTAGGGCGTTTGCCTTGCACACGGCCGACCCGGGTTTGGCCGTCTCTCCGTCTCTCGGAGAACCTAGCAAGCTGTTGAGAGTATCCATCGTGCAAGGCAGAGCCTGGCAAGCTACCCATGGTGTATTCGATACGTCAAACAGTAATAAGTCTCACAATGGAGACATTACTGGTGCCCACTTGAGCAAATAGATGAACAGTAGGAGGACAGTGCTACAGTGCATTATGGGGTTATTAAGTCTTAATGTGAGGGTTTACTGAGCTGTTTATTACTAGTTGAGTAATTTTTTCTATGTTATTGTTTTTGTTTATTGAGTTTAGTTGGCTTCTACACTACTTTCTCATCCAATTTGGTGTGCTTCTACTAGGCTGTCAGTATTAAGGCAAAAGGTTTTAAAAATCGTTCAAGTATGAGATAGTGAGGGGCCAGAGAAACAGTACAGATGCTTAGTCACTGCCTGGAGTGATCCTTGAGAATAGAACCATGAGTAAGCCCTGAGTACCACCAGGTGTGACCCCTCCCTGCAAAAAGAAAAGAAATGAGCCAGTGAACCCAAGACAAAAGTATTAAGAGTAAATAAACACATTTCACAACTCCAGTTTATCTTCTCTTCCACTGCATTGGTGAGTACTAAGTGGTTAGTTCTTGTTATAGGGACACTCAGTGGTGCTTGGGGTGCCATGTGTTGTCAGGCATCAAACTCAGGACCGCACATATGTGTTAAGACATGTGTTCAATCACTTGCATCATATTCCTGGTCTCTTAATTTTATGTATGTATTTTCAGTAGTGTTAATGTTTGTGCCTTTTTTGCTTTTTTGGTTCTAGAAACCAAACTTTAGGGCCTTACACATGCAGGGCAGGTTCTACACTACTGAGTCATATCCAAGCTCCAGTCTTTGTGCATTTTGGCATACAAAGTTACTATACCACCACCAAAATAAGATGCTTTTTTTTTTAAGACTACATTTCCATTTTCCAAACTGTGTTTGTCACTAAATTAAGCAACATTCAATATTTATTTTTAGAACACAATGCAGGGCTTCTTATAGCCTTCAAAGGTACAGGTATATGTTGTGATTCTAAAGCAGAATACAATTTCCCAGCTTTATAGTATTGCCTGTAACTGTCTTAAGGGACACTGATGATTGGGGAATGATGTTAAACTGGCTCTTTTGGTTCTTTCCCACTATTTGATTTGTTTTGTTTTGGCTTTTAGGCCACACCCAGCAGTGCTCCCAAGCTACTCCAGTGCATTATTCAGCAGTCACTGCTGGTGATATTCAGAGATAATGCCAGGGATCAAACCCAGTCGTGCAGAGCATTTGCTCTAGCAATCTTGAGATTGCCTTGGCCTTTTTGGTTCTTTTTTTTTTTCCTTTTTAAATATACTTTGCAAGACAGGATAAGACAGTTTCAGAAGAAGAGATATTTTGAAATTCTTTAATGTCAAGACTGAAGTATTTCTGTAGGTAAATATTAGAAGCAGTAAAACTTAGAAATGTTTCTATTTTTATTAAGGGTCTATTTTCTTTTTTTTTTTTTTGCTTTTTTTGGGCCACACCCGGCAATGCACAGGGGTCACTCCTGGCTCATGCACTCAGGAATTACTCCTGGTGGTGCTCGGGGGACCATATGGGATGCTGGGATTCTAACCCGGGTCGGCTGCGTGCAAGGCAAACGCCCTACCCGCTGTGCTATCACTCAGCCCCAAGGGTCTATTTTCTGTATATTGCCCTTTTCATTGGAGTTTAAGATTCTACAGATCGAAAATCATTTTAGAGAAAAAACCTTGACTAATTTTTTCATCATAACATCTTAAGTTGTCAGTGTATTCATCTATGCACATAAGGTTATATATGTATTCTTGTGAGGATATACAAGTTTCCTTCACTATTCAAAAATGAAATATCACTGTCATCCTGTTGCTCATCAATTTGCTCAAGTGGGCACCAGTAACATCTCCATTGTGAGACCTGTTGTTAACTGTTTTTTTTTTTTTATAATTTATATGTTGTTACTGTTTTTAGCATATCGAAAACGGCACAGGTAGCTTGCCGGGCTCTGCCGTGTGGGCGAAATACTCTCGGTAGCTTGCCAGGCTCTCTGAGATGGGCAAATGAATCGAACCTGGGTCGGCTGCGTGCAAGGCAAACGCTCTACCCGCTGTGCTATCGCTCCAGCCCTCAAAAATGAAATATTCCCATTTATTATCACTAAGTGGATTATCCTTTTGGCCCATGAATGCTATTATTATATGGGAGATTTTCTGAGCATTTCATTATTACGTTAAAATATTTTTCATGAGCAGAGATGAATAAAATTTTTACACCACAAAACCAGCTGTACAACTAGAACCTAGTCAGAAACAGAATGTGTTCAGCATCTTAGAAGTTCACCTTTTCTCTGCTCCAGTCTATTCTCTCTTATTCCAAGGGTTAGCCACTATCTTTAACTCTAGTGATATTGAATAGTTTCACTTTTCATATTGCATATAGAATAAATCACATATATACTCCTTTTAAAGAGCATATTGACCCTTTTCTCTAATTATTATTTCTGTGAAATTCATAAATGTTTTTGCTGTAGATTACAGATTTTAATTCTGTTTTGAATTCCTCTATATATCACAATGTTTTGATCTACTTTACTACTAATGATAGCTTTTTAGTAGTTTCTAATTTATGGCTATTGCAAAAATAATTCTGTGTGAACATTCTTGTACATGTTTCACTGAATTTAAGGATTCATTTCTTGTAAGAGAAGATACAGATTTACTTCAGTGCGCAAAAATAAAATATTCCCATTTGTTATCACTAAGCAGGTTGTCCTTTTGTCCCAGGAATGCTAATATTAATTTATATGGAAAAATTTTTAAGCAATTTTAGACTCAGAAAATAATCTACCAAGTCATGTCAAATATGACTGTTTTACTCCTGTATTGTGGGGATACATATCTGTACTCCAAAATTATACCCTGTGTATCTATGTTTAATAGTTTCTGAAGAAATAGCAATAAGTACTCCCCACCAGCAACTTCAAAGTGTATATATCATACCTTTTGGACTATATAAATTAATACTGACTTTATTGACAGATGACTCTTTTCTTTTTTTAGAGTTTTGTGAAAGACCAGTTAGAAGAATGTAAGAAGTCTGATGCAGAACAGTATCTCAAAAATCTTTATGATCTTTATACAAGGTATATTTTCTTATTTTTAAATTGGAAATGGAAATGTGATTAGTTACTTTTAAATAATAATTTTTTAGCATTATACCTTTAAGCATTAAATACATATATATGAGTAGCATGCCTACCTTAAGGGTTTGGAATTATGCTTTATATTATGTATATACGGAAAGAAAATCTTGAGGAATTTTGTCTGATTTTAATTCTGAAGTAGTTCTCTATTCTTTGTTTCCTAAAAGCTAGTATAATTGCATTTATTTGCAGTTATCACTTTAGATATTGAAAAAGGAAATGACAGAAATTCTAACAAATGGGTTCCATCTTGAATTTTGATGTAAGAATTTGTCTTAATGCTTTTTGTAAATGGCAGTGTTACATTTACAAATACTTTATCAGAAGCTTCATATTAGAGTGCTTCTCCAACCTTTTTTCCTGTTCTCTGCCATCATGAACTACTTGGTGACTGTATATCTCATGGCGATTTAATCTAAAAAATAAATTTGCCTGGGGGTTGGGTGATAATGTCATCATTTTGGGAGGAGGGCTTTGAAAATTAGTCATTGTTAGGAAGTCCATCTCAGCAGCATTGGTAGTGATTTTTCTTCAGCAGTGTGATGCAAGAAGTTACAAAAATGTTCAAATGGATGGAGACAAAAAACCATGATCAGAGAATAAGCCTGTCAGTTCTTTGACCTCAGTACCAAGTCTTGAATGGCACTGAGCATATTGAAGTCATGCTGCCACGGTTGCTATATTTATACTGGTTTATTGTGTCACTCTCTTCCTCAGTTATCCCTGGGAGTTTATAGCAGTATTCTATATTGTTAGTATTAGCCATTCTCCTTTAGATAAACGTATATGACTGCTTTGCCTATCCTAAAAAGTTCTTCCCAAGGTTGAATACAGTTAAAGTTACACTGCATATATATATATATGTATATATATATACATATGTGTATATGTAAAATATTCATATACACACACTACACACACATGTGATCTTTAGTGTTCTTTACTTATCTAAAATGTGTATTAATCTTTTTTCCTCTTTTTCATAAAAAGAACCACCAATCTTTCCAGCAAATTGATGGAGTTTAACTTAGGTACTGATAAACAGACTTTCTTGTCTAAGCTTATCAAATCCATTTTCATTTCCTATTTGGAGAACTATATTGAAGTGGAGACTGGATATTTGAAAAGCAGAAGTGCTTTGATTCTGCAACGCTATTATGAATCAAAAAACCATCAGAAGAGATCGATTGGCACAGGAGGGTGAGTATTTTTATGTAATGTTAGATAAAATCTTTAATATACTGGATAAACTGATTTGTCAAATATGGTAGTCATTAAAATGTTAAGAATTTGTTTATACTATTGGTCAAATTCTATTTTCTTGAACTAAACATGTTAAAATGAAATGACCTGATAGGATTAAAATATAAAGTAGACAGTACTATGTAGAGTTCTGTAGTTTTAAACTGAGTAAATTTTTTCACATTATGAACTAGGAAGTAGGAAAGTACATAGTTTTTTTATTGTTGTTTGTATGTGTAAAAAACTGAGCATATGGTTGACAATTAAGTATGCATTGATTTCTGGGCATTAAACCTTTTTTTTTCTCTTTTTGATGGGAGCCACACCTGGCTGAGCTCAGGTCTTACTCTTGGCTCTGTATTCAGGGATTACTCCTGGCAGGTCTCCAGGGACCTTATGTGATGCCAGGATGCAAACTCAGTTCAGCTGCACTCATGGCATTAACTATTCCACTGTGTATCTCTCTGGTTATAAATTTTTTTTGACCAATACTTTAAAGCCTGTAATTATTTACATACTGGAACAGTTGCTTTCTATAAAAGTTATTAACATTCTAGTTTTCAAACTCTCAACTATCTGGAACCCACTTGAGTCTAGGATGAAGCAAAATGACTTCATCCTAATGTGTGCTATACATTCAGACTGCAGGGTCCACAAATACGTATGCACACTTAAACCTATTGCTCAATTTGTGTATATAGTGTGTATAGGTTTTGTATTTTGTATTTTCCCGCACGGCAGAGCCTGGCAAGCTACCCGTGACGTACTTGATATGCCAAAAACAGTAACAATGATGGTCCTCATCCCCTGATCCTGAAAGAACCCCCAATACTCCAATATGCCATCAGGCTACACTAGTACACAGCAGGGATGAATGAAGACATTACTGGTGCCAGCTGGAGCAAATCGATGAACAATGGGATGACAGTGATACAGTGATTTTGTTTTTTTTGGTTGTTCTTGAGTTAACACCCAGCAGTACTCAGGGCTTTTTCCTGGCTCTGTGCTCAGTGAATCACTATTGATAGTGCCTGTTGTATGTGGTACCAGAGATCAAATTCAGTTACTTACTAGGCAATAGACTTCTCTCTCTGTGTCCTCAATTTGTCTTATTAGTGATGGGGGGAGGACATAATTAAGAATTATAAATAACTTGTGAAAGAAAAGAAAAACTGAGGAATAGTTAAAAAATTGGTTAACAGTGATTTAAATCTATATATTCTAGAAGCAAAAAAAAAAGCTGACTTTCATAGAATACCTCCATCAAATATTCAGTGACCATTTAACTGTTAGTCATTAAGAAAAGCTAAGTTATGTTTAATATCTCACCCTCCCGCCCTCCCCCTTTTGTTTCCCCTTAGTTTGGTATTTTGGGCCATACTTCACAGTTCTCAGGACTTACTCCTGGCTTTGTGTCAGGGATCACTTCTGGCAGGGCTTGGGAGACCAGATGGGGTACTGAGGACCTGGGTTAGCTACATGCAAGGCAAGTGCCTTACTTGCTGTATTCACTTTTTAGCCCCATGGTTAATATGTCTTGTTTAATAATAATGGAGAAATATGTAAATGTTTTAAGTGATTCAGTATAAATATAGACATTAAAATTTGTTAGTATTATTTTAAGCAGAATCATTTCATTATTATGAATATTAGCTTTACTAGGGTGGCTCACTTTTTCAGGTAACCAAGTAGTTCATTTTTGTCTACTGATTCAGAATTGTAGAACTTAGAGATAATTGCAGATACATTTATTTTTTTCAGAAGAATCTTCTTTTAGAAATGTTTGCTTTACTTCACAGAACTAATATGTTGGAATTAGAAAGTTAAAGTCTCATGGGTTTTCTTAAATAAACTAATTTAAGAAAATATTGATTTTTTATTGATCTGTAATGTACTAAATTTAAGAGTATTTGATTGAGATCTCTGTAACCTTTTTTTCTCTCCTTTCTGAATATGATGTACTAGTATTCAAGATTTGAAAGAGAGAATTAGACAGCGTACCAATTTACCACTGGGGCCAAGTATTGATACTCATGGGGAAACTTTCCTATCCCAAGAAGTGGTGGTTAATCTTTTACAGGAAACCAAACAAGCCTTTGAAAGATGTCATAGGGTAAGAATTATTATAAAATTTGTTTTATGTGTTGTCATGTTTATACTGCGATATAAATCTGCTTTGTGGCTAAGAATAGCTATTTCATGTTACTTAGATTTAGATCAGATGTTGAGATAGGGATATGAGTCCATTGTGGCACGTCTTTTTCTTTTCCTTTTTTTACAAGTTTTATTTTCATAAGGTTGCTTACATTGATTACATTCAATATTTCAACACCAGTACCACGCACCATTACAACTTTCCACCACTGTTATTTTGAATTGTTCCACCAGCATTCAAGCCTGCCTGCCAGGGGCAGATATTAGATAGTTTATTTTCTATTGCTTATTATGAATATAATGAGAGGTTGCTTCTGGATTCTAAAATTGTAAATGATTGGGGTGCAGAGACATCTCTGTAGGGAGCGAATCCATTTTTGAGATTCATTTGTGAGTCACTGGATCAAGGTTGATAATGTGCTGAGATGGCGCCTGGAGCAGTTTGTGGGTGTGACAGCCAGGACCCCAAGCAGGTGGGGAGACAGGAAAGGACATCCCCGCTCCACTGCCCCTTTGTGGCTTGGAGTCTTAGTCCTTGGTGTTAAGTACTTGGGTTTTTCTTCTGGAAGCATGTGGCTACCGGAAGTTCATCTGGAGTGGGTGGATAGGGAACACCCGCTCCACCTGAGGTGCCCCAGTGGAATTGGCTTGGTGCAGTCTGGAGAGATCTCTGGTGAGCTGCTGTCTTCCAGGAGTCATAGTAACTAGCTATTTGGTTACTTACATTGTCCTATCTGGAAAGGACCTGTCTAGAAAATTACAAGATTGAAATTCGGTTAGATTCACTGCAGTCTATTCCAACAAGTATTACTATGTGTTTATTTCATACCATGTTTCATATTAAGCACTGAGGATGTAAATATAAGACATGTACCTTTTCAAGGAGGAACACCTATAAATAATTAGTTCAAGGTAAGTATACGCTGCTGGAGCCATGAAAAAGCAACTAATTGTGTGGTTGAGGAATTGGAGCATAATATTTATGAGGAAAGATTTTAAAAATAATGGCATTGGGGCCTGAATCTTAGAAGATTTGGGTATTTATAAGATGATTATTCTGGTAGGTTTAGGTAAGGTAGGCTTACTATTCTCTCTGATTTTAGGCATAAAGAATAGTAAGTGAACAAAGGCATATAGGCATATACAAAGATCAGTCATTCAGCATAAAGTGCCTTAGTTCATGGGAAGAATAATAAGAGAGGAGTTTGAAAAGTAATGAGAAGAGGTCAAAGATGATAATGCAAGTATTAAAAGATGTTAAAGAAGACAGTGAAGTGGTGGGTAGTTTTCCCCCTTTTTCAAAGATAACACTTAACTGACTTTTAGTAAACTATGCCAAAAGACTACAGTTTGATATTTATGAAATTGTCTACACATTTGTGAAGCTATAACTGATGTCAAGACAGTGAATAGATAATATACATTCCAAAAGTCTCTTTTACCCTCCCTCCACATCTGTCTTCAAGCGACCAGTGAACTGCTTTTTGCCATTTTAGGTAATGTTCAAAAATAAGGGGACAGATGAGCCCTTGGTTTTTATTTTATCTTTTAATTTTTTAAATTTAATTTTTATAAAGTTGTTCACAACTTTATTACATTTAATATTCCAATCTCAACACCAAAACACCTTCTACCACCATATTTTGAGTGTTTTCACCCAGACCCCCAAACTCTGCCCCAAAGCAGGACCTAAATATTTTATTTTGTATTGCTTGTTATGAATAATCTGCTAAAACTGATCCAAAAAAGTTTCCGTAGAGAAAAGTGTGTGAAGATTGTCGTATTTTATCCTGGAACCATTAAGCCCTTGTATAAGAGGTTACTAACATGTTATTAAAGGTTGAGTCTTGTGTGCTTGTGTGCGTGTGTGTGTGTGTGTGTGTGTGTGTGTGTTTATATATATACTTTTTTTTCTCTCCACTATTAGATGCTTTCTACTTTACACCCCATCAAGTGTAGTGTGCTAGCCTTGGTACATCAGTGGTATAGATTATGAGATGTTACACAACGGCTTTCATGGCCAGATTCTCCAGGAATTGTAAAATTTTAAATACGGTTATCAGCTAAGGATAATTAAAAACATTTTTTTTTTCCCACTGGATGGTGACTTTGGGGTCCATAGACATCTCTGCAGTGTGTTGCTCTGTGATGCTGTCTTCTGAGAGATTTATTTGTGAGTCTCAGTATTATTGCTGTTAATGGTGCCAGAGGCAGTTCGTGGGCATGACTGCCAAGCTATCAAAAGCACAGGTAGATGGAGAGGTAACTTGTTCCCAACTCCTTGCGAGCCTGGGGATTTCCGTCACAAGTCCCGCATACCTGGGTTTTTTAGCAGATTCACTCATGGATGAGGCTCATCTGAGCCTGTGGAGCTCAGCCGTGAGCTTGGCGGCAATTGAATTCTGGAGGTTTTCACGTGTCAGGGCAAAAAGGGGAACTCACCCACCCCTCTCTGGGTTGCCCCAGAAGAGACAGCTTGGCTTAGGGTCCAGAGACATCTCTGCAGTGTGTTGGCTTTTTTAAAGCTTTTTGTATTGAATATCCATGAGATAGAGCATTACAAAGCTGTTTATGATTGGGTTTCAGTCATACAGTGATCCAACACATGGGTGGAGGAATGGTCCTCCACCAGTATATATTTCCCACCACCAATATCCCGTTTTCCTTCCAATAGCCCCCAACCATCCTCTCCTTCCAAGCCTGCCTCTCTGGCAGGCACTTTTCTATTTTCTCTCCTTTTGTGCATCATGGTTTGCAGTACAGGTATTAAGAGGTCATTATGTTTGTTCACAGTGGTCAATACTTTTATCGGGAAGATAAGATTGGAGTAGCTTTTTTAACTAGATGGCACCTTTGGGGTTGTGGACTTCACTGCCAAGCTGGCAATTTGAGATTGTAGAAACAAGCAAGAGGCTGCCGGGGGCTTTGCTTGGGCGGGCACCAGGCTGACCCACTCTCCTCCAGTTTACCCTGGTCTGCCCAGCCTTGCATTGGCCCAAGACTAACTGCAGCTTTTGAGCTCTTTTGAAATTTATTTATGGGTGTCTGAAGCAAGGCCAGTAGAGGAGCTTACACGGTGAGCCCTGAGTTTTTAGCACTGAGTAGGTGTCTTCAAGAAGCTGATAAATTATCTAAAAATTTGTTGGAATGGTATCATATAGTGCAATTGTATGTTTCTTTTAAATTTTATAGTTTCTTCCATGTTAATGAAAGTTATGAGTTTGTATTTGTTCTTTTTTATTGCTGGGTAGTATTTCATTGTATAAAGCATCTTGGTCAATTAAGAGCCAAGTAACATCTTAGTCAATAATGTACCATATGTTTATGGAAATAAAATTGTTTTTTATATGTTGGGTGTTACCTACATTAACTAAGCTCACTAAGTTTTGTGAGTGAGCTTTTTTAAAAATTTTTAATTTTTAATTTTTCTAAATTCCAGATTTTATGTATAAACTGCCATATTGCCTGCCAATAAAGTTGGTTTTACTTCTTTTCAGTGTAGATGCCTTATTTTGTTCTCTTGGCCTTACCAGATTTTTCAGTACTTCTGTACATAAATCAGTCGAATTAAAAGTGGTAAGAAAAATAACTTGCATCATTTTTGATCTTGAGTAAAATATTCAGTTTTTCTTCATTAATTAGGCATTAACTGTGGGTTTTTTGAAAGATGCTCTTTATGAGATTTAGAATTTAGAAAATTTAGATTTAGAAAATTCTTTTATACTTTGTTTTTAAGTTGTTTACATGAGGTTTTGATGTTGGATTTGTCAAATACTTTATATTATTTATGTGGTGAATTACATTGATTTCCAATGTTAACCTTGCTCACACTGCACAATTTCCACTTGGTCATTTTGTATTCTGTTTTATATGTGGTTAGGTTTGCTACACTTTTATTAAAATTTTGTATTTGTGGGCTAGAGAGACAGTACAGCAGATCAGGTGGTTTCTTTGCAAGCAGCCAACCTGTTTGATTCCCACCACCTCATATGGTCCCCTGGCCCCAGAAGTGATAACTACGTGCAGAGCAAGAAGTAAGACCTGAGCACCATTGGGCATTGCCAAAAAACTTTTAAAAATTTTTGTTTGTGTTCATGAAGGATATACATAATTATTTTTAAAAATTATATTTGAATTTAGTTTTAGGGTATTTAATAGAATTTTTGGCCTCATAGAATGAGTTGGAAAATATTCTTTAATCTTTAGTTTTCTGTTTGTAAAATTCATTTTATTCCTTACATGTTTAATAGAATTCATTAGTGAAATTATATTAAGTTTAGTGAATTAGAAGTATTGTTTAAGGCTTCTGTATACTTAGAAATTCTTTGTCCTCTTACTAGCTATTCATGGATATTTGTGAACAGGAGGAGGGTGAAATTTGTATTGTTGGCACAATTTTAATGGCCTTTGTTGAATATAAGTGAGCAAATAAAAGTAATGTGAATGTTACAGTAGACTGATGGGGAACAAATACTGGCATAATCATTAAGACCAAGAAGGGAAATGGTTAATATCAAATCATTATAATCAAGGTTTAGAGGGTATATAAAATAACATCAGCTCCTAACTCTATATGAATAATCAAGAATTCTTATGAGAAGGTTTGTGAACAGAGACAGTAAATAGAAATCAATTGATACTTAGGTAGCAATTATAAATAATTGAGAGGTAATTTCTGATTTTTTTTCATTTAGTTTTGTTTTGGGGTCACACTGCAGTGCTCAGGGGTTACTTCTGACTCTCCACTCAGAATCATTTCTGGCAGTGCTTGGGATGCTAGTGGTCAAACCCGGGTTGGCTATGTGCAAGACAATATGTGCCCCCGTACTATGTGCCCCCGTACTATCATTCCAGCTCTGGTTTCTGGTTTCTCACTTTTTTTTCAGCATAACTAGTCCTCAGCAGCATCAACATGAAAATAATATTTCTTATTGTAAGTTTACTATATTGTAAACTGTACTAAGAATGTTAGGATGTTATAGATAGCTGATGATATATTTCTGCCTTGTGAAGTTGAGATTTGGTAGAGTAAAATAGCATGTCGAGGGTTCACCCAGACAATAAATAATGAATCTGGGAACTGAGCTTGCTGTATTTTTATAGTGCATCTATTACTAATTTTACTATTTTAACGTTTCCATAAAAGAACCTTTTCATCCAGATTTTATGGAGTTTTCTTCCTCCCTCCCTCCCTCCCTCTCCCTTCCTTCCTTCTCCTTTTTCCTTTTTCTTTTTCTTTTCCCTCTACCTATTCCTTTCTTTTTTCTTTGTGAAGCAAGAAAGTTTTTATTGAACCTTATTTAGAAAGATGTGAGGGGAAAGAAAGGGAGAACTATGTGTTCAAGAAAGAACACAGACTTTTCCATAGTGGATATAGGTAATCAAAGAAACATAGACAATCAAGTGAGATATGTATTCAAGGGAGAACATGAGCTTGAAGAGTAAGCTGTAGGGTTTTCTTTTTCTTTCTCTTTTTCCATTTTTGCAAGGTACTAGGAATGGTACCCAGGACTTCACATAAAGAAGTCATGATCTCTGCCACTCAGTTCATATTCCCAAACTCTTGGTCAGAGTTGCTAGAATAGCTCTTGTTTATTGAATAGCTCAATGACTCTTAAGAATCTTTGAAATGAGAACTGTATTTTACATGACAGCGTCTACATGTGTGTGTGTTTGCTTGTGTGTGTGTGTGCATGTGCACACGTGTGTGTCTGTTATGTTTGTTTAGGTGGATTGCATTTTATGGAACTAAACTTGTTTTTGCTGTATATATATACACATATATTTATATGCTTTATTTTCTACAGATTTTCTTCTCTTTCTAGTATTCCGCTAATGGGTACAGTTACAAATTTGAAAAGCATTTGGTGTAGCAGAGGCTGAAGAGCTGTAGACTGATAAAAGAACATTATAACTAAATGTGTGTGTATGTGAGAAGAGCTATTGGAGTGGGGAGGAAGAGATATAAATTACCATTTTGATTGGTATTTGGTACAGTTTTGCTTATACAAAGTTGATTGCTTTTTAAAAGTTGGTTTTTAAAAGGTAGACTTGAGTAATATTTTTTGTTTGTTTTTGAAAGCTCTCTGATCCTTCTGATTTACCAAGGAATGCCTTTAGAATTTTTACCATTCTTGTGGAATTTTTATGTATTGAGCATATTGATTATGCTTTGGAGACAGGTCTTGCTGGTAAGTATCTTTGTGTTAAACTCCTTTGATCCCATTTGATTATATGTACAATTTTTAAAGCATATTTCATCTCATATACTGTAAGTTTAGCAATAATAAGCTGTTCTTTTTGAAGTTTGATAATGCCAGGATTTTTCAAGTACTAAAAGCTGTAAAATGATCTCTTCATATTACTTATATTGAGCAGGACAGGGGTAAACTACTTAATTCCTTCAGTTGTAATAGCAGAGTATAGTACAGTGCTATAAGTTATAAAATATTAAGGAAACAAAGTGATAGTAGTTAATAATTAAAGGACTTGAGTAATATAAATATAGAGGGGGAATTTTTTTTTTCTTTTTGGGTCACACCTGGCAATGCACAGGGGTTACTCCTGGTTCTACACTCAGGAATTACTCCTGGCGGTGCTCAGGGGACCATATGGGATGCTGGGATTCGAACCCGGGTCGGCCGCATGCAAGGAAAAAGCCCTACCCACTGTGCTATCGCTCCAGCCCCTAGAGGGGGAAATATTGCAAATTAAGTTTATAAGGAATAAATTTAAAATTGTTTTAAATGTTTTTTCCTTTGGTCTTTTATACTGGAATAGGATAATAATGTTTTATTCCTTAAATTCTCCTCTCAGTAATCTAATTGTCCTCATAACCAACCTGCCTGTCAGTATAAATTTTAAGTTTGACATCCAAAATGAAACTTATCTTTCACGTAAGCCTAGTTTCATCCATTCCTTACCATATCTTTCAAAGGAATTACTGTTTATTGTTCAAGTCCCAAACTCAGGAATTACCCTAGTTCTCCCTTTCTATGAACCGTATAGTCTTTCAGCAAATACTTTCAGTATATTTTCGATAAAACTCAAATACATCTTTCTCTTTTTTGTCTGTACTGATGCCTCCCTAATTAAACACCATCTGTTTGAACATTCATATCTGATTTCCCGTGTATATTTCTTCCTCTATATATCTTTCTCCACATAATAGATTGATTAACGTTTTCGTGAAGACCCTTTGGTGATTTCCTTTTCTTCTTAAGAGAAAACAAATGTTCTATAGAAGCCTGACTTTGGTTTGGTTTGGATTTGGGAAGCGCACCTACATATGTTGGGGGTCACTCCCAACTTAGAGCTCTGGATCATTCCTGATGTAGTCATATTCATCTTATACTGTCCTCACTCACCATTTTGTGTATTTCTCACTGCCCCAGCCATTCTGGCCTGCATTCATTCTTTTACTTGCTCAGGCTTTTTTTAAAAAAAAAAATTATTTAATAAAGTTGTTCACAGTGATTTATTACATTCAGTATTCCAACACCATTATTTCCAATTTTTGAAACTACCACCTAAGCGTGCACCAATAGCATGCCCTAAATAATTTATTTTGTATTACTTGTCATGAGCAATTCACTAAAAATTGTTAAAAAAGGTTTCCTTACAATAAAGTGTGTGTATCTAACCCTGGAACAACTAAGCCATTGTATAAGAAGTTACTGACATGTATGTTACAGGTTAAACCTGTGTGTTAATATTTTCTTGATTGAGATTGGTTGCCTTCTACTTTACATCCCATCCAATGTCATGTGCTACTACTCCTGGTTATATCAGTGGTATAGAGTATGAGATGTCACATGGCTGCGTGCTCCAGAAATTCTAAAATTTTGAATCGGGTGATACAGTTAAAGTTAATTTTTTTTTGCTTTTTTTTTTTTTTGGCGCTTTTTGGGTCACACTTGGTGATGCACAGGGGTTACTCCTGGCTTTGCACAGGAATTTGCACTCAGGAATTACTCCTGGCGGCCTTTGAGGGACCATATGGAATGCTGGGAATCGAACCCAGGTCTGCCACATGCAAGGCAAACACTATATCTGCTGTACTATCACTCCAGCCCTGAATTTAAATTTTTAACTGGATGGTGACTTTGGGGTCTGGAAGCATCTCTGCAGCTTGTTGCTCTCTTTCAAGATTTATTTGTGAATGTCTGAATCATGGCTGGTTAATAAGTTTATATGTACCAGAGGCAGTTCATGGGAATGACTGCCAGGGTCTCAGAAGAGTAGGAGGATGGGGAGAGGTTGCCCATCCCTGACTATGACTTGCTCAGGCTTTTTACCCTTGGCTTTTCTCTATCTTAAAAATCCTTTTTTCCTTTCAGCTGTTCTCATATGCTTTTTGTCAGTCTTCACATCTCAACTAAGATACCAACCTTTTCAGAGAGGCCTTTCATTCTAGCTGAAATAGACCTTTCCCAGCATAGCCATTTAATATTTCATCACGGGATTAACTTTTTTCATATCACTTTTCAGAGTGAATTTTTCATCTGTTGATATCTGCCTCTTCATCTAAATAAATTTGTTCAGCACACACTAAGTGTTTATTTCTGTGTTCCTATTGCTTATATTCCTAAGGAAAAGATAGACAAATGGTAAAGAAGCACAGTGAAGAGAGTCGTGATGAAGAGGTGTGGGCATATTAGGGACAGAAGACTTTGAGAAAAGATGGTTACAGAAGAAGGTCTCTAAGGAGATATACAAAACTGAGCTGTTTGAAGTGAAAGAGTAAACTGAATATAGAGAGAAAGTGTCTTTGAAGTAAAAACAATAAGTAGTTTAAGTTTTTACGACTAAGGTGCTTACTTGTTTTATTTTCTTAGAGTCTACCACCTAGAAAGGACAGATACTTAAAAATTCCTAAGTGACTATGGGATACCATCATTCCATAAGGGTTTTTTTTTTTTTTTTTAGAGAATCAGACAGTAAGTTTTTAACCATAAAATGTATTGTCCATAATGTAGTAACTTAGTAGTTGATCTTACCTATTCTTTACAGTTTTTCATAATCTAGATAAGCATTATACCCTGCTTTTTTTTTCAACTTACAGTGTACTTCTAACCTCAGTATTTAACACTTGCTTTTTCAGATTTGTCATTTGTTTTAGAATAATACTTCCAAAGATATGAAAAGTAAAGAAGATGATGATTTAAAAGCTAATTTGAGGGCTGGAGAGATAGTATAGTGGGTTGCAATTGGCCTGCCTGGTTTAAACCCTAATAGCCCATATGATTCCCCCAAACTTGCCAGGAGTGATCCCTGAGCACAGAGCCAGGAGTAAGCCCTGAGCACAACCATGTGTGGCCATAAAACAAAAAAGTAAATAAATGAAAAATAATGAATTAAAAAACATAGTGTAAAGTAATTTTTACTGATTTAGTATGAGACCTTGCATTTCCATTGTTTAATAGCAGTACTATCAATTTGGAAAGGCTTAGGAAACTTCCTTGTAGGATGAAAACTTGTGGCTATTAACTTACCACTGCTGTAATTTCCAAAGATTGCTTATAATTCTATTAGGCATATACAAGCTTACCCATCACTTATTATAAGCTATCTTGTTTCTTTATAGGAATTTAATAATGTAAATAATTCTAAAATGTTTAGTGAGATTTTATTATTCTGAATTATTATTACTAGTTTGGGGGGCCATACCTGACAGTGCTCAGGGCTTACATTTGGCTCTGCACTTGAGGATCACTCCTTGCGGTCTATGGGGCACCAGAAATTATTTTTTTAGATAAAATTTCTGGTAAAATTACCAGATCAAAGTTTTATTAAATTTTTTTTTCTTATAAATGTGTACATATTGGGGCTGAAGAGATAGGACAGTGGGTAAGGTGCTTGCCTTGCATGTGGCTCTTTTGGGTTCAGTTCCCAGTACCACATGCAGTTCCCTGAACACTGCCAGGAGTGATCTTTGAGTGCAAAGTCAGGAATAAGTCCTGAGCACTGCAGAATATGGCCCCAAACAAGCACAAAATAATAACAATGTATATAGAAAAATGTTTTCTAAAGTTGTTTAAAATGTTTTCTAAGGTATGTCTGTGACAGATTTTTGGTATATTATAGGATATTCTTTTTAAACTTTATGGTTTAAAAACATACATTAGTAGATGCTGGAGAAATAACAGAAAGGAATAGAGTGCATGCAAGGCACTGAATTTGATGCCTGGCATCTCATGTTGCCCAGAGCCCAGCCAGCTAGTCCTAATGGCCCTCAGTACCTCACTGCCCAGACTGAGCAGGGAACCATTAGATATGCACAGCTGGGCCTAGTATTCACAGAAGGGGCTCTCAGCAGATTCCCAAGCACTGCTCAGAAGCCTTCTATTTAAAATATATAAGTTTTGGGGCTGGAGTGATAGTACAGCGGGTAGGGCGTTTGCCTTGCATGCAGCCAACCCGGGTTCGATTCCCAGCATCCCATATGGTCCCCTGAGCACTGCCAGGGGTAATTCCTGAGTGCAGAGCCAGGAGTAACCCCTGTGCATCGCCGGGTGTGACCCAAAAATCAAAAAATAAATAAATAAAATAAAATACATAAGTTTTGTTTTGATACTTTCATTTCTAATAAATAACAATATTTTTGAATATGTACTAACATTTTTGTCATTTCTCTTGGTGCCTTTAATTTTCATACTCATTGTTGATTTTGTCTTTTTTAAAACAATAAAAAATCCTTATCTATAAAGAAATATAAGTATTAAACATTTATTTTGTTCCCATGAATAATTTTTACTGTTCATGCCTTTTAATAAAAGCAGGAAAATGATGGGACAAGTTCTCTGAGATCAGCTTTCTCTTTTGGAGGCAAAATGTGGAGTAGCTTGAACACTATGCTGATAATTAGTATTCTTTAGAGGAGAATTTATTTATTCATTTATGGCCTCATCCAGCAGTGTTCAGGTCTTAACTCCAGTCTCTGCTCTCAGAGATCATTCCTGGTAGGCTCAGGGGGCGATGGGGTGGGGCCTGGGGGACTGAGAATTGAACCTGGGTCAGTCTTGTGCAAGGCAAACCCCTAACCCGCTGTACTGGTGCCCAGCCCCCCAGAGAATTTAATATTTTTAAAAATATTTGGGTTTGGGGGGGGCCTCGCGTTGTGTCCAAACTAACTCGTAACTCTGCGCTCAGAGATCACTCCTGGTGGCACTTGGGTGACAATATATGGTGCTGGGGAGAGTTAGCTGTGTGCAAAACAGGCACTTTACTGGCCCTACTATCTCCCTGACCCTTTGCATAACTTCAAGGAAATAATAAAAAGAGCATAGTGAGTGAAATGTGTAAGTTTACATGTATTATTATGGCAGCAATGTATGACAAGATGAAAATTTGTTATCAAGAAACCATTAAGAAAATTGTTTTATCAGATAAGCAGGCCTAGTTGTAAGAAAAGTGGGAAAATTTCTTCGTAGCACATGCAAATCATTAGGCTTGAGTTAGAAAGAGATGGAGAAGATACAGTCTAGTTTGATTCATTTATTGGTTTATTTTTCAATTTATCTCAAATAATGAAGACAGTGAAAATTGGACATAACAAGAATTATTATTGTTTTTTGGGCCACACCAAGTAGTACTTAGGGCTTAAATCACACCTGGCTGTGCTCAGGATTTTACTCCTGACTCTGCACTCAGGTGACAGTATGCGATGCTGGGGATCAAGCCTGGGGTCAACTGCATGTATACAGAAGCAATACCTGTTTTTCTGTCTCCCCATACTCCAAAATAATTTTGGATATATTTCATTAGTCTATGAAGCTTAAACTTGCTCTTCTGTTTATAAAAATAATTGATTATTTAAAGTGTAATTCTTATGTATACTTTCATATTTTAGGAATTCCTTCTTCAGATTCTAGGAATGCAAATCTGTATTTTTTGGATGTTGTGCAACAGGCCAATACAATTTTTCATCTTTTTGACAAGCAGTTTAATGATCACCTTATGCCACTAATAAGGTTAGTCACTTCTGATTTTCATTGGTACTTTCATGGTATTATAATATGCTTATCTTGTTAAATTTTAAAAGTAACGCATGGTTACAAAAAGGTATACAGGACAGTTTATCTGTCCTGTATGAAATTAAAAAGTAAAAGTAATTTTGCCTTCACCTTTCTGTTTATCTTTGTACTGTGGTATTATGATTTGTAAAGACTGAATCTGTTGTAAACCTAAATATGCCAAAGAGGAACTCTGTGACAGTCACGAAGTTTGATCTCTTTTAGAATATCTAATAGGCACTATCTACTTTTACCCATGTTTTACAATGTAAAGACAATGAAAGTTATGTGGAACAGGTTTTGATGAGGTATTAAAATTTGTCTGATATCCTAATGTCAATTTACAGGAACTTTTAAAGCATGTAAGGATTAAAGTAGTGTGTCATGAGCATACTTTATGAAAGTTACATGTAACACAATGTATTAAGAAATTAGTACAGGGACTGGAGAGCTACTACAGTGTATAAAACTCTTGCCCTGCATGTGATTGAACCAGGCTCAATCTTCAGTACCGCATATGGTCTCCCAAGCCCCACCTGGAGTGATCTGTTGAGTGCAGAGCCAGGAGTAAACCTTGAGCCCACTTCTGGGTATGAACCCAAAATCCAAAAAAATATTAATCTAGAAACATTCTTAAACGTAACTTGTGATCTTTGAATGAGAAGAAACTTTGTATCTCTTCTCAGCCCTACCTTTCCACCACACATACTTATTTTCTTCTTGCAATAATGCTGGTTGTACATAATTGGTTACTATGCTCACCAGAGTTTACATATCTGGTTGCGATGCTTACACAACTTTGCTGCAGGTTCTGCAAAGGTAGCATTCTTCTGGTTGTGCTGCTTATACACATTATGGTTGTAATACTCTGGAGATTTCTAGTAATCACACATGTGCTTACCAAAAGTTGCATTTCTGGCTATAGTGCTTGCATGTCTTCAGCTGTTGAGCTTGCTGGAATCATAATTTTTTTTTTTTAATTTTTATTAAAACACCATGTGGAAAGTTACAAAGTTCTCAGGTTTATATGTCAGTTATACAATATTCAAACACCCATCTCTTCACCAGTGCCCATATTCCACCACCAGAAACCCCGGTATACCCTCCGCCCCCGCCCCCACCCCCTGCCCCCTACTGTATAACTAATGAATTTCACTTCATTTTTCTTTTACCTTGATTACATTCCATAATTCAACACAAAACTCACTATAGTTGACATAACTCTCTCTCTCTCTCTCTCTCTCTCTTTTTTTCTTTTTCCTTTTCCCTTTTTTTTTTTTTCTTTTTCCCCCTCATCCCCCTTCCTGCGCCTCATAGTATGGTGTATGCCACGCCGCGTCGGCCAGCGTGGGGCTTTTGCTTAGTTCACAGTCCAGAGGTGGCTACTACATTAAAAACCTTCAATATTTTCAACAAAAACTTACTGTTATTATTTGGAGTTTCCTCCCCAAGTCAGACCTGTTCAAATGGAACCGATTCACATTGCTGACAATTATAAATGTTAATGCCGCGTCCACGTGGTTTTGGATTTCTGTATAAAGTCCAGGGAAAATTCTGCCATAAATTACATAGCCCAGCTCACAGTCCCAGTGCATTGCTGTAAGAAGTCTCTGAATTCAAAGTCTTTAGGCGCAGAGGGTCCAATTCGTGCTCAGCGGCTCCGGGTTTATCTGGGCCGAGGGCGTGCCGGTTACGCCCCCTTCCCATGAGTTCCTGGGAGCCCCCAAAGTAAAATCCGAATACCTGTGGGTCTGGAGTCACAGAAGATGGCGCCTGCCAGATGGGTGCCGCCAGCCTGCCGCTTTCCGTGCAGGAAGACAGGGTGGGGAGGAAAAAAAAAATCCACCCCCGGCAGCACCGAGTTGTAGCCCAGTTTGGTGTCCCAGTGCATGGCTCTCGGATGCTGCGCTGGATGCCCGAATGTGTTACATCTTTGGAATCAAAGTCTTTAGGCGCAGAGGGTCCCTGGAATCATAATTTTTAAATTTTTATTTCTTCTCAAACATTTGTGTGCTGGAGGTCTCACACCCTGTTATGTGCCAGAGATCCCAGACAACAGGGCTACTAGGACCATGCCAAGACCATCGGGGAAGTTGGGTGTGGCACAGGGGCAGGGAGATGTGGGCAGGAGGAGAGGGCAGCACTGGAAATGGAACTCATAGCTGCATACTTGCTTGCCTCTGTGTTTTTAGCAACTGAGTTCCCTTGGCCTTGGAAATTTTAAGAGTTGTAATGAATATAACAAAGAGCTTGCATTTATTTGGATTGTACATTCCTTAATATTTTGAGTGTTTCAGAAAGCAACATTTAAAAGGCAAATATGATCGACAATTTGTTATTTTAATGTAGGAAAACTAAATATAATTGCATTGACTGTTAGTCTTGAAATTTAATAAGCATTTAAAGATTAACTGTATTCTTAATACTCTGGTTTTGCCTTGTGGCTTTTCTTTATATCACATGTTTAAAATAATTTCAAATTCCCAAATCATTCAAAACTTTAAAAATCATGCTTAATTCTTGCAGATGCCTCTTTGGGCATAAAAACAAATCTAAATCTTTTCTTTTAACTCATTAATTTTTCTTAGTGATAATTGTCATGTATTGGACATAGTGAATGCTAATTAACTACTTTGTCATTCATATCCTTCTTGGGTTTGTGAGCAAATTAATATAATATGTTTTTGTACGTGAATATTTATAAATACATGTAACAATATGCCAGTGCACGGAAAAAAAGAATTGTATGGTTATTAATGCAATTTTTCTTTTTTAAATATTTGATAGCTCTTCTCCAAAATTATCTGAATGCCTTCAGAAGAAAAAGGAAATAATTGAACAAATGGAGATGAAACTGGATACTGGCATTGATAGGCAAGTTACTAGTTTTACATTTTTTTAACATTGTAGAAATGCTATTAAAGGAGCATAAAATGGTTTATTATCTTAATTTATATTGGAATGCTGTTTTTATTGGATTGCTTAGTTATTTCTCGAAGTTATTATATTGTTTTTACTTTAATACCGAGATTGAATTTAAAACCATTTTAGTTGGTTCCCTCCTCCTTTGTACATGTGCACATGCAAACAAACTCTAACAAATGGTATAGGGGCCAGAGGGATAGTACAGTGAGCAGGGCACTTGCCTTACACATGGCTGACCTGGATTTTATCCCTGCTACCCCATAGCAATTAGGAGCACTTCCAGAAGTGAGCCTGAGTTTGGCCAGTATGTCACCCAAAATGAGTCAGAGAAACACGATGTTTTTATTTATATATTTATATATAATGTATTTATTATATATATAATGTGTTTTTATAGTTTCCAGACTTGTATTAGAAACGTTTTAAATAAATACACCAAGTTTTAAAAATGATTTCTAGTAAGTGAATTTGTAAATTCTACTATCAATTTTTAATTGCCTATTAGTTAATTGCTTATAATTCTAGAAAGAAGGGTTGCTGCTTGCTTTTGAGACAGTGGTAGGAATATATTTTGCTGATGATTATAGTAGCTGCCATTTATAAAGCATAGCTTATGTGTCAAATACTTTAGCTTTATTATTTCACATTTTAGGTAGGAAGTATTTCCATTTTTACAGATGAAGAACAGAGACTTAATGATATAATTTGTTCATCATCACACATTTAAAGGTAGTAGTCCTCATTCTAAAGCCCAAAGTACTTGGTTTGGGTTTGTCTTTACTGTAATTAATTCTATTCAGGAAAACATATTAGAATGCATATTGTATATATCCTGTTGTAAGAATATCTGAAATTCAATATAATTTATGAAAAGAACTTTCACTGAGTTAATAACAATAAATTACTTGAAATTCACCTCCCAATTGTTTTCTCACTAAGATCAAGAAGAACCAGATTATATGATAAAGAAAAATAAAATTGAAGAATAAAGCTGGAAAAAATAGAGATATTTATAATATTACTCATATTAGTTTACTGAATAATTTGCTTCTTTTTAAGAAACTTAAAGTGCATTCTCTCTTTGCTTTTAGTTGGGGTCACATAAGATTTTGCATATATTAAACTTCATTATGTTATCTTGTGTAATATAATCACATTATAATGATCACTTTCAAAAGTATATATTCCGGCCAAAAGGCACATGAAAAAGTGCTCTGCATCACTAATCATCAGAGAGATACAGGTCAAAACAACCATGAGATACCACCTCACACCACAGAGACTAGCACACATCCAAAAGAACAAAAGCAACCACTGTTGGAGAGGATGTGGGGAGAAAGGGACCCTTCTACACTGCTGGTGGGAATGCTGACTGGTTCAGCCCTTTTGGAAAACAATATGGACGATTCTCAAAAAACTAGAAGTTGAGCTCCGATTTGACCCAGCAATACCACTGCTGGGAATATATCCCAGAGGAGCAAAAAAGTATAGTCGAAATGACATCTGCACTTATATGTTCATTGCAGCACTGTTTACAATAGCCAGAATCTGGAAAAAACCCGAGTACCCTAGAACAGATGACTGGTTGAAGAAACTCTGGTACATCTATACAATGGAATACTATGCAGCTGTTAGAAAAATGAGGTCATGAAGTTTGCATATAAGTGGATCAGCATGGAAAGTATCATGCTAAGTGAAATGAGTCAGAAAGAGAGAGACAGACATAGAAAGATTGCACTCATCTGTGGAATATAGAATAATAGACTAGGAGTCTGACACCCAAGAATAGTAGAAATAAGTACTAGGAGGTTGACTCCATGGCTTGGAGGCTGGTCTCTCATTCTGGGCAACTCAGAAAAGGGAACACCAAGTAAAATGTGGTCGGAGGTCATGCGGGGGAGGGGTGATGCGTGCCAAATGTAGACTAGAGACTGAACACAATGGCCGCTCAACACCTTTATTGCAAACCACAACAGCTAATCAGAGAGAGAGAACGAAAGGGAATACCCTGCCATAGTGGCAGTGTGGGGTGGGGGGAGACGGGACTGGGGAGGGTGGGAGGGACGCTGGGTTTACTGGTGGTGGAGAATGGGCACTGGTGAAGGGATGGGTTCTCGAACTTTGTATGGGGGAAACATGAGCACAAAAATGTATAAATCTGTAACTGTACCCTCACAGTGATTCTCTAATTAAAAATTTTTTTAAAAAGTATATATTCCTAATCTAAATTTCTGGCATAAATTTAAGATAGCTTTGGGGCTGAAGAGATAGTATAGTGTGTACGGCACTTGCCTTGTGTGTGGCCAGTCCACATCCTATCTCTGGCACTATATATGGTTCCCTGAGCCCAGTCAGGAGGGATCCCAGAGCACAGAGCTAGGAGTAAACCCTGAGCACAACAAGTTTGGCCCAAAAATAAACAAACAAAATCTAAGATCGTTTTGCTTAGAACATTTGAAAATCTTTTTGGCGGGGGAGGGAGATGAGATTGGATACATTAGACCTTTAGAACTACATTAAGTATACATTTTTTTTACTATCTAAATATATATTAATTTGTCTTTTATTTTAAATCTATTTCCAAGCCTTTATATTTCTTGATTAACTGAAAATGACAGTTGCCTATAGTGGTTTCTTGAACTTGTAATTGTCTTCTACTCCTGTTTGTTGGGGTAAAAGGTGAACTAAGCATTTACCTGTTTCCCTGCTTCTGTATTCAAACTAGTAACCATCTACTGTTAGGCCAAAACTATATGGCCTCTAAAAGCTCACTTTCATCATCTTCTGTTATTGCTCTTATTGCTCAATCCTTTATATCAGACCATTCATTCATGGAGGATTTATTTTGTTTTTTTGGCTGTATATGTGTGTGACCAGTTTGTTTTCTTGATCACCTCTAACCACTTATTCCTGTATCTGACTGGTCCTTTTTATATTGAAAACAAAAATCTTTGAACATAAAGATCCCACTTGGTGCTCATAACCTTGTTTCCGCTCCATATGCCATTTTCTGATCTCAGCAGGAATTCTAGACCTTCATATCTTCATCATTTGTCAGTATTACCCTTTCTGCTTTTCCCATTTCATCTTTGTGCTTAGATTGTTAATTCCATGTCTTGAATTACCCCTCGTAATTGTCCTAAAATCTATTTTATTGCAATTTCTAATCTCTGGTTCATTGTAGTTTCTCAATTTTGTGTGTGGGATCAGCGTAGGGCTCCGCAGAAATGCTGGGGACTGCTAAGGATACCAAAGCTGTGTAATTGAGACCACATGGTGCTGAGATTTGAACCCAGACCCTGTGTATGTCAGGCCTCATTATAGTCTCTTATTCCCTTAACTGGGTGACCAATTGCTATTAGATTACTTAAACATAGTGATGCTATTATAATCTCTTGCTCTTATATCTCAGCAGGGTTTTCAGTACTACTTGTCCCAACCTCCTGCTTGTGCTGAGACAGTGAAAGGTTAAATTTGGAAAATTCACTTGCTCTTCCAAACCTTGGCATTTGAAAATTGTTTGCTTGTTTGTTTGGGGGCCGCACTCAGCGATGTTCAGGGGTCACTCCTGGCTGTGGGTTCAAGAATTACTCCTATTGGTGCCTGGGGGACCATATGGGATGCCGGGAATTGAACCTGGGTCTGCCATGTGCAACGCATACACCTTATTTGCTATACTATATCTCCAGTTCTCCAAACCCTGGTATTTTTTTATAGGCCTGCCACCCTTTTTAAGTATACTCTCCATGTATTTTTTTTTCCTTTCTTAGTAAAGGAAAAAAGAAGGTCCCATAAATAAGATTTTCTTCAATCAGATTTTAGACAAATTAATTTTTGCCTTTTATTGGAAGGGAAACATAATAAAACCAAGAGCTCTCTGACAACAGGGCCTAGAGTTAACTTTTTTCCTAAAATCTAAGATACACAATAGCAAGATAGTTTATTAATTTGGTACAAATGTACAAAAGTAAACAGACTAAATGGATCAAGTAGATTGTATTTTCCATTCTCTAGGACATTAAATTGTATGATTGGACAGATGAAGCATATTTTAGCTGCAGAACAAAAGAAAACAGACTTTAAGCCAGAAGATGAAAACAATGTTCTGATTCAATATACTAATGTAAGTAAAATGATTCAATATACTAGTAAGAATACCTGCCTTGTTACTACTTCTGTTAACATTTTCATTGGTGCATCTTGCTGTATGCTTTCTTTTTCTCTTTCTTAGAGATTAATGAGAAACTGAAATTTAAGTTGTATACACATTTCTATATAATAAATGCAGAAATAATTTTACAGGCCTGTGTTAAAGTCTGTGCTTATGTAAGGAAACAAGTAGAGAAGATTAAAAATTCCATGGATGGGAAGAATGTGGATACAGTTCTGATGGAACTTGGAGTACGTTTTCATCGACTTATTTTTGAACATCTTCAACAATATTCCTACAGCTGTATGGGTGGCATGTTAGCAATTTGTGATGTCGCTGAATATAGGAAGTGTGCCAAAGACTTCAAGGTATGTATACACAGATAATTGTATTGTAAATAATCTAAAGAATATGTTAGACCATTAAAATCTTGTTGTACCTGCAGGCCCTAGAGATAGTACAGTGGATAGGGCATTTGTTTCGCACAGGACAACCTGGGTTCAATCCCCGGAAACCTATATGATCCCCTAAACACCAGTAGGAGTGATTCTTAAGTGCAGACTCTGGAGTAACCCCTGAGCATTGTGGGCTGTGGCCTCAAAACCAAAATAATAATAATGTTTAGAAATTAAAAAAAAACTTGTACAAAATCATTATTAGAAAGTTTGTAACTTTGTTGATATTCTGGTGAGATGGACATAACATTTCCTTCTTCAAAAACTTTTAAATTTTATTTTTACTGGTAACATATTGCTTTATACTTCATTTCAAATAAGGTTATATTTCAGTTCTGTAGACCATATAAGCATGTTTTCTTAATGTACACTCTCTGTAATAAGTTTTCTTTAAAGTTTAAATTGCTTATTAAATACTAAATTACTTTGCTAAATTAAGTGCTAAAGTAATGATAAATAGCTTTAGACTTAAAAGTAAAAATAATTGTTACTTTTGAAGAATATTTACACAATCATGAATCTTTTCAGAAAGATTGTGGCAAGCTTATGTAACATGTGAAGTATTTGAATGTTAACACTTCAGGAACTTTAAAAAATTCAAATATATTGAACGCTTCTAAATTTGTAAGTTCTGGCTGTTTGGTAGTAGCTAGCAAAATAATTTAAATGGACTAATTGTAAAACTAGAAATTACTTTGTTGCAATGTTATATATTTTTTTTCTTTCTCTTCTCTCAATTCAGATTCCACTGGTATTACAGCTTTTTGATACTCTGCATGCACTTTGCAATCTTCTGGTAGTTGCCCCAGATAATTTAAAGCAAGTCTGTTCAGGAGAGCAACTTGCTAATCTGGACAAGAACATTCTTCACTCCTTCGTACAACTTCGTGCTGACTATAGATCTGCTCGCCTTGCTCGACATTTCAGCTGAGGTTGAATTTACCAGGAAAATGAGCTGTATTAACAGGCCTTGGTTGATAGAAAGCACAGGAGATTTCTTACAACACAGCCAACATTTTAAGGGGGGAAAATAAATGACTGTTTAGAAAAAACAGCAGCCATACTTAAAATTGAGTATTTATTTGAAATCTGGACACTACTAGCCATATTTTGCTTTTTTACCCTTATGTTGAATTTTAATTCCATTCTGAACTTATAAATTTTGAAATCTGTGAAAATACATATTACTGATTCACCTAGAAAATATTGGTGTCAGAAGGAAAATGGGGTCATTTTCAGTGTTCCAAGTTCTATTCTAACATGTTCCATTGGAATATTTCACCATCCTGTTTTTCCCATTAATGATAAAATACAGCAAAAATGTATTTATTATTTATCAGTTTTTAATAATCTTTCCAGCACTTGGCATTGCTAACCAATTATTTTAGGTTTCCTAGAGAACATTTGCCTTTTTTCCAGAAGGTTATTTAACAATTCAACATCATTTCTGTAGTTGGTTGATTGGATATTTCTGAAATAAAATAACACTGTTCCAGGAAAAAAAAATGTTATGAACTAAAATTGTTTAAATATTTTATGTAGTTAATTAGGAGTAGGTCAGAATAGATCTGCTTTCTGGAGAAAAAAAGTGAGAAAGTTTATTATTATTTAGTAAACAGATTTTAAACCAATGCTAGCAAGAAATTAATGAAACTACCTTATTTTATATTTCATTTAAGAGAAGGTGGAGAAATGTAACTAAAGGACCATATTTATTCATTATTTTAATATTATAAGGGAAGTGGAAATTTGAAGTATAGTCTAAATGGTGCATATGAGAATATTGACAATGTTTAGCAACAATGCAATTCTTTTAAGATTTTATTGTTAATGCTAAACTTAAATATGATGGGATGGCTAACATGCAGGTAGCTTCTATTTTAAGAGGGACTGGGAATTGACAGATAACATTATATGTTCTAAATAAGGGTGATCTTTGCTAAGACTACTTTTCAAAACTATTATTTCTGTCATTGTTTTCTAAAACATTTCTGAAGTTATTCCAATGAATGTAAATTGACTTAATATCATGATATAATAAATTACATAAAACTTAAAACTTGTGGAAATTCAGAAAGGACATTAATGTATAAACTTGCTCTGCAAGAATGCATTCTTAATATGTATATTGCAAATTCCATGTTGATGTTTACAGTCTTCTAGCAACAGATAAACATGTAAATTTTTTTTCTTTAAAGTTTGCTTTTCAGCCTACTTTTCTTTTAAGTGTATATTACTGAATGGTCATCAACTTTACCAAAAGTTTGAACTCCAGAGCTAGTTATTATTTAACTTACTGCTGACTGAATATTCTTCATTTTTTGTTTAACCCAGTGTTATCAAGTTAAGCAAGAGAAATGAAGTATGCCAACTTTTATCAAAGCGTTTGTGGAAATAGTGGCAGCTCTAAAGGCTGTCTAGTTTTCTATTCCTTAGCTAAGGGAGAGCCAGAACAAGTTTTGGATACTAAGAAAAAGTCGTATGCTTGTACTTTTGTTATTTTAGAAAGCTCTGATGTGAATTCAAATTTTACCTCGGTTACTTAAAGCCAACAATTTTTAGGCGGTAGTTTTACTGGCCATTTGAATTCTTTGTACACGTGTCAGTTTGTAAAAAAAAAAAAAAAAGGAAAAAAATCTCAAATAAAATATGAGAGAACACTTTACGACCTCAAAAAATCAGAGAAGCGGTTCAAATTATTTTGTTTGGATTAATTCTTTACATTGAAAAATTATTGTTGCTTAGATATTTTGTTAATTACTTTTTCCTTGCTTGAGTCTGTGCAATATTTTCTATTATGTCCATTGACAGAGCAGTGACAAAATTCATGAGTAAATACTTAATTTAGAAGTGTTACCATATTGCTCAATAAACAAATTCCCCGTAATTGTTTTTTATTTCACTCTACTTTTACATTCTAAGGATATCCATGTTGAATTTTATACACTTATTAAAATTTTAAGATGTTCCTAATTTTGCATAGTTGTAGATAAGTATTCTAGGTTCCATTTTTTTGCAGAAAAGTACTTGACTACAAATCCAAGATTAGAAATTTGACTTAAATAGATTGTCTTTCTCTAAGAAATAAAATTTTGTTCTAAAGACTGGGGAAGTGTGGCTCAAGTGATACAAATTCAGATGATATAGAACTACTGGTACCCTAAGCATAAGATCCTTGTGGTCTCAGCATTACCAGACCAAGCACTGCTAGAGTGGCGACACAACAATAATGAATATAAAATTTAATTTATAAAATAACATGCATTCTTTATTATGATTTTTAAAGTATTTTTTACATTTCTGGCCACTGCAGAATTTTGCCCAAAATTCATGTCAGAGATATTATCAGTAAAATATTCATATACAGGGCGGATGGGGGAAAAATTTTTTTTCATACCCATGGTCAGATGTATAAAAAAATTATAGTGATTGGAGTCTCAAAATTCTCTACTATTCCATGTGAGCTACCATTATATTTAGAAAATATTAAAAATATCTTCCAAAGCATTGCTAATTGCCTTTATAAAATTTGGGCATGTCTACATAAAATGTTACAGAAAGTAAAATGCAATACATTTAAGAAGGAAGTCTAGCGTCTGTAAGTTAAAGATGGTGAAAGTGACAGCAGACCAATGTAGATGAGTAGACCTTGTTACTGTCACTGTCATCCCGATGCTCATCAATTTGCTCAAGCGGGCACCAGTAACGTCTCCATTGTAAGACTTGTTTCTGGTTTTGGCATATTGAATAGCCACGGATAGCTTGCCAGGCTCTGCGGTGGGGGCGAGATACTCTCAGTAACTTGCCGGGCTCTCCAAGAGGGGCGGAGGAATCGAACCCGGGTGGGCCACGTGCAAGGCAAACACTATCCGCTGTGATATTAGGAAGAATTATTAAGAAGTAGGTGGATCATTAGCTGATTATTTGCTTTTCTAGGATAATAGCCTCATTCTGAGTTGCAAGTCCCTAGAATTTTTCTTGTTTTACAATGAAATGCCTGAAGTAGGTTAATTTATTATGTATTTTAGATCATTTTTTTCCTTTTGTTTTATTAACATCAGCCTTCTTACTCAGTGAAATAACCAGCTGATTGTTTGAATAATTGTTTGAAAGAATTTACTGCTGACTTAAAGTGCTTATTTTTCTTATCTGTAATGGGGAATATTTTAAGTATTCAATTAAACATTTGGTTTCTGAAATGCCACAACCCCTTAAGGGGAAGTCATATTTAAGTGCTTAGAGTTTATTTTAAAATCTGAGTCTAAATGAGGTTCAGTTTATTTGTGAATCACCTCAAAAAACTTACATCTGGAAATTTAACTTTTTTATTATTAATGTAAGAATATTCTGCATGTTACTCATATATTGCCATTGACTTCAGAGTCTGAGATATCTCTGTAAGCATGGTGAATGCTCCTAATTTCTAGTGGGGAATTTGACATACAAAGCTTTGATCTCTTCCATGTAGTTTATGTTCTCTTGTTTTTGTACCACTTACCTACCTAAAAATGTTGGTCCTGAAATATATTGTGTACTGTGGAGGAAAAGACCAGTTTATGCTTTTTCTTAGTGTTTGTTTATATGGGGGCCACACCCAGCAGTGCTCAGGGCTTAGCATTAGAATCAGTTCTGGTGGTGCTCAGGGAATCATGAATGGTGCTGGGGATTAAAACCAGATTAGTTTATACTTTTAGACTAATTCCACATGAAGTTAAAAAGAATCATTTTTTAAATGTAAAATAAAGGAAATGCCACATTATGTTGACTTGTTTCCCTGCACTGTACTGTTTTTTGCATATATTGTTTGATTCCAAAGCAATCCTAATTGTTGTGCAATATCGTCATTTGACACATGAAAACCTAAGATACAAAAAGGTTGAGTAGACTTGCACAAGATTCCCAGCCAGTTTAAAGGCTTAGATTGAAACACATAACTTTCTTGCTCGCTTTTATATACTATACACTATTCTCTTTATGTAATATTAAATAGGTCTTTAGTTGGAAAGGCTCATTTAATCTTATTTTATCTATTGTTTAGTTCTCGATGTTTGGTTCTCTTTGTAAAGATTACAAAGTTGATATACAGAGTATCTAATTTAATGTGTGTATGTGTGTGTGTGTGTGTGTGTGTGTGTGTGTGTCTCCAGTGTGTGATCAGACGTTTCGTATTTGGTTTTCAGGTGGCCGTGATGTTTTAACTAAATACTAAATTTGTACCTAGTAGAAATCTTACTATCAGGAACATTATCTTTAGTACTATTTTATATAATACTCTGAATTTTAATTCTTTTTTTTTTTTTTTTTGCTTTTTGGGTCACACCCGGTGATGATGCACAGGGGTCACTCCTGGCTTTGCACTCAGGTCCTGGCGGTGCTCAGGTGACCATATGGGATGCTGGGAATCGAACCCAGGTCAGCCACATGCAAGGCAAATACCCTACCCACTGTACTATCGCTCCAGCCCCATTGAGTTTTAATTCTTAATAGTAGCAAGAGACCGGCTACTTTGCACCATATTTCAAAAGATGGAAATTAAGGTAGTAAAGCCTTAGCTTGGCAGAAATGAAGAAGCCAGTATTCCTATCTTCAAAAACTGATATTAAGTGCCATACCTTGCCAGTTCTATTAATTAGTGCTTTAAACTGTTTTAAGTGGCTATTGCTAGAGTGAAAATGTACAGAGAAAAAAATTTACCCAAGTGATTCAGAGGTTATTTTAACGTAATTAGACACTGTGTGTTTAGCCTTTCAAAAATGCTTTAACTCTTTATTTTTATTCCTACCACTGAAAATCCCTTCCTCTTTTCAAATTTAGGGGTGAAACAGCCCCTTGTATTTTTTTTTTTTTTTGGAGGAGAAAGCTGGCACATCAGAGAAAAAGATTTTTAGTTTGTCATCTAGAACAGGTAGACAGATAACCCTGGGCTTAACAATACTTATATTTTATATTTAAGCTCTGTACACTTATTACTGTTATTTAGGAAGGACTTGTAAAATTTAGTTCTTGTGATTAATATCTACTTCTGGGGGAAAAGACAAGTAATTACCCATACTTGCTCATTTTCTAAGTACTTTAGAAGGTTGCAGTCTGCCTCACCATACAAAGCCAATTTAATATGACTATATCACATTATACTCCAAATAGCAAACAGCCTCAGAGAAAAGTCATTTATGCACATGACATAGATTTGTATTAGACAGCAGTGGTGCATTACAAATATATAATTATTTGCACCAATATTTGAGCAGGTGGAATGGATTAGAACATTGTCAACATTATGCTGCTGATAACATGTATTTTTCTATATTAATATGTACTGTGCAACATGTATTTAAATTGTCAATAATTTATTTTAACCAAGATACTAATATTTATATTACTGTGTTTAAGAGACAGTATCCAACTGGGCCACTTTTAATTTAGAAGTCTCAAACAGGAATTAAGTTTACTTTCAAAACTCCTAAATTACTGTGTAGTCAATGGAAGGTTAGTGAAATACAGAATTATCTGACTGGTGGTTTAATAGGACAAAATATGGAGGGTTTAAGAATCAGAAATGAGTAAGTTAATGTTTATCCTCAAATGAGTATGATTTTTTGTTTTTGCCACTGGCAATCTCAAATGAAGAAAAATGTTTTATTCCTTCCTGTGTCTTTTCATAAATATTGAGTAAATCTTTGGTTGAACAGAACCAGCTTTTAGGAATTAATCAATGGTGTGCTTTTAGTTCTTTTAGATTAGCCTTTGAGAGGTAGGAAACCCTGCTGAAGTTCCTATACTAAGTAGTCAGATACCTTGAATGAGGCTGTTTATTTATTTGTTGATTAGATATAAATTTATTCTGTGGGTAAAGTTGATTTGAACTCTGGTATTTTATGTGGTAATTCTGTTAAGTCTGCAATATTTGCTATAGAGAATGTTATCCATGTAGAGGCTGCATAGTGCTACCTTTAAAACTGAAACTGGTGCCAGGGAGAGTACAGAGGTTGGGACAATTGCCTTGCTTGCAGCTAACCTGGGTTCAATCCCTAGAACCCGATTTAGCACCCTAAGCCCATCAGGAGTGATTCCTGAGAGCTAGAGCGAGGAATACACCTTGAGCATAGCTAGATGTGGCCCCCAAACTAAAACGAAATGTGAAACTTCCTCTTAGTATATTGTCTGCAAATACTTTGTACTATTTAGAGAATAATATGGGAGATACACATGAAATTATGTGAAAATATAGGAAATACGTGCCTCTCCACTAGAATGTATTTTTAATTTTTGCCACAAGAGGGAGAAGTTATTTTCATAGGAATATCTACATTTTAATTTTGTTTTAAAAGCAGAACTCTCTCTAAGAAAGAACACCAATGAGCATGTCACTGTTCTAATTAGGAGGGATGTGTGCATATGTGTACTTAAAATCTGAAAGTGAGTATATTCCTAGGGGAAATTAATAAAATTAAACCAGTTTTAAAGAACATGTATCAACACAAGAATTGGACCATAATTAAATATTTTAGAGACATATCTCACTGAACTTTATCAAGCCCTTAATAAGAACCAACTCATTTTCTACATTTTATATTTTATTATTTTATTGACTTTTGAATCACCATAAGTTACAAAGTTATTTATTATAGAGTTTCAGGAATACATTGAGTGCCAGCCCCTTGACCAGTATTCCCTTCTCTCTACCACTGTCTCCAGTTTCCCTCCCACCTTTCAGCCTGCTTCTTAAATATTATATACATGTAAATTATATAAATAATGCAAATTACTGTTCCTGAAAGGTTCATACCAGGCATATCACTTTCTTTATATCATTACCTCCTTTTAGCACCCAGTTCTTGTCCAGAGTGACCACTTCCTCTATCATTGTGATAGCATTCCCTTGCCTGTCCTAAACCTCAATTGTGGCAAGTTCTCTACTAAGACAGTTCTCCTGCCTTTTGTCTATTGTTTGGGGGCATTTTTCTCCTATTGTATTTATGTCCTGCAAATTAGTGCAGTCATTCTGCATTTTATTTTTTGCATCATTTACTTTTTTGCATCCATATGGTGTTGCTCATGGCTTAATTCCTGGCTCTGCACTCAGTGATCACTCCTAGAGGGCTCAGGTGCATGCAAGGCAAACTCCCTACATGCTGTACTATATGGCTCTAGCCTTTCATGCATTTTAAAGTTTTTAGAACGCTGTACAAATAATTTTACTCAGAGAAAGTTACCATCATGATGCCTCCTCAACTACTTTTGCATTTCTAAAAAAAAATTACATTCTCAAAATATAATCAGTCAGGAAATTAAAACTGATACACTATTCCCATTTAAGGCCTGAGCATAGCTGAGTATAGCCTTAAATATCCTGTGTTTTGGGGGGAAAATTGGGGAAGATGGGTCATCCTCAGGAGTGCTGGAGAGCCCAGCACCATACACTGCAAGACTTGGCCTGGTGGTGCTGGAGTGTTGGAGACCAAGCCAGAGGATTTGTAAGTATCAGACTGAACTACAATGCTTTGAGCTGTTTCCCTACCGTGTTTCTTTGATGCACTCTTTCCTTGACTTTAGTTGGCACTTTGTAGATTATAGACTAATTATTCTGTAATGCATTCCTAAATTGGGTGTATTGTTCCCTCAAGTTTAGACTTTGATTGTCCTTGTTTGGTTAGTTTGTTTTGGGTTTTGACCCATATCCGGCTATGCCTAGGGCTTACTGCCTGGCTCTGCACTCAGAGATCACTTCTAGTAGGGCTTGGTGATGCCAGGGAATGAACCCAGGTCAGCTGCCTGCAAAGCAAGAACCCTTCTTACTGTACTACCTCTACAACCCCTAGTTTTGTTTTTTTGGCAGGAATACTCAGAAGTTACTATTTTGTCAGGTAATGCACAGTTTCATTTTGCCCCACTTCTGACTACATAAATTCAAGGTACTATCACTGTGAAGTTAGAGGTATTGTGTGTTTTCCCTTTATAAGAATTTTATGGGAAACTAATTTGAAGTTTTGCATTTTGATCTTCAAAATTTTAATTTTTGCTATCAGTATAGTAAAGCTAAACTAAACAGTTTTGGAAACTATAATTTTTTTAGCCAGTTTACTATGGATTACAATTTTCTAGTTAAAGGATTATGTTATTTTGAATCATACTATCTCAAATTTGGCCAGTGGGAGTCTCTTCAGATTGACTTCTGTATTCTTTTGACATATACCCATTGTTTAAGCATACTCTTATTTCAGAAATCATGAGTTGTGCATCAGATGTATTTACAATGTTTGGATGTTACTGTTCTCATCCTTGCCAGTGAATGGGGTGGGAGGGTGTATTTATTTATTACTTTGGTGTTCCCGCCTAACAGTGCTCAGGAACTACCCTGGTATTTCTCAGGGGACCATGTCATGCTGGAAATCAAGCCTGGATCTCCCACTTAAAAGAATGAGCACAACACATTAAGCTAGATCTAAATTGACACACAAATACTGTTTTCCTGTGTGACACCCTTTTTAATCCCACTTGAGCTCTTACACTCTATTGGATGCTTCTCCCTGATTCAGAAGGAGTTCTTTAGTCACCAAATACTTAAGGATAAAATTGTGGGAATGAAAATGGTCATTATATATATGTAACATGTAAAGATTTAAAAATTTTAAATAAAAATTATAGTTTCATTCAGGAACAACTATATTTTGATGCGTGGGTTTTTTGTTTGTTTTTTACTATAGTGAGCAAATTTAGAACTAAAACTAAGAGTCTAAATTTTAAAATTAAGAGTCAAGCATTGGGAGTAGGGTGCCGCCAGCAGGTCAACCTTGTACCTGGGGCGAGTGCATCAGCAGCCTGATGGTGCCTTTAGACTTCCAGATACCCCAAGATTGCTGCTGTGCCTTTGGCCAGACCCCAACAATTTGGGGCCAAGTTTACCAAGAACTAAACAGCCAAAAGATAGGTATGTGGAAGACATATCCACAAACCACTTCCAGTTTGGCGAGATAAGCTCATTTATTGGCCTTATTTCAGAGACCCATAAATCTCAAAAGAGATCAAAAGACACAATTAGGCCCTGTAGGGCAGAGGTAGGTGGGAACCTGTGACTGAGAGCTCCAGACCCATTTGGATTGGGACTGGGCCTCCTCCCTCCAGGTCCTCAGTTTTCTAGTAGCTTGGCAATCACACCCACAAACTGTCCCCGGCGCCATGTAATTTCATCAACGGCCGAGACCCAGGGACTATAAAACTCCCAAAAGAGCACCACAGAATGTCCTGCCCCTGCTCCAGGTTGTCTTCCCTGGGGCACCCCACAGGGGGGCAAGTGAGAGCTCTCCTCTCCCCAAGGGATCCAGCTCCGGCAGCCAAAAACCTCCACAACCCAACTGCTGCCACACTCAAGGCCACTCCCCACGTGTTCAGGCTGAGCCTCACGCATGAGTGAAGTCCTACGGAACCCAGGTAATGCGTAACTTTGTGATCTTGGACTCTGGGCTCAAAGGGACCAGAAGTGGAGATCCTCTGCCCACTTCCCCCAGTCTCTGTGGACCCAGGGGTCACGCCCATAAGCCACCTCCTGCTGGCACCAGATAATCTCACCATAGGCCACCGTCCAGATCATACAGCTGCTTCTCCTGAAAGGGAGCATAACATGAGGCCCCCATAACCATGCCACCAGACTCCACGCCAGGCTGTTTCATATGGGGTTCCCCAGAGAGGGGCGGGCGAGAGCCCTCCCCGCCCCAAGGGACCCAGCTCCAGCAGCCAAAAACCCCCACAACTCAACCACTGCCCGCTCAAGGCTGCTCCCCACATGCTGGGCCAAGCCTCATGTGAATAAACATATTCCTGGACTGTATGGTCACAAAATCATAAAACACTCCCTATCCATTCTCCATAGTTGCCACGTCACATTTGATGGGGTTCAGATAGTAGGCAACAAATCATAGAGGGAAATATATACACATATATGTGCATATATACATATTTTCAGCTATATATACTAAAGCTCACATCACCCAAACTTTAACATGTTAGTTATATCCTATAGAATGTCTTAATGACTTCTGCCAAAATAGAACAATCTTCACACTGTTTCCTATATGAACACTTTTCTGTAAGCATGTTCAGCAGTTCTTCATAACAGACAATACGAAATATTGTTTCAGTTGTGTTTTGGGACAGGGATTGGGGTTTAGGATGGGAACATCCCGAATTTGGTGGAATTATATCCCAGAATGTGTAATGGTTGTAGGATTGATGTTTTAATATTGAATAATCAAACATTGTGAACTAACTTATAAAATTAAAAAAAAATTTAAAAAGTAATGTGGAGTTCATGTCCAATTCAATCAGCTTAATCAATGGCTGAATAAATAGCAGTGCTCCTACATTATAAAAAAAGAAGCATTTTGCTCAAAACTCAGAGCTACATTTTTAAGGAATTAAGTTTGAAATTCATACCATGTATTTTTCCATTAATAGATCTTATTACGTTGAGTAGTTGCTAATGAGTACATCAGAGAAACATTGTGTGAATAGAAATCTGACATTATGGACAATATAATTGGGTATCTTTACTAATGGAGTTCAAAAGAAAAATGATCATAAATTGCTGTTTTTGTAGGCCAAAAATATTAAATGTAAGTAAGATCAATGTCCTGTGTGAATGGAGTTATCTGGACTGAATTTAATACATGATAACTTTGAATAGGAGGCTATATGCAAGCGAATTACTGAACTCATTCCTTGTTTTGATGTCTAAAATCACTATTAGGACTAAGGTCCTACAATTCTAAATGCCAGACTCCAGAGATGTTAAGAATGTTAAATGATTTCAGAAATAGATTAGCTCAGAAAGTCAAGGTCAAGTCTGAACCCAACTGAAAATACCTGAGATAAATACTTTAACTGAATGCAAATTGTATGTTTACCAGTTAAGAAATTATTTTAGAAGTCCCTACTAGTTTGTTGAGAATTTGGAAAAACATTATGATATTCATGAGGGAATGGCAAACATCCAGTAATTGTCAAGATATTATTTTTGTTGGTATGGGGCACAGGGAACACCTGGGAGTGCTCGATGGTGCCTGGAACTGAAGCAAGGGAAGCACCTTAGCTCCAGTACTATCTTTTTTGGCTCCCAAGATATTCTTAGTGAAGAGTTTGATGAATCTTCACTACTTGATAACCAATATTTATTTATGGCTTTTGGGCTATATCTGATGGTACTCAAATGCTGCTTTTTGCTTGGTGTAGAGGGTCGGTCCCTGAAGGGCTTAAGGTATCATGCAGTCGCAGGGATCAAGCCTGAGTCTTCTGACTGCAAAACGTGCCCAGACCATTGAGCTCTCTTGCCCTAGATAACATTTACTTTAGTTATAGTTATTAAGAGTGATGATGGAAAAAAAGGATAGAAAATATACCAGTGAAGCAGAATAGATGGTTTGAAATGGACTGCCAATTCTTTAAGATAATATTGGTGCTAAGGAATAATATATAAATATATATACATACAATATCAAAGAAATAATTGTATTTTGACTCTCCTACTTAATTCCACACATGAAAATCATGAATTAGACACCCTAATGTGAAAGATAAAGCCTCTGGATGATCATAGGCATTTGTATTCAAGTTGGTATCACAAAAAATCTCTGTCCTATATTTCAATTTTAAAAATCCATGAAAAAGAATATTTAGAGTTATTTGGATGACTATTTGCTAGTTTTCGCTGTGTTTGCATATCCAGCAATTTTGAATTTTCTTTTGAAGAGTAACAAAGATCATCTCTGAAGAGAGCTATATGATAAAAGGGTAATTTCTGAGGTGTTTTATTGGTGTGGTATCACAATAATTTTTAGAAAGTTATTTTTCTATGAAATATAGAAAAGTACTTTTATAATATACACAGTTTTGGTTTATTTGGAGGCCACACACAGGGGTGCTCAATCAGAAGTTATTCTTGACTCTGTACTCAGGAAATTCTCCTGGCAGGTTTGGGGGAATTATCTGAGGTGTCGGGTCCATTGCATGTAAGGCAACGCAAGTACTCTACCCACTGTACTATTGCCAGCCTATAATGTGCACTTTTATAAATTTAAGTTATATTCTAATAAAAAATCATTTTAAAAGTAATTAAATGTTATAAAATTAAAGTTTGGTTTATAGTCATTAATGGTACATTTTAAAAAATACAGAATTCAGAGGCATATTTTCTAGAAATTTCTTGGTGTGTAATCCAGGCTTGTTTATTGAGTAACATCTCACCTCAGACTATACCTGCACGAGCTATTCTTGTATAAATGGATTGAGACAATTGTATGTACCAAAAGCAGACAGAGATACCATAAAGAAAAAGAATTACAGGCCGATATCTTTGATGAACACAGATGCAAAGATCTTCAATAAAATATTAGCAGATAGAATCCAACGACTCATCAAAAAGATCATGCACCATGACGAAATAGGATTCATCCCAGGGATGCAAGGATGGTTTAACATTCACAAGTCAAACAATATAATTCATCATATCAATAAAATAAATAATAAAAGCCATATGAACATATCAATAGATGCAGAGAAAGTATTTGACAAGATCCAGCACCTGTTTATGATGAAAGCTCTCAGCAAAATGGGCATCAAAAGAACTTTCCTCAATATAGTCAAAGCCATCTACCACAAGCTCACGGCAAGTATCATTCTCAATGGGGAAAAACTAAAAGCCTTCCCTTTAAGATTGGGCACAAGACAAGGTTGCCCACTTTCACTTTCGCCATTCCTATTTAATATAAAAATACTGGAAGTCCTGGCAATAGCAGTTAGGCAAGAAAAAGATATCAAGGGCAGGGGCTGGAGCGATAGCACAGCAGTTAGGGCATTTGCCGTGCACGCGGCTGACCCGAGTTCGGTTCCCAGCATCCCATATGGTCCCCTGAGCACCGTCAGGGGTAACTCCTGGGTGCAGAGCCACGAGTAACCCCTGAGCATCGCTGGGTGTGACCCAAAAAGCAAAAAAAGAAAAATCAAGGGCATACAGATAGGAAAGGAAGAGGTCAAGCTATCACTATTTGCAGACAATATGATACTATACTTAGAAAACTCTAAAGACTCTATAGAAAAGCTCCTAGAAACAGTAGGTTTGTATAGTAAAGTGGCAGCCTACAAAATCAACACCCAAAAGTCCATGACTTATATATACAAATAACAAAAGAGAAGAAAGAGACATTTAAAAAAAATCCCAATCACAATAGTGCCTCAGAAAATCAAGTACCTTGGAATCAGCTTAACCAAAGAGGTGAAGAACCTATACAAGGAAAACTACAAAACAGTGTTTCAAGAAATAAAAGAGGACAGTGGGAAATGGAGACACATACCCTGCTCATGGATAGGGAGGATTAACATCAAAATGGTGATACTGCCCAAAGCACTATATAAGTTTAATGTGGTCCCTATCAGGATACCCATGATATTTTTCAAAGAAATAGACAAAACACTCCTGAAATTCATATGGAACAATTAACCCCCACAAATAGCTAAAGCAATCCTTGGGAAAGAGAAGATGAGTGGGAGCACCTTCCCCAACTTCAAACTGTACTACAAAGCAGTAGTAATTAAAACAGCATGGTATTGAGCTAGAAACAGACCCACAGACCAATGGAACAGAGTTGAATATTCTGTCACAGATCCCCCAAATATATGACCACTTAATCTTTGACAAAGGAGCAAGAAATGTGAAGTGGAACAAGGAAAGCCTCTTCAAAAGTGGTGCTGGGAAAACTGCAAAATAATGAACTCTGAACTCTGTCTAATGCCAGGCACAAAAGTCAGATCAAAGTGGGTTAAAGACCTCAATATCAGACATGAATCCATAAGGTACATAGAGGAAAATGTAGGAAGAGCTCTCCATGACATTGAAGCTAAAAGCATCTTAAAGGATGAAACAGCACTGACCATGCAAGTGGAAGCAAACATATGTGACTACATCAAATTAAGAAGCTTATGTGACTACATCAAATTAAGAAGCTTCTGCACTTCAATAAAAACAGTGACCAAAATGTTGAAAGAGCCCACAGAGAGGAAAGAATATTTACCCAATACCCATCTGATAAGGGGTTAATATTCAGGATATACAAGACACTACTAGAATTACACAAGAAAAAAGCCTCCAACCCCATCAAAAAATGGGGAGAAGAAATGAACAGAAGTTTCCTCAAAAAAGAAATACAAATGGCCAAAAGGCACATGAAAAAATGCTCCATATCGCTAGCCATCAGGGAGGTGCAAATCAAAATAACAATGAGATATCATCTCACATCACAGAGACTGAAACATATTCAAAAGAACAAAAGCAACCAGTCCTGGTGTGGGTGTGGGGAAAAAGGGACGCTCTTTCACTGTTGGTGGAAATGCCAACTTGTCCAAAATGGAAAACAATATAAACAGTCCTTTCTGGAAAACAATATGGACAGTCTTTCAAAAACTAGAAATTAAGCTTCCACATGATTCTGGGAATATATCCTGAGGATGCAAAAAAGCACAGTAGAAATTATATCTGTACCTGTATGTTCATTGCAGCGCTGTTCACAATAGCCAAAATCTGGAAACAACCCAATTGCCATAGAACAGATGACTGATTAAAGAAACTTTGGTACATCTACATAATGGAATACTATGCAGCTGTTAGGAGAGATGAAGTCATGAAATTTGCTTATAAATGGATAGACATGGAGCGTATCATGCTAAGTGAAATGAGTCAGAAAGAGAGGGACAGACATAGAAGGACTGCACTCATTTGTGGAGTATAAAATAACATAACATGTGGCTGACACCCAAGGACAGTAGATACAAGGCCCAGAAAGACTGCTCCATAGCTGGAAGACTTCCTTATGAGCAGAGAGGAGAAGGCAGCTGAGATAGAGAAGGGATCACTAAGAAAATGATAACTGGAGGAATTGGTCAGGATGGGAGATGTGTGCTGAAAGTAGATAATGGACCAAACATGATAACCTCTCAGTATTGCAAACCATAATGCCCAAAAGTAAAGAGAAAGTATGGGTAGTATTGTCTGCCATGGGAAAGGGGAGTATACCGGAGATATTGGTGGCAGGGAATGTGCACTGGTGGAGGGATGGGTGTTTGATTATTGTGTGATTGTAACCCAAACATGAAAGCTTATAACTATCTCATAGTGATTCAGTAAAATTATTTTAATAAAGACATTTGTATGTATGTTTTTCTTTTTATAAAGTAATTTATAGTATGCAGACTATAAATGCTCTGAAGATTTCAGAAATATACAGTGTAGTATTACTAGAAATATACAATATCCTCCTGCTAGCCTGACTTAGTCTACAATTTTTAAAAAACTTGTGAAGTTTCTATGAGACTCCCAAATATTGAGGCCAATATAATGCCCACCAACAAACCTTACCAAGAACATTCATGCTTCATATCCAAACACTTTTTTTCCCCATCTCTCACACCCTTATTCCACAGTTAAAAATGAGTGGGAAAGGGACTAGAAGGTCAGTCACAGTACAGCATATTTCTCAAAGCCCAATGTGGTTTATTTTAATAACATTACACATAAACATAAGATTCCTATCTAAATCTGTGTAGAGGAAAGCATTTCTCCAAGGTTTCAACAGCTTAGTACAGCTATCACTCTAATGATGATAGTTGATACAGCAGTATTTTGTGCTAAATATTATTTTAATGATTTTTTTCAGTCTACCAAAGAACTCCATGAAGAGATTTATAATCCTGGATATTATCCTTGAAGGATCACTGTCATCACTGTCATCACATTGCTCATTAATTTGTTCGAGCGGGCACCAGTAGCGTCTCCATTGTGAGACTTGTTGTTACTGTTTATTTTTTTTTGGTATATGCTAATACGCCATGGGTAGCTTGCCAGGCTCTGCCATGCGGGCAGGATACTCTCAGTAGCTTTCCAGGCTCTCCGAGAGGGGCAGAGGAATCAAACCTGGGTCGGCCATGTGCAAGGCGAATGCCCTACCCGCTGCGCTATCGCTCCAGATATTATCACCAATGTCTTATCCATGGAAATGTCAAGGTATGGAGAAATCTAATGTAAATCCGTCAGGTAGAAAAAGATAGAGCCATGATTGAACGTGGGCAGTAATACATAGTTAACCACCATGCTGTATTTATTGAAAAATCACTTGCTTTGATTATAACAGCTGATTTGAATTTTTGGTTCTCCTGTTTCTTCAGTAGCAATTGAGCAATCCTTTAAACAGCAAAGGAGCCTATTAAGGTTGATTTTTCCCGAAATTACATCTCAGAATAAAATGGATGTATCACCAGGAAACCAAACCATCTTACAACCTCCAAAGGTAGATTATGTCACAAAGCAAACTATGACATTAAAAAAGTGAAAAAAGCCCCAATAATCCTGCCCTTCAGAGTTCAGTTTTGGTAAGGACCACGCCATGAATTTTGACGAGGCTCTGTTTCTCAAACTATTATAAAATCCATGTTTTTTTTTTGCACCTACTTCTGCAGCAAATTGAGACTTGCTGTTGCCCTTCATAGCAAGAACAGTGATTATAAATACATGGACAAAGCTAAGAAGTTTAGGGGTGAATTTTTCCTTTTGTTATTTAGAGTAAGTGGAGAAGAATTCATAGTCCAGAGAAGAATGATGTTAGCTAAATATTGATGTGGACCAATCACAAGCATGGTCTCATATCAAGAGTGGATCAAGAGTGGTCAATGCAGACAACTTGGGCCTACTTGTAAAATTACACTACCCAATTAGAAAGCCAAAAAAAAAAAAAGCAGGGACACAAGTGTCTGAGTGGAGGGGCTTGCAATATCTTCTTTAGAAGTTTTCATGGAAGGGTGCCCAAAGTTCAGAGGTCAACCTTTCTAGTTAGGAACCACCACAAAACTCCCTCAGTGCTTTATTTAGCTTAGGATAGAGACCCTGTCAGTGTTCAAAGATTTGGTGGGTCTTTTTTTTTCCTGTTCAATTGAATAAATATTTACTGACCACCAACATTGTGCCTCAGAATCATCCGAGGAGTACATGAAATGTACATGGACTACATCAAAGAACAAAGACCCAAATGTTATTGAGTCTACATTTTAGCCTCAGAAGAAAATCAATATTAAATTTTACAAAACATTAGAAAGTGGCCAGTGCTTTGGGGGAAATGACAGATCAGAGTATAGAGCGGAAAGGACAGGGGAGCATTTCCACTTAAAGTCTGGGGGACATGATGGGAACAGGGTCAGCTTGCTTTTTAAACAACCTGTACACAGGCCTGTACTTGATTTAATGCTCTGCTGATTTCATCTTGAAATTCTGTTGTTGTTGCTGGTGTGTGTGTGTGTGTGTGTGTGTGTGTGTGTGTGTGTGTGTGTGTGTGTGTGTTTATAGACCACATCCAGCTGTGTTTAGGGAATCCAGGGGAACTCCTGACAAATGTTCAACACCATAGCAGAGGAGGCCTGATAGCTCAGTGTTCTGGGCAGTGGTGTCCAGAGAGGCCGTCAGAACTACACCCAATGGCACTTTGGGGGATGGAACTCAGCGTGATTTACCACTTGAACTATTTTCCATTCTAATCTGGAAATTTTTAGTAATCCTATCTCTGAACTTAATATTTTTTTAAAACTTGAGTTTTTTTTTTTAAGTGAAGTTTGATGGGATGATGGAGTGTGTGTTTTAGTAGAGAAGGTATGCTTGCTAGTTTGCCCAATCTATTGATATTCTAACAATGCTACTTTGCTCTGGCAAATTATTTTGGGAAGAATTGGCTTTTGTATAATATTGTTATTTCCAGCCAAGAACTCATGCTTCTCGAGTCTGTTTTGTGTCTTTCAGTGATGCTAAATAGGTGTTTTTAATTTAGGCTTGGCATATTTACTTTTTATTTAAATTTGAAGATTTAAAAAATTAATTTATATTAAAAACACCATGATTTATAAAATAGTTCATTATATAGTTATTTCAAGTATTTAGTGTTCCAACACCACCAATGTGACCCTCCCTCCATCAATATCCCGAGTTACCTTCCCAATCTCAACCTGTCCCCTTCGGAACTTAACAAATTTATTTTATTTTTTTTAACAAATTTATTTTATAGTTCTTATTTCAACAAAAATTTGAGAACTGGCAAATAGAATGAGCAGAAAACAAATCAGTAGGAGCCCATTAGTGATTATCATATGACTTTGACCTATGTAAAAAGAAAATTAGAACTATGTAATACAAATATAATAAAGTGCCTATTCTCATTTATATATGTACACTTTCAACTCTAGAATCTAAATTTTATTTTGTATTGGTGGGAAATGCACACTGCTGAAGGGACGGGTGCTGAAACCTAATCATGAACAATTTTGTAACTGTATCACTGTGGTACAATCTAAAAAATTAATTTAAAAACTTTAAATTTTATGCTTGGATCTCATTATGGTAATAATCATGTCTCATCTGTCTTTAAAGCAGATTCTGTGTTAGTGTATTTTGAAGTTTATATGGAATAGATAAGGCCTACATATGTAAATTTTCCCCTTATACTTTATATATAAACACTGTGGTTTACAAAACTGAAAATTTGAAAGATATTTAAATTTATTCCAAGGACGTTTTAGGGAAACACTAGTTTCAAGCTTTAATGCAAGGCACTTAGTTTTTTCTTTGTTTGTTGGGGAGGTGGAAGGGATGGCTGTAGGGGCTTAAGCACACCCCTTTGGGACTTACTCCTGCCTCTGAGCTTGGGGGTGGCTCCAAGTAGTGCTCAGGGTACCATGAAGTGCCAAATGGGAGCTGACCACAAGCAAGGCAAGTGTCTTAACTCCTGTACTATCTCTCTGGCCCAAGGCATGTATGTATATTAAAACTGAGCATTTGTTTTTCACCTTACAAAAGGCTATTTTGAAGAAACAAAGTAATCTTTTCTTTCCTGATATGTTTATAGTTTGGCAGTCTTTTGCTTACAAGTTATTGTCATTTAGATTCATTGCAATTGGATACATAATTTCATTAAAGATTAAATAGAGGGATCAGGGAGTCCCAAAATTAAGAGTAGCAGAGGACAAGACTCTGCCTGTGCTGCCCATGAGAAAAGACTCCTCTGCATTGGGGAGAACCGTGTTGTCAACAAGACCAAAGACAAAGAGCTAGAGAGGTCACTGACCTTGTGGCCTCCTGGGTAGAGTCGACATTTGTGCCTTTGACACCGATGATCAGTGAGAACTGAATGCAGAGAACAACCTAAGCAGAGACCACAGGGACCGATAGATTGTGTGGTCCAGACTTAGTTTATGCAAACTGAGAAAAATGGGGCTCTTTCCCCAATCAACAGGGCTGCAAATCATATTGCAAACCATAGCACATTTAGTCCATAGAAGTATTTTCTACATGCAGCTTAGAATATGCCAATGCACAAAAGTCAAGTGACTGAATAAAAATTAAGAGAAAAATCAGAAAATAAGGATGACAGGATTGAAGCAATAATACAGCGGGTAAATTGCTTACTTTGCACATGGCTGACCCAGGTTCAATCCCCAGCATCCCATATGATCCCCCAAGCCCTCCCAGGAGTGGTTTCTAAGTGCAGGGCTGGGAGTAAGTCCTGAGCACTGCCAGGTGTAGCGTAAAAACAAAATAGAAAATAGCAACAGCGTCATAGGAAGAAGATGTAGACATTCTAGACTAGAGTGAAGTAGACACAGAGGTATTTGGTAATACAGGCTATTGCAGTCAATTCTAATGCTGGTAGAGCCTTAGAAGACAATCTGCCCAGCAAAGACAAGCAAGCACCCAAGAGAAGTTAAGGCTGAGAGAGTAGGTGCATTACGTGGTCTGAGATGGCTTATTTGCCTTTGACTGCAAGAATATTGCTGGCTCTAGAAAAAATGTGTAACACAATGAATTAGTGTGCCCACTTGTGTGGATCCACAAGCCATTTACTCATTGGCACTCATGTGGATAGAATTCCCTATCATTCATTCTTTTGTTTAGAAGTGGCTAAGGAGATCTTCATTCAGGTGTTAGAATAGAAACAAGAGAATCTTCTGCACCCGGCTAAATTTCTAACCATGAGAGAACACTTAAGTGCCAGGTCCTGGTTTGGAGGTCAGAAAGTAGAATGGGAGATGTTTGGAACAGAACAATACTAATTTCCAGTATTCACTTTTCAGCTCAGCATTGTGTGAACCACAGACAGGGAAAGAGTTAATGCATTCACAAAATAAGAAAGAGAAAGAAAGAAATGTTACCAGCATATATATTTTTTTTAAACAAAAGACATAAAACGGCAGCGCTTCTGGGTATGGAAAAAATGTTCTTTTCATACATATTGACAGCCAGAGGGGGTTATTATTGAGAATATGGGTAAAGTTACTGCCAGTTTCTGCTGGTACTCATGTTTAAAAAGAAACTATGGAAACCAGGAGAAGGAATATTAATTAAGTTCAAATTTGGAATGTCTTTGCCAGGAGTGGATGAATGAATTCAAAGAAGCAACCTGTTGGGTTGTAATTCAGTGTTTTGTTAGCAATTTAATAGAATGCTGAACTTTTCATAAATCAACACTTTGTTTTAATAATCTTATTAAAAGGTTATTTCTTGATAAGATTAGTTCTAGAATATGATTTTATTTTAAATTTAAAGAACCAGTATATATTTTCTGTCTTTTTCATAAATTAAAAAAATGACATTATAGGTTACAAAATATTAAAGTAACACATTTTTATGTTAAAATAAAAAACCCACAAAACATATGGGTAAGTATCTTTCCCAGCCCAATTGAAGACACCTGACATTAGTTACATGAATATACATTAACAATATTATTTGCACAATTCTCATGAAAAGTATGTTGCTTGATAGAGCTAATGCAACTTTTAGAAATATACATTGTACACACAAACACACACATATATATATATATTTACACACATACATTTCCCCTTCAATAATTATATTTTGGGGTATTATTCACTAAGTACACCTGCCTTTTAAAAGAATATTTTCTAATAGGGAAAGTAATATGAATGCCTGGAGAGGATAATGCTAATGAGAAAATACAAATGAGAAAATTATTCACTTGAATAAAGCTGGAGAGTTTACAAGTAAAGCTTTGCTGCTCACTGCAGTGTTTAAAGGAAGTTTCCACTTTACAATGTGACTTTGTTGTGATCGTCTTAGTTCTTAGACTAATTTGCTTTTTTTTTCTGGTGGGGAGGATAGCAACGCTGAGAAAAAACTAAACCGAAAATCAGCTCCATTTAAATGTGAAGCTGTGTTCTAAATACAAGCAGTCTGGTGAAGGGCTCTGAACATTAGGCTACCGGCCTCACTGAGTTTTATTCCAAACAGACAACAGCAGATGGTAACAATGCACTTCTCATGGATGGTAGGAGGGAGGCAGTCTTGTTTCAAGTAATACTTTTTCTGGGCGATAATCCAAAATGTGCAGTAGGCAGAAGTTAAAAGGAAGCGCTTGCTTTTAGGTTTTTAAAATATATCCCTTAATCCTGGGTGATGATTGACAATCATGATTTAGAGTATGAGGGGCCTCTCTTTAATCTGGCAAGTTTGATATTATTTGCGTATCTAGTAGGGCTTTTATTCAACTAAAACTAAGTGGGAGCCTGTGCAATTGATGCTGCATTTCAGAATTGATTCCTGGCCTGGTACTCTATTTACAGATTAGTAAGTACATGAGATCCATCCATCCTCCTCCTCTTTTGAAATTTAAAGGCTTGACAAAGCACATTTACAATTTAAATGTTTCTTGCTGTATAAAACTATGTATTAGCAGGAGATGTTGGCTTTTCCCCTATAATTTAATTTCTTGATATGAATAGCCGTCTGTATGATGATGTTCATCCTGACTTGATTCTCAAACTATAACAGTTGTTGGTATTTCCAAAATAACTAAAAATGTCATCTTTACTGACTTCTTGTGGTTATGGTAGAAATTTTAGTCAATTACCTCCATGTCTCTTGTTTCTTTACAAGATTTTTAGTGAAGCTTTTGTATGGAATAGATCGATGTCAAGCCATTGTGTTCCTTTTGTTTTCTCAGCTGTGACAGTAAATTGATTTAAATTCACACATGATTAAAATATAATTGATTAAATCATAAGCTTCAAAACAAGATATAACTAGAAAAAGAAAGTGCACAGGAATGAAAGATAATAGATGAAATAATAGATGAATCTTGCAATGGTAACAGTGAAGGTTGAGCTTTTTGAAAACACGTAAGCAACTGCTAATATTAATGTCTCTGTTTCTGTAGTTTTTAAAAAACAAAACAAAACAAAAGGCTTATGTGATGTCCAGGTAATTTAAGCCCTGTGATTTCACTTAATGTTTTTAATTTTATACTTTGGGGCATATTTTAAGACTTAAAAATATATATATATATATATTATTGGACAATTGGGAAATAAGAGAAAAGAATAAAATAAATCTGCATATTTCTCTTTATAGGGGGCAGGGAATACAACCATTGGTGCTCAGTACTTACTCTTAACTCTGTGTTCAGGGATCACTCCTGGGATTGAACCCAGGTTGGCTATATGCAAGGCAAATGCTCTGCCTGCTCTGTTGTCTCTCTGGCCCCAGTATCACATACCGCCATGAGCACCACTGTATCTCTCCAGCCCCACACTCTTTTTTTTTAATTAATTTTTTTTTTTTTTGCTTTTTGGGTTACACCTAGTGATGCACAGGGGTTATTCCTGGCTCTGTACTCAGGAATTACTCCTGGCGGTGCTCGAGGGACCATACGGGATGCTGGGAATCGAACCCGGGTCGGCCGCATATAAGGCAAATGCCCTACCTGCTGTGCTATTGCTCCAGCCCCAGCCCCACACTCTTAACCACAACTTACAGAAATAGTCAATCATATTCATTTTGTTCAACTTTCCCCTTATGTGTTACAAGATTCAAATTTTTTTATTTTTCTTTTTTTTGGTTTTTGTTTTGTGGCCACACCCAGCAGTGCTCAGAGCTTACTCCTGGCTCTGAACTCAAGGGATCACTCCTGGTAGGGAAGTGCTGGGGATCCAAGCTGGTGGGTCAGACTCATGCAAGACAAGAACCCTACCTGCTATGCTATCTCTCTGAGCCCACAAGATTAAAAATTGAAGGCTAAAATACATGTCTTAAGTCATATCCTAGCTGCTGGGAGCGCACAAGTCTCTGGAATGAGTTCTCTGCAGTCTTTGGAGGTCTTGGCATTGTCACCTCCATCCAACACTGATAGGTTTTAAGCTCAGAAAAGCAACTCTGCTTCAAAGGCCAGGAGAAGCACTGGATATAGCTAAAATGCAGGCATCTCTGGGTCTCTAGATGTGCAGGTGTGACTTAGTGCTCAGGAAACATGCAATGCTTCGGGTCAAACTTAGAGCCTTCACCTTGGCACCCTTGTGACAATGCAAAGGCTTCTTCAATGCTGAGCATGTCTATAAAAATATAAACTTCTTGGAAATGGTCATTTTGAACAGGAACTGTGTGTTGAAAGTAAGTAAAAGCATATACCTGACAAATTTTCAGTATCTGTATTGCAATCCATAAGGCCCAAAAGCAGAGAGAGAGAGAGAGAGAGAGAGAGAGAGAGAGAGAGAGAGAGAGAGAGAGAGAGAGAGAGAGAGAGAGAGAGAGAAAGGAGGGAGGGAGAGAGAGAGACAGAAGAAGAAAAAGTGCCTGCCATAGAGGCAGGTTGGGAGGAGGGAGGGAAAGTTGTACACTGGTGAAGGGAAGGATGTTGGAACATTATATGACTGAAAACCAATCATGAACAACTTTGTAACTATCTCACTGTGATTCAATTAACAAAAATAAAATAATTATATATATATACATATATATATGTAAACTTCCCTTTATCTAAAATCCTCCTATACAGGACAGCAGACAGAAAAAGGTAAATCTGATGATGTGCATGCTAATTGCTTTCACAGATAGAGTGCAGTGATTCACAAACTTGGCTTTTCTTTGGAATTACTGTGGACAGTTCAAACAGAAACACTGCCACACAGTTCTGTGGTATTTGTTGGACTCCTAATAGAAGCCTGGAAGGGTTCCCACATCTACACCTTGTGTAGATTGTGATGTGGCCTAGGTATAAGGAGTCAACTTTAGATCAGTGTCTCTCAAGTTTTTCTGGTCATAGCTCTCTTTGGATCTTCTTTTCTTCCTGTAGGTGACCCCTCCACATGCCCTGCATCCTACTGAGTTGGCTTCCTAGTCTTAAGCCTTAGCACTCATTAGCATGAGTGGGTCCTTAGAATATTCTGGAACCTCAACTGAGAAATACTAGTTTAGAGCTTCCAGGTGAGTATAATGTATGGAAAATTTTAAGAACTACTTGTCTGGTTGAAGAGACTAACAAAAACATAAGATCATTGATTCTTTCTGGCATTATCACCTCAATCCGAGACTGATAGGTTTTAAACTTAGAAAAGCAACTCTGCTTCAAAGGCCGGGAGAAGCACTGAATATAGCTAAAATTCAGGCATCTCTGGGTCTCTAGATGTGCAGATGGAATTTCAGGGAGGATTTTACAGGTTCACTTCTGTTTTAGCCACCTTTTCTCTGCCATTATTATCACAAAGAATGCTTTTGAGTTTGATTTAATTTCCTAAACTAGGAGATAGTCTAGTCAACAGAAGAATTCCATTTGGCCATCTTTCTTTTTTCTCAAGAAACATGAAAATATTGGATGCAACTTGTTGATGGATTAGTATTGTTGGGGTCGGCCCAGGGGGCTCAGGGTAGAAGGGACCTTCAAATCACTGGTGAGCACCTGCAGTTGGGGCCCATGAAACCATCTGAAGATTTTTTTCATTCCATTGGAATTCCTGGAACTTGCACAGAAGGTCCTATCTGGAACTTGCATAGAAGCTTCTACTTCCTCATTCCATTCTACCCCCTTCTTCCCTGGAAAACTGCCCTATAAGATGTTCATGCAGCCTCACTTTGGGAGCAACTTCACTGGCCTCTTTAGAGACCCATGAAGCTCACCTGAGTGTGCCCCCAATAAACTTGCTTTGGTTTTCTTTTCCTTTCAGCCTTGGTCTCTACTTCTGGAACCTTTCAGGTATGAGTCACTTCTCTAGGCCTGATCACTCTCAGGTGCTGTGATAACACTGATGTGGAGCCCACAGAGCAAAGACCCTACTTTCTCCATGGTAACAGCAAGTTGTCACCCTTAAGTTTGTCTTGAAAGGGACAACCAGCTTCAGTCCATCTCTTTCCAGAAAGATTTGGGGACTACTGCTACAGAGTTTACAATATGAAGGATAATAGTCAGTGCCCTGTACTCCCTTCATTGAATGTTGGAAATCACAAACAGGTATTTGAATCAGGTCTAAAAAGGAAAGTACCGTGGCAGCATAGAAATTAGAACTAAAGGATTCAAGTGCAGGAACATAAATCCCAGTAAGGGTATAGGGATGAGAGGCATGTATGAGAGGCAAACCTGTAGACATAGTAACTCTGAGCTTAAAGTATGTGTTTAAAGGCCCACTTACAAGTCCCATGAAGCTTATTAGTGAAGATTACAAGCACTGGATACCCACTGAACGGGAGACCGAGTTATCATAAGGCTGTTTTCTCTCTCCCTTCAACTCTTGCTCAATATCAAAGCCTGCTTGAAAATTCCATCACTACAACAACACTGATGTGTTATAAAATATGTCTACAAAAGATAATTTATCTACAAAAGACTATATCTACAAAAGATGATATCATAATCCTTCCCATTAATGCATAGACAGAGATTCTCAACCCTGGCTACATAGACCACTTTGAAGGTGTTTTAGGGGGTTGTTTTTAAATATGAAAATGAGCTCCATTGTCCAGGTCTTAGTATATATATAGGGGGGGAGGAAAGGTTTTTAATGTGTAGCCAAAATGAGAACCATTGGTACTAAGAGTGTGAAACTTGATCTTATTTTTTTTCTGAAGGGAAGATTTTTGTTGGGAAGGAAAGAAAAGTGCGTCCTTGGGCAAAGGAGGCAGGAAGAAGTTCCTGGGGTTTTATAGGAAGAGGGGAAGAGTGGAGATTAGGGATGCAGTGGTGATATTGAATATAAACTTCTATTTGTTAGTGTTGCTTGGGGCTAGCTCTGACCCAGGACATGAGAGAGATAAGAAGCTGGGAAGAGAAGGAGCTTATGTGAAAGTGCATCTTAATGAATACATATTTAAAACTGTATCAATAAACACTCTCAACATCACTGGCTTTCGAAAATTGACCATCTCTAACAAAGCAGTTTCAGTTCCTTGGGTACTGATTCTTTCTGGAAAATCCAAAATTTAATACAAATTTAAGGATGAAAATATTTCCATGAGTGTCCCTCGGGATAGTTGATATAAGATCCTTAAAAGCATGCTCTCAGAGGAATGTCCTAATGTGTTATTATGAAATCACTTGTGGTCTCTTTTAAAAAAAATCCAATAGCATTCTGATTTATTTGTTTCATTGCCATTTTCTGGCCCAACAGCTATTCCTTTTCTTTCAGTGTCTCCTGGCTTGACCGGAAGGATTTGTGGGTCATTGTCCTCAATCTTGTGAGGTCACTGTACAGCTGTGCCATGGCCTCTGAGAGGCAGTGCGGCATCAGGTATGTGACTAGGTCTGGACATTTAAGTTCTTGGGCAAACCTCACCAATGTCCATGTCCTTATCTGTGAAATGGGAATGAGACTCCTATATTGGCAGAATTAAGGTAGTTGGCAATGCATGTAAAAATTGCTAAGGCAGGTATTTTCCACCTTTTTTCACCCAGCCCACGGGTAAGTCTTATTCAGGCTCTATAGCATCACACAAACAAGGGCTTGATTATTTGGGGGGAATCTCCACAAAGCACTGGCCCTTGGTCAAGGGATCATTCAGAACAAATGGCCTGACTGGGGCTATGACTCAAAAGTCACACCACCTATTGGATGCTTTGTCCCAGAATTGGACTTCAGAGATATCTGTATGGACTGTTGATTTTGTGCCTCTGACCTTAGGGTCAGCAATTAAGTGATTTCAGTTTGTGATCGTCAGAATGACCCCGGTATTTTCTTGAAATAAAGGTGCAAACTTTTCTCTAAAAATCATCATCTTGGGTACAGGTTCACCAATGTGTCTGCCCTCCTGCATTTCCTTTCTTGAGCCATAATTTTCTGCGGCTATCTGATCCTCCCAAAACATTGCTCCACGATGATCTCTGAGCAGGAGCTATTGGTAGGACTAATCATTGGTGCCGATCTGTACTACCTATGCCATCACAATTCAGTAGGAAATAGAGGGGTGTATTCATCTTTTCCCCTACACCCTCCTACTCTTGACTAAGGCCCTGCTTTTCCAAGTGGGAGCCTCAGTCCAGCAGCTGCCCATGTGGGACTTGTTCAAAATGCAAATGTCACAGCTGTACCCAAGAGCTTCTGGATTAGAGACTCTGAAAGTAGGGACCAGTAACCTGTGTTAACAGGTTCTCCTACTGATTCTGGTGTTCACTCAAGTTTCAGAGCCTCTGGTCAGTGACCTGGGAGGTGATGACCATCTGCTTTCTGTCCCGAGTTCATTTGAAGTAAAAATGACCATCTTCAGGGCTGGAGCGATAGCACAGCGAGTAGGGCATTTGCCTTGCACGTGGCCGACCTGGGTTCGATTCCCAGCATCCTATATGGTTCCCTGAGCAGAGCCAGGAGTAATTCCTGAGTGCATGAGCCAGGAGAAACCCCTGTGCATCATCCTGGTGTGACCCAAAGAGCAAAAAAAAAAAAAAAAAAAAGACTTTCTTCATGAGTGTCCTTCAGAGCCTCTTCTCAGAATCACGCAAGGAAGGAGACACATCAGCAGGGTTGTGCTGGAAGCAGCTGGGCCAGCACCACTGAGGACTGAATCTCCTGACAGCCCACTCGAGCCACCAAACCACCCAGCCAACCGCATGCGGCTCGAGGCACTCTCACTTTCAAGCCTCACCGTCTTGTGAAGAAATGCCTGTGATTCCTCTTCCTGCGGTAAGTGCATTTTGTTATCTGACCTCAAGAAATAGCATGAAATGAACTTCCTTCCCCTACCCTTGGTTAAAAGAAATGTAATTTTGTTCTGTGGCTCTTCACACGTTTGGTAATATCTGACCATAAATAGTTTTAGGACTAGAGAGGGTCAAACAAATAAAACAGTCTTGCCCATAGGCTGAGGGGAAAATTTCTGCCCAACAAATTTAAATTGCCTTTCCTTTGATCATAACTCATATCGGTGGCCTGAAGGAGGATAGTACCAGCTGCTGACGGCTAACATTTCCATTTCTCTCACTTATTTTAACCGCTCGAAGTGGCTATCTGACGAGCTATTGGTCATACTCACTCTTTAAGTAGCGTTCTGTAGCTGTATCTGCTTTTGAAATGTGCTGGAGAGCTCTGTAAAATGGCACTTTTTGCCAAAAGCCAGACATGTGCATATTCTTGGTTTGCATGTGACCACCACTATGATATTAATATCAGAGTCACCACCTCAGAGAGATGTGAGAGCCCTAGTTGACTTATTCTTGATTTTTGAGCCCTACAAGGTTATTTCTCAGGTTCTAGTCAATGAGGCAAGAGATACTCAGTTTTTGTAAGTTCAAAGATGGCTTCTGAAGACTTCTGTTTGGGGGGCCGGAGAGATAGTGCAATGGGCAGAGCATTTGCCTTTCACACAGTCAACTCGGGTTTAATCCTTAGCATCCCAGATAGTCCCTCAAAATTGCACCAGAAGTGATCCCTAAATGCAGATCCAGGACTGAGCCTTAAGCTCTGTAAGGTGTGACCCAGAAACAAGACAAAAAGATTGCTCTGTTCTAAGATTCTCATTTGGTTATGAAGTCTCGATTTTATTATGTGGCACTGAGCCCCTTTTTAAAACTTTGCTGGAAAGTCAGTGGACTAGAATCTTTCATTTCCTCACCACCAAACACTTCAGGGCGCCGGCAGAGAGAGAGATCTTGGACTTCCATACCGTTTAAACCTTGTTTGGTCATCATTCCCCACCATGATGTAGAGGGAGGCTGCTGAAAAAGTTAATTGGTGGAAAGACAAGTCACAGGATTATAGGGGAACAGCCTGGGAAAGTCTGTTTCCCTAGTTTTTGGAGGTAACAACAAACAATGAAAGGAATTCATTCTTTTCCCATCTGCTAGGCTGGCACCACCTGTGACAATTTTTCACTTTAGCATACATATTGATTGGGATAAATCTAGGCTTGTAGCTGACAAGATAGTAAATGGTGATTTCAAAACCTCCCAGATAATCATACCTCCTTGCATGGGCTGGATGGAAGGAAAGTGGACGGGTGGGTGTGAGTGGAGGAGATATGGGAGTGGAAGAGGCAACTTCATTGCTTCTCAGTGTATTATCCTGAAGTTCTTCCTCTCCTTGAGGCAGGTGAGAATTTAACCAGCTAAGGTTTGAGGGAGTGACAGAGAGAGGACTGGAATCAGTTGCTGGGTTTGCTATATGCAAACTGAGCAGAATTTTCTCTTTTAAGATAGAACAATTAAAGTATGAAAATGTTCAGATTAAATTAAATGGAAAACACAGGTAATGTATCCTCGGGAGAAAAGTTTTAATGACACCTTTAACTTTTTATGAATTACTGCTTATTTTCAGTCTATTTATTCTTGCCCCTCTGTATTAGTCTCTCTCTAATTCACCCTCTCTCTCCTCTCTCTCTCTCTTTCTTTCTCTTTCTTTCTTTCTCTCTCTCCTCCCACCCCAACACCTGGTGGTACTGTGAAGGGGATCAAACCCAGAACTTCAACTGTGCTGTTCTCAAGCCACTTCCTAAGGCCCCTCTTTTATATATTTCAGATGAGAAACCCAAGACTCAAAGTAGTAGATAAATGGTGGAAGATCATTTACCCAGTTACAATAGGCTCATTTCCACTTCTCAAAGGAGATGAGACCCACTGTCTTGGAGTTTCCAGTCAATCCCTTTTCCAAACCTTTCTTGATGGACAAAGGGGTAGAGTGAGCTAGTTCTATTAGATGTGATCTCTATAGACTAAACAACTGTCTATAGTCTTGATAAAGCAGAAACAGTTTTTAAAAGACTAAAATGAACACAGCACAACCAGACTTGAAGAGGATAGAGAATAGTTAATCTTACCTGTCAGAGATAATGTTCTATGACCTTCAGTGAAGGTCATTAATGGCAGATAACCTGGAGTACTATACATTCTACATATTTTCCTATATGTAGCTATGATAAAGTTTAATTTGTAAATTAGGCATTGTGAGAGATAAACAACATGACTAGCAAAAAATAGAACATTACAGAAACATTTTATTTATTTATTTATTTTCAATTAATTTTATTCTTTAATTAGTGAGTCACCATGAGGGTACAGATACAGATTCACACATTTTCAAGCTTGTTTTTCCCTCATACAATGTTTGCAAATCCATCCCTCCACCAGTGCCCATTCTCCACCACCAATAAACCCAGAATCCCTCCCACCCCCCAATTTCATCTCTCCCCCCCACCCTACACTGCCTCTGTGGCACAGTATTCCCTTTTGATCTCTCTCTCTCCAATTGGGTGTTGTGGTTTGCAATAGGGGCATTGAGTGGCCATCATGTTCAGTCTCTAGACTACTTTCAGCACGTATCTCCCTTCCCTCGCAGGATCTCCAACCACATTTTACTTGGTGTTCCCTTCTCTATCTGAGCTGCCTTTTACCCTAGCATGCGAGACCAGCTCCCAAGCCTTGAAGCCAACTTCCTGGTACTTATCTCTACTATTCTTGGATATTGTTCTCCTACTCTGTCATTTTATATTCCACAGATGAGTGCAACTTTTCTATGTCTGTCTCTCTCTTTCTGACTCATTTCACTCAACATGATACTTTCCATGTTGATCCCCTTATATTCAAAGTTCATGACTTCATTTTTTCTAACAGCTGCATAGTATTCCATTGCATAGATGTACCAGAGTTTCTTTAACCAGTCATCTGTTCTCGGGCACTCGGTTTTTTTTCTTTCCAGATTCTGGCTATTGTAAACAGTGCTTCAATGAACATATAGGTGCAGATGTCATTTCGGCTATAATTTTTTGCTTCTCCGGGGTATATTCCCAGTAGTGGTATTGCTGGGTCAAATGGGAGCTCAATTTCTAATTTTTTTGAGAAGCGTCCATATTGTTTTCCAGAAGGGCTGAACCAGTCGGCATTCCCACCAGCAGTGTAGAAGGGTTTCTTTCTCCCCACATCCTCTCCAAAAGTGGTTGCTTTTGTTCTTTTGGATGTGTGCCAGTGTCTGTGGTGTGAGGTGGTATCTCATGGTTTTTTTGATCTATGTCCCCTGATGATTAGTGATGTAGAGCACTTTTTCATGTGCCTTTTGGCCATTCGTATCTCTTCCTTGGGAAAGTTTCTGTTCATTTCTTCGCCCCATTTTCTGATGGGGTTGGATGTTTTCTTCTTGTAGAGTTCAACAAGTGCCTTATAGACCCTTGATATCAACCCCTTATCTGATGGGTATTGGGTGAATATCCTTTTCCATTCTGTAGATTGTCTTTGTATTCTGGTCACTGTATCTTTTGCAGTGCAGAAGCTTCTTAGTTTAATGTAGTCCCATTTGTTTATCTCTGTATCCTGTTAGTTGGTCAGTTGTGTGACATCTTTGAAGAAACTGTTGGCTTCAATATCGTGGAGAGTTTTGCTGACCTTGTCTTCAATGTACCTTATGGTTTGTGGTCTGACAGAAACATTTTAATTAACGTTCTTTGTGAAAGTGGCTGTGCTGTGTCTCTTATCATTCTTATCATTTTAAAACTATATTTAGCTGTGGGTGACTTAAATAAAACTGGGGGATGGGGTGGGGCAACTGAATGTGTTCAAGTTTCCAGAGAGGAATTTATCCATAGTCGTGAGTCCAGCACATGCTTTTTATTTTTTTAACTTCCCAAGCTGCTTCTTAATATCAATACAGAGTGAGCAATGGAAGTTTCTTTTCTCCTTTTAATTTCATTGTCAAAGTATGGTATGTTTTTTGTTTATTTGCTTTTTAGTTTTGGGGTGACACCCAGTGGTGCTAAGGGGCTGCTTCTTATTTTGTGCTTGGGTATTGCTCCTTTGGCAGTTCTTGGGGGACCACATCAGAAATTAAACAAATTAAACAGGGCTTTGCTGCACTCAAGGCAAGAGCCATAGAATCACTTGCATATAACATCACTCTAGCCCTAAAATTGTTTTATGTTGTATGTTGTGCGAGTTTTAAAATTGTTTTCTGATGGGTACTGCATAAATATCCTTTCCCATTCTGTACAGAATGGGAAAGGATATTTATGCAGTACCCATCCGATAAAGGGTTGATTACAAGGATATATAATGTACTGGTTGAACTCCACAAGAAGAAAACTGCCAACCCGATCAAAAAATGGGGTGATGAAATGAACAGAAGCTTTCCTAAAGAAGAAATCCGAATGGCTCAGAGGCACATGAGAAAATGTTCCACATCACTAATCATCAGGGAAATGCAGATCAAAACAACCATGAGATATCATCTCACACCACAGAGACTGGCCCACATCCCAAAAAACAAAAGCAACCGGTGTTGGCGTGGATGCGGGGAGAAAGGGACTCTTCCTCACTGCTGGTGGGAATGCCGACTGGTTCAGCCCTTTTGGAAAACAATATGGACGATTCTCAAAAGATTAGAAATTGAGCTTCCATTTGACCCAGCAATACCACTCCTGGGAATATATCCCAGAGGAGCAAAAAAGTATAGTCGAAATGACATCTGCACTTATATGTTCATTGCAGCACTGTTTACAATAGCCAGAATCTGGAAAAAAACAGAGTGCCCCAAAACAGATGACTGGTTAAAGAAACTCTGGTACATCTACACAATGGAATACTATGTAGCTGTCAGAAAACATGAAGTCATGAAATTTGCATATAAATGGATCAACATGGAAAGTATCATGTTGAGTGAAATGAGTCAGAAAGAAAGAGACAGACATAGAAAGATTGCACTCATATGTGGAATATAATGTAATTGAGAAGTACAAGTTGGCAACGATGCAACTTCTGGCAGATATCTCTCTGGACTTAGTTACTAAAATACTAAATTACAGAAACCCAAAACTGAGAGGCCGCTAAGTGTGGTCACTCGACCTCATACCTCTTCATCCTCAGCAATGGAAAACAAATTATCTAATGCTTCCTTTTCAGCAGGTCTGACTTTAGGGGAGAGACTCTCCAAACAATAATAGTGAGTTTTGTTGAAATATTGTATGCAATCAAAGTGAAAGTAAAGTGAAATTTATTAGTTACACAGGCGGGGGGGGGCTAAGCGTGGGGGGGCTAGGGGCGTGGGGGGGTTAGGGGTGTGAGGGGGTGGGGTGGAGCTATACTGGGATTCTTGGTGGTGGAATATGAGCACTGGTGAAGGGATGGGTATTCGAGCATTGTATAACTGAGATTTAAACCTGAAAACTTTGTAACTTTCCACATGGTGACTCAATAAAAAATAAAAAAAAAATAAATAAATAAAAACATAAATTTTACTTTTAAAATAATAAAAAAAATTGTTTTCTGTATCTAAAAGAGCAAGAGATTACCTACCTATATTATTATTGAAAAGTCAAATGCTATTTAAATCAGTAAGTTCGGCTCCTTAAAGACTATGATCGTGGGGGGCTACTAACCACTTTTGGCACCCAGCGGCTTCTTATAGAAATGCATCTAGACTGTGAACTGAGCTACAATCCCATGCCGCCCCGGGAGGGGAAAGGTTTTTCTCTCTCGACCATTTCTTTCGGCGGGGGTGACAGCAACGGCAGCGGCACCCACGTGGTGACTGCCATCTTCTAGAACCCACTACCCAGAGGTACGAGCTTGCAGTGACGTGGTGCACAGGAGATCTTGGGATGGGGGTGTTACCAGCACACTCTCCACCCAGACGAGATCCGGAGCAGCTGCACACAAAACTGTGAACTCAACTAAAATATCAGAAATCCAAAACCGCGCGGCCGCTGTAGCTGTAGTGGCCGCGTGAGCTCATGTATTCTTCATTCTCAGCAATGGAATACAAATTATCAAATGATACCTTTTTAGCAGGTTTGATTGTTGGGGTAAAATTCTAAATAATAATAGTTTTCTGTTGAAATATTGAATGTATTCAAAGTATAGAGAGAATAAAGTGAAAATCATTAGCCACAGAGGTGGGGGAGTGGGAGTGGGGATATATTGGGGTTCTTGGTGGTGGAACATGTGCACTGGTGAAGGGATGTGGGTCTGATCATTGAGTGACTGAGACTTGAACCTGAAAGCTTTGTAACTTTTTTCATCATGATTCAATAAAAAAAAAATTAAAAAATGAGTAAATTCATTGGAAGTAACTTTTTTTCCTCTAAGAAGAAGTAAACTTTGATCACTATTTCTTCCCCCAACTCCATTTCCATTACCACCAGAGAAATGGAGATTTTATATTAACACTTGAGTTACATTTTTGCCCCAAGTTATTCTTCATGATTTAAAGCAACTACGCAATTATGTGCTCTTACTAGCCTATGTGAATAAAGATGATAATTTATTTTATAATGAGTACTCCCTATAGAAAGACACTGGCAAAATGACTTTGTATTAAAGTTCAGGGTTGAGTTTTCAATGACTGTGAAGTGCATGAATGAGAAAAATCTACTATTTAGAACACTATTTTAAATTCTGGACTTCAGGTGTGGTAGTTTTGTGAGTCTTAGAGTGAAACTATCAAAAGACTTGTTTTTGGTCATGACATTGATGACTGTCTTGCATTATTAATTTAGGATAGAGAGTTGGTTTCTGTAAAGGATAAATATCTTACGTCTTGCAAATGTAGTTGAGACAGGAAAAAGGAAAAAGAAATATACTTAGTCTCTGGTTCCTGGCACAGATTTCCTAATGCCTTTCAGAGCATCAGCATATTAGAAACTTCTTTTGTTTTACTATTTGGTCTTTGATTAGAGTTCCCCTGTACAAAGCTTCTGAAATCTCTGGATGTGCTAAGAGTGTCTTTTATATGCTAAAAAAATGACTAATGACTAAGGATCCCTGATAATTTCTTAATGGGAGGCCGCCGGTCCCCACAAAAGATCAAGCCATGATTAGAAGTTTGAAACTCTCAGCCCCACCTCTCCTCATCTGGGGCAGGAGAGTAAATCATCAGTTCTCCTAAGAACAAGTTTGGAGAACTTCAGTATTGGTGAACACATCTATATTTTGGAAGAAATATGGAGCATCCCTTCAGTAGCTTCTGTGCTTGGTACATTTACAGACCTTGCCCTCTATCCATTTAAATAAAGTGTTCTTTATTTCACTTTTCATGACAAATTGACAAACCTAAGTGTTCTAAACCGTTATAGCCAGTTATCAAACCTGGGATAATCAAGGAGGCTTGTAGGAATCCTGGTTTATTATTGGCTGGTTAAAGATTCAGGTGACAACCTGGAACTTGTGATTGGCATGTATAGTGGGGGCAGTCTTACGGGACTGCCCCATGCCTTGCCCTGGGTCTGTGCTTATGCCAGATGGGAAGTGCAGAAGTCGAACTGAACTCAGGAGGTGTCTGGAGAGCTGGAGAACTTTGATATAGGTGTAGGGGGAAATATGTGCATTTGCTGTCTGAAGGGTTATTAGGGAAAAATAAACCAGTTTCTCATTAGCAAGAAAACAAAGGGGGAGACCAAGTGCTTTTTGATTCAAGGCTTTGTCACAACTACCCAACTCAACCATTAATGGTGTGAAGGTTGCTGTCAATTCTATGCAGAGAAGTGAGTGTGGCTATGTTCCAACCAATTTCTATTTATAAAAATTGGCAGTGGGCTAGAATTTGGCTCATGGGTTTTGGTTTGCTGGCCTCTCCTCTAGAAGCTTTTGGAAGACATTTGTTTCTCTGGTGAAAATCATATCAGGTTTTTTTTTAAAAAAGCTAGTTACAGACAAGTTTTTTGGGGGGTGGGGTTAGCAATTTGGGCCACCCTCAGCTATGCTTTGGGCTTATTTCTCCATCTTTGCTCAAGGATCATTCCTGTCAGTGCTCATGGGACCACATGTGGTGCTGGGGATTGGCTGCACATACTTAACCTTACTTGACCACTATACTATATGCATTGTGCAACTTTCACCACTATGTACATATACATGCATGCAATCTTAGCCCCTATACTTTCTCTTTGGCCCCAGTAAGATATTTATTGTTTTATGATTCTGACTTCTTGTAATTCAGTCTACATAATTGTACCTTAAAAAGAGGAAGTCCTCCTATCCTTACGAGAAGACTCAAGATAAGCCATTAAAAGATGATTTTTGGAAATGGTTTATTTAGAAAAAAAGACAAAATATACCCTTCATGGAAACATACTCTTCATATACATGCTCTTCATATACATGCATATAGCACTGTAGCACTGTCGTCTGGTTGTTCATTAATTTGCTTGAGCAGGCACCAGTAACGTCTCCATTATGAGACTTGTTGTTACTGTGTTTTTTTTTTTTTAATTGAATCACCACGAGGAAAGTTAGAAAGCTTTCAGGCTTAAGTCTCAGTTATACAATGCTCGAACACCCATCCCTTCACCAGTGCACATATTCTACCACCAAGAACCACAGCAAACCTCCCCCCAGCCCCCCCAGCCCCCACCCTGCCTGTGTAGCTGATAAATTTCACTTTACTTTCTCTTTACTTTGATTACCTTCAATATAATTTGTTGTTACTGTTTTTGGCATATCGAATCTGCCACAGGTAAGCATGCCAGGCTCTGCTGTGTGGGCGGGATAGTCTCCGTAGCTTGCCGGGCTCTTCAAGAGGGACGGAGGAATTGAACCCGGGTCGGCCGTGTGCAAGGCAAATGCCCTACCCGCTGTGCTAGCAATCCTTCTGTATATCTACACTCACATGTAATATGTTGTGAAAATCTCTACTTTTTTCAAACTTTATTATTAATGGCCACTTTCACAAAGTAGCTCCTTGTCTTCCTTATTCTTCCCTAGTCCCTGACTGAAGCCACACCTCTCAGATCCAGCAGATATTTTTGCTGGATCCAGGTTTGATCTGTTTCAGGTAAGAGCTTTTCAGGGAGGGTCATCAGGGGAATATCTATAGCTTGAAGAATGCCCCTGACAAAGGGTTGCCTGCTTGGTTGATTGGTCAAGGAAAAGGGATGGTAGCCAGAGGCAAGACCAGAATGAAGAGTCATGGAACTCTGAGTGACACATTCTAAAAATTTGTCTTGCCGTTTGTTTACTTATTTGATATAGGAATGAACTACCAGATTCTAAAGGGTCAATTTGCTTGGATCCCACAGCATAAAGTTAACCCTGAATCTCAGTTATCTGTGAATATGATACACAGAATCTTTTTTGTATGTCAGTGGCATTTTTATCCTGAGTTAGGGCATTGGATATCCTGGGAGGCAATCAAGGTTGCAGAAAGGACTCTGAAGGTCTACTTTAGGATTCAAACATCAGCTCCAACGCTTATTAGTTGTGTGATGGTTCTGTGTAAAATAACCTAATCGCTCTAAAATTGTTGACGCTGTAAGATAATCTCTTCTTCTTTCTAAAATGGTATCTGCTCCTGCTTGCCCACTCTGCTGCCTGCCCCCCTCCCGCTGTATTTTTCTCTGGCTGCCACAAATTGCTGGGTGGAATCATATGAATTCTAAATTACTTTTTAAAATTGACATGACTTTGCTGCAAGCCAACTGCTTCATAAGCTGTGTCAGCTAAAGGTCTCCCCACCAGTTAGTCTGAAGAAGTTTTTGCTGTCATATCTGTCCTGTTAATTTAAGCAGAAACTGTAATTAGATGGAAGTGGTCCTGTTCCCACAGAAATGAATGGCAGCATCTGTAGAGAGACAACCGTTCCAAACCCTTTTGGCTACCAGCACTCTACAAGTTAGCAGTATGGAGCGAGGCCCAGATCCAGACTTCTGTCGGTCTAATTTTATATCTGTGGACGCACAACACTAAATCCAATATTTCTAATGCCTTGCTGGGTTGGGTGCAAAGCCAAGCACATTCCAGACTTTTATGTTTGTGTCTCCTCCTGAGAAAGACAGTGTGTGTGTGTGTGTGTGTATGTGTATATGTGGGGGGGGGTGTGTTCTGCTTTTCTCAAGCACTTTAAGTAGATAAGCAAAGCTGAGGTTTGCTAAGTAACTCAGCACAAAATCAAAAGATAAAAAATTTGAAAGCTGTCTTATAATTGAGTAATGGAATCTCAAAGATACTTCAAATGAAGATGTTTTATTCCTAGGTTACTTCTCTGATACAGGAACAAGCTGCTTATATCCTGAAAGTCTGGTCAATGATAGAGCCAAGGACAAGAGCCTCTACTGTATTTGGGACTGTTCTTAGGGCTGGGATAACTAAGTAGGCAGGTTTATATCCAGGAATTAAAATTCCTACATTGAAGTCATTAATATTGTATGACAGCTTCAACAGTGCAGGAAAATTGGCAGTTGTTGAATAGCTATCCATACCACACTCGACATTAAAGGTATATAAGAGTAATAGAAAGCATGATTTCTCTAACCAGTGAGCTTGTAATTTGGCTGGGGGTTGAAATATATACTCTATACAAAATACCAAGCACTGGGGCTGGAGTGATAGCATAGCGAGTAGGGCGTTTGCCTTGCACGTGGCCGACCCGGGTTCAAATCCCAGCATCCCATATGGTCCCCTGAGCACCGCCAGGAGTGATTCCTGAGTGCAGAGCCAGGAGTAACCCCTGAGCATCGCCAGGTGTGACCCAAAAACAAAACAAAAAAAATACCAAGCACTACCAATAGGCAGAGAAAAACTCTCCATGATGAGAGAAACATGGTTCAAAAAATGCCCTTGTTTAAAAAATGGCATAATTATTTTTTGTGTAGCACTATTATCTCATGTTTTAATGATTTTAGACTATTCTAATATTTAGGGATTAATAGGTTTTATATGGTGGTAATTAGAGTGTTCATGCAGTTGTGTATTCAGATTTGCTCACATAAATATTTGCTATGTTGATTCATTGTTTTCATGATTATGATTTTAATAGAAGCACAATTGTGTAACATCTTTTATTTAACAGTTCTCCCCAGATATTGGTTATTTTTTATGCATTTCCATGTAAAATTTCAAGCTTTATTAATTAGGGATAGGTGACCTGCAATCAACAGGAAATTTTCTTGAGATCTATTGATTTAATGGAATGAATACTGGGGAAATTCAGAAAACTTTCAGTAACCAAACCCTTTATTTTTTTGTAAGGGTTATGAAATGACCTGAGTGAGGTTGCCCAATTTGCCACCCACTTAGTAATTCTAGGGGGCTGTGCCATCAAAATCCGTTCTGATTCTGGCCACACTTTGGTGCCACCTAGTGGCAGTGGCCCACACCCCAGCTTAAATATATGTGTAATGATTCAGGGCCCTGTGGTTGATAGGCCTTAAGAGAAGCAGTCATTAGACATGGAGAGTATCATGCTAAGTGAAATGAGTCAGAAAGAGAGGGACAGACATAGAAGGACTGCACTCATTTGTGGCGTATAGAATAACATCACATGAGGCTGACACTCAAGGACAGTTGATACAAGGGTCAGGAGGATTGCCCCATAGCTGAAAGGCTGCTTCATGAGTGGAGGGGAGAAGGCAGATGGAATAGAGAAGGGATCACTAAGGAAATGATGGCTGGAAAAAACAGTTGGGATGGGATATGCGTGCCGAAAGTAGATAATGGAACAAACATGATGACCTCTCAGTGTTTGTGTTGCAAGCCATAATGCTTAAAAACAGAGAGAGAGTATGGAGAATATTGTCTGTCATGGAGGCAGGGGGAGGGTAGGAAAGGGGGGGGGTAAGCCCGGGATATTGGTGGTGGGGAATGTGCACTGGTTGGAGGGATGGGTGTTTGATCATTGTGAGATTGTAACCCAAACATGAAAGCTTGTAACTATCTCACGGTGACTCAATAAAATAAAATAAAAAGAAACACACACACACACACACACAAAAGAGATGCAGTGATTCTAGGAGACTCCTGGAGAACTGGTCCCCATTTCATTAGCTTGATACAGAGGTCCTGGGGACTTGGAGATGGACTTCTTCCTGCTACAGCTAACTGTACAGGCTCCTCTTTCCCTCCCAAGCAGCCTGTCTCCCTCGCTAAGCCGGCATGCATTGGACAGGTGACAGCAGTTGGTCATTACTTTTGCCAGCCTCAAATTTCTCTCTTCCTGTGCAACTTGCTTTTGCACATTATAGACTTGGAGACGAGTTGTTTCGGAGTCTGTTTTAGCAGCAAATTTTCTTCAAAAGAAGTTAAGATTGAGCCATAAAGCAAGATAAAGTTATCCAAGTGGTACAGCTGGCCTTTCAGCAAAGAAAACCTTTTTGTTTTATGTTTGGGGGCCACACTCAGTGGTGCTCAGGGACTCTTCCTGGCTTAGTGCTCAGGAGTGACCACTGGCAGTGGTGCTCAGGGACGGTGTGTGGTACTGGGGATTCAAACCAGGGTCACCGCCACAGCGGCCACATGCAAAGCAAGTGCCTCACCTCCTATACTGTCTTGCAGGCTCCAGGAAAGACAGACTTTTTGGTATTAAATAATATTATTCTCCTTCTTGTTTTTCCATTTCTTAGAAAATATGTACCTATTTTGCCTGTATTTAAACAAATTTAAAAAATCTGGGGAGCACTGGATCTAAGTTTGGATGAAATAGTAAAATATTTTCTATTAGTAAAAATATTCTCTTTCACAAACAATACCTTTTAGCCTCACTAACACACATGCATTAAAAAAACCACTAACTGGGTGCTGAAGTAATAGTACAGTGAGTAGGGCATATGCCTTGCACACAGCTGACCTGGGTTGATCCCCGGCATGCATGTGGTTCCCTGAGCACAGACAGGAGTAATTTCTGAGTGCAGAGCCAGGAATAACCCCTGAACATCATCAGGTGTGATCCAAAAAGAAAAATATATATTTGTATATATATATGTATATATATAAGCTGTTCATAGTTTTATAATTAACAGTAGTAACACTTCAAGATGTATTCCTATAAAAAGAAACCACTATGTGATTTATTTGAACATGAGAGAGTTCCAACCGTTAAATGTAACTTCTCAAATTTAAAAAATGGACTTACCCTTTATGTGAATACAGCAGCTTTGCCTGGAAATTTGATTTTAGTTAAGTCTCAATCAGGCAAACTACAGATCCTCCAGGGATGAAGGCAGGAAATTTAAGTTTAAATCAATCATGTATCCTTTTTTAGCAAAGGCTTACCTTCTGGTTGATTCGCTTGTTATTCCCTCTTCCCTTGATGATTTTCCTATTTCCCCCTATGGTTAATGCTTGCTTTTTTATATAGTGAATTTTAATCTTTAAAGTGCCATTCAGTCAAGAATTAATCTCTGGTGGAATGTTTCCATTTTGTTGATGGAGGAGATAGCTGCGGAGATGGAGATAGATTGTCTGGGACTCCAAAGTGGAATGTTTTTAGAACTGGGGTTGGTGAGCTGTCCAAGCCCTAGATACCCTGAGGCAATATTGACACTGCTGTTTGCTTCTGGATTATAGATCCTCTTGAATCACAATTGTTACTTAGTGTATGTATATGGTGATAGGGAAAGGGATGAAGAGTGAACAGTGGATAGAGTTAATATGAAGTACTTTCAATTGGTCCAATTATAAAAACCTGTATCCAAATAAAAAAAATAGCAGATAGACTCAAATGTATAAGAAAGAGCCTGGGTGCCATGTTCTCATCTATAAAAACAAAAACAGAGACTAACATATTTACAGTGAGCAATGATGCATTGCTCTGTGCCTGACACTGAGATGTTTGTTTTTCATAATGTCTACTGAAGGCTGGAGAGATTATAGGGGTTAAGTTGCTTGCTTTACATGTAACTAATCTTGGTTCATTCCCTGGCACTATATGTGATCCCCTGAGTACTGCTGGGAGTAACCCCTGAGCAAAGAGGTAGGAATAATTCCTGAGCATCATCAGTGTTGCCCTAAATTTCCTGCCCTTAAAAATAAAAAAAACCCAAAACATAATGGTTAATGAATTTTCCCAAAGTGCAGTATTTTAAAAAAAGGAGAACTCAAAAAGATAACCTGAGTTATTTATGGTCTGTTATAATTCTGGTAACTCTGAAGCATAAAAATCTGGTCCTTGATCCAATACTCTTTCTGCCACATCAGAACTCCCCACAAAGGAAGGATTATATTCTCTTGTCTTGCAGATCCTGGATGGTTCTAACGTAATGTGGTCTAGTGGTGTCTCTAATGGAACAATTTGATGAGTCTGAATACAAGATAAGAAATGGTTAAAGAGTGGATTGCAGTGAGGGTTCAGAGCCTAGAACAGTGGTTCTTTCAAGGGCTAGGAAAACTGCTCCATGGTTGTAAGCCTGCCTCATGAGCTGAGGGAGAAGGCAGCTGGAATAGAGAAGGGATCAGTAAGTCAGTAATGGATGGAGGGATCACTAGGGTTGGGAGATGTGTACTAAATGTAGATAAAGAACCAAACATGATAGCCTCTCAGTATCTATATTGCAAACCATAATGCCCAAAAGTAGTGAGAAAGTAAGAGAGAAACTGTCTGCCACAGAGGCAAGGGGAGACTTGGGAGGGGGGGTGTTACTGGTATTACTGGGAACATTGGTGGTAGAAAATGTACACTGGTGGGGGATGTGTGTTCAATCATTGTATGACTGAAACTCAAATATGAAAGCTTTGTAACTGTATCTCAGGTGACTTAATAGAACAAACAAACAAACAAAATACGTGGTTCTTAACCTTGACTTCACATCCACAAGACAACAATAACAGCAACATATAAACCTAGATTCTGGCTTGTCCTTCAAGCCCATGTTCTTGAATACAGAGCTCACTTGCTTGTCTCTGTTTATTTTTGTGGCTTTATCTACTCTGGAGAAGTCCATGTTCTATCTTGAACATGAATTTATTTTCTTTATATCCCCTTGTATCTTTCTAAGCAAGTTTCATTCAATAAAAACTACTTTGCTTTAAAAAACAAACAAACAACAACAACAACAACAACAACAAAACCCTAGAGGATTAGGTCTATCCCCAGATACATGCGATTATGGGGAGGGGGTCCACTCATTAGGCTCTTAAAATCTTTCTGGGAGATCCCAGAGTGTAACTAAGGCAGACACAACTGCTTTAGATATAAGAATTCATGCCAATTGGAGAATGGGTACTGGTGGAGGGGTGGGTACACAATCACTGTATGACTGAAATGCAAACACGAAAGTTCGTAAGTTTGTAATTGCACCACACAGTGATTCACTAATAATAGAAAAAAAAGAATTCATGCCAATAGACTTTTTTTTTCCATTTTGTTTGATCCACTCCTCTCTTATCTCCCAAGCCACATCTCCCTTTTCTCTTGAGAGTTGGTGGGAAGGCGAGTGATCTTCAACCCCTTCGCTTGTTCTTTTCATTTACAATAGAGCATGATTGCTAGAGGAGAGGGGAAGAAAGAAAATTAATAACAACAGGCATGAACAACAAACACTGGCAACAGGTCTACTCCTGACAAAGACTTAGCAGTGCCTAATCATGACATGCCAAAACATTAGCAAGGAAACTACTCATGCATGACTTGCTTGTGTCGCTTTGCCAACAGATATCAACAGGCTCTTGGGAAGAGCTTCCACCCCAGAGCAGCTCCTCAGAGATGGGAGGGGGGCGGTGCCTTTCCTTGAGGGGGAGAAGCAAAGAGATGTGCATGCACCATTGACGTTTCCCATGTTCAAAATTACCTAACCCAGATGGTAGTTCTCTGAGCTAGGGAAGAGTTGATTAAAATTTCAACCCTCTTCACAAACCCAAAGAGATTTTTATCCCCCCAATTTTTTATCTGGCATGCTTGAGCTGTGACTATTTCTACAGTTAGATTATATCCTTGTGGAAATGAGTCTTAACAATTTTCAGGGGTTCTTGGTCCAAGTTAGGCCCCCTGTTTTGGAATCCGACAGACAGAAATTCACACTTGTTGAAACTTAAAACTAGCAGAGTTATAAGCACATATGCAGGTCATATTAGTAAGGTTTTTAAAATATATGCACTTTAGTGATAAAAGGAGGGAAGAATGACTGAGTAGTGAGGCATTTCCTAAATTATGTATGTATGTGGAAAGAGTAGTTTTAAAATGAGTGAGAACCCAGATTTACAAGTTGTTCCCCCAACCATCAGATTATTAAAGAGAATAATTTTCTAATTTTCCCCCCAATTATAAGTTGCCTCTCAATGGTTAATAAAAAAATATGAGAAAACAAGGCTTTTAGAAAATTTAAACACTTGTGACAGAACACCACAAAAATAAAAAAATATTTAACCAAATGACTTCTGACAGAATAGCAAGGATCCACATGCAGGCCAAAAAATAATATGTTGTGGCCTCCCTAAAGTAAATTTCTTAGAAAGTAAAGAAATTTCTCTATTATTTAGAAATTCTGTAGTCTGTCTTGGAAAAGTAAATAAACACTTGAAGTGCGCTGAAGTATTTCTAAGAATTGAAAGAAGGAAGGCCTGATAATGGGAAATGCTGAGTCTGAGATGCCGGGGACCCATCTCTATGCCTCCTAAAATTTTTGTCGCTGCCTGAATATATTTCCATGTCTTCGCCCCTTTTCTTTCTTCTGTTGAAGAGTATTCACACATATGGAAGATAAAAAAGGACTTTAGGATACTAACAGGAGTCTTATGTGATTATGCAGCTTGTATATTAACTAAGATCTAAGCGGTCCAGTCTCTCTGAGGCTTTTTTTTTTTTTTTTTGCTTTTTGGGTCACACCCAGCGCTGCTCAGGGGTTACTCCTGGCTTTGCACTCAGGAATTACTCCTGGTGGTGCTTGGGGGACCATATGGGATGCTGGGGATCGAACCTGGGTCGGCCGCGTGCAAGGCAAACGCCCTACCCGCTGTGCTATCGCTCCGGCCCCTCTCTGAGGTTTTTATATTACATTATGAGAAGTTTCAGAGGCATTCAGGTTTTTGCCAACATCATTTTAGGGACCCCATACAAGGAATATTTTATATTCCTATAGTGGCAAGTCTCTCCACTTCTTCCATATCCCGCAACAGTTCAAGAGCTGTTCACTGAGAACCCGACCCCAGAAATATTTCTGAAAACTTCATCATCCTGTGATATTTTCTCTCTATGTTCCTCCTCTTCTTTCACATTTTTTTTCTGTTTAGGGCCAAACCTGGTAGTACTGAGGACTTACTCCTGGCTCTGTGCTTAGGAGACCAGATGGGCACATAGGATCAAACTCAAGTCAGCTGTATGCAAGGCAAGCACCCTACCTACCAGCTGTACTATCTCTCCAGCTCCTTTATCTCAGTATCTTTTCAATTAGGAGCTATCACACAATTTACACTTCTTTTTAAAACAATTTCATTTTGCTTTACCTACTTCCTAGATTTTGAGTATTTTATCAACAAAGTAGTTAAAATAGCGCTGCTCACAAGGATCTTTCTCCCTTTTCCTTTGTATCTGAATTCTTTTTCTGTCCACTCACTGTTTAAATTCTCTCTCACAAAGAGCTCAAACTTGTTTGACAAAGGCCAAAATATGCTTAGAGGATGAGCGACAGAGGAGTGCAAAACATTCTTTTAGCAGGTGAAGGGTCGTGTGTGTGTGTGTGTGTGTGTGTGTGTGTGTGTGTGTGTGTGTGTAGACTGGGAATAGTCACATTAATAGCTCTTATTCCAGGCAGGATAAACTAAATTGAATTTTTATAAGTCAAATATTAGTAAGGGATAAGGGATAAGGATACTATTTATTAATCTACAATAATTAAAGGACAGCTTATAAAAATGTTAAAAAGTATAAAAGAGTACACGGTGTGAGTCAGATTGTAGGAGGCATCACTGAGTCTGGAAGGTGACTGAAGTCTTGTATGGTAATGGTTGAGTGAGGGAGGGGGACAGGCCTTGAGAGGAAGGGAAACTCAAGTTTTCTGTTTGGTGGGGATCTCTTTCTGTTGATTCTTTGTCGAGAGTCTCTTTCTCCTTCAGATTTGTCAGGACCATCTCCAGACTGGTCTCAGGTAGGACAAAGTCAGAGGAGGTTGAGATCAGGCCACAAAAAGTTCAGTGCGTGACATGTAGGGCTGTTTTAGCTCCTCTATAACATGCAAAGAACAGGAAGAGAAGGCTGAGTGGTATGTATCATGTAAGAACACCCACACACCAAAGCTACTTAAGAGAAAGCGAAGTTGTTTTCAGTGAGCAGAAAAGATTTAGACTTTTTTGTTTGTGTATGTGTTTTGGGGCCATATCTGGCAGTGCTTAGGGTTTGCTCCTGGTTCTGTGCTCATTTCTGCAAGCCCAGAGGACCATATGGGATGTCAGGGATTAAACCTGGTTGACAGTGTAAGTCAAATGGCCTGATTGATATATTTCACTCTGACCCCATGTCTAAACATTTTCTTTAAGAAAATTTGCTTCTTGGGATTGGCGAGGTAGTACAGCAAGTAGAGTGCTTGCTTTGCATGTGACCGACCTGGGTTTGATCCTGGGCACCCCATATGGTTTCCTGAGTCTGTCAGGAGTTATCCTGAGCATTGAGCCAGGAACAAACCCTAAGCACTGCTGGATGTTACCTCTAAAACAAAAACAAAAGAAGAAAATTCTATTCTAGCCACTCTGTAGTGTCATTCAGAAATACCCATGTGTCTGAGGTTTCACTTAAAGAACCTCTCTGGGATTGTCCAATATAGAAGCATCTAAACAGGATTCACCCCAGCCCTCAAGTGGTAGCAGAACAGTGATGAACCCAGACCCTGTGCCTGGGATTCCTTGGCTGATGGTACTCATTCTGAATTTGTTGTTCATCAGCTGCTACTTAGGTTTATGACCAATTGCACACCTATTCATAGTAACCAGGCTCCTTGAAAGGACAGAGATTCACATTGTCCGGCCCAACCCCCCTCTGCACATCTGTAGGACCCCCAACTTCATAACCTCTTTCACCCATAACATCTAAATTTCCTTTGCTCGCCAGATCTTCTGTCTTATATGCTGTCCATATCTTTCTCTTTGTTGTCTCAGGAATCTAGGACTTGCCCTGTCATTTGAGATACTCAGGGTAAGAATAAAATAATAGTAGTTCACACTACAGGTATTTAACTGTCTGAATACTTAAAAGTTACAAAATCAAGCTCACAAAGTATTGAACAAATATGTTCCCTTCTCCTTTGATAAATAATACCTTCACAATGGCACAATAGAATAAAATGAGTGGAGCTATGGTTTCTTTGTTACTGAAAGCTGGCAGAATGTCAAAGATAATGAATTTAATTATCCTAGCACATGTCTGGGTGTATTGTTGATGGGTGGGCAATGTTAGATGTGTGATAAAATAAAGATGCACATATTTTGTATAGATATAAGCTTTATGTGTATATTTAATTTTTGTGTTTTGAGAAAAATGTTATAGTCAAGATTTAAACATGAGTATTCTATTAATAAGAATAATGTGAAATCTTAAAAGATAACTATTCATGTTTAAAATTTGAATATATTTTAGCAAAATTGTAAAGCAACAATATTGAAATATTTAAATTATTATTTAATGTGTTTTGAAAAAGGTTATTTTTTTTAAATATTTAACTTGATGGATTAAAGTTAAATGACAAAATGCAAATAATAATTTTAACATTGTAATACCTAATTATTGAGATAAAATGAATGCTTTAATTTTTAAGAAGGAACTTAATTTCATTAACTATTCTGTCACAATGAAACTATTAAAAACTTTGAAAAAATCTTCCTTATGTATAATGCTGCTTATAGTGTAATATGTCTGGTCTAACTGCAGGTTATGAGGTGCCTGAAACCACAAACTTGGACACAAAACAATGATAGAAAATGGATGCTCAGCACTACTAATAAAAGATTTTTTTCTATGCAAACTCTATTGCATTCTTGGTGAGAAGAAGACTTGTATGTGGTTGTCCTGTCCTGTACTTAAGTGGTCCTGCTGTTCAAGTACCTCTGTGTCCCAAAGCAATGTGTGCCAGCACAGGCAAACACAGCAGAAGAAGTTGCCTGCTGCTGGTCAGAAGTGTGCTGACTGCTGTGCCTCTTGCATAGGGCCTGTAAGTTTAGGGTTGAGGGTTGTGCTGCATCGACACAGAGCATTGGATCTACAGAGGCATGTATATGTGTCTACAACTAAGTTTAATCTTCTGAACCTTGTGATTTGTTGTGCTCACTTAAACTTAGGATTTCAACCCTCTTGTCTGGGTCAAAGTTTGGCCCTATTCTGGTTGCTTTTCCTGTCCATTTCTAATATTTTAAACATATTTACTTTTACAAATAATGCTACCATAAACATCTTTCCATATACTTAAGCACACTAAATCATATGAATTTATCTTTTTTTCCCAGTAAAGACAATCCAGTGTGGCAATTCAATGTAATAATACATGCTCATTATAACGAAGTTTAAAAATGTCAAAAATTAAACTCAGACCTGCCATTCAGAGAAAAATCAATATTAGCATTTTATTTTTAAATTTTTGGGGATTTAGTGGTGGTGGTGGGGATACACACCAACACACCTAGCAATGTTTAAGGCTTACTCCTGACCTGTGCTCAATGATCACTCCTGACAGTGTTGGGGGTACTGTGCCCAATGCCAGGGATCAAACTGGGATCAGCGACATACATGGAAAGTGCTCCATTCCCTATATTATCTCTCTGGCTTCCAACATTAATATTTCATTTTAATTTATTTTTTGTTTTTGAGGCCATATCCAGTGGTGCTCTGGGCTTAAACCTGGCTCTGTACTCAGGGATCACTCCTTGCAGGCTATGGGAAACAGATAGGGTAGCAATGTGCAAGGCAAGCACCCTACCACTATACTATTGCTCAAACCTTCCAATATTAACATTTTAATGTATTTCATTGGGCCTCATCTTGTTGAATAAATTTGTAAGCTTATGTACTTTTTTATTATTTACTTTAAAAATTTTTGTTGTTGTTGTTTTTTGTTAAATCACCAAGAGATACACAGTAACAAAGTCGTTCATGATTGGAGTTCAGTCATACAATGTTCCATCACCAGTCCCTTCACCAGTTTCCCATCACCAATTTCCCCAGTTTCCTTCCTGCCTCCTCCCTCCAGCCTGCCTCTAAGGCAGGCACATTTTTTTCTTTCTTGCTCTCTCTCTTGTCTTCTCTCTCTCTCTTTGTCTCTCCCTCTCTCTCTCCTCTCTCTCTCTCTCTTTATCTATCTCTTCTCCCTCCTCTCACTTTGTTTCTATTACCTCTTTTGGCCATTATAGTTTGCAACACAGGTACTGAAAGGTTTGTCCCTTTACCTACCTTCAGCACTCAGTTTTTGTCCAGAGTATAATTTCCAACCATCTTTGTCATAGTGATCTCTTCTCTATCCTAGCTGACCTCCCCACACCACCACCTGTGGCAAACTTCCAACCATGGACCAGTCCTCCTGGTCCTTGTTCCCACTGTCCTTGAGTATTAGTCACATTCTATGTTTTTTTAAATACATCCCACAGATGAGTTCAATCATTCTATGTATATACTTCTTTCTCTTTTCACTCACATGATACTCTCCATGTCTATCCATTTATAGGCAAATTTCATGACTTCAATTTTCCTGGTGGCTGCGTAATATTCCATTGCGTAGATATACCATAGTTTCCTTATCGAGTCATCTGATCTTGGGCACTCGGGTGTTTCCAGATGCTGGCTATTGTAAGTAGTGCTTCAATGAACATAGAAGTGCATATGGTCTTTCTGCAGTGTGTTTTGGGACCCCTGGGGCATATTCCCAGAAGTGGTATTGCTGGGTCACATGGAAGCTCAATTTCTAGTTTTTTAGGAATGCCAATATTGTTTTTTGCCTTAGGCCTGTGATTAAATATTCTATGACATGATTACAACATCAATAACTTCACATTTAATGTTGTTGGATATTTAACCTATTCCTAACATCTACACACATATGGTGTGTATACACACACACATATATACATACATACATATGTGTGTCTACTGTTACCTTTTGAACATACATTCCTTCCTCCCTTTTCCACTCTCTCCATGCCCTACATTTGCATTTAGGTTTTATTGGAAGCACCGAAGATAGTGCATTTTGTTGCCATGGTGCTTCCCTGGGAAGATGTGAGGAGGAGACAAGAGTTTCTGTTGCTAAAAATCCCACAGAAGTGGGGCTGGAGTGATAGCATAGCGGGTAGGGCGTTTGCCTTGCACGCGGCCGACCCGGGTTCAAATCCCAGCATCCCATATGGTCCCCTGAGCACGGCCAGGAGTAATTCCTGAGTGCAGAGCCAGGCGTAACCCCTGTGCATCGCCAGGTGTGACCCAAAAAAGCAAAAAAAAAAAAATCCCACAGAAGTGAGCCTCATGTTTCCTCTCTGGAAACATCTCCCCTGAGCACTGCTTCTCTCCTTTCCCAGCACCAGCTGGATCCTGAATCAGAGAAAACCCCTAAGATAGACTATTCTGTCATTAAGGCTATGTCAGTAGGATTACTAAACTCCTTGCATTCAAGTCTTATCTAATAAATTCATTTTTCACTCTTCACAATTTTCCTTTCAAATTCTTTGTGGTAACCCTCCATTCTCCTTTTGACTATTGCTACAGTGAACCGTGAAAGATGGGAATCTCAGCAAATCTAAATTCTATTTTCTGCTTGGGCAGGAGTTAGCTGTGTGACACTGGAGTGATCTATCCTCTCTGTTTCCCAGTGTCTTCATTAGCAAATTAGAGTTAGGCGCAGTTGATGTTTATACAATGTAATGTTTATGGCATTCTTGTTGTGAATAAATCATAAAGTGGTGTGAAAAGTAGAAAGTCACCTGAAACATGCCTTTAGAATGACTATAACTGATGGTTTAGTTACCCTGTCAAAGGAGAGATGGAGTTTGTTGATTAAACTGATTCTAGCTTGTGTTTTTGGCACTAAAGGAAACAGTATGACCTTCATCCTGTACTGTAACCTTATAATGTGACAGACGGCAAGAAGTGTGTGAAAGAAGAGGGGCCAGTGGGTAATGTCTGAGGGAACTTGAAGTGCAAGTGTGTTGATAGCTTTGGTCAAGAATTCACATACCTGGAAGTCAGGTACAAAATACCAAAATTTCTTTAGTTACAGGCAGAGACTTGGTCGGTTCCTTTCTTCCTGCTTTCATCCATATGCAAGCAAGTGATAACATGTACTAAGTTAAATAATGCATGGTACTTCAACTATTCATACTTTCTATCCTTTGGTTATTGTAATTACATGTAATTTTGTGACGGATTTTCTATTTTTTAAGAAATCGCACTTTTGTACTTGATCCAGCTAACAGGATTTTCTTACATTACTTCATAAAGAGACCATCTTTGAAACTTCTAATGTTATTTCTTATTCATTAGTACATTTGCCTGTGGGGTATGTTCATAAATGGGTTAAAGTTACAAAGTTATGCTTATAAAAGCTCATGGTAATTTGGAGTATCAGGAGGATTTATTAATTTTGAAATCTTAAAAGAGCAAAAGCTAAAATGAGATTGGATTAAGTATATTCTTGCATGCAGTTATTCTAAACACCCTTAAGGACCAAAGACTAACTTACAGAGGACATTATGCAAATGCGAATATATCTCTAAGTGCCTTGTAGGCTTGCTGATGTAATATTTTACATGGTTATTTAAGTATATCAAGTGAAAGGTTTGACCTTGATAGAGTAGAAAGGTGCTTGTTACAAAACAACTCAGTTGTTTTTGAGGGCATTGCAGATCAACATAAAGTGAAGGAAATCTAGAATCTCATCATCTGTGTCTTAGATAGGTAAGCACCTTGTGAAGAAGACTGCTTCAGAGGAAACCAAAAAGAATCTTTCTAATATGCTCAGATGCACTATGTTTGTATTTGTCATCTAAATACTGCATGTACTTTGATACTTCATAGTGACATTGCTGTTACAAGATGAAACTGTTCCCAGACACAAATAATTCTAAGAAAGGAAGTTTTAAAATTGGTTTTTAATTCCCAGGGCTCAATAAGGCTCACTTAATTAGATTTATTTTAGAGAGTAGGCCCAAGAGAAATGAACATTTTAAAAGAGCTTTCCTACATGAGTCCCAAGATCTGGTTTAGCAACCACCTGGGGCACTATCATCTGCCATTGAGAGTCTGATGTGGCATTTCTGCATTTTTCCTTTTGGTCACACTGTCATCTCAATATGAAATGGTGATAAGGAATAGAAATGTTTCTCTGGAATTTTTGGCTTGCTATTTTATTGTCTTATTATGGAGAGATGATCCCCAAGCAGTACTCAGAGATCCTAGGACCACTCCCAAAACTTGGCCCTGTGTTTCTAAGACCCAGTAGTGCAGGGGTCAACCATGCTTCTTTCCACCAGCGATGCTTGGGGACCACATAATGATGGGAATTGAACCTGAAACTTTGAATGTGCTACAGTCCTTTGAGCCATCTCCCTATCCGTAACTCTGACATTTAAGTATAAAGGAGTATAATGACTTAGACTAGAAATTCGGGACAAAGGGATCATCATGGTACACTCTCTTTGGCTCACCCATTATTATGAAAGCTATTTATAATGCTTGTGTATAGGATTGGCAGGAAAACATTACAAAGAAATTGAGAGTTAATTACCTTTCCCCTGCCACCTAGAGCTTTCCTCCCCAAAAACTCTAAATAATAACTTTATTAAACATAAATCACTAGTTGAATTCTATTTTATGTATTTTTTTATGTTTTAAAGCTAATTTTATTTATTTATATACTTTGGGGGTCCACCCCTAGTCATGCACAGTGGGTTTCTCTGGGCTCAGTGCTTAGGGAACACTCCTGGAAGTGCACAGTGGATTCATATGGCACTGGGGATTGAACCCAGCCTTCTTGCATGCAAAGTATGCTCTTCAGTCCATTACACTCTCTCTCCTTTAAAAAAAACGTGCTACTTAAAAATATTTAGCCCAGAAGTATTTGTTGAACATTTGAGGTTACAGTGTCCTGTGCTTGTCAAAGGCTCAGTAGTTTTTGGAATGGTCTAAAGATTCTCTACCCTATTCATTAGCCATAGACAAGGAGGAAACAAAACATAAATCTGAAGGACAAATTTATTTCAGAAGAAATTATCCTGAATATGTGGGAAACCAGGAGGGATGCAAATTTCTCATTTTGAGCTAATTGCAGGCATCCTCATCTTAATAAGCAATGCTGGTATTTCTTTCTGATCAGTTAAATGATCACTAAATCCCCAGCAGACTAAAATGGGGACAATTGGCAGGTGGAGCAAATAGATGATGGTAGAAGAAAATTGTAATTTCTTCCACTATAATTCTCCACAAGCTGTGTACACTCGCCTCAGTTAAACAAACATTTTTAAAGACAAAGATATTACATTTTCATCCAAACACTGCTGGTAACAACTGCTCACTTTCACTCTTTTGGAGCCTTCCCAAACAACCAGGAGATTTGCATTTCCTTTAAATAGTCTCAGCGGTATGCTTCCTTCCAAAAATGAGAGAAAATGGAAACCTTGCATTTCTGCAAACGCTGAGTAAAATAGCATGACTATGTTCCAGGTGGCCTACTGTATAAATCTGCAATTGTTATTATTATTAATTGATTTTTGAGGCAAACTTCCCAAACATTTGAACTTCTACTTGAATATTCCACCCTTCAAAATGAGACCACAGCCTGAATATTAATAAGAGGAACCTAGAGTTGACACACACCTATCTGTGGTTTCCTGAACATGTCCTCAAATTGGGCCTGTGGAGCAAATCCTATACAGGGAGTCAGTGAACTTTGGCAGGAAAAGTATATGTGCATAAAAGGTAGACTTTGGGGGCTGGAGAGCTAGTTCAGTGGGGGTGGGGGAAACACTTGTTCTGCATGCAGCTGACCTAGGATCAGTCCCTGGTATCACAAGTGGTCCCCTGCATCCCATCTGCTGTGATCTGAGAGCACAAGGTCAGAAGTTAGCCTTGAGAACATCCAGGAGTACCATAGACAAGGAAGAAGCAAAACATAATTCCAACGGATGAAGATAAAAAGATAGAGATACAAACACATGTAGTGAACTTTTATTTCTTTAGGATTCTAAGGGTTTCCTGTTTAATGCATATGTTAAGATAAATAGGCTATCTAAAGAGAATAAAAGCAGATATTTAATTTAATTATTTAATTGGCTTGCTTGGAATGAAGATTTCCAGTGAGCAAAATGCAAGGGGGAAGAATGGGTTATGAATGATAAAAATTATATCCTCCCAACCTGTGGATGAGCTTTAGTATGGTTCAGAATGGGTTTCAGATCTTAATTCTTACATCAATTCACTATGTATCATTTAATATTTTTGTGCTTCATTTTTCCCATCCAAAAATGGGGAAAGGGCCAGAGAGATAGTACAGAGGTTAAGGTGCTTGCCTTCCATGCAGCTCACCCCAATTCAAATCTCTCGTACCACATATGGTTCCCCAGACACCATAATGAGTGGTCCTTGAGTCCAGAGCCAGAGGTAAGCCTTAAGCATAGTTGTGTGTACCTCCCATAAAAGCATCAAAAAATGATAAGGAAAAATGGGGACAATGCAATAAAACTAGTTAGTGTATTGTGCTTATAACAGTGTTGGATTTATTATAAATACTCAGTAACTATTAAAACAAGTATTAAAACAAACTATAAAACAAAGCTTCCGGAAGAGAGTGACACAGGGTCTCCTGCCCTTACGCCTGTCTGTCTTCACCAGGGCCCCTCAGAGTGGGGTGGGTTAAGTTTTCCTCCCTGCCCTGAGCAGAGCCCTGGCAGCCAAAGACCTTCAGACCCAGCCACGGCCATGTTCAAGGCCACTATTCACATACTTGGATGAGCCTCACACATGAAGGAACTGGCAGAGGAACCCAGGTGTGGGGACCTGGGGCTGAGATCTCCAAGCCTGCTTGGATCGGGACTGGGCCTCCTCCACCCAGATCCCCAGTTTTCCAGTAGCTAGGCAGTCACACCCACAAACTGCCCCTGACGCACTGTGTAATCCCATCAACAGCCAAGATCCACAGACTATAAAACAAAGCTCCTGAAAGACCTCTTATAGTCTAGTTCTCCCTCTCGGAGAACCCCACAAGCTACCAAGAGTATCCCGCCCACACGGGAAAGCCTGGCAAACACCCTGTGGTGTATTCTATATGCCAAAAAGAGTAACAATGATGGGTCTCATTCCTCTAACTTTGAAAGAGCCTCCAATGCGGCACCATTGGGAAGGACAAGTAAAGAGAGGCTACTAAACCCTCATGAATAGAGACGTTACTGGTGCCCGCTCAAGCAAATCAATAAACAATGGGATGACAGTGATACTGTGATGCAGTAATACTCAGTAAGTATTAGTCATGATTGTTACTGTCTACTTTGGTTTCAAAACATACTTTAAAAGAACACTAAAAATGTAAGCATTCTGATTAACTTGTGAGGTTGTATTGTTCCCACTAACTGCTTCTTTACTTCCCTCTGCACATCCCCCTTCATTCTCATTCTCGGAATGACAGTGAGAGCTGTCATTCTCACTCCCCAGACACACATTCTCCAACTCTCCATACTAAGATTCACAGTTTGCATATTACTATCTGGTGGTTCTCCATGCTGATGAAGTTCCTTTATTTCCTTAGTAAGTTACTCGCCCATGGGTGGCATTTAAACCACTTGAAAAGTATTTGTACCCCACACAGATACCTTCCTTCTTGCAGTTTTTTTCCAACTTCGATTATTTCCAGATCTCCTAGAATCTGATGTTGGATACATAATCTGAATTACCAACCAGGTGGCTAAGAAAACATGGTTTAAAAAAATGAAGGGAAAACAAGCATAGGGTGAAAGTTTTAGAGTAATCTCTGTTCAGAAGGAGGATGGGTGACTCCCAAATCATTTTCATTCGTATCAAATTATGTGCCTGTATTATTTAAAAATGAGTGTGCCTTAGGTTACATCAGTCCACAACATCAGAATCCAAAATAAATCTTGAGGCCAACCTATAAAGTCTGATTAAAAGGAGCCTTTTGATTAGTTCACGACACACCCCATCTCAAAGTACTCTACTTTGTGTGTAAGTGTGTGGGTGGGGGACATCTCCCAAGAAATACTCAAGAGTCCTGGGAGATCCTCCCAACAATTCTGTGCCAACTGAATCAGTGATTCAGTGCAAATTTGTTGTTGGCCACATCTACTGATGCTTAGGGTACTGGGGACTGAATTAGAATAACCTAGATGTAAAGGCACTAAGGACCTTAAAACTTTGTGCTGTCTCTTCAACACCATCAAAGCACTTTGCTCTCTATATTTTTAATTTTGTGGAGTTTGTACTATTAGTGTATAGTAAATGGTGATGAAAATTCAATTCAACTTTTTAGTATCTCGTATAAACTTATTAGAATATTCAATGAGAACATTCACTATAACTGAGGGGAAATCAAAAGTTTAAAAGCCAGTTGAGAAAAATTTGAAGTGCTGAGGTTGCAAAGAAGAGAGTCATTTTTTCAAGATCACATGAACTGGTAAGCTACTGTGGCGTATTCGATATGCCAAAAACAGTAACAACAAGTCTCACAATGGAGACATAACTGGTGCCTGATTGAGCAAATCGATGAACAATGGGACAACAGTGCTACACTGCACATGACAATCAGTGATAGAAGAATCTAGATCGATTGTTTCCTGAAGAGTGGTTCTTCATAATGGACTGACACAACTACTGAAAAACAATCACTGTATCACTGTATCACTGTCTGTAGCACTGTCATCCCGTTGTTCATAGATTTGCTCGAGCAGACACCAGTAACGTCTCCATTGTGAAACTTGTTGTTACTGTTTTTGGCGTATCAAATACTCCATGGGTAGCTTGCCAGGCTCTGCCATGCAGGCAGGATGTGCAGGTGGGATACTCTAAGTAGCTTGCCGGGCTCTCTGAGACGGATGGAGAAATAGAACCCAGGTCGGCCGCTTGCAAGGCAAACACCTTACCTGCTGTGCTATCGCTCCAGCCCACTGAAAAACAATGTGTCCTTATTCTTAGAGGTGACACCCTAAGAAGTATCTAACTAGGGGCCTAGGCATTCAGAGCTGCCAGAAGAACTCCAGTAGCAATGAGTAAGAATGTTGAAAAATTAGATAACTATTACAAACTGGAGCGATAGCATAGTGGGTAGGGCATTTGCCTTGCACGCGGTCAACCCGGGTTTGATCCTTCTGTCCCTCTTGGAGAGCCCGACAAGCTACTGAGAGTATCTTGCCCGCATGACAGAGCCTGGAAAGCTACCTGTGGCGTATTTGATATGCCAAAAACAGTAACAACAAGTCTCACAATGGAGACGTTACTGGTGCCTGCTCAAGCAAATCGATGAACAATGGAATGACAGTGCTACCGACAGTGCTACAGTGCTATTACAAACTGAACTGACATCATTTTATGTGGATCTACTTCTCAGAATTGGTAATGTGATCCTGAACTTTTCCCATTGAGATCTTCTGCCTACTAGCAAATTGCAGCTATTCTATTGCCTTGAGCAAGAAAATTGAATGGAGTTTGGGACAGAGCTTGATGGTTATTCTTTGGTTGCAACAAACAACATGGCAATTCTAGATTAAATAAAACTGCAAATACAATAATTCACATGACACAGAAATCAGGAACTGAATTCAGAAATAGATCAGGAGACCTCAGTGATAAAATCTTTTCTATTTCTGTTTTTTCTGGACTTTATCTATTTATTTGTATATTTCTTCTTCTTATATGTTGGTCTAGGTTTCTCTTGAAATTCTGACTGTAGAGGGAAGAAGGGGAGAAATCAGCTAGCACCGTTAATGATACAGTTTTTATTTCATGATCTGAAAGGAAGAGAAGTTCTTTCAGAGTCCACTCCTCAATTCCCAGGGCAAGTCTTCAGCTAGTCCTGCTGTGAGGCAAGTGTATCTCTTGGACCAGTCAGTATGATCAGGGAAAAACATAGATTATTTTAATTTAATTTAATTTAATTTTTTTAATTTATCTTTTTGGTCACATCCGGTGATGCACAGGGTTTACTTCTGGCTCTGTACTCAGGAATTACTCCAGGTGGTGCTCAGGGGACCATTTGGGATGCTGGGAATCGAGCCCGGATTGACCGCGTGCAAGGCAAATGCCCTACCTGCTGTGCTATTGCTCCAGTCCCAAAACATAGATTATTGACCAAAACTGAGTTATATGTTTAGTTTTGTGCCCAAAGAGGAAGTGCAGTCCAAATATCTTTTGAAGTAAGGGATAAAGGAAATATAGACAGCTTTTCCTGGAAGAAGGGGGGAAAAGAGTAACCTACTGAGCAGATCAAGACAGAATTCCACCAATCACTCAGAAAATAATTTGAAATAAAACTCTAACTTGGGGGTAGGTGGGGTGCCAAAGTCTGTTAATAGGAAGCATGTGTCTTTGATTAAGTGACCTGTATTCCATCTAGTGCCAAACAGTCGATGTTGCTAGGTACTGTCTTTTCTAACCCAGCAGGACTCAGTCACTCATTGTTTGATTGCTTCTTCTTCCAGGACCCTATTGTTAAATATGAGCGAGTTGGGTGAGCTGCATCAGGGAAGTCCAGAACAGATTTGTTTCCTTGTGGATAAAGATGGGATTGCCACTGGCTGGATCAGTTGCACAAATTCTCTCAGAATGGAAGGTATTCTGGTATAGGACAGGATGCAAAATCAGCAAACTCTCGTGTCTTTGTAGAGGGGTTTATCTAAGAGCATCATTCATTCACTCCCTCATTTTTTTAGTTCCTACCAGGTGTCCTGCATTTTTATATGTGTTATTCTACTGCGCATGCCCCCAAGTAGCTTATAATCTAATAGAGAAGATAAACACAAAGTAAAGAATTACCCAAATTTCTTTTGTGATTTTGTTTTCAATTTTGTTCTCTAGCCCATTCTTCATACAGAAGCCAGGTGGAACTTTTAACAATTTATATCAAATCATATAATATCTCTACTTAGAATACATCACTAACTTTCTATTCTCTTTAGATTGACTTCTAAAATATTTCTTTTTCACTTAAAACTTTTCTCAGTTTTACTGAGATATAATTGACATAAAGCATTGTGTAACTTTAAGTGTAGAATATGTTGATTTTATACATTTATATATTGCAAAATTATTACTACTATAGCTAACACCTCCATCTCTATACATAATTATCATTTCCTTTTTGTGATAAGAACATTTAAGGTCTACTCTCTTTGTGATTTTCAAGTATAAAATGCAATGTTATTAACTATAATAACCCCACTTTACATTAGAGCCCAGGGACTTAGTCATTTTATAACCAGAAGTTTGAACCTTTTGACCAACATCCTTAAAATCCCCCACCCCCAGTCCCTGATAACTGCCATTCTACTCAGTTTCTTTCTTTTTTTTTTATTAGTCAATCACCATGAGTTACAAACTTATGAGCTTTCATGTTTGCATTTTGTTTACATCCCTCCACCAGTGCCCAGTCCCCTCCACCAGTGTTCCCAGTATCCCTCCCACCCTCCCACCCCATCCCTCCCACCCCACCCCACCCCACCCCACCTCTGTGGCAGGGCATTTCCTTTTGATCTCTCTCTCCTTTTGGGTGCTGTGGTTTGCAACAGAGGCACTGCGTGGCCATCATATTTGATCTATATTCTATTTTCAGTGCACATCTCCCATCCCGTGCAGGTCCTCAAACCACACTTAACCTGGTGTTCCCTTCTCTTTGTGAGCTGCCCCTTCCTCCCGCATGTGTCTACTCAGTTTCTTATAAGTTCTGTTTTTATTTCCCCAGACTCAACATATATGTAAGATTCTACAGATCTGTTTTTCAAACTTATTTCACTTAGCACATACAATGCTGTAAAGACACATTCATGTTGTTGCAAATGGCAAGCATCTCTCTGAAGGACACCGATCACTTCCCTGTCTCAGCTCTCATGACGAATGCTTCAGTGGACATGGGGATACAGAGCTCTCTTTGAAATCCTGTTTTCATTTCCTTTGTATTCCACCCTAATAAGATGAATTACTAGATTATATGGTAATTGTAATTTTAATTTTGGAGGGATGGCCATATTGTTTTATAGAGTGGTTGCTTCAAGTTCAATTCCCACTAATGGTGTACATGGCTTTCCTCCACATCCTAAAACATTTGTTATATGTTATTATGCTGGTGATTGTTGTTCTCATGGTAAGAGGTGTTATCTCATAGTGGTTTAATTTTCATTTCTAGAGACACAAGATCAGAACATTTACTATGGCCTTGAAAGCCCTACAGTCACAGATCCAGCAGTTTCCCACCTAGCTGCCTCCCCTCTGCCCTTGCTCACTCAGCCTTTCCCAGACCTCTGATCTTCTCTTCCTTTAGCTTGCATATGCCTATTCCTTAGAATTCTTAAGTATTCAACTCAAATAAGGCCTTCTCAGAAGAGACCTTCTCTGACCAGGCCCTCAAAAGAGACTTATTTCATTTCCAACTTTATTTTTTATTTTATATTTTTTTGAGTTAGTGATGGACTCAGGGCTTACTCCTTGCTCTCTGCTCAGGGGTCATCCCTGCCAGTGCCCAGGGGACTGTATTGGTACAGGGGATTGCAACTGGGATTGGCCACATGCAACCCAAGTGCCTTAGTCCCTGTACGATTTCTCCAGCCCTCCTTTCTATATTTATTTCTTTCATAGATCTTACATAACATGTGGTTATCGCCTTTGTGCTGTTTCTCAAGGTCTACTTCCTCCAAGAAGAGCAGACCCTGTAGATTGGCTTTGAAACTTTGTCTCTGGTCTGAGCAATAGGTGAGTTTGTGGGTCTGAGAGTGATCTCTTTAAGAGCCACCTCCAGGACCACATCTTCCATGAAGCCTGCCTCAGGTTGAACTGATTTCTGCTTTCACAGTGCCACCACCATGTGTCACGTGCACCTGTTACCACATGCACTGTGCTGGGCTGTAATTGCTTCTCTCCATGCCTGACTTCTCTGCTAGCACAAAACTCCATGAGATTAGGGACTAAGACTTATCTCTGTACACCCAAAGCTGAGCAGTGGTGCCCTGGACATAGCAGGGGCTCTACTGCTTAGCGATGGAATGAAAGCAAGCCCAATTAAGCAGCAAACTGTATCTGTGTCTGTGTGTATTCATCAGGGAAAGGAGGGAGTGGAGACACACATATAGAATCTCCATTTTTTTTTAGCTTTATTTACTTTATCGATGGCTATGAAGAAAAAGCATGAAAAGCAGAAGGGAAGCAGACAAACTCACAGAGAAAGAAAGTGTATTTCCAAGCATTTTGGATTAAATTAGTCATCACTGGTGGGTGAGAGAACGGGAGACAGGTACTTGACAGTGTTCCTTTCATGCTTTTCCTGTCTCTTGATGCATTGTCTTCTTGTGGAAGTGTCAACATTGTGTGCAGACCGGGAGAAAAGCATCATCTTCAAACTGTAATGAATCTAAAACGAAAACAAGCCACACAGTTGGCCAATAGTGCTTTAAAATTGCAATCAAGAACACTCCCAGTGACAAACACTTTCAAGGCAAACAAACCAAACAGAAATTAAAAAATCTCTGTGGGGTATAAATATGTAATTACACTCACACAGGGAGCATTTTATCAGGTAAACCATCCCACTTTGTTAATTGAAATGCTCCAGCACTGGTGGGTTTTTTTTTTGACAAAGCGTCTGAATATGCATATGCTGGTATAGACTTGCTGCGGCACTGCGGCCCTTTCTCGCAGGGTGAACTGCCGCCAAGCCATTTTCCTGTGCAGCTGGGAGGTCATTTCTTAAGCCTTCCTTTTGTTTGTTTGCTTCTGTTTTCATCTAACTGAATGTCACCAGGATGCAGAGTGGTTTGGAATTCTAAATATCTGCTCCAAACACAGCTATTTTAAAAATTAAGACTCTCCTTCCACAGAGCTCCTTTGAACCACAAAGATAAGCAAGCATTTTCCGTCGTTTAGAAATGTGAAGGCAACTGAAGGGAGCAGCTGCTTCAGAAATGTGTGTCTGGGGGGTGTGGTGGAAGCATGTGGGGCTAGAGTTCTGCTCCTGCATTCTCCTGTGGGCTCTGCTCTGACCCAGTAGTACATGAGTAGGGGGTTATCCAGGCCTTGTGGCCTCAGTTTCCTCATCCTGACCCCGCGCCACAGGCTGTCTTTATCAAGGAACCTCAGAGGAGGGCGAGTTGAGTTTCCCTTCCCGCTCCAAGCAGAACTCTGGCAGCCGAAAACCTCCAGAACCCAACCGCCACCATGCTTAAAATCACCCTCCACACACTCAGACGAACCTCACCTAAGTAGGAACTGGCAAAAAAAAGAAAAAAAGAACCCCGTGACTGAGATTTCTATGCCTGCTCTGGATCAGGACTGAGCCTCCTCCCACCAGCTTCCCAGTTTTCCAGTAGCTTGGTAGTCACACCCACAAACTGCACCCCCCCCCATGCAATCTCATCAACGGCCAAGATCCAGAGACTATAAACTAAAGCTCCCGGAAGAGAGCAACACAGAATTTCCTGGAGAGCAACCTCTTATACTCTAGCCCACTTATGTACCAAAAGTAGCACATATTTGTTTGGCTTTAACATACTTTCTTGTATTCTCTTATATAAGGGCTTACATGGCTCCAGAATGAAATACAACAACCCTCACACACAACAACTCTCATTGTGGTGGGAAGGTGCTTGGTGGTGGGATTGGTGTTTGAATATTATCTGCAATGAACTATTGTGAACTGTTTTATAAAAATAAAATACATAAAAATCATAAAAGGTTAAAAAATTAAATGATGGTTGGCACTATAGTAAGACATGTACCTTATGTTGTACCCCAAACATACAGATATTTAGTCTTGTAAGCCAACGTTACCTCATGAAAGAAAATAACGGTTGATCTGTAATGATTAAACATTTCTTTCTACTCCAAAATGTCTATTATTGATTATCTAATAGGATTTACTTACCTTGAGTTTTTTGTTATTTGAATCTCATGGATTATCAATTCCGGGAAATCTTTAAGTGAGACGGTTCTCTAAAATGAGGCTTGAGGAGCCAGGGAGTTAGTCTAGTGATCAGATCCCATGTCTTGCAGAAGCAAGGCTCTAAGCTCTATTCCTGGCACCATTAGTCTCCCTGAGCACCATAGGGTGCAAACTTGGTGACCCTCAGCACCGCTGGACCCAAAGTAGCACAGCATCACCAGACTCATGCATTGACCCATTCTGACCTAGTTGAACAACTATTGCTCTGAATGTTTAGGGTGTTTAGTGGATGCCCAGACCACTGTTTGGAGCACCCCCATTCTCAAACAAACAAAAGCAAACCCAAAAATGTAGACCACCAATTTGCTACACTAGATGTCAGGGTGTTCTGGCCTTATTGAGGCCCTGAGTTGGCCAATGCTGTGTGTCACAAGCTGAAGCTACTGCTGCAGTTATTGGATGACCTCAAAACCTTATCTTCAAACAGCTGCCGAGTCATCCAAAGGGTCATGTCAGGGAGTTTGGGGTGTAGAAATTCAACTCCCAATGAAGAGATTTTATAGCTGAACCAAACTTGGTAGGGTTATAGGTCCATAAGAAAGCAGAACACACTCTGTGAATTTTCCAGTCTGTAAAGGGTATGAATTAATGAATTTCCCAGGGCTACACAACAAACTGACAAATATTTGGAGGGGGTAAACAACAGAGATTTAATCTGTCACATTTCTGGAGTCTGTCTAAAGCCAATCCGATTGGCACTTTTGACCCCCACTCAGTCACAGAGAATGAGACAGACAAATATAACAGACAAATATTCATGGACTGTCCAAGCCTTAGGTCACTTGGGTAGCCTTCAGTGGTCTCACAGGCCAGCCATTTATTCAATAAAGGATCACTCCCCTATCCTCACTGGACCCCCAGCAGGTGAGCCATTGTTAAGAGACATAAAGACATTAATTAGTGAGCACATCAGCATTCAACAGATACATGAAGATCAGAGGCTGAGGTATTATTTTCCATAGCTATCAGAAGGCACACTAAACATATAAAGTCCTGGAAGTTTTCTATTTTTCTTTTGCCCAACATCCAAAAGACCCTAAATAGTATTATTCTACAAATTCTTGCAGATGGCAGATATATATTATCTATTCTAGTCTTTCCTGCCATATTACTCTTTTCCAAGTGCACATTTGCAAACCCTTTGTGTTATAAATCTAAACTATCATAGCCACTGGCATAGCCCATCCTTGGGTGTATTTTGTTCAGTGAATGAATTCCCACAAAGTTTGAGGGTTAAAATGAGAGACCACACTTCTAAAATTAATGGCTTTAGGGAGACTGCATTCTTTGCTTCTCCCGTCATCTGGCATCTTCAGGTATCCCTTGGAATAAAATAGTTGTATTATTTTGACCCCATGGGTATATCACCTCCTCTTCCCCTGTCTTTTTTATATCTTTTCCTCCTTAGTCTCTGTTGAAGATATTTGTTATTGGGTATAGATAGCACCTTAGTTGGAAAGTAGGTAGGAATAAGAGAAAATTATGTTTGGTGGGGATCAGTGAGATGGTTCAAAGGACTGGAGTTCATGTTTTGCCTATGTAAACCCAATATTTGATCCATGGTCTCCTATAAACCATTAATGGCATTCCCTGAGCACAGACCTTGGAGTAGCCCCTACATACCATAAGGTATAACCCAAAACAAAAGAAAACAGGGAAAATTCATTTATATTTATGAGGCTAAGAGAGAAGATAAGAATTAAGTCTTTGGAGGGTATGGTGCCACCAACAGGTCAACCTGTACTTGTAGAGCATGTACATTAGCAGCCTGATGGTGCCTTCAGGCTTTCTGATACCTCCAAATTGCTGCTGTGCCTTTGGCCGGACCCCAAAAGTTAGGTATGTGGGAGCCACACCCACAAACCACCTCCAGCTCAGCTATACAAGCTCATTTATTGGCCTTATTTCAGAGACCCTTAAATCTCAGAAGAGATCAAAAGCCACAGTTAAGGCTGGCACGCTTCTGGCAAGCAGGCGCACCCTGCAGGGCATATGCCAATAGTTTATTTCTCTGGAAAAGATGGAAACAAGAGCCATGATCCAAAGATACACAAAAGTATCGCTGCAGAGATGCCTCGGGACTTTAAGCCAGGCCGACGTCATCAGGGTGCCTCAGATAGGGGCAGGCATCATCCCTCCACCAGCTCCTAAAATTCCCGGCAGCCACTAACTTCCAGAATCCAAAGAGAAGTGCAGGTACATGGGTTCAGTGATGACAAACTCCAGGCCTCAAGGGATAGGGGATGGACCCGTCCTTTTCATTCCCCCCGCCTCTGTCCCCATGGGACCCTGGAGGTCATGCCCACAAACTGTCTACAGCTGCTACTTAAGCTCCTTAATGGCCATGATCCAGAGACACACAAAAGAATCTGTGAACCAGAAGCTCACTGCAGAGATTTCTCCAGACCCTAATTATCTAAACTTCTAGAATTCCAGAAGCACCGAGCAGCATCTTATGCTACACACAACAAGCAAAACAAAAGAGAGTATAGAGGAGATTGTCTGCCATAGAGGCAAGTGGGGGGTAAGATGGGTGGGGGGAATACTGGGGACCTTGGTGGTGGAAGATGTGCACTGGTGGAGGGTTGGATGATCAATCATTGTATGACTGAGACTCAAACAGGAAAGCTCTGTAACTATATCAGGGTGATTAAAGAATAATAATAATAAATTAACATTCTGAATTTAAAAAGAAATGTGCCATTCATGCTCAATTTAATCAGCTTAATCAATGGTTGAATAAATAGCAGTATTCTTACATTTTAAAAAAAGAATTAAATTTGGTATGGAGGACTTAAGATCTCTGCCAGGCACCATGGGGTCAACAAGGATGACATATTTCTAATGAGGGAAGCTAACAATTAGTTTTTCTCACAGGTCTTGCAGCTCTTATTTCTTCTGAAATATGCTTTAGAAAAAATGAGCTACTTTTTTGTGAGGGTTAGTGGGTGGAAAAGTAGCTAGAACTTCTATTTTCTTCTGAAAATGCAGAAGAAAATTACATGTACATATGTAAACCCACTATGCACATGGAGTCAAGCAGAATCGGAAGTGGAGGTGTGCGTGGAAGATGTTGTATGAGGAATTCTTTAAGAATCAATGACTGTGGGGGGGTTAAGGGATTAAGCAGAGGGTTGTGCTAGTCTGGATCATGGTCTATGCTGAGCTCAAGAGAGCCTTAGAGTAAGGGCACTCCTTCAAAGTTGTCCTTAGTGGCACTGGGTCTTTGAAGCTCACACCATTCTCACTAGTTACATGTCACCCAAGCTACTGAGAGTCTTTGCAGATAGAATATTCCCAGAGAGTGCTGACTACCAAGGGCTGCTTATCAATAACATTCACAAGTAGCTGGGGGAATTTGATTTTCAATCCTGAAAGAGGATCTGAGTTGGTATGTCACTGTCCACTACAGATCTTTGCTCAGGCTTCACAGTTCCAAACTTCGTGCTACCATGCCACAAGTCTTACATGTTTATGAAGGTAAATCTCAGCACAAGTGGACAGTATCTGTATCAGTTCTTCTGTTGGATCACAGTCCCTAGCTTATTATTGGGAAAGAGCAGGACCTTGTAATATAGAACAGAGTTAGAACTTGCTACAGAAGGCCAAAAAGAAGCATGGTCCTTCAAACTTTTCAGGGCACACGCATCCAAGGCAGGGCTCTGAGGAGATGGGGCAACTTCCCAAACGGATATCACTTTCTTTGAGTTGTTTTCTTTGCCTAAAAATGGTATATTACCAAGAATTTTCTTCAACATGAAGAGGAAAAGAAAAGTTCTATAAAGTGGTTCTGTCTCTGTCAGCCTGGAGAGAAGGGACGTATGGTAAGAGATTAGGTGGCCCCTCAATAAATGTTTATTACTTTTATCTACTCTCTTGCATCCTTATTTTCTGGAAGCAATTTCTGTACTTCTGAAATTCCTACTCAATCTTTGAAAATTTTGTGAACTGGTCTATTTATTTTATTACTGGCTTCTATGCTCTCTAGGACAATTGATGTGTATACTCATGTCTGCCAGATTGCCTCGGGCTCTGGGTTCAAATCATCATATCCTGGTTCTTTATTTTCATAAACCAAGTAATCACATTATCTCACTCCTCTCTGAAATATCTTTTTGTAAACTGGTGATAATTATAGTGGTGTGTAAATATGTGTATATGTATATACAGAAAGTTACAGCATATATTGATGGACGTTAATATATGATATACACATATTTCCTGGCTTAAAGTAGCCATCCAATTTTGGTCATTATTAATACCATACTTCATTTTAAGAATCACCAGGAAGTCCTTATGTCTCATCTTCTCTGGGGCTGACAGTTGCAGTTCTTGTTTCTTCTCTTTTTTAAAAAATCAATTAATTAATTAATTAATTTTTAATTGAATCACCATGTGGAAATTTTGTTTCTTCTCTTTTGTTCCTACTTCTTCATGACTTATCTCTTCTGTGCTTCTTCAGTGAGACATTCCTGGCCTCCCAAGCTTGAAGCCATTTCTTCCAGCTCTGCATGCTTACAGGGCTTTCTGCTTGGATACCACAGTTTCCCTCCTGGTACATCATTAGTTGCAATGTTACTTGTGCAGTTTTGACCAGAAAATGTAACCATTGGTAGGTTATAAGGAGAGATCAAGCATTGGAAATGATCAACTAATACCCATGTTATTGTGATGAATGGTAAATACAGGGAGCTATCTGCTACTCCAGTCTCCTAGACTAGATGAATTACATACCAATCATCTCACAGCCTCTTATAAAATAGTGATAATACATGTTATATATGTATATATGTGTGCACACATGTAGTTATATATGAACAGACATAAAATTTATCTTGTTACTTAATTTTATTAAATTTATATGGTATGATTATTAATATACTGCAATACTTTATTATATCAATAATTATTATCTTTGGGAAAACCCCCCAAATAGTGTTCAAGGGACCTCCATGACCAGTGAGGCTGTACACGGCAGTACTTAGGGGATTGGGCATTATTGGCACCCAAACTCAGGTTTGATTACAAAAGCTATCAATTTGTTTTGAAATTACTTCAGATAACTACTTACTTTTGTGACTTGAAAGTTCACCTCTCATAATCACTAGAACACAATTAAGCCAAGTTGGGTTTTTTTTTTTACCACTTTGTAAAATGAATCTGTGCTGCTGCCATGTTGAAACATCCAACAGTCCTGCTCTACAAATTCCCAACAAAATCTCCCAGGAGATTCACAACAAGCAGCTAAAATTCGTGGAATCGCTGGTTTCCACAGCTGAAAACTCTGGAGTGCCCTTGGAAGGTGGATTGTCCTAATACCCTCCCAAGATGAAGCTCTGGCAGCTGCACTCATATCCACCACTGCAGCAATGCCAGAGCCTCAATTCCACCACTTCATGACTGTTCTCTGCAGAGATGCCAAACCGTGAGTAATTTCAGGTGCCTGGTACCCAATCTGAGAACTCTGGTGTTTTTCAGATTTTGGTGGGAAACCTTCCCCCAGGCCTCCATACTCCCTGAAGTCCCAACAGCTATGCTCCTCTCCCACAGTCACTGCCAAGTTGACTCATTGGCCCAGACCATAGATTCTAAAGTCTCTAGACAATGTAGCTGCATATACGACACCTCCCAAAGCAAGAAAAAGCTTAATAAATTCTTAGAAAGGGACTAAACAAACCTGCAATCAGAAATAACAATGTTTGCATAGATTGATTTTTTATACCTATTGATTTTAATATTGGAGTTTTGTTATTTAATCAATTTTAATTCTAGAATTGACTCAATAGTTGTGGCTTTTTTCTATGTTAAAATCAAATTTTTTTAAAAGTAAAATGAACCACAGAGACTGGCACACATTCAAATGAACAAGAACAACTAGTGCTGGTGTGGATGTGGGGAGAAAGGAACTCCCCTTCATTGCTGGTGGGATGCCAACTTATCCAGACATTTTGCAAAACAATGTGGAAATTCCTCAAAAAACTAGAAAGTAAGTTCCCATTTGACCCAGCAATAACCCTGAGAGTATAACCTAGGGATCCAAAAATACATGGCAGAAACACCATCTACACTTCTATGTTCATTGCAGCACTATTCACAGTAGTCAAAACCTGGAAATAACCCAAGTACCTGAGAACAGACAACTGGATAAATAAAATATGGCATATCTACACAATGGAATTTTACACAGTTGTTAGGAAAAAATGAAGTCATGAAATTTTCCTATATATAGATGGACATGGAGAGCATCATGCTGAATGAAATGAGTCAGAAGAAGAGGGACAGGTATAGAATGACTGCATTCATTTGTAGAATATAAAAAAATAGTATGAGACTAGTTTCCAAGGCCAGGGAAAACAGAGACCAGGAGGATGGTCAATGATTGGAAATTACCATAAGAGTAGTTAAGATAGAGGGTCCAGTATGACAACAGTTGGAAATGATCACTGAACAAGAACTGAGTGTTGAAAGTAGGTAAAGGGATATACATATTAACCTTTTGCATCTTTATTGCAAACTATAATGCCCAAAATGAGAGAGAGAGAGAGAGAGAAAGAAGAAAGAGAGGAAAGGTGACAGGGATGATGGTGGGGAGTTGGAAGTGGTGGGGGAGGGAAGCTGGGACACTGGTCCTGGGAAATTACACTGGTGGAGGAATGGGTGTTGGAATATTGACTAAAATCCAATCATGAACAATTTGTAATGTTCTATCTGAAGGTGATTCAATTTTTAAAAAACGTAAAATGAATAACCTTTCCTTTTTATTTTTCAGTAACATGTTCCTAAGTTCCCACTCAGAATTACTTTTAAGGTCAACATTTTTACAAACAGTTCTTTTGAAGTAATCTAGAATTTTTCTAGCATTGACCTCAAAACTTTCTCAACCTCTATTGGAACCACTTCCAGAGCCATTTATATGTATATTTTTAGGTATTTGTTTCAACAACTTCACATTTCATAGTACCACAATCTGTCTTAATTGGCTCAGATTGACATAACAAAATTACACAGACATAGTGAATTAAAAACAGATATTTATTTTTACAGAGTCCTGGGGTCTAGACATTGATCATCAAGGTGCCAACAATTTTGATATCTGGTGGAGCCCCTTTTTTAACTTGCAGACAGCTACCTTCTCATTGTTTCTCAAATGCCCTCATTTTTTGTAAGAAGGGGAGGGAAGAGTGGAGAATGAGAGAAAGAGAGACAATGAGAGAAAGAATCTCTTTTTTCCCCTGTAAACACATAAGTTATCTTACATCAGAGCAACAGCATTATGACTCATTAAAGTTTATTTCCAGGTATAGTCATATTGAGGATGTAGGCTGTAACGTGAATTTTGGAGGGATACAATTTAATCTGTAACATGCAATATTAGTCTCATTGTGATATGGCTGCAGAAAACACCAAGTCACACTTTGGGCATAGATGTATTAGGATAACAGTGTCCCACACTATATGTTTTATCTCATTAAATTATGGGTGCCTTTCCTTAAGATAGGAAGGGGAAAAGACAATAATGGAGCATATACTGCATTTTATATTCTATTAAATCCTTAGGTGACTCTAAATTGTTGGTGCTATTTTGAAAAAATGCTACTAGACAATCTAATACTAAAGTCCGACAGCTCAGAGAGTGGGGGGGAAGAGTGGTGGTGAGAAAGGATCATGAAAAGAAAAATTTAGAGGAAACTTTGACGATGCTGTAGGTGATTGTTCTGAGGAAAGAGAATGTCTCTAGGCTCATTCAGTGTGACTCCAGAAGGCAGTGCATAGCAGAATCAGTAGAAATTACAGGGAATACAATTTAGTTTATTATTTAAAAAATTATAGTTACCAAAAATATAATAGGTTATTTTTTGAGGGTAGTTCAAGTTGCTTTCTTCTGAAAGTGTTCTAAAGTAAAATTCTACTCAATAAGAAATTTCCTTCTTATTGAGTAGAATTAAGTATCAAACAAACTGGAATGAAGAACGGGTTTACATATTTTCCATTAGTCCATATTTGGAAAAGTTTTCTGTTATTATAAATACACAAGAGAAAGTTCTTGGACATGAATGCCAAATACTTTCATCTTTGAGCAGTAGAATAAGAAATGTATTTGATGGGTAATTATTGTTAATTGGTTTTTAAATATTTTCGTAAATGAAAATGCAGTCAATTCAGTAGGAATCCATTTGAATTGAGTTATTAAAGGAAAGAAACACTAGTTCTTTTTATTTATGATAGCTGGGAACTATCTCCCAAGAATACCCTTGTAATTACACTTAGAGTTGTTTATCTAGGGCACATCAAAGAATTAAATGCAAGTGGTCATTGCACTAATGAAATGCTTATCTTCCTCTGCTCATCAAGCTGAAGAGCTTTTAGAAATAGCTGCTATTTGGACTCTTCTTCCATTATTAATTAACAGAATGGGTATCAGGGATCTTAAGCCTTATTAAATGAAGTTAGACCTAGATTAGTTTTTCTACACAGCATGTTTGAAAGCTACCACTTTTCACCATCGTTATAAGATTAGAATACATGAAATACCAACTCTACTTTTTTCAGAAATGTTCGTTTTGTAAATAGGAAAATGAAAAAGTTTCTGAGCTCCTGTTTTCTTGGGGAAATGGAAATTGTCAGTGCAATAAGTGTCTCTTCTAAATCTGAGATGCAGTTCAGTGAACTATAGTTCTCCTGATGCACTTGCACTTCTTGGTTTTTATTTTTGAATGTGTTTGAGCCTGACTGTTCTTGGTTGTAGTCTATTTTGAGGCAAAAATACTTTTGGCTGCTTTGGCTGTTCCTGCTGTCCAAATAATTTTGGCAGATTAGCTCAATGGGCATAAATGTAACCCTCTCCCAAGAGCTCCTGGTCTGCTGAAATTTTTGCCAAACTTATTTGTCCTTCGTACCAAAATAAATATTGGCTTTGCTAAGAAAGAGCCCAGTAAACTGTTTCAATAGAGAACACTATCAAATAAAAGAAAACTTTCAACAAGAGTGGATGTTGATTAGAGACCACTAGAAGATATCCAAAGGGAATAAAACTTTTAATGAGTCAGAAATTTTCTATTATTTACAGCCTTCCAGTATGGCTGTGACCTCGAAGTCAATTTTGTATTTTTTAGTTATATTATGTAGAAAAATTCCAGCTTCCTTTTTTCATCCTGTACCTCAACCTCTTTTCTGTGTCCACCAGCTCATTTGTTTATGTGTAAGAAAGCTTCAAACATCTCCTCTAAGAAAACACTCTGCACTGATGACTCTACATGAGAGCTAGTTATTTTGAACTCCATGTTTTACCTGTTGGGGTGAGCTTCACTTCCCAAACATGCTGCCACAGGCCAGTTTTTGCTTAGAATTCAAACAAATGTTGATTTCACCATGACAGGAGGACTTAGTTAGGGGAGCACATTTGTACGTTTAGTGTTACCAACACATTGTAAACCAAACACAATGTCAGATTTTGACAGCTTCCTTTGAAGAAGTTAACCTTAGACTGAACTTAGAGGGAAAAAATTATACTCAATTGAGTAACCTGATGCTGACTGAATTGATGAGAATATCATTGACATGAATAATTGGAGTGATTCCGGAGGGTTCTATGTTTTTAGTTTCAGAAAATCTCAGGTTAGGTCAAGTGTGCTGACTGGTAACTGCCCACTCAGGAGGCAGTGAAACCCGATATACAAATACACCTGCAATTTGGTAGACTCCAGGTTTAAGCATTACAAGCAAATTGCTTCTTTAGAATTGTTCGGTGACATTGCTTTTAACTACTTTCCTTATGGAATGATGGGTTGAATGAGAAATCAATGATCATGCTGTTCGGTGCCTATGGACCATGTCTATAAAGTAAGAAGTTATTTTGTGATTTGTGAGGCGTCCTGGAGTTCCTTTCCCGTTCTCTGTTCTTATAAACATCTTTCTCCTGAACTTTATCTATCAAGGACGTATCCCTTGAAAGCCTGAATATTTCAATGCATGAGTCTCAAATGGGAAGGAATTGTTAACCCTGAGAAAGGAAAAAGGCATGTACTTCTTCTTTCTCCTCAGTGACACCATCTTTCCTCAACAACTCCTCCTATCTCTCACATTTTATGTACTTTACTATACCAAAGGGGAATCAAATCTATGAATGTCAAACGGCATGAGAAATTGCTTCTACTGGCCCCTAGTTATCCTGTGGCAGACATTAGCAAGCAATCTTCTTCCAGGGAAGCCAGACATGGACTTTAAAATCCGTTCTAAACCAGTTCTCTAGGTGGGCACTACTCATCCTTTGGTGTTCAACAAGACAAGAAACTTATTTTACACTTCAGTTTTGGGCTACCAAGTCTTTTGCTTGCCTGGGTTTAGTTGGCTGCTTATCTCGTAGGATTAGAGAGGAGAGTTATAGGACAGTTGGATTTTCCTTTGAGTACTTTTTCTTTTCTTATTATTTTTGGTTTGGGGGCCACACTGACAGTGTTCAAGACTTACTCCTGACTCTTCACTTAGGGATCACTTCTGGAAGCTCTCAGAACCAAATGGGCTACCAGGGATCAAATTTGGGTTGGCTGCATGCAAAGTGAGCACCTTTCCTACTATACTCTCTCAGGCCCCTCTTTTAGCAATTTTTCTGACTCCGTGCTTTGTTTCCTTTTTTAAAAAAACTTTGGTCATCATAAATAGGCAACAGTTTTGTATTCTGTTTTTTAAGATGAAAAGTATATTTTAGTGTTTTAAACACTTTCTTCACAGGTTAAACGATTTGTATGTATATTTGTTATCATCCCTTTGTTATTTATGAACCATTTTTGTATGTTGAACATTTTAATTTCCTTCTGATGGTTTGTTTTTACAAGTAACATGATATGACTATGATGGAATTAATTTTTACATATAGAGATCTTTTATTATTTAGGTTAGGTTTCCAAAATGGGTTATTGGGTTAGCAACAATATAAGATTTTATTGAGTATTCTCCTCCTTTTCAGTGGAATACAGTTCTTTATTTTTCTACCTTCTGTGAAACCATTTCATCTATACTCTCAATTTCACATATATTTTAAATTTTATAGTGGCTAGTGTTCATAGTATTAGGATTACATAGCCTCAGGTAGTTTAGGTTTATTGGGTTACTCCCATTACAGTGCTCTCATTCCTCTGTGTTTATTTGTAGCTTCTTTCTTAGTGTTCTGTTGACTTGTATATATTGTTTTTCTCTTCTCCTTGAGTCCTTTGCATAGTTTATTCAAAGCTATGTCCTTTTTGTATAGACACAAGAAGACAATATTATGCTTTTGTAATTTGGGATTTTATTGGCCTCGAATATTATTCCCTTCCAGGCATCTGCTTTCTCCACTTAAGCCTCAGTTGCCCTCAGTTCCTAGCACCCCCAAAGCAGGGTCCCAACAAGGGACGGGACGGATCCAGGGCAAGCGGTGAGTTTTGTGCTGCCCTGGCATCGAGATGGGCCTGGCCAAAGTGCCTAATTCTTAACTATAAGTTAAGAGCTTGATCATAGACAAATGCTGTCATGATCCAAAAGTAATGACGAGACTAGGACCCTGCTAGGGATAAGAAAGACTGATCCGGCCTGAGCACTGTAGTCTGAGATTGAGATGGCCCCAGGAGAGCAATTCTATAAACTTTAATGCATCTTTTATTGTGTCCATACAAAATGATTAATATTATGAATTCTTATATGTTTGCTGGATGAGGAGAGGAGAAACACACTCAGGGGACTCCACCCTTGGGTGGACCCTCCTGCTGAAAGAGAGTCAATCCTAGGAGAAGCATCCCCTGAGGGAAAGGAACCTTACCCTATTGATTGTGACCACACCTATGTGTACGTCCCAACCCCCTTATGCTGGGCGGATTTAACTAGGCTGTAAGAGTAGGTTGGGGGGCCAGATCCAGAGATCCAGAACCGGGAGAGAAGCAAAGAGAGAGAATGAAATAAACTGATCAAGCAAACAGTTTGGCCTTCTTCCTTCCGTCGCCTGCCCTTGACCAACAGCACACACAGCGGTTCCAGGGCACTGAATGCAGGCGGTGAGACAGTGCCGCCCCGAGAGCCCACGAGTACACACGCCCCTCGGCGTGCTTTAGTTTTTCACAATAGTATTTAAGTTGTTTTTGTGACATTTCTGACATTTTCTCTGTGGTGTTGTGTGCTCGGGCTGGAGCACAGCAGGTAGGGTGTTTGCCTTGCATGCAGCCGACCTGGGTTCAATTCCTCCACCCCTCTTGGACAGTCCAGCAAGCTACCAAGAGTATCTTGCCCACATGGCAGAGCCTGTCAAGCTACCTGTGGCATATTTGATACACCAAAAACAGTAACAATAAGTCTCACAATGGAGACATTACTGATGCCCACTCGAGCAAATCGATGAGCAATGGGATGACAGTGATACAGTGATACAGTTGTGTGCTCACCACTCTGTTCTCATTCTATGACTTTTGCTACAAGGTTGTTGAGGTTGCCTAGTCTCCAGGAATTTATAGAATTTCCAGTGACTCTAGAATTTGACCTGGGAATTTCTTTGTTACTTTGGTTAGAGATTACAATCCTTTTAATGGTATTTATAATTAATGGTTTGATTCTTTACGTTTAATCATCTCTGGCCTTGCCTGGGGAAGTTTCAGGCTTGGTAAAGAAATTAGACTACACACAGAATGAGGCATGGTCAGTGGACAATGGTTGAGATTGGTTCCTTGGAGTGCTGTATCAAAAGAACATAATATAAAAGTGAATAAGAGAAAGCTTATTGGACTGGAGTAGTAGTATAGCAGGAAAGGCATTTGCCTTGGATGCTGCTGACCCAGTTCTATCCCCAGAACCCCATATCCCCATATGGTTCCTTGAGCCTTGTCAGTAGTTTTCTCTAAGTACAGAGCCAAGATAAATCTCTGAGCACCACTGGATGTTGCCGAGAGAGAGAGAGAGAGAGAGAGAGAGTTGACTGAAATGTGAGTAATGTCTTGTGATACAGAATTAAATAGCATTTAATGTCCCAATAACTGCACTAAGGATGGAAAAAGTGATGCCCACTCTAAGTGAAAAAGTACTATCATTGAAATTACTGTAAGTATTTAAAAGCCCCTACTAATCAAATACATCCCACCTTAGACTGAATGATAAGGGATACCAGAATGGTTGAGAAAATGACTGGTGGATATCATCCTCTCCAACTTAGGGTTGAGGGTAGAGATGTTTTTACTGACCTGAACTCTCTGATAGCAAAGGAAATTATAGCTAACAGAGTGTAGACAATAAAATCAAGGCAAGTGCAATTACGAGAATTAGTGGGTAGATCAGAGTAGACCCAGAGGAGATCTGGAATGCAGGGATCTACTAGATAACTAATTACTAAGAGCAGGAATAGCTGCCACTACCTAATGGGATGGGAAGAATATAACTGATACTTAGAGCATCTTGTTGTTTCCATGTGCAATTTTAACAATGAATAAACACTTATAGTAGCTATTACCTGAGAAGGCCACGAGAATCAGGGACTCAGGATTTTTAGATATGAGCATCTAAATCCACCCACCAGGCAAATCACCTAAACCAGAAGAATTTGAAAATGGATGGTAGAAGAAGCAAATTATGAGTATGAGTTATTACTCCTAATACCTAATTACTGCTAAGGCCTCCTAATTACATCGTGTAGAGGAAAGAAGAGTCAGGTGAATGTATATGGTAAGGCATAGGCTTCTGGGAAGTGAACAATCGTTTGGTTGGATAAAGATGAGCATAGAAAAATGGAACTGGAAAAACTGATTCATGGGAACAGCTATGAGAACTCTATGGTAATATGAATACCTGAGTTTCATGTGAATAATCTCCACAGAAGAGGCTCTTAAGCAGATGAAGAGTTGACCCATCTTACTTATGTCAGTCAACCATTCTCCTTAGCACAATTAATGGTCTATGAATGTAATAATCAAAGCACAAAGAATTGATGCTATACATGCCAATAATACAGGTCCCTCTCATTAAGTCTAAGATAGCTTCTGCAGCTTCTGAATCCGCCATTCCATGATCAGAGATGAATACTGAGCTGTCAGTCTATAATCACTCCTCAGGGTATCTAGCCAGCCACATGGTGGAAGGTCAGCTAACTACATCTAACACTTATTAGTATCAATTCATCATAATCGGAACGGCACATACTTTAGATATAGGTATATTTTACCTATTTGCACTGTCACCACTAGCACTGTATCTGATCCATCAACATTGTACATAATACAGATTGACTCCAGATAATGGATTTCTTTAATAATAATAACAGAAACAGAAATAAACCCATGAAAATAGATGTATGATCAAAGGATTACCACATTCTACATCACTCAGAAATAGTCTACAGTATTAAATGGTTTGTGATGTCTCAGCTAAGGTGCTGATCAACTCTGAGGTAAATTGTGCTTTGTTGCGGCATTGTCTTCTGGGAGTGGTATATGTATTGACCCTTTGGCTGAGAGATAGTACTTTATCTTCAATAGTTAGAATATATGGATCTATGAAGAAAAGTAAAGGCATTTCTACTAATCATCACACTCAGTGGCTCCCTGTGGAATTCATACTCCCTTTTGACCATAATATATAAATATTATAAATAATATATGTATACATATATTATACATATGTATACATATGTATATAGATATACATATAAACATTTATAATAATACTATGGGCCAAGATGTAATGCATACATTCAAGACCCTGGAGATTGCAAACAACTTTCCATTTAAAGCAGGGCATTGCATTTCTGCTGATTTAATCATTAACATTAGTAAGAAACCAATTATACTGTTCAAGAGTAAGATGTTTTATGAGAAAATGACAAAAAGATACATGTAATCATTGCAATGCCAGTTTGCCATCAGATAGGATGTACAATAATCCCTTTAGCAAGCTTAAGCTTTTACATATTAATGGCGATATTGGAGAGCAGAAAAATGTGTTTTCAGCATCACTGAGGCCCTTATAATAAAGAAATGCCTCTTTGGCTTGGCCCAATTTCTGCTATGTGCTGGGAGAATAATGCTCTTTCGTAGGCTCTTCCCTCCCCACTAGTCGGGGCCTGTGGTGGTTTTCTAAAAAGCAATGCTGTATAGCATTTAATAATGAGGAGGGGAAAAATTCATTTAGAGGTTTGGCAACATCTTTGTGACACTCAGTATGGGTCTCATATAGAGTAGATTTGCCCTGCAGAGAAATGCTGGCAATGCTTTATTCCTAAACATACGATTAACCAGCTGCCAGAGACAATAGAACAGTTAAAACTCCCATTCCAATGACCAAGTTACCATCTATAGGTTTCAGAGCTACTCAAATGTATTTTAAAATGAGCCGCAGGACACAATGCATGTTTCCTCATGTGTGAAACAAAGGGTTTGGGTTAGATTATGGCCTCAGCGATCCTGATTCTGAAGTACAATGCTTCACAATGTAAAGGCAAATAAAGGAGCACAGGAAAGCAACCTGTTGACTAAGGGAAGTGAATAAGAAATTAAAGAAAATGAATCAATATCAGGCCCAAATGCAAAGAAAGATTTTTTTTGGTAAAGGAATGATGGGTGCTTTTATCCTTCTGAAGATAAATTAAAGAACAGCCTAATGATATTGGCCTCTGGTTTCATGCTGGAGGAGACATCTGCCTTTTCTTGTGAGCTAAAGAATTACAGGGCTTGAAACCCTTATGTCAATCAAGAGTGCAAATGTGGAATTCTTTTCATCAACAATGAGCAAGGAACAATACAGATAAACTGCACAAATATGACAATGAGTAAAATAAAACCAGGAAAGAATACACACCACATATTTCAGGCTAGAAATGGGCATAGTGAGACCATAGTGCTTAGGGTATAGTCATAGTTGGTGGAACTTCAGGGAGATAAAAGGCAGTGTTGAGGTGGAACTTACTGCTGAGAGAAGGCAGAAAGGAGTTATGATTAGAGACATTTCTTCTCTCCCTCCCTTCTTCCCTCACTCCCTCCCTCCTTCTCTCTCTCCCTTCCTTCGTTCTTTTCTTTCTTTCTCAATGGTTCTTAGAGCTTAATTCATGACTGCTCAGGAATCACCCCTATGACCATATGTAGTGCCTGGGATCAAACTGAGGTCAGCTACATGTAAGGCAAGAAACTTATCCCAGACCCAACTTATTTTTCTTGATCCAGATGGTGGTCACATGACATTTTCTTAGTGTTGGTGAAATGTAGTGACTGTTTTCTGTATGTATGTACTTTCACAAAGACACAAAGCAAAGCACAAAGTATCTTTAAAACAGTGTATGGATTGCCCAGACTATCTAATCTTTATAAGTTGTTTTAAAAGAAACAAGACCATAGAAAAGAAAGTGGAGTTCTCTGTTCCTTTCTGGGTCCCATCTTCTGACTTCCCTTGCCCCTTTCCAACACTGAAAACAGCTATAGTATGAGCTTGGTGTGTATTCTTCCTGTCCTTGTTTTTATAGTATTATGTGATTCCAGATATACCCAATGCATTCTTCTATATATATTTAATTTACCATCAATTCTTTGATACATTTCTTTTTTCCCCTGTTTTTTGAAGGGCTTCTTTAGTGATACTGGGGAATCGCAGTCATGCCTGTGGAGAAGATGTGATGCTGGAGGTCAAGCCCAGGGCACTGTACATGCCAGGCATACACTTCAGTCCCTTGATCTGTCTCCCCAGCCCAGTATTCTTCTTTCATAATGAGATTTATCCATGTTGCTACAAATAAAAGGAGTCTGATTCTCCAAATTTTGGTTTACTCATTAGAAAATATAATGATAATAATTAAATTGATTTCATTGTTTATTATAAAGTAAAATTGAGGGTTATATAAAAATATATACAATATTTGTATAAATATATCTGTCACTATCATCCCATTGCTCATCAATTTGTTTGAGCGGACACCAGTAATGTCTCTCATTGAGAGACTTATTGTTACTGTTTTTGGCATATCCAATATGCACGGGTAGCTTGCCAGGCTCTACCGCGCGGGCTCCATACTCTCAGTAGCTTGCCGGGCTCTCTGAGAGGGGCGGAGGAATCGAACTCGGGTCAGCCACATGAAGGGCGAATGCCCAACAACTGTACTATCGCTCCAGCCCATAAATATATATTATATGTAAATATATTTATCTACATAAATATATATTTATATATAAATCTGTGTATACGTTTATATATAAAGATATATATATCTATATATAGATATCTAGAATGTAGTAAGGGTTATATGTGCTTACTTAAATAATCTAGTTAATTGATTAGTTAACTTATCTAACAGGCTAATCCAATTAGTTCATATAATTTCCTATTGCAGAGTTCCATCAAATATTCATCCACATATATATATTTTTTTACTGGCAGGCATTTAGGGATCTCAGTATTTAGAATTGTAGAGCAGGAAATAATACATAACTCTATTTTCCTGCCTCAAACATCAATCTGGCATCTAAGACCTTCAGGGTGCAGCACACTTTCTGTCTCTAACTTGCACAGGAGTGGAAAAAACACCTCAGAACTGAGAACTGAGCAAGGTCACACCTCTGAGTTCAATAGCGAGTAAGGATTTTCAGGATTCACCTTGAGGATTTAGGGGCAGAAGATAATCACATAGTATTAAGTACTATATCTACTTTATTTTCTGAAATAGATGGCAAATTTTACTTTCATTTTTTAGATGACAGAACCACAGGTTGTAAGGGAAGCAGTCAGCATTCAAAAGGAAAATAAAATGGGGATATGGTGCCACCAGCAGGTCAACCTGTATCTGCTGGGCAAGTGTATCAGTAGCCTGATGGTGCCTTCAGGCTTCCTGACACCCTAAAATTGTCGCTATGCCTTTGGCCAGAATCCAACAACTTGAGGCCAAGTTTACCAAGGAATTAAATGGCCAATGGTTAGGTATGGGGGAGCCACAAACACGAACCACCTCTCACCCAGCTATACAAGCTCATTTATTGGCCTTATTTCAGAGACTCATAAATAAATCTCGAAAGAGACCAAAAGCCACAGTTAATCTCAGACTCATGTATGGCTGAACAGAGCAGGGTAAATTGGAGAAGGATGGGTTAGTCTCGGGCCCAACTAAGCAGAGCCCTCAGTTGCCACTTGCTTCCACAATACAAAATCACCACCACACCCTGGCCTGACTCCACTGTCTCAGGATGGACATCAGCAAGATATAATCTGCTGAAAATTCGGTATGCAGGTTTGTGACTGAAATTTCCAGGCTTTCTTGGAGCTGGGATGGGCTACCTCCCCCCACTTCCTAATACTCCTGGAAGCATTGGAAGTCACCCCCATGAACCAACTTCAGTGCCACCATGTAAGCTCTACTATCAATCTTGCTTCAGAGACCCATAAATACATCTCAAAAGATGCCAAAAACCGCAGTTATTCTCAGACATGTGCATGGCTAAACAGACAGAGGTAAATCGGAGGAGGGTAGGTTGGGCCGGGGGGGTTGGCCTGTTGCCCACCCAAGCAGAACCCCCAGCAACCCCTTGTTTCCATAATCCAAAATTGCTGCCATACCCCCAGACTGATTCCACAATTTCAGGACAGACCTCACCAAGATAAAATCTACTGAAAATTCAGGTTTGTGGGTTTTATGACTGAAATCTCCAGGCTTTCTCGGGGTCAGAATGGGCTACCTCGCCCCACCTCCTTGTACTTCCAGAAGTCTCAGCAGTCACATCCACACCCCAAAGCAGCTACCCAATTGAAAAGCTACTCCAGCCTTACTGTCCTGATAAAAATACTGAATGCCCTGAACAAAAATATGACCTCTTAGCACCTGTATTACAAACCATAATGCACAAAAGGAAAAGGAGAAAGAGAGCAAGAAGGAAAGTGCCTCCCATAGACGGAGGTTGGGGGTGGGGAAACAGGGGACATTACTGGTGGGAAGTGTACACTGGTGGAGGGATGGGTGCTGGATCATTGTATGGCTGAAACCCAATTATGAACTGCTTTGTAAATGTCTATCTCATGGATATTCAATTTAAAAAAAATTTAAAAAGTAATGTGGAGTTCATGCCCAATTCAATCAGCTTAATCAATGGCTAAATAAATAGCAGTACTCCTATATTTAAAAAAGGAAAATAAAAAAGGAAGGCTTGAAGGTCAGAAGAAGATGGGATCAACATTAATAATTTCATAGGGGAAGTAAGAGAATAAATTGGTGCCGCTATCTTGTAAAATGCTATGAAGTGTCCTTTGGAAGCCAAAGAGAGAGCTTCCAACCACCCAGCATTCTTTCTCTTTGGTTTCTAGTTAAGCAAATGAAATACACAGAAAGTTATATCCACTCCCATGGACATTGCAGTGTTATTTATATTAGATGGATTATAAAAGCAGCCAGAGTGGCATTGATGGATAAGGACAAAGTCGTGGTATATATAGATGCTGGAGTATATTATACAATATTTTGATTAAATATCAGCTATAAAGAAGACATTTCACCATATACAACTAAGAGGAAGGAGCTTAAGGGGATTATGGGAAGTGAAGTAAGTAAGGAGAAAATGAGTATTGAAAAATTGCCTGTGTATGTATACTATAATGATACATAATTAATATACAGAACAGACAAAATAAAAAAGAAAAAGCTAATGATCCTTGCTAGTAGAACCGTTTTCCCAAGGGAAGAGGATAGGGAGAGACAAGAGGTGGGGGTACAAACAACACAGACCTAAAGGTCTATGTCTGGCAAAAAAAATCCTAGTATCACTTCTGGTTGGACCCAGGCTCGAGTCCTCCTCCAGATAATCGAGTGCATTGATCAGCATCTTTGCCCAGCTCTGCCCTTTGCAATGGCCCAAATGCTGCTGGCACTTTTCAGTGGGGAGCAGGGAGATATTGTGGGAGAGTAGAAAAGGATATGCTACAGAGACGATTATTGAAATTTGACAGCTGCCACACACACCGTGTCCCTGGCAACACCTGTTGAGTCTGCCACAGTGTCGGCAAGTCAGATGAAGAAAGACAGCTGTAGGCATGCCAGCAGCAGCAGGATGCTGTGCTGAGCTCATGCTCTGCCAGCGGAAGAGGTGCCAAACTCGCTGGCCCACATTCAAATAGTTGGGTGTCCTCTGGCTTGCCAGGGAATAAGCCGGGGGAATACATTTGCATTAGCACCACGTAGCCACCTCCTCTGCCCCTCTCTCCCCTGTAACCCAGAACCTAGTTCTCCTTTACAGAACATCATCATATTCAGGCTGCTTTCCAGAACCTGAATTTCAGTGGAACATGAGATAAGCCAGATGCTGTCCTGCATTGCCTTGAAGGAAGACCCTCAGCAACGTAAGCAAGCACAAAATCAAAATCACACACACACACACACACACACAATTCTAGGATTTTGAAGATGGCTAGAAAAATAGGCAGGATAATTTTAATTTGTGCATCAGTATGTGTGAAAAGAAAGCATAGATGGGAGGAAGGCTTACATTTTTATCTCAAGAGAACATTATGCTCAACCAGACCCTGTCTTTATTTGAGCATCTTGAATTATGGGGAATTCTCCACTAAACTGGGAGAATTCTACAACTGCAATGAGAGGTTTTAGCAAAGTTTGGTTCTGCCTAAAAAAATTGCTTCCTGGGATGGAGAAGTGTCAGATATGTCTAATTTCTTCTTATCTTTTCTCAAGACTCCAGGGATGGCCTTGAGGAACCAGAAGTCTCAGATCTGGATGAGGGAGTTTTTCTTCGCACAAACTATAACTACTTCTTATTTAGAATATATATACTTCAGAGTATATATCATTTCAATTCTTTTGTGCCATCATGCCGTAGAGGAGGTGAGAGAGATAAAGTCTTAAGGAAGTGAGAAGCTTTGTGGATTACTCTTTTGATAGCCTTTCCCCCAGTCATCTTAATGAGCAACAAGATCTCAAATGACAGAAATTACCTTGTTCTTCTTTCTGGTCTTCTAGTGTTGCCCCCTTCCCCCCCACACACAACTGCCTTTGTATGTGTGTGCACACATATACATTGCTTTTTGCAAAAGACTTTTACTTTATGTCAGTGACTTTCACTTCATGTTGTGAGAGATTAGCATTCTTTTCTTTCTTAATGATTGTAAATCTTTCTTAAGTAACTTTCTGTTAAAACAAGTAATGTCAAAAATTCCCATTCAAGGGGCTGGAGCGATAGCACAGCAGGTAGGGTGTTTGCCTTGCACACAGCCGACCCGGGTTCAATCTCCAGCATCCCATATGGTCCCCCAAGCACCGCCAGGAGTAATTCCTGAGTGCATAGCCAGGAATAACCCCTGAGCATCGCAGGGTGTGACCCCAAAAAAGCAAAAAAAAAATCCCATTCAAGATTTGAGTCAACATTTCCTTTGAGGGACTTCCTTGGCAGTGATCAGAGCCAAAGCTATACCAGTCATGCCTTTATCTCCCAGATATACATACATAAACATATACACAAGCACTTGTAAAAGGCTATTCAATACAAAAATATTCAAATAACAAATAAAGATGGGAACTTTGAAAGGTGCATTCTATGGGTGTATTTATAAAAATTAAGGGGCATGATTCAGCTCAATGCATTCAGATAGGTGCTATCCTCCAAGGCACACTAAGGGCAAGAAGTAGGTATATGTTATTTGGTAGTAAAACAATTTACAAATGAAACAAAAAATCTATATCAACAGAATTAAGGCCACGAAGGTTGGGTAGGGGAATAAAAGGGTGTAATGGACTGTAGTGGAGGGATAAAATCGAAAGGAAATATATGAGTATGTGTAAATATACTAACCTTTACATAGGCTGTCTTTGGAAGGATAAGCCTGGAGCACTTAACAATGCATAACCCTAGGACTGCATTATTTTCCTGTGATTATTTTGTATGATTTGAATTTTAGTTTTTACTGTGCCACTTTTTAAAAACGTTTTAAAAAGGAAATTGAGAAGATTAACTCATATCTCACACAAGTCTGAAGTTGAATACCGGACACAGAATTTTTAAGTTCTCTTTGTTTTAAGTCATGAGAGAGATGTTATATACAACTAGTTTGGCCATTATTATAGGTTTGTGACTTGATTAGTGGAATGAAACTATCTAGTGACTAATGGGAAAGTGTGAATTGATGTAGATGAAAAGTTCATTCTAAGTATAAATTGAGATTCAGTTCTTTCTTTTTCCTCAGCTACATGAGTCAGCTCAGATTAATTGTTGCTGTCACAAGTAAAATAACATCACTTATCGTTATTCTGCAATAGCATCTGAATCCCTAGCTTATAAGTTGTATTTAGAGTGCATTTGAATGCTTTCAAATTACAGTTATTCTTGTCTATACATATTCTTGATTCCATTTATAATTAATAAATGAAAAAACTGATAAAACTTTTCATGAACTCAAGAATATGTATAAGGACTGGAGAAACAGCTCAAATGGCTAGTGTGCATGATTTTTATTTTTTGCTTTTTGGGTCACACCTGGCGATGCACAGGGGTTACTTCTGGCTCTGTACTCAGGAATTACTTCTGGTTTTGCTCAGGGGACCATAGGGGATGCTGGGAATTGAACCCAGGTCGGCCGAGTGCAAGGCAAACACCCTACCCACTGTGCTATCACTCCAGTCTCAAGTGTGCATGTTTTGATCCCTCAGCACTCCATGGCCATCTGAACACCACCAGGGTGTAGTCTCTGAGCACCTGAGCACCACACCAGGAGTAGTCTCTGAGCATTGCTGGGTGTGGCACCAAAATAAAAGAAATGGTTGAACTGTTCATCAAAGTGCTCATTATTACCTCTCCTCCTCCCACCCCCAACTTTCCTACAGACAAAATATCAAAAATATACACCGAGGTGGGATTTTTGTTTTGCAAATAGAGTCCAAAATAAACTGAAATTTTGAAACTACCTTGATTCAAAGAACTTCAATTTTTAAATATGAGGCAAGGTTATTTCAGGGATTCAGAGTCAGAAAACTGAGTTTCTGTCAAATTAGTTCCCTGACTCACCTAGTTTCTCATATAATGGTATTCATCTTGTGAAACCACTCAAAGGACCAAGTGTATTAGCCAGTGGTTAACTCAAAAATGGTCATGTTCTGTTTTCCATACAATATCTCAGCCTTCTGGGAATGAAAATTAAGGTTTCATTTCAAAGTTCCTTACCAAGTCTGATTTCTGTGCAGTGGTTGAATGTGAGAAATCCATTGCTGCCATTGACAAGAGCAGATCCCCCTCTGAGAACTAACAGACTGAGTCAAACAGGAAGCCTGAGCCACACTCACAGCACACCTTTAAAGCAGACCACACCTTGGAAAGCTGAACTGGACTGAATCCATCCTCGTGTGTACAAGGGCAAAAGCTTGAAACGTGCATATCACTTTTAATAAGTACACACGTAAGCATAACATGACAATTTTATGCTTACATTGTGCTAATTTTATGCATTGATCTATTATTTAGCATCTTGAGTAAGATATAGTTAAGATAGGATCCCTTCATCATGTTTCTTGAAGCTCAGAAGTAAAAGATGTAGAGTTTTGATTAACTTTACTTCCTTTGATCACATTTTATTTGATCAACTAATTCCTTCTCTGTATTTCTTTTGTATGCATCATTTTCTATTGAGAATTGACTTTAAGTAATGGTTTTAAATTAGAAAACAACTTCTAAAACATTATATCCTATCTTTAAGGATTTTTTGTGCCACTTTTAAAAAAAATTTTAGAAGGAAATTAAGAAAGTTTAACTGCTATGGCCAGGACTTCCAGTACTATATTGAATAGGAGTGGCGAAAGTGGGCAACCTTGCCTTGTACCCGATCTTAGAGGGAAGGCTTTCAGGTTTTCCCCATTGAGAATGATACTTGCCGTGGGCTTTTGGTAGATGGCTTTGACTAGATTGAGGAAAGTTCCTTCGATCCCCATTCTGCTGAGAGTTTTCATCATAAACGGTTGCTGAATCTTGTCAAATGCTTTCTTTGCATCTATTGTTATGATCATATGGTTTTAATTATTTCTTTTATTAATGTGATGAATTATGTTGATTGACTTGCAAATGTTAAACCATCCTTGCATCCCTGGGATGAATCCTACTTGGTCATGGTATATGATCTTTTTGATGAGTCGTTGGATTCTATTTGCTAATATTTTGTTGAGGATCTTTGCGTCTGTGTTCATCAGGGATATCAGTCTGTAATTCTCTTTCTTTGTGGAATCTTTGTCTGTTTTTGGTATCAGGGTGATATTTGCTTCATAGAAACTGTTTGGAAGTGTTTTTGATACTTCAATTTCCTGGAAAAGCTTAAAGAGGATTGGGAGTAAATCCTCTTTAAAGGTTTGAAAGAATTCACTAGTAAATCCATCTGGGCCAGGACTTTTGTGCTTGGGGAGACTTTTTATTACCGTTTCAATTTCTTTGATGGTGATAGGTCTGTTCAGGTATTTCAGGGCTTCTTGGTTCAGCCTTGGGAGGCTATAAGAGTCTAAGAATTTATCCATTTCCTTGAGGTTTTCATGTTTCGTGGCATAAAGATTCTCAAAGTAATCTCTGAGGACCCTTTGAATTTCTGTAATTTCTGTTGTAATGTCCCCCTTTTCATTTCTAATTTGGTTTATTAGGGTTTTCTCTCTCCCTTTTTTTGTGAGTCTTGCTAGAGGTTTATTGATCTTGAATATATCCCAAGGATTCAAAAGAGCACAGTAGAAATGACATCTGTACCTATATATTTATTGCATCACTGTTCACCATAGCCAAAATATGGAAACAACCCGAGTGCCCTAAAACAGATGACTGGTTAAAGAAACTTTGGTACATCTACACAATGGAATACTATGCAGCTGTTAGGAGATATGAAGTCATGAAATTTGCTTATAAATGGATAAACATGGAGAGTATCATGCTAAGTGAAATGAATCAGAAAGAGAGGGATAGATATAGAGGGACTGCACTCATTTTTGGAGTGTGAGGTAGCATCACATGAGGCTGATACCCAAGGACAGTAGATACAAAGGCCAGGGGGATGACCCATAGCTGGAAGACTGCTTCATGAGCAGAGGGGAGAAGGCAGATGGAATAGAGAAGGGATCACTAAGAAAATGATGGCTGGAGGAACCAGTTGGGATGGGAGATGCATGCTGAAAGTAGATAATGGACCAAACATGATGACTTCTCAGTGTCTGTGTTGCAAGCTATAATGCCTAAAAGTAGAGAGTGAGTATGGGGAATATTGTCTGCCTTAGAGGCAGGGGGAGGGTGGGAAAGGGGGGGTATACCTGGTATATTGGTGGTGGGGAATGTACTGGTGGAGGGATAGGTGTTTGATCATTGTGAGATTGTAACCCAAACATGAAAGCTTGTAACTGTCTCATGGTGATTCAATCAAATTTTAAAAATTGAAAAAAAAGAAACAGAACCACTGCAGAAAAAAATATAGAGATTTTTTTCACATGGATATTTACTTTTTGCTTAAATTGACTGCATGTGTATGCAAAGCACACAAACTAAATGTAATAGTGACAGAATACATTTAACATCCTAATTTGTGAAAATATCTTAAAGAAATTATGAAGAATATTAAATAAAAAGTAATATATGGAGTAACAAAATAAAAAAAAGAAAGTTAACTTATCTCACACAAGTCTGCTGTGGCAGGGATGGGGGACATTAGGAGTTTGGGTCACATCTGGCGGTGCTCAGAGGTCACTCATGGCAGTGGTCAGGGAATTGTATTTAATATTGGGGACTGAACTGATATTGGCTAAGGTAAGGCTAGTTAGTGCCTTCATGCCTGATATCTCTTTAGTTTCTGAAACCATGTTTTTAATAATATGTTCTTCAAGTGGTAGAAATTTTGCTAAAATAAATAATAGACAAACATCCATAGTTTTGTAAAATTTAATTATTTCTATTTTATCCTTAGACTTTCTGTAAACACAGTACTTTAAAAAGTTGTTCATAATGATTTGTTATAGGCCTTCAGTATTCCAACACCAATCCCACCACCATTATACTTTCCCCCCACCATAGTCTTCAATTTTCCCAACCATCCCTTAAGCCTTCCCCCATAGCAGGCCCTCAATAATTTATTTAACATTACTTGTTCTCAATAATTTGCTAAGAGAAGGATCAAAAAATGTTTCCTTAGAAGAAAATTAGTGAAGATTGTTGCTTCTCACTTTGAAGCCATTGAGTCCTTTTATAAGACACTGAGATTAAGTCTTCTGCATTTATATTTTGTTAATCAAGATTGGATGTCTTCTACGCTACATCCCATCCAATCTGGTGTACTCCTACTGGATTGTCAGTGTTGTAGAGTTTGATATGTCACTCCAGGAAGTCCAGAATTTTAACAGGGTGATACAGCTGGAGTTAAGTTTTTAACTGGGTGGTGGCTTTGGGGTGTGCATGACTGCTGGAACTTCTGGAAGTATAGGGAGATGGGGGGAGGGAGGTAGTCCATCCTGTCACCGTGAAAGCCTGGAGATTTCAGTCACAGAACCCACATACCTGAGTTTTTCAGCAGATTTATTTCTTGGTTGAAGCTCATCCTGTGCAGTTGGGTCCGGCCAGGAACATGGTGGCAATTGTGGAGTATAGGAGCTTTTGGCACTGGGGCTTTGTTTGGGCAGGCCTTAGACTGACACACTCCCCTCTGGGGTGTACCCGGACACTCAGCCTTGAGCAGGTGTCTGGGAGAATCTTAATCCTTAGTTTTTAAAGAGCAGAAGTGTAACTATGGAGAATGCACACAGTGTGTGTATGTGTGTGTGTGTGTGTGTCTGTGTGTTTTAAAGAGTAGGAAGTCTAACTTACTGAGCTGCTCCTTCTCTAATGTGAAGCATTTTGCCATGAGTTGCTAGTGAAATCTAATGAGTAGTCTTACAATGTAAGTCCTTACATTGTGGTTGCCCTTTAGCAATAGTGAGATTCATGCTCACCTCTGTATCTTGCATAGACATATATAAAAAGAAGCAAGTAGAAGTTCGCAGGTCAGAAATTGTCCTTTTGTGATTTCTTCTACACCTTTTTTTAATTGTGAACCATACAGGGATGACAGACTGGGATTTAAAGACATAATAGAGAATATGAGACCTTGCAATGGCTGCATTGAGAGATAAGCTCACAGAAATATATATATATGTATATATAGCAGGTTATTTAATAAAATAATTAATTTCTGAACTTCTATATACAAAAGGGAAATGAAAATCACTCTGTTGAAAGCACTATAATAATCACAGTTTTTTTCTGTAGCAAAAATAGTCTATTTTTATATTGTATATTTTTACTCATGTATGAGTGCAGTGACATTTTCCTTACTGCCTATGAGTCATTAAATGCCTCATCTTGTCATATTACAATAGAACTAAAAGCTATCAACACTAAAATGTATATCAAATTAAGAATTTTGTGTCCACATTCTTCTACTCAGATAAATGTGTATAGACTAAATGGCAAGTTATACATGACCTCATTAGCTTCCAACATCTAGAAAATGTACTGAAATGTGTATTTGCAAATAAAACTAGTGGAAGTCACTCTCACTCATTAAAGGAAAGAGTTTGCTTCATAAACCTACAAAGGCCACGCATATATCTTACCATATTTAATATGGGAAAAATTATCGAACATCAATCTAAAAAAGGGGTTATCTTTTCTAGACTTGTTATCTTCAGCTTCTTATATTGCTTAATTTAAAAATACTTACTTGAAAGCTGTGTCACTTTGTTTTATTATTTTGTTCCTTTTCTCCTCCATACTCAGGAAAACCCTATTTATTTCACAGTATTATCTCTCTCTCCTCTCTCTTTCTCTCTCTCATAGTGAGGACAAGCCCAGGCCTTCAAACATGCAAGATACATGTTCTTCTACTAAACTATATTTCTGACTCAGGCCCTTCATTCTTAATTCTTAATTTAAGTTTTTAATTTTGCCTATAAATACTTGTATTTTCCCCCTTTTTCCTTTATTATTTAATGTTTTGGCTTCTTCAATTTAGTAGTATTATCCCGGTCTATTTCTTATCATGTTTTAAAATGCAAGTACAGACACAGTTTTAAAGCTGCAGTTATTCTTCAAGTGTTTTGAAACTGAATCAAATGGTGCATTTCTTGTGCTTTCTGACTTTGTCATTTCTATAATACATACTACAGCAACACTGTAGGATGGAAGAAGGCTGAGATCACAGCTTCAAACATTGAGAGTCGCAGAGAACAGCCTGCTGCAATCTGTATGTGGTTCCATGGCAAAAGTTGTCAGAGCTTATTTGATTGCTACTTCTAGGTACACGGAGTCTCTCTTCAAACAACCACAGGACTCATTGCTTTTATTAATCTGTCTCTGTGGCCAGATTCATAGCTTCTGAGTAAGAAAATATTATCTGAGCAAATATTTAAGCAGAGTTCTCTACACTGTTATAATTTATTAAAGCATGGGATTCACTTGGCTTCTTCTGAAGTAAAGTGAAATGCTCCAAATCAACACCCTCTGCAGTTTCCCTGGCTTCCTTCCCCTACCCACAGCAGAAAGAGCAGGGGATTCTTAAGAAGAAAGGTTTTATGGAGCAGAATCCTCCTCTCTTCTTTATGCACCTCTCCCAGAACTTTGGTCTGTGTCAGGAAAGCACTGTGGCTGAATTGAACAAAATAAAAGATATCTCTGTGTATCTTATGGGCAGTGGGTAAAGTAAGTGATATCCTTGGACCTATTGCTGAAGCATGTTCTTTGAATTGAGCCATTAAATATTTTTTCCCTTGTGTTCCTTTCTTAGCGGCAGAAATTTTCAATTGTTTGGTGGGATTAGAAATCATACAGCTGAGACTGGAGTGATAGCACAGCAGGTAGGGCGTTTGCCTTGCACGCGGCCAACCCCGGTTCAAATCCCAGCATCCCATATGGCCCCCTGAGCACTTCCAGGAGTAATTCCTGAGTGCAGAGCTAGGAGTAACCCGTGTGCATCGCCAGGTGTGACCCAAAAAGCAAAAAAAAAAAAAAAGAAAGAAAGAAATCATACAGCTGTCTTGTGAGATACTATGACCCCTATCCCAATGAATTAAGAGTGTCTTACCCTGCCCTCTTCAGCTTTGTTTGCCTGTCCTTATTCCATCACTGAAAGTACACACTATGAAAAGCAGTAGGTAATGTGACTATTAAGAAAAAGTGACACATTGAAAGAATTGATCTGAATGAATAGCATTGGTATTTAATAAATAATATACTGGAACAATTTAGTACAAAAGAACTTAGAAGAGGATTAGCCCAAAGCTAATATTTTCAAGGATATTAGAGATCTTGTTTTTTTCCCCTGGTGTATGTTATATTGGAATGAAGAATTTTAGAAAATATTCTATTTAACCTAAAGAGTAGTTGTATTAGAAGCAGTGTTTTTCAGCAAGTGCTGTTCATGTTGATAAGTGCATGGTACATTTATGGAGGCACACAGGGAGGAAAAGAAAGGGGAGGAAGAAATGCTAGTCAGCATATGAAGAGTTGGGAATGAATGAAATGGAAAATTGTTGAAACTCCTATTTGATTCAATCTAGGAATGGGAAATTTGGAGCCAGTAACCCAGATTTTCAGATTCCTTTTATCTTAAGAACTGTGCACCCTTCAAGGATATACAAGGCACTGGTTGGAATCTACAAGAAAAAAAACATCAAAACTGGGGCAATGAAATGAACAGAAATTTTCTCAAGGAAGAAATACGAATGGCAAAAAGGCACATGAAAAAATGCTCTTCATCACTAATCACCAGAGAGATGCAGATCAAAACAACCATGAGATACCACCTCACACCACAGAGACTGGCACACATCCAAAAGAACAAAAGCAACCACTGTTGACACGGATGTGCGGAGAAAGGGACCCTCTTACACTGCTGGTGGGAATGCCAACTGGTTCAGCCCTTTTGGAAAACAGTATGGACGCTTCTCAAAAATTAGAAATTGAGCTCCCATTTGACCCAGCAATACCACGCCTGGGAATATATCCCGGAGAGGCAAAAAAGTATAGTCGAAATGACATCTGCACTCAAATGTTCATTGCAGCTCTGTTTACGATAGCCAGAATCTGGAAAAAACCTGAGTGCCCTAGAACTGATTAAAGAAACTTTGGCACATCTACATAATGGAATACTATGCTGCTGTTAGAAAAGATGAAGTCATGACCTTTGCATATAAGTGGATCAACATGGAAAGTATCATGCTAAGTCAAATGAGTCAGAAAGAGAGAGACAGACATGGAAAGATTGCATTCATCTGTGGAATATAAAATAACAGAAGAGGAGACTAACACCAACACCCAAGAATAGTAGAGATAAGTACCAGGAAGTTGGCTTCAAGGCTTGGAAGCTGGCCTCACACACTGGAGGAAGGGGCAGCTCACACAGAGAAGGGAACACCAGGTAAAGTGTGGTTTGAGGATCCGCACAAGATGGGAGATGCACACTGAAAATAGAATATAGACCAAACACGATGGCCACGCAGTGCCTCTGTTGCAAACCACAGCACCCAAAAGGAGAGAGATCAAAAGGGAATGCCCTGCCACAAAGGTGGGGTGGGGTGAGGGGGATAGGGTGGGAGGGTGGGAGGGATACTGGGAACACTGGTGGAGGGGACTGGGCACTGGTGGAGGGATGTAAACAAAATGCAATCATGAAATCTCATAAGTTTGTAACTGTAACTCATGGTGATTCACTAATAAAAAAAAGAAAAACAAACAAACAAACAAACAAAAAAGAACTGTGCACCTTCAGCAGAATTTAGGGTTCAAGATGGAAACATCTGAAATATGGTGGTGGGAAGGTGTAATGGTGATGGGATTGGTGTTCGAATATTAAATATAATAAAATATTGTGAACTACTTTATATTTTATAGAATAAAAAATTTTAAAAAGAACTGTGTCCCTTACATATTTTATAACCAAGCTCACTATAAAATGAGTGCTATCAGCTCTTCTCAGCTTATTCTCAGGTTTTATTAACGCTTTGTGGAATAAAGTTCTGCTGTCCTAGTCTCAGTTTTCACAGAATCAACACTATCAATGTTGCTAGCAGGCAGACAAATCAGTCTATTATTTAATAACTTCAATAAACATTGGAGAATATTAATGTAATATATTGCTTAAGAATCTATTGGAATTGAGTAATGGGGATTTTTTCCCAATATATTTACTGAGGGACAATTGAAATTTATTATTTTAGATCACAAAGTTTTATTCGGAATTATTGATAAAACTACAACTTTCATCTTATATCTATTTTTATATTATATTTTTAAAACGACATTATGTTAAGAAAAAATCAGCGAGTCCTATCTTGTTATTTCTTTATCACAAAGAAGAGAGAAGTAAAACCTGTATTTAAAAGGCTGCAGAACATTGTGCATTTAAAGTACTCAGCAAGTTATTCCCTAAAGCACTCCATATGATATGTAAATCTTTTGATCTTGCACAAGATGCATGAATACTATAAAGAATAATGAGTACAAGCTTGAAAAATACAATATTGACTGTCAATGCAGTGCACTTAGCCACAATTATTATTTGCATGGCTTTTGCAATATAACTAGAGGGGATACTTCTGTGATGATGTTAAGCGCATTGCAGTGCTGGCTAAAGAAGATTTAATTTTATAAGAAAGACTTCTTTTTCCCTTTCTCCTTTCACTAGTTATTCTATTCTCAAAACCGTTTTCTCAAAATAGAAAGAATCTCTGGGAAAGGTTGGAATCAACTAGAATTTGAGAAGAGAAGCCTTGCACCCCGTTGTTATTAATTACCATATGATGGATAAAATAACTTGGCTTTTAAAAGTATTAGTGTATGATGCCCTACAGAAAGAATATTTAAGTTATGGTAAGCAGCTCCTTATACAAATATTTTCTTTAAAATTTAGTTTAGCAATCTGAGTGATATATTGTCAAGATTTGTTTGCATAGTTTTATTGACATTCCCATTTTAGAATCTACAAGTTCTGTTCAACAGGATTTATATGAGACAAATAAGGCACAATCTTTTTTAATATTTGACTTAAACATTTGATAATTAAATTCACTTGGTTTTAGTCAAAGGAGATATTTTGTTATTGTGATTGGTTGTGTTTACAGTGTGATAAGTGCTGGTTAACTTGGGCCTAAAAATTCAGAGCTGTTAGCTAAAGAAGGGTCACTGGGAGAGGCATTGTGCTACATGCTTTGGGAATAAATGGTCAACGAATGGGAAGAAAGAAAAATAGATTTTCATAATGTTGAGAATGTTCCATATCTAGATAGGGTTTGGACTACAGAAGAAGATGCATTTCTCAAAACTAAATTGAATGGTAGCACTGTCGTAGCACTGTTATCCCGTTGTTCATTGATTTGCTTGAGTGGGCACCAGTAACGTCTCCATTGTGAGGCTTTTTACTGTTTTTGGCATATCAAATATGCCATGGGTAACTTGCCAGGCTCTGCTGTGCGGGCAGGATAACTCTTGGTAGTATCCTGTAGTAGCTTGCCGGGCTCTCCAAGAGGGAGGGAGAATTTGAACCTGGGTCAGCCATGTGTAAGGCAAATGCCCTACTCACTGTGCTATTGCTCCAATCCAAATTGAATGGTAAACAATACCATTCAATACTTAATAGATATTAAGTATCAATAAACAAATATTGAACTCTACTGTATGCTGAATTGTCTCTGAATTTAATATAATAATCTCTGAAACATACTTTTTAAAATGCTAAAATAGTATGAGGGATATATAAATAGATAGATATAAAGTAAATATAGAGACATGCTAACAGTGGGATCCAGGTGGTAGGTACAAAACATTTACTGTATAATCCTTTAAACATTTTTCTGTTATTGAGATTTTCAAAAGGAAAAAATATGGGAAGATATATATGAGTATCTTTCACTACTGGAGACTATACATTCTCCCTTTGCATTTAATATTTTGAATAAAGATTATGCAAATTGAGACATCCTTTCATTTAACTCACTTATTTAAAGTATAATGGCAAATAAGACTATCAATAATATTCATATCTAATATATATCACTGTACATTGTATCACTGTTATTGTGTTGCTCATAGATTTGCTCGAGTGAGCACCAGTAACGTCTACATTGTGAGACTTGTTGTTACTGTTTTTTGGCATATCGAAAACACCACAGGGAGCTTGCCAGGCTCTGCCGTGTGGGCAGGTAGCTTGCTGGGCTCTCTGAGAGGGGCAGAGGAATCAAACCCTACCTGCTGTGCTATCATTCCAGCCCGATATAATATAATATATTACAAATAATATATTATAAAATAATAAATAAAATAATATAATAACATATAGTAAATTTAAATGCAGAAGTATTCAGCCCTCCAGACCAATAGTTTTAAACTTGGCCAGTTGTCTGAAATACAAGCGGGAACTTATAAAAATATAGATTTCATGGTCTGATTCAGATTTTCTAATAATATAATAATAAATCACACACATGAAAAAAACACTTCCTTGTTTTTTTTATTTTATTTATTTTTTAATTAGTGAATCACCATGAGGGTACAGTTACAGATTTATACATTTTCGTGCTCATGTTTCCCTCATACAATGTTCAAGAACCCATCCCTTCACCAGTGCCCATTCTCTACCACCAATAAACCCAGCATCCCTCCCCACCCCCAATCCCATCTCCCCCCACCCCACCCTGCCACTGTGGCAGGGCATTCCCCTTTGTTCTCTCTCTCTCTCTCTCTCTAATTAGGTGTTGTGGTTTGCAATAGGGATGTTGAGTGGCCATTGTGTTCAGTCTCTAGTCTACATTCAGCACGCATCACCCTTCCCCCGAGTGGCCTCCAACCGCATTTTACTTTGTGTTCCCTTCTCTATCTGAGCTGCTCTCTCCCCAGAATGTGAGGCCAGCTTCCAAGCCATGGAGTCAACCTCCAGGTACTTATTTCTACTATTCTTGGATGTTATTCTCCTACTCTGTTATTCTATATTCCACAGATGAATGCAATCTTTCTATGTCTGTTGCTCTATTTCTGACTCATTTCACTTAGCATGATACTTTCCATGCTGATCCACTTATATGCAAACTTCATGACCTCATTTTTTCTTACAGTTGCATAGTATTCCATTGTATAGATGTACCAAAGTTTCTTCAACCAGTCATCTGTTCTAGGGCATTCGGTTTTTTCCAGATTCTGGCTATTGTAAACAGTGCTGCGATGAACATATAAGTACAGATGTCATTTCAACTATACTTTTTTGCTTCTCTGGGATATATTCCCAGCAGTGGTATTGCTGGGTCAAATGGGAGCTCAATTTCTAATTTTTTGAGAATTGTCCATATTGTTTTTCAAAAGGGCTGAACCAGTCCTCATTCCCACCAGCAGTGTAGAAGGGTTCCTTTCTCCCCACATCCTCTCCAACAGCGGCTGCTTTTGTTCATTTGGATGTGACTTCCTTGGTTTTCAAAATATACTTAAAAGCATCTCTGGTTCAAAAAGTAACATGTTAGTTAAGTAAAGAAATGGTTGATATTGATATGTTCAAGAGAAGATATTAACTTATTGATATCACATCTAACATTCAATTACTGGTGTCCACTTGAGCAAATCGATGAGCAATGGGATGACAGTGATACAGTGATACCCACTGGTACACAGGTTGTTCCCTACAATGCTCAGTCATTGAACTTACGTTGCTAGGAATCAAACCCCAGCCACCTGCATACAAAGCACTCAGTTGTCTAAGCTATCTTTTGGCTCCCAAACATTGAATTTTTAGTTAAAATAATATCAGACTCAGGGGCAGAGCTATAGTACAGCTGGTTGAGCTTTTGCATTGCACATAGCTGACCTGGATTCGATCCTAGGAATTCCAGATGGTTCCGTGGGCCGCATCAGGTGTGATCCCCGAGTTCAGAGCCAGGTGTAAGTCCTGAGCACCTCCAGGTAAGAACACAACACAGAACAAATAATCAGGCTCAGAAACCCCATTTAATTGTCCTTACTCTTCATAATATTAATTTTGTTTGTAATTTGGTTAAGTTAAAATTGACTTTCTCATATAACATCATCATCATCATCATCATCATCCCACTTATTGTTAAATTTCTCGAGCGGTCTCAGTAACGTCTCCATTTGTCCTAGCCCTGAGATTTTAGAAGCCTCTCTTTACTTGTCCTTCCCAATGATGCCGCATTGGAGGCTTTTTCAGGGTCAGGGGAATGAGACCTGTAAGATATCATTGCTTTGTCCTTTCTCCCTTGCCACAGAGTTTGGGCTTATCTGGTAATAATCTAAACAATTCTAGACTACATTGATATGTCCTGCTCCCCTTGTCACTAGGAGCTTAGGAATATCAGTCACGCCCATCAAGGTGCTCCCAAGTCACTCCCACTCCTTTCTCTATATGTAATCACTTCTATGCTCTCTGCCCCAACCAGTTTATCAGCTCTTCTCCTAATCAAACTCTGTTAATTTGTAAGGTCAGACCTTGCTAGGACAGTGAGTATTGTAAGTTAACATTGCCTTTCTCCTCTCCTTATATCTTTTGAATAGTTTACTTTAAAACAATGTCCTTTTTGTATGGACAAAGAAAGACAGTTGTTAATATGCTTTGATAACATGGTATTTAATTGGCTTCAAATATTATTCATTCCAGGACATCTGCTTTCTCGACTTAAGCCTCAGCTGCCCTTACTTCCTAGCACCCCCAAAAGCAGGGTCCCAACGAGGGACGAGATGGACCCAGGGCAAGCAGTGAGTTATGTGCTACCCTGGCATCGAGGTGGGCCTGGCCAAAGTGCCTAATGCTTAACTATATGTTAAGAGCTTGGTCATGGACATGTCATGTCATGATCCAAAAGCAACGACGAGACTAGAACCCTGCTAGGGATAGAAAAGACTAATCTGGCCTGAGCACTGTAGTCTGAGATCAAGATGACCCCAGGAGAGCAATTCTATAAGCTTAATGCATCCCTTGCTATGTCCATACAGAATGATTAATATTATGAATGCTTATATGTTAATTGGACAAGGAGAGGAGAAACACACCCATAGGATTCCGCTCTTGGGTAGGTGTCCTGCTGAAAGAGAATCTGTCCTAGAAGAAGCAACCCCTGAGGGAAAGAACTTTACCCCTATTTATTGTGACCACACCTATGTGTAAGCCCCAACCCTTCATTCTTTGGGATTTAACTAGGCTGAAAAAGTGGGCTGGCGGCCTGCCAGTCCCAGTACCAGATCTGGAGAAGCCAGATCAAGATCCATATCCAGAGGAGAAGGAGAATGAAGTTACATGGGGGAGGAAGAAGCAGGAGGAGAATCAGAGGAGAATGGAGATGGGAATGGAATAAACTGCAACTGAGACCAACCAGCCTGGCTCTGTTCCTTCCTTCGCCTGCCTCATCATCGCCATCTGCTTCCCTGAGGTGGGGGAAGCGGCTGGAGACTACCGAACATGGGCGGCGGGAGAGACAGAGCTCCACTGCCCTGTGCCCAGTGCCCGGTGCGGTGAGGTGCTCCCCTCCTCACCCCTCCCTTTTCCTTCTTTTTGTGTTTTTACACAAGACCCAGCATTGTTACTGGTTTTGGCATATGAATACTCCATGGAGAGTTTGTGAGGCTCTCCCATGTGGGCAGAAAACTCTCAGTAGCTTGCCAGGTTCTCCCAGATGGAGAAGTAGGCAATAAGATGCCGCATGGCCCAGTCTTGATCCAAGCAGGCTTGGAGGTCTCAGCCCCGGTCCCACACACCTGGGTTTTTCTATCGGTACCTTCATGTGTAAGGCTCGTCCAAACATGTGGAGAGGGGCTTTGAGCATGGCTGTGGCTAGGCTCTGGAGGTCTTCAGCTGAGGGAGCTCTGCTCGGGGCAGGGAGAGAAACTGAAGCCCACCCCATCCAAAGGGCCCCGGGGAAGACAGCCAGGTATGCGGGCAAGAAACTCACTTGACTTTCTCATATAAGCAAAAGATAACAGTTCAGTCACTGTAAACAATATTTTCAGTAACTTAAGTTTTTTAACTTTTTAGCTTTGTTAGAAGAAGAAATTTTAATTACAAAAACGTTTTAGGTTTTAGATAAAACTTTTATTTACTCATTTTTAACCTTAGATTGAGTAAAAAGTGTAAGCATTATGTTTAATGGAGGGTAGGAGATGAGTAGAGGAATGTCTCTCAAATCCTGTTCAGAAGCCCAGGACCCCACTGTTGATTTTTCAGCCAACTAGGTCAGTGGTTCAATCCAAGGGCACAAGGAAGTGATACTGGTCAGGCCTTTCAGTGCTAAGAGTTTCCCAAGCTATCCTGTAGTTCTTAGGCACCTCCTGGGCCACATCCAGTGATGCTTAGGAGTGGCTCTGCCTGCTGATACTCAGTGGCCAACTGTGTGGTACCAAGGATTGAATCTGAGTCAGGTATATGCTCAGGATGCATCTTATACTCTGACTAACTTCTAGTCCTATACTTATTTTTAAATGTCTGAAATACAGATCATACACACAGTAATAAATGAATATATAGTATATTTGTGGAATTGAAAGTTTTTAAGGAGAAGTGGTAATTAGTGGAGAATATAAAAAGTCTCATTAGAAGGGTAATAAAAAATTGGAAAAATCACTGCACTCAGGTTATAAAAGGATTTTGAAAATGTTTGTCAAAGTTGAAATTGTTACAAAACAGAAAGGAATTAAGGTAAACCTTTGATATCTTGGTTTGCTTATTTTTGCTATCTTATCCCAAATGATAAGTTAGTTAATTGTCTCTACCCAAGTGGAACTTAGTACAAATCTGGGATCCTGAGCTTGAATACAAGGTCTGGAATAGGATTAGTACATTAAATATTCATATTATTCAAGTAAGAACTTACCAACATTAAATTAAATGTTTTAAATTAAAAACCTTCACTCTCCATTAAAAAAATTCGGTATTTTCTACCAATGACTTGTTTCTTATAAATTATTCCATTTAAAAACTATATATTGGTTTCCCTTTCAACAAGATAAACCTTCTGAGCCTTTTCGCTCTCTATTTTATACACTATTATATATCATTGTAATATTTAAGCATTTAAAAAAAAATTCTCCAGGACCTAGCAGTATAGTTTTATTTAAGAGAACAGAGACTAGTGGATAAGTTGCTCAATGCAATTTTGAAGAAGAAAAAGAACTAATTCTGAGGATTCCAACAAAGACAATTTATTTATTTATTTTTTTCATCATTGCTTATTATTTGATAAAATCCAGTGAATATTGTTAGTATAAAGTCTTTTCAGTCAGTCTGTTATTATCTGTGGGCTAGCTCAGTAACTTACCCTCCAAGACTCAAGGAATTTCTTTCAAGATCAAATATTCAGATATGGCACCTTCACTGTCACTGTCACTGTCATCCCATTGCTCATCGATTTGTTCGAGCGGGCACCAGTCTCATTGTGAGACTTATTGTTACTGTTTTTGGCATATCATATACGCCACCGGTAGCTTGCCAGGTTCTGCTGTGCAGGCTCGATACTCTCAGTAGCTTGTCAGGCTCTCCAACAGGGGCGGAGGAATCAAACATGGGTCGGCCGCATGAAATGCGAACGTCCTACCACTGCGTTATTGCTCCAGCTCAAATAGCACCTTATTTTTTAAAAAATTTTTATACTGTGGTTTTCAGAGCTAGAAGGTGCTGACATAAGGCAAGCCCAAATATAATTTTCTTTATTCACAAAAGTATTTTTTATTTCCTTTTCATTTGATGACATACTAGGTAAGAGGGTAGAGCAGAAAACACAATACTTTTCCATATTCTGAAAAGACAGGCTTTCATTTTACCTTTAAATGGCCCAAGAGAGGGGAGAAACTCCAAACAATAATAGTTAATTTTTTGTTGAAATATTGAATGTAATCAAAGTAAAGTAAAATTTATCAGTTACACAGGCAGGGTGAGGGGCTGGGGAGGTGGGGGGTGGGGTGGAATTATACTGTGATTCTTGGTGGTGGAATATGTGCACTGGTGAAGGGATGGGTGTTCAAGCATTGTATAACTGAGATTTAAACCTGAAAGCTTTGTAACTTTCCACATGGTGATTCAATTAAAGAATAAATAAAAAATATGTAATATAATGAAAAAAATGAATAAATAAATAAATGGCCCAAGAGAGATTTTGTGTGTGTGTGTGTGTGTGTGTGTGAAGACTACCAAAACTCCTCTTTCACTGTTAAGTCAGGCCATTTTTGTTGCTTGGAGAAACTTTTTGTCATTCAAAATCTAAAAGGTTAAACTAAAGTATGAATGTCTAAGCAAACTTTTAGTTACATGGCTCATGCACTCAGGAATTACTCCTAGCGGTGCTTGGGGGACCATATGGGATGCTGGGAATTGAACCCAGGTTGGCCACGTGCAAGGCAAACGCCCTACCTGCTGTGCTATCTCTCCAGCCCCTCCCCCCCCGCCAAATCTCTTTTTTAAATGCAGAATTTGAAAACTTTCTCCAGCCACAAATAATAACAAAGTTATGTAGGTATGAAAAATAGTTAATAAAACAATAATTAGCATTGAGGCCAAAACCTCTGGGAAGGCTATATTTGATGACAGACTATATTACTTACCTCAGAAGGTCCATCCCCCCAAAATCTTAGTAAGTTAATGACAATTGCTTCTAGCAAAAGAATGAAAATATAGGCAGAGAATATTTAACGCAAAAATGTCAATATTAACATTACCTCTTCAGACTTTTGTCACCCTATGAAAGACTAAATTGTACATTTGTGTTCTGGGATCACTCCTGGCAGGAGTCAGGGCCAGGGGGACCATACAAGGTGCCTGGGACCGAACACAGATCACCTGCAACACCTTTATTTTAGGAGTGTGTGTGTGTTGGGTGGGGGAGACACATGTAGACACAGTAATAGTGCTCAAGGATTACTTCTGGCTCTGCACTCAGGGATCACTTCTGGTGGTGCTCGGGAGACCACATGAGAGATCAAACCCAGGTCTGCTGCATGCTAGACAAACATGCTATCTGCTGTACTATCACTTCAAACCCTGAGGAAGAGTGTGAGGTTTCCAGTTGTGATGAGAATCCAGTGCGTGTGTATGTGCATACATGCATCTGCATAGGAGGTAGAGGTGGGAGTGAGAAAGTGGGGCAGCCATAACACCATTCAAACTGTGAGGAACAAAAATCAGAGAGAATAAAAATTGCTTCCCTCCTTCTTGCTGGACAGAGACATTGGCTGCCTCTGGTCTTTACACTAGGATATACACTATGCAGTTGTCTGGATCTTCAGCTTATTGATGGCAGATAGTAGGGCTTTTCATCCTGATATAATCAGATGAACCAAATCCTAATCAAGCTTTTACTATAATCAGGGTGGTGGCAGAATTCTACCCCACAACCTCATTCAGGAATCTGTCTTTTGTTTCTGTCGTTGTTAAGGCATTGTCTTTACCTGAATAATCAGTGATGACTTTGTTCCTCAGAGCATAGACACAATCATATACACATCCTGGCCTATGGGAATGGAAAAAGTTATACAGTGGACTGAACTTGTAAGCCAGAACTCCCCACATTTCACACATCTCGTTAGCCTGAACTTAGTCACATGGGCACGTCCAGCTACAAAGGAGGCTGGAAAATGTGCTTTCTGGCTGGGCATCCATACACACACACTGTGGAAGGAAGGGAGAGCATATTTTCATGAATGACCAGATGCTTGCTGGTCATTATGTGAGACATTTGGATGGAAACCTTATAATGCTTAATTTGGAAACATTGGCTTCAAAATGCAGAACACAGATTAAAAATGGTTAAAATGTACTGAAGATCATACTGCAGAATAAGAAAAATAGAAGGCAGTTTATTCCAAATGGATATTTTGGGAGAAGCAGTAATGCAGAAAGATAGTAAAAGGCCCAGAGCTTAAACAAACACATTTAAATAGGAGGTGATGTGTTGCAAGACAAATGAAAGTCAGTTGATTTACCATGCCTCTATCCAAATGAAAATAAGGTCACCCCTGATTCTGAGAAGTTCACATAGGAAAGGGAAAGAATTCTAATTAGGATTAAGAACATTATCTCTCTCCAAATGTCTGCAAGGATAGAATACTGGTTCTGTCTTTGGCTATACCTATAATTTTGCAATATGACTTTTTTTTTAAAGGAGGAGACAATTTGGTAAACTGATAACTAATTTAGATAATACTAATTGTATTGGGAGAAAGATGATTAGAAGAGTTATAAAGAAAACCCCAAGTGTGCTCTGCATGGAATATTATTGAAAACATGAATATTGTGTAAAGCTATTATCCCTTCCACACAAAAAAAAATAAATGATTCTTGGATGTGCTTATGTTATACAAAACAGAAAAGGAAGAGTTGCACTAATGTTTTCTTATTATTGTATATTCTGGATTATCTCTATAATTTCCTTCTATAAATGGTGCTTGTTTGTATACTGACATGTAATCTAATCTATATCATCAATTTGGTTTATAATTACAAACTGTATTTTGCATGTGAATTACCACTACCAATTTACTTCCTTCTCAATTAAATGCAAATAGTCTTGGATATTAGGTAAGGCATCTTTATTTTAGTTAGGCATGCAATTTGTTGCTTTGGATCATTGTAAAACTTATATCCCTTCCTGTAGTATGTAGTAATGGCACTGGATCAGTTTTTGGTGGACTAGTCAAATACTTGCATATGAGTTTACATGAACATCACATGCTAGTCTTTTACAAGTATGGTGTTCTTTATGGAAGATCTTTTGTATTATTTGAACAAATTATATTTTCTTTGTGGCCATGTCAAGTAAATAAGAAAGACAAAATAACTATCTCATGAAAACCTAATCAAACAAAAGGCATGTCTTCTACAAGATGCAACAAACATGCTTCCTTTTTTGGTTTTGGGTCATATATGGGGTGCTCAGGACTTATCTTGGCTCTGCACTCAGGGATAATTCCTGTTTCAGGAGACCATATGGCATCCTGGGGATTGAGCCTGCATCAGTGCATGCAAGGCAGATGCCCTCTTCACTCTATTATTGCTCTAGCCCTCATATTTTCATTTCTGAAATCCATGTCAAACGACCCCTCTAAATTTGCTATTTTCTGTCTATTCCCTCTCCACTTTTCTTCTTCTTGTTTAATGCTATGAAATGATGTGCTTTGTGGATCACATCTCTTGAGATCCATTGCTGGTAGAATTATGATTAGATTTGGCCACACCTTGGAGATTCAGGTGAGAAGTAAAGGTTTGAGATTGTTCTTGCCGGTCATCTTCTCTGCTTTATTCCTGCTCCCTTTTTGACTGAATCTCCTACTGTATGATTCTTTGCCCTTTCATCTTTCATGGCTCCTGTAGTATGATTTATTCTCCTTATTTCTTCATTTTAGAGGTGATAATACCTTCTCACTGTAGCTGGTGCCTGGGCATCCCATCATTTGTTATATTTAAAAAATACCATCATCATCATCATCTCGTTGATCGTCGAATTTCTCCAGCAGTCCCAGTAATGTCTTCATTCATCTTAGCCCTGAAATTTTAGAAGCCTCTCTTTACTCATCTTTCCCAATGATGCTGTATTGGAGGCTCTTTCAGGGCCAGGGAATGAGACCCAACATTGTTACTGGTTTTGGCATATGAATACACCATGGGGAGTTTGCGAGGCTCTTTCATGTGGGCAGGAAACTCGGTAGCTTGCCAGGTTCTCCCACATGGAGAAGTAGGCTATAAGATGTCGCACAGCCGCGACCAAGGGAGCTTGGTTTTAAGTCTCTGGATGTTGGCTGTTGGTGGGATTACACGGCACCGGGGGCATTCCCTGGGTGTGACTGCCTAGATATCGGAAAATGGGAAATCTGGGTGGAAGAGGCCCAGTCCTGATCCAAGCAGGCTTGGAGGTCTCAGCCCCAGGTCCCACACACAAATATTTTTTTTTTCTTTTTGTGTCACACTCAATGATGCTCAGGGGTTCCTCCTGGCTCTGCACTAAGAAATGACTCCTGGCGGTGCTCAGGGGACCATATGGGATGCTGGGAATTGAACCCGGATTGGCCATACATATGCAAGGCAAATACCCTACCCGCTGTGCTATCGCTCCAGCCCCCTAAATATTTATTTTGTTTGAACTACTTTGATGAATTGTTCCCTGCCACAACCATGACAGGGAAGGTAGCCAATAAATCTTTGTGTTAATCTATGTTCAACAGATTCCAGAAAAGTTATATAAGCTATCTCTGATTTACTTTCATTATTTTTCTTTCCAACAATCATTGCCTCAACACTACCTTGTGAAAGTCACCAATGATGTTAATAACAATGCAACAGTCAGTTCTTAGCTGTCATGTAATTCAGTATTTCAACAACATTGAACAGTCTTCCTTCTTGAATTTCTTCTTCTTCCTTTTTCTTTTTGGTCACATTTGGCAGTCCTCAAAGATTACTCTGAGGTCTGCACTCAAGAATCACTCTTGGTAATGCTCAGGGGACCGTGTAGGATGCTGGGGACCAACCCCAGGTTGGCTGACTGCAAGGCAAGCACCCGACCTGCTGTACTATCTCTTCAACCTGAATTTCTTTTTTTTTTCTTTCATTTTCTTCTTTTTTTTTAACTAGGCTTCTCAGACATCATTCTCTACTTTTCCTACACCTCATTTTCCTGTCTTTCTCCTTTGCTGCTTCCTCATTTGAACCTGGATAGTATTTACCAATTCTGCTTCCTATTTTCCATGAACCCTTAGACAGCCATTCTGAATCTTTGTCACAATTTGGAGGGATCATGGATAACACTTCCAGGTATGAGCCCTACAATCCTCCAGTTTGCCATTCTCCACATTGTTTTCCTTCCTTCTCTCATAATGCAAATGCTCATGATGATCTTGGACACCATTTGTTGAAGCTAGAGGAGCCACAAATAGAAGAGTTACTGGCCAATAGGGAAAACCCATGTAATAAAAACTATTAGCATTAAGTTCAACCATTACTTATTTTTGGTTTGTTTGCTCCAAGCAGGTATTTTCTGCTCATTATGTTTCCTTCCCACCAACACTGAATGAGTTCAGAGATCAATCTTTGAATCTCTTCTCTTTATATGCTCTTCCCTTTGTGATCTTATTCTGTCTCATGCTTTTATTTTTTATTTATTTTTAATTTAATTTATTTTATTTTATTGAATCACCATGTGGAAAGTTACAAAGCTTTCAGGCTTATGTCTCAGTTATACAATGCTCGAACACCAAATCCCTTCACCAGTGCAAATATTCCACCACCAAAAACCCCAGTATACCTCTCACCCCCTACCCCCCCACCCCCACCTGCATAGCTGATAAATTTCACTTCACTTTCTTTTTACCTTGATTACATTCCATATTTCAACATAAAACTCACTATTGTTGGAGTTTCCCCCAAAAAAACAGCCCTGCCGACAAGGAAGCATTTGATAATTAGTTTTCCATTGCTGAGAATGAAGAGATATGAAATTGCACAGCCACGGTAGTGGCCGCATGGTTTGGGAGTTCTGTATTTTAGTATTTTAGTAATACTAAAGTCCAGGGAGATTTATATTAGAAATTGCATCATTTCCCTTCCTGGGTCAGCATGGGGCTATGGCTTAGTTCACAGTCTAGAGATATTTCTGTGAGCAGGTGCTGGTACCAAAACTAGTCTAGCTTGCCTCTGGATCATGGTCGATCAGCATCAGAGCGACCGCACAAACGTGTGGCCACCCAGGTCGCATCTCGGCGAAGAGCCTGTCTTGTGCTTTTAAATAACAGATTTTATTGTTCTTATCCTTCCCTTCTCTCAAACTTAAGCGCCACATCTGATGAGCTAATTAATTCCATTGACTGCACCTTCAAAAGACAGTAAATAACTGTAACCTTCTCACAATTCCACAGTGAATATTCTGATCTAAAATCTGTACCTAAAGTATTACACTTCTCTCTTATTAGTTTTCCTGCTTTTGCCCTGCCCGTTCCAGTCTGTTCTTAACCTGGTTACAAAAAATGACTCATAGTCACTTCAAAATATTGTAGGCTGTCATTCCTGAGAAAAAACAAACAAACCAAACCCCAGAAACAAAACCCTGCACCCAGTTATCACAAAAACTTGAGTCCTACAATGGCTTCTAAGATCCCCTGTGATGGCCCCAGCTAACTCTTTGATTTCATTTTCTACAGATTTCTACCTAAACATCCTTGTGACACTAACTTTGATGCCATTCTTCTTGCACATGTCCACGTCAGAGCCTTTCTTCTTCCTGTTTCTTTCTGCAAATGGTCCTGGAACCTGTACCCATCACCTCCTCAATTTAGCAACTTGTCAATGATGTTTTCATGGCCAAATTGCTTAAAAAGCAATGCCACTACATACACTTACTCCTATCTGTTCTCAATAGCACTTGTCACAATCATGTTGTTTATTTGACTAAATCAAATATTCTTTGGTCTTTCTTCCCAGGACTTAGTTCAATGCAGATTGGGATTTTAATTTTGTTCATTCTTCTATTTTAGCACCTAGAGACTGGCACACATAGTAGCACTTGAAAAATATTATGGAATGAATGAATGGGTTGATGGATGAGTGAAAGAGTTTTATGAACTTTCAAACTAGATAGGGAAATCTAAGCTTTAAAGTGCTTTTTAAAAAAATATATGTAACAGAAAGAATAGACAGTGAGAACTTCAAGTTCTAACAGAAAATACTTTGCACCACTATCAACTAGCATTTTAACAGCCTTCAAAATTGAATCCATCCTAATAATTATACTGACAGAGCTTTCAAAGCAGACTGGGATTCTATGATCAGTATTTTAAGAACCCATGGCAAGCAGGCACTTGAAGTTAGTGTTGTTAGATTTAACATAACAGCATGTTAAACCAAGTATGTAATTATTTAATATACTATCGTTAAATATTTTTTAACACTTTTAACACAGTATTTGTTTCTCTGTAAAATAGCATATAGTCATATATAACTAAGAGCATATGAAAACAGGTGAAGAAAAATGGAAGAAAAAAGAGAAATACTTATATAGTAAAGAAGATGTTCAATGAACATATTATTGCATGACCTACAATTTTTTTAATGAAATGCTATGTTGGGATGGTAGAGCACTTGCCTTGCATGTATGAGGCCCCATATTTGATGCCTGGTACCACAGAAGTTGAATACTTTAGGATAAGCCTCAGTGCACAAAACATGAATCTCCTATCCATGAATGCTGAACCAGAGCCGCTCTTATTTCTTGCTACACACACTTGGTGATCAGTTCACATGATCATAATTATCCTGTCATGAATAGCAGTTAATGACAGACAGGGCCATTCAGACATTATGAATGCCCAATGTGCAGATTTCAGCTACCCGTTTTCTCAATGTGAAATAACAATTCCATTTATGTAGCATTAATGAAACATTTCTTAGTGAAAAACCATGAGAGATTAAAAATGGTTTTGGCCTTGTCTGTGAGTAATGATGTCAAATGATGTAGTAGGGTAATTATTGTGAAGACTTAATTCCTGTGTCATCAGTTATTTATAGATATACAAAGCATTCTACTGATTAAACAGCATTCAAGGTGACTAAACATTACCTGTGATTGACAGTTTACAGCTCAGACAGACTAAAAAGATTAAATAACATTAGAAAGTGGCAGGTGACTTCTTTCCCCTCAGGGCATTTTGCCCTTTGAGAAAACGACTGAGACTTCTAATAATATTGCTAACAAGTAGGTTCTGAACTGCTTGCTTGCAGCAGTCATATTCTGAGAAGGAATGCAAATCCTGTTATGCATCTTTTTCATCTTCGTGAGGTTGCAATGACTATAAGTGTTAGCTATAAAGTAAAAAAAAATGTATAACTTCTCTTGAGATTGAAAGTACCCTGAAACATGTTCAAATTCTAGGAGCAAATAATGTTTCAAAGCTGTTGGTCAATATCAATTTGTGTTATATCTGATACATTCTCTCTCAGAAATAGTTCATATTATCCCAAATTCAGTTATTCAAAAATTCCAGGTAACCAACATTACTTCTCTATGAAGTTTCCTCTGGAGCTGAGCCTTTCATTAAATTACACGATTTCTAATTCCTTACCTATGCCTCCTTTACCCCCACCTCTATCATTTTTATTTCTAGAAAATTCAGTGGAAATTTTTCTTTAACCAACTCCTCTTTAATCTAGAGAATATGACTTCTTACAGAACCATAATCATAAAACCTTACTTGCTGGTAGTTCTTTGAATATTATAACAGTTTTCTCATTTTATCTCATGAGAGAAGTAAGTATCTAACAAGACTGTTAAGAGAGATAGCAACAGAATGCACATAAAGTGTTTGGCATAGTGTGAGTATATAGATTTGCCAAATTTTTGCCATTTAAACAGTTTACTGTGTTTTTTTCTTACAATAGACCCATAAAGTGGATAAGGTAAGCAATACTATTTTTATTCAATGGGTGTTTTAGACTCTAAGCATAGAGGTTGAGTGATTTTCCTAAAGTCCCAAGACTTCAAGCACCCTAAGTCAAAAGTAGAAATCAGACCTCAGCTTTCCCAATTTTAAGTACTCAGAGAATTCTAGCATCTAGACCTCATCATTTCTCTGGAATGGAAGGTAATCCTGCACTTCTCCTTGTCTTATCTCTAAAGATATTATAGTTATCACTCTCTATTCAGTGGTATATCCATTCACTCCTTTAGTTTTCATTCAATTTTTCTTCTATTGCATTTTGCTCTTGTTAGGACCATAAATTTTTGCTCTCTAAAGACCTAGGTTTCATTGCTGATTATGCACTTAAACACTGTGTAAATGTGGACAAAGGTTTGTTATGAAGATTAAAGAAAAGAATGCAGCCCACATAGTACTGGCACGTGAAAAGTACTCAATTAATTATTGTCATCATTTTCTTTATGGTGGTTTTTATATGGTCATTCTTGGTGGTGCTTAGAGGATCATGCTGTGCTGTGTTATGACCAGGTCTTCTTCATGCAAAGCATGCACTCCAGTCCTTTGAACTGTCTCCTGGACTAGATTTGAACTTTTTATTTATTTATTAGTTGTTTTTTAATGTATTTAAGATTGTATTTTTAATATATTTTTATTACTATTTATTCAGCCACTGATTAAGCTGACTGAAACTGGCATGAACTCCACATTACTTTTTTTTAATTATATAATTAATTTTAATTTTATTGAATTGATTTCAATGACTTCTGTCCAAAATTAAAATTTTTTATAAACAATATAAACTCAGCATTATAAACAGAGTCATATAATCTTATAATTCTTTTTTTTTTAATTTTATTTTATTGAATCACCATGTGGAAAATTACAATGCTTTCAGGCTTAAGTCTTAGTCATACAATGCTGAAACAACCATCCCTTCACCAGTGCCCATATCCCACCACCGAAGACAAAAATAAAACACCACAGTACACCTCCCATCCCGCCCACCCCCATATACCCCCCCGCCTTGTAACTGATAAATTTCACTTTACTTTCTATTTACTTTGGTTACATTCAATATTTCAACACAAACCTCACCATTATTATTAGGAGCACCCCACTAGAGTCAGACCTGTTGTGAAGAGAAATGAGGTCTCTTTTAGTAGCGGTTGACCTGCCCCGCTACTGCGGCCACGCGTTTTTGTATTTCTGTACTTTAACAACTAAGTCCAGGGAGATTTCTTCCGGATATTCGATCATTGCAAGCTTGTAAACCCCATCTGTGGTTGTCATAATATGGCGTCCCCATGCCCTTCATCCCCGGGAAGGGACAGGCGAGAGAGAGAAATACCTTTCCCCTCCTGGGCGGGCATGGGGTTGCGGTTTAGTTCTCTGACTGGAGACAATCTGCAAGGAGCTGCCCATGTTGAAGTTGGTTCAGCTGGGTCTCCTCCACATTACGTTTTTTAAAAAAAATTATTGACTATCCGTTCCATTGCAAAGCTGTTCGTGATTGGGTTTCAGTGATACAATTACCCATCCCTCCACCAGTGTACATTTCCCTCAACCAGTGTCCCCATTTTCCTCCCAACACCCCCGCTTCCCCCCATCCTGTCTCTCTGGCAGGCATTCCCTCCCCCCCCGTCACATTATTGTTTGCAATGCAGGTATTTAGAGGTCATCATGTTTGTTCAGGGTGTCCAGTATTTTTATTGGGAAGGTAAGGCTGGAGTGACTTTTTTAAGTGGGTGGCAGCTTTGGGGTGTGGATGTGACTGTTGAGGCTTCCAGAAGTGCAGGGAGGTGGGGGAAGGTAGCCCATCTCAACCCCAAGAAAGCCTGGAGACTACAGTCACAAAACCTGCATGTTCGAGTTTTCAAGAAGTTATAACTCGGTGAGGTTGTCCTGAGATGGTGTAGTCCAGTCCAGTCGGAGCATGGTGGCAGTTTTGGACTGTGGAAGCAAATGGCTGCCAGGGCCTCTGCTTGGATGTACACAAGGCTGACCTGCCCCCGGTTGACCTGCCCCACTTCGATTTACCCTGGTCTCTTTGGTGTTGCCTGGTTAACTGAGGCTTTTGATCTCTTTTGACATTTATTTATGATTTTCTGAAGCAAGGTCGATAAATAAGCTTACATAGCTGAGCTGAAGGTAGTTTGTGGGTGTGGCTCCCATATACCTAACTTTTGGCCATTTAATTTCTTGGGAAACTTGGTCCCAAGTTGTTGGGGTCTGGCCAACAACAAGTGGCAGTTTTGGGGTATCAACAAGCCTGGAGGCACTATCAGGCTGCTGATGTGCTTGTTCCCAAAATACTGGTTGACCTGCTGGCAGTACCAGACCCCCATGTGAACTTTGTAAGTCAGTTATATAGTATTCTGCGATTTCATTTATTTATTTATTCAAAGTCACGGGAAAGCCTGGCAAGCTCCCCGTGGCATATTCGATATGCCAAATACAGTAACAATAACAGGTCTCATTCCCCTGACCCTGAAAGAGCCTCCAATCATTGGGAAAGATGAGTAAGGAGAGGCTGCTAAAATCTCAGGTCTGGGACGAATGGAGATGCTATTGGTGCCCACTTGAGCAAATCGATGAACAATGAGATGACAGTGATGCAGTGTTTTTCTTTATGATTTCTAGATAAACTCTAGAGCTGTGCTCCTTACCTGCTGCCATGGCCACATCTCCATACCAGCTGTCTTCTTGGGCTCTAGCCAGCCAGGCTCTTGGGCTCAATACTCCACAGAAACCACTGCTTCCTGTCAATAAAGAACTCCGAGATCATCCAGGATTTCTCTCCTGCTTGGTTACTTCAAACTCATCCCTTTCCCCTGATGCTTTTCACTCTTGGTGTCAGTCAGTTGGGTTTCCTCAAACATGACTCCTTTATTTTCTTTTTTTGGGCCTGAAAATATTTTTGTCTTTTTACTTACTAAATTTTTAAAAATTGAAGCACAGTGAGATACACTGTCATAAAGTGGTTCATGATTGGATTTCAGGCATATCATGCTCCACACCTGTCCCTTCACCAGTGTACATTTCCCTTATCTTCTAATGGCTATTATTCCTTCATCCCACTCTATTACATGCTACCTATTCCAGAAGAAGTCTTATAGTTATTCTTCTTATATCCAACTGTTCTTTACAAAGATCATGGGCTTTACTTTCTTATTTTCCTCATGTTTGTTTCTAGAGCAATTAATTGGTTTATTTCTATATATTAAACATTTCTGTATCTCCAGTCTTACTGAAAAGAGTTGAGAAAATGTAATTGACTCTAAGGGCAGAAAGCAGAAGAGCAATTCCTGTCCATCATCTGTATCTCTTTCACTTCCTTTGACAAACCTTTGGAAGTGTAGTCAGGAAACACCCAAGTCTGATCCTTTCGGTGAGGGGGTTCAGTAGTGATTTAAGTGGTCAATCCCTCCATCATCTGCTCTCCTTGCAACCTCTTAAGAGGCCCATGAATAAACAGGACATCTGTATTTGTGCTCTAGTTATTATCTCATTAAGCAACAATAAATTCAAACTTATAAATGCTCTGACCCACCTGGGCACATCTGGAATGTGCAAAGCTTTGTCAAATGAAGTAACTACAGTTGTTGCCACTGTATCAACACATGAGAAATAACTATAATAAAGGACTCTATGCAGGCATAGTGCTAAAATCCCTCTGAAATTTCAGAAACGTCTCCCATTCTTACAGCCTCCTTCATACCTGTGTGCCATAGTGTAACATAGTATCACTCTAGAATGGTTACCACTGTATTGTGTGTTATTGATTAGGGTATTGCTCTTGACTCAACCCTAGGCATTCAAAATGCCTTGTTATAAAGCCACAGGTATAGGAAACCTATGGTCACTGACACAATGGAGTTCTAAACAGGAAGAAATTTAGGGTCACAGGTAAAAACCCTGGAACTTCAGTCTCCTTCTCCATTTTGGTGTCTGGAGAGACCCTAAGTATGGTATAGACATGCATGTCAGTGCCCTTTTACATGGAAAGTAGGAAATGAATTCCAAACAATACTGGAAACAGCTGACCCCTTTAGCACAATGCTTAAATATGCTAGTGCTGAGCCAAGGCAGCATGTGCAGAGTAAATATTTTAATCCCTAATTAATCACTTTGGTTAGATTGGTAAAACACAAGTCTAATGAAAATAATTTGAAATTTCCTTCATGAATAATTGCCTTGTTCAGGGAATTGTGGGAAGAGTCAACTGACTGACCTTCCGTTCTTACTCAGCTGTACTACTCTGAGACTTAATTTGTGTCCTTCAACCTCTTCCCGTCACCATCACAAGATTAGAAATACCTTTCGTGCAGTTCAGCAGCAACAATATACTCTGACAGTTAAGTCAGTGAGAGGTAAAGAATTGAGGACTGCTTTGCTCCCTGGCACAGGAGTCTTACAGGACCCAGTAAAGGGGAGAGTGTCTTTGAGACCCTGCATTCTCTTATTAGGCAGTGAGCATGATGGATTGCTCCAGGTTATTGAACTATTCCTGTTCATTTTTAATTAAAAACTTGAATAATAAGGTGCACAGCGTTTGAGCATTTACAAAGGGAAGGAAAGAATTTTCCAGTCCTAAGTGCTGATGAATGTTATCCTGATTAGTGCCGTGCCACCAGATTTAATTACTTCTTTGAGTAAATCAAATCTTTCTTAGAGGATAATGTTCCTGGGTGTGCAGAGACCAAAGGTTAAGCCACCTTACTAGTTACCTTTACTGACATGTTAGAACCTGTTCGATTTGGGTGGCGAGTGTGCTATATTCCATTCCTAGCCCATCCACCCTGCTTGCCTGCCTATTCTCAACTTCCTGCCCCTCAACCCCCTTCGAGCAATGAAAGTATTGCTTATCTGGTTGGAATGTCACTAGAAGTAATGATGGGCAAAGTGCCATATGGCTGGTGCACTCTGGCTCACACTGCAGTTATTGCTAAAAATTGCCCGGTCCACCAGTCGGTTTGGCCAATTCTGTGGACTGTCAAGGTCCACCTGGTAGACCATCTGCCACCTCCCCCTGGAGGTTCCTCCTCTCTTTTGTTTCCCAGTCTGGTCTTCATCCTCAATATTGCTCTCTTATTTGGAAGATTTAAATGTTTGGGGGAATTTTGCACTTGCTTCTTAGTGATTAGAAGGACGAGATGTTCTTGGGTTGCTGGAATGCATTTGTATAACAGTGCTTTAACTCTTTGCTGTCCTGCACAATGACTAATAACCGGCTTAAAAATCCTGGTTACCTGACCAAATAAAAACATCCTCTGCATGCAGAAGCATATAGACAAGCAACTTGTAACCCAAGCCATAATTTAGACAAATTTTAGAGCAGATTTGGTATCTCTGGTCACAAATGGAATTATCTATGTTCTCATGCGAAAAAAGTTATGGAAGTTATCCCAGTTTTCAGAATCAGAGGCATAGAGAATTAGAAATCAAGTGATTGGTTTCCAATATGTATTGACCATTGTGGGTGTGTAAAGGGATAATTGCATCCCACACCATAATTAAACATGATTATTGAATATAGTTTTAAAATTATCATCTTTTAAAATAGTTGTAGAGGTCAAAGTGACATCTCAATGAGCTGTACAACAGGTTTTGCATGCAGGAGACCCAGGTTCAGTTCCGGGCACTACGTGGTTTCCTGAGCACCAACAGGAGCATATGCTCTGAGATAGGGATAGTTCCTGAGCAATGCTGGGTATTCCTTCTCCCCCTCTCCCCCAGCCCCACCGAACAAAATAAAAACAACAGGAAAAAAAAACAAAATAAAAGTAGTTCCAAAGGATTGCTCTCTAGAACTCCTGTTGCTAGACCCTGAGTCAAAGAATTGCCAAGAAGTCTACTTCAGGGGAAAAGAGAGAAGACAATGAACCTCAGAAGAAAAATTTTGCTGGTTTTGTCATTGTATACAAGTTTGATCATTGTATACAAGTCATTGTATACAAGTTTGATCCTACTAATAACATCTGTAAAATGCTTGAAAACTCCTACTAGGGAATGTATGTAAAAAAAAAAAAGGTACAAAACTCATTGCTCATCCTGTCAAACTCACCCCCATGGACCTGGATCACTTCATTGTAGTCACACTGCCCTTTGGGATTATTAAACTTCTACTAGACACCAAACACTGTGCTGCACATTCCCTTAATTTGTTTTCAATCAAGATCTTTTTATTTGAGACAGCATGTACAGATCATAATAGTATTAATAGTCATATTAATATTCTAGGATGTTGATGCTATTGTACTGCACCCACCATCAGAATGCCACTATCCCTTTATTACTGTCCCTAAGCCCCTGTCATTCAACCTCCCCCATTTCTGTTGACAATATTTCAGGATTTATTTTTATTGGCCATAGTCTATATAAGTGAGATTATCTGGTACTTTTTGTTTCTCTTTCTAACTCACCTTGCTTAGGAAACTGCCTCCAGTTACATCCAAAAAATATCAAAATAAAAAATGTTATCTTTTCTTTTTCTTATTTTTTTTCATTTTATAGAGTAGATCACAATATTTGGTTACATTTAATATTCAATCACCAATCTCACCACCATTACACCTTCCCACCATTTTGAATGTTTCCATCCTGAACGCCAATCCCTGCCACAAAGCAGAACCAAAATTATATATTTTGTATTGTTTGTTATGAAAAACCACTAAAAATGCTCCAAAAAAGTTTTCTTAGAGGAAAGAGTGTGAAGATTATTCTATTAAACCCTTCTATAAGCGATCACTAACATGTTGTTAAAAGTTGAGCCTTGTGTACTTTATATATATATATACATACATACATACATATATATGTAGCACTGTAGCACTGTCGTCCCATTGTTTATCGATTTGCTCAAGTGGGCACCAGTAACGTCTCCATTATGAGACTTGTTATTGTTTTTGGCATATAGAATATGCCACAGGGAGCTTGCCAGGCTCTGCCATGCAGGCAAGATACTCTCTGTAGCTTGCCAGGCTCTCCGAGAGGGACAGAGGAATCGAACCCATATATATGTATATATATGTATATATATATGTATATATACATACAGCATCACATTTGATGGGGTTCAAAGTAGGAGGCAACCAATCTTAGAGGGAAACATTCTTCATATATTTATATGATGCATAAATATATATCTTAAAATATATATAAAGATATATATCTTTAAAATGAATGTTTCCCTCTAAGATTGGTTGCCTCCTACTTTGAACCCCATCAAATGTGATGCTGTACTCTTGGAGTATGGGTAGGGTGTGTCCTATGAAGTGTGGCGGCCACGCAGTCCAGGATAAGTTCACTTGTGGGTGAGACTCTGACTGAGTGTATGGAGAGCGGCCACGAGCATGGCAGCGGTTGAGTTCTGGAGGTTTTCCACTGCCAGGGCTTAGTCCCTTGGGGCAGGGAGGGGTCTCACCCGCCTCCCTCTGGGGAAGCCCTGATTTTATCTTTTCTTATGGATGAAGAACATTTTACACTACAATTTCTTTATTGCCTCATCTGTTATTGTGCATGTGGGTTGTTTCTAGATCTTGGTTATTGCAATTAATAATGAACACAGGTGTTCATATATCTTTACAAATTTATGTTTTATGTTCTTGTGATTAATGCTAAGGGATAGAATATCTGGGTCATATGAAAGCTGTACTGATAATTTTTCAGGAAGTCTCTGTACTGTTTTTCTTAGAGACTGAAGCAAATGATAGTCCCAGTAACAGTGGGTGAGGGCTCATTTTTCAACCACATACCCTCCAGACCCTACTCTAATTAGACAGACACCTTATGTTTTTCTCAAAACCATCTTTGAATTCCCTATCCCCACTTCTTCAGCTGTTTTAAGAGATGCCATTCAGTTAACATTAATAAATTTCTCCAACATTGCTACATTTTATTAAACCCTTTAGAATATCTATAAAACACAGAGGAACAGCCAGCAACAGTGAAAGTCCCTGATGCTATTAAAATCATTAAAAAATTAACTATGTATTTCATCCTAACACTCACCAGTTTGTCCCCGGATTTCTGATTAGTACAATCACCTGCATTTTTGAAGGTGGGTGTCCAAAAGTTGATAATAGAATGGGAAGAGGAAATTTTGAGCACCAGCTACTGCCAGTGTGCTCTGAAGAACTTCAGAGGCCTGGTGCTATGAAATACAGTGAAAGCAGCAGGGGGATCAGGACTTTTAGAACACTAATTTTCTAGGAACCCATTATGAAGAGAAAGACCCACTCAGCTGCTAGGCACTGGATGAAGTGACTATCAGACATAATGTGGGAAGTGGCGCTTTCTCCCCCATGGCATCAGTATCAATCCTATGAAACTACTGGATCTGCCAGCTATAAAAACCTGCCATGTACTCCAGCCTCATGGGATGAGAACAGGCATAGCATGGAAGACTAAGACTCCTCCCCACTTATTGGAATTCCAGGCAAGACAGTCTCCATTGTAATCAGTCAGTTTAAAATAACGAATATCTAGCAGCAGATACCCATTCCTAGGTCTAGAGGAAGGATCTGGTACCAGATCACAGTCATTGAGTTCAGAGAGCTCTTGCCAAAAAGGAGATTCAGTGAGGAATTTTAAATATAGGCTGATATTCCCTTCTCAGGGCAATGATTAAAGGGCCCCCCATTTCAATCTACCCTCCCCCCAGTAAAGATTGATGCTTCTGTTCCTTTCTCCCAGATCCTGAAAAGCAAAACAACTCTAAATCAAGAATCAAATCCTACTACTGGAAAACAAGCCAAATGTTATGAAAGGTTAAATGTTAAATCTGGCAATGATATTAATGATAAAAATTCCTTAGAAATAAGAATTTTTCTTATTTCTTATTTTCATGTTTCTTAAGAACATGAAAATTGGAAACCTACAGTCAAATAGTTTAAAATAACTATTACAGAGAATAGGGAACTAGCTCAAAGAGCTAGTATGCATGCTTTGCGTGTAGGAAACATGGCTTTGACTTTTTGATCACTGAATGGTTCTGAGAAACACTGGGAGTCACTCATAAGCACCAAGTTGGATGCAGTATGGCCCCAAAACAAAATTAAATCATAAAGAAAAATCAATGAGATTCATCAAATTAACACTAAAACAGAATTAAACAGAGTATCAATGAAATAAAGAAATGCAATGAAGTTTTGCAGCAAAGAGACTGAAGTTATAAAAAAATTTTGAAACAAGATGCTGGATATAAAATATATAATAGATGAAATATCTGTTGAAAGCATAGCAAACGTGCTCAGTCCTGTAGAGGAAATAATAAGTGAAATTGGAGATGAAATTCTAGTAATGACTCAAATAGAAGAGGATAGAGAGAAATAAGAGTTAGGTAAAATAAATACACTCTTGAGAAGCATTGGATAAAATATGAAGATAATAGGTATTACAGAAGGTGAGGATATGTTTATACTCAATATAATGCTACTCAGCTATTTAAAAAATAAAGTCTTTAGTTTCAAGACAACATGAATCAAACATGAGATGACTGAAATAGCTTTAGGACATGTGGAACTTAACTGAAGCAAAAAAACTGGCAAAACACAAAAAAATTCTTAGACATAATTTTAGACTGTTCATAGACTATAAAGAGCATAGTAGTTGCCAGAGGGGAAAGGGGAAAGAACAGAGGAAATAGGTGGAGGATTATTTTGATACTGTGTTAGCACTAGAACTCTGGTGGTAAAGTCTTGTTATATTATAAATCAATGGTAAATCAGTAAAATTGGTTTTGCAAAAAAAACTCTAATGACAGAACCTGAAAACAACAAAACTAATTCCATTTTTCAGACCGATATGGGCATGAATAGATAGATAGTAAATAAGATAGATGATGAATATAAATATGATAGATGCCATCAGTATCAATACTGCAAGCCATAATGCCCAAAATGAGAGAGAGAGAGAGAGAAAGAGAGAGAGAGAAGAAAAGCACCTCCCATAGAAGCAGACAAGGGGTGGGGTTGAAGGGTGGGGGTGATGGAAGGGAACATGTATACTGGTTCTAGGAAAATATACACAGGTGGAGGGATGAGTGACTGAAATCCAATCATGAACATCTTTATAATGGTCTATCTCACAGTGATTCAATAAAATTTTTTTTAAAATATGATAGGTCTTTTGGGGTAAGTTATTAAGCAAATTGTTTTGTGTATTATGTAAACTGCTGGGGCGAGTTCTAAACATTGAGCTGGAGGAAATGAAAGAGATCCTGCAGTGATCTCACAGAAGTACACAGATTTAAGTCACATGCTCAAGTCACAGGTCACTGTATTAAAGTTGAGACTAGAAAGCTGGTTTATCAAAAAAAGTATAGTCAAAATGACATGTTCATCGCAGCACTGTTTACAATAGCCAGAACCTGAAAAAAACCCGAGTGCCCGAGAACAGATGACTGGTTAAAGAAACTTTGGCACATCTATACAATGGAATACTATGCAGCTGTTAGAAAAGAGGAAGTCATGAATTTTGCATATAAGTGGATCAACATGGAAAGTATCATGTTAAGTGAAATGAGACAGAAAGAGAGAGACAGACAGAAAGATTGCGCTCATCTGTGGAATATAAAATAACAGAGTAGTAGACTAACACCCAAGAATAGTAGAAATAAGCACCAGAATGTTGGCTCCCATGGCTTGGAAGATGGCCTCACATGCTGGGGGAAAAGGCAGTTCAGATAGAGAAGGCAACATCAAGTAAGCTCTGGTTGGAGGACCCGCTCAGGAAGGGAAATGCGTGCTGAAAGTAGACTATAGATTGAACACGATGGCCACTCAATACCTCTATTACAGACTACAGCACCCAAAAGGAGAGAGAGAGATCAAAAGGGAATGCCCTGCCACAGAGGTGAGTGGAGAGGGGGGATGGGATTGGGAGGTGGGAGAGATACTGGGTTCACTGGTGGTGGAGAACGGACACTGGTAGAGGAAGGGGTGCTCGAACAGTGTATGAGAGAAACACAAGTATAAAAATGTACAAATCTGTTATTGTACCCTCATGGTGATTCAATAATTTAAAAAAAAAAAAAAGAAATACTCAGTTTTTTCTTACTTTAACACATTGACCCTGATTCTGATTAAGTCATTACCTGAAGAATTGAGTTTAATTTTTCTAGTTACTGTTAATATTTGTTCAGTTTGTAAAGGTGGATAAAACATGTCTGTTTTGCTCATCAGAGAATGTCACATTTTGAAGAAAGCACTTTGTTCAAAGTTTATTTTAGTAAATATTTAACATAATAATAAACAGAAAAAAAAAGAAAGCTGGCTTATCATCACTGCTTTTTCTTATAGACTATGATCCTTAATCCAGGGACTATACTCTCATCCTTTCTGCTTCCATTTATTAAGAAACAGGTGCAATATCAAGATTTTTTAATTAATAAGAATATCAATAACAAAGATCAATAAAAACTAAAATACTAGCAAAGCCTATATAATTTTTTCTGATTTAATTTTTCATCAGTGTTTTCAAAATACATTCACAAAGTACTGGAATGTTTCAGGGCTCTAGCCTTTGGATGGCTATTTCAGAAAACAGCTGAGAACTTGGCTCAAAAGCAGACAGCTCAGCCCTTCCTACTTCTCCTACCCTGTTCATTACTTTGGTGACACTTCTTCATTGCCTGAGTTTGTTCATGAAGGTGAGATAACCTGTCCCAGTGACAAAGATGCCTCCTGGACAGGTCACCTCCATGCCTGAATGTGAAGACTATCTAATTTTCCCCTCCATCTTTCATAACAGTTTCAGAAAGAACATGGAACTTTCTCTTTTAGTAAAGTTAGTATCCAATCTATAGTAATCAACCCATCAAAACCCAACTAAACTTAACTTTAGAGGGCAGATAGCTCACTCATAGAAGTTTCTTTTGGTTTTCTCTATTTAAATCTCAGATTCAAATTGATTTGCTGCATGTATTCTTTTTTTTTTGACATTTTACTTGCTAATCATTTATTAATCCAACTAACACTTACTGAGTTATCAAATAACATCTTATGACTCCTCTTTCACTCATATACATTGGAATACTTACATAAGCAGACGAGATCAAGAGCCAGGCAAGCTACTGAGAGTATCCCGCCCGCACGGCAGGGCCTGACAAGCTACCCGTGGCATATTTGACATGCCCAAAACAGTAACAAGTCTCACAATGGAGACGTTACTGGTGCTCGCTTGAGCAACAAATTGATCAAGAATGGGACAACAGTGCAGTGCTACATAAACAGAGATGTAACCTAATAAAAATGTAAAATGTAAAACTGGGAATATTCTAGATCTGGGGAACTTCAAGGAGCCTAAATTTCTTTCCATATAGGTCTCTCTAAGTTGTCCAAACATAAATATTTATGCTACAGTGACTAATAAGACATGAAAACTCTCTGATAACCTTCAGAAATTATTACTTGTTGAGTTAGTAATGTCTCCCAGGCTTGTTAAGCTCTGTTTTCCAGTAAATAATGTTTGTATATAAGTACTCAAAAAACTTTACAGAGGTCCAGTCATATCAATGTGTCTGAGACTCACTTAATTTTAGTACTGAAAGTTATTTGCCCTCTGGAAGCTCTCAGTTATAGGCAAGCAGTGCAATTGGTCACCCTTAGAATCTGCAGAAGTCTGATCCTTAGCAAAAACTCTACCACCCAAACAACCCTGAAAAAAATTATATTCTAAGCTGTGCTTGAATAGCTGTTAATTCTAGTCATATATAATCCTTAAAATACATTTATAAAGATATGGAGGTGTAAACCTAAAATACAGAAATTCTCAAAGCCCACGGCCAGGAGCATCCTGGCAGCTGGCATTGCCCTCACCTGAGCCCTCTGTGCCTGTGTCAACATCACTGGTCCTTTCAACAGGTTAGTGGATCGCTTTGCGCTCCCTTCCCATCCAGTCCAGCGTTCCCCAAAGCCCACTGCTTATATTCTTTTGTCTTAGTAGTTAACATAGCACTGCACTATAGCACTGTCATCCCATTGTGCATAGATTTGCTTGAGCGGGCACCAGTAATATCTCCATTGTGAGATTTGTTGTTACTGTTTTTTGGCATATCGAATATATCATGGGTAGCTTGCCAGGCTCTGCCCTGCGGGCAGGATATTCTCGGTAGCTTGCCAGGATCCCCAAGAGGGATGGAGGAATCGAATCTGGGTCAGCTGCATGCAAGGCAAACACCTTACCTTCTGTGCTATCACTCCAGTTCAGTAGTTAACATGTATTTAAAAAATTATTTTCATATCAATGGTATATAAAGCACTGGTTGAACTCTACAAGAAGAAAACATCCAACCCCATCAAAAAATGGGGCGAAGAAATGAACAGAAACTTTACCAAGGAAGAAATACGAATGGCCAAAAGGCACATGAAAAAGTGCTCTGCATCACTAATCATCAGAGAGATGCAGATCAAAACAACCACGAGATACCACCTCACACCACAGAGACTAGCACACATCCAAAAGAACAAAAGCAACCGCTGTTGGAGAGGATGTGGGGAGAAAGGGACCCTTCTTCACTGCTGGTGGGAATGCCGACTGGTTCAGCCCTTCTGGAAAACAATTTGGACGACTCTCAAAAAATTAGATATTGAATTCCCATTTGACCCAGCAATACCACTGCTGGGAATATATCCCAGAGAGGCAAAAAAGTACAATCGAAACAACATCTGCACATGTATGTTCATCGCAGCACTGTTTACAATAGCCAGAATCTGGAAAAAACCCGAATGCCCCAGAACGGATGACTGGTTGAGGAAACTTTGGTACATCTATACAATGGAATACTATGCAGCTGTTAGAAAAAAGGAGGTCAAGAATTTTGTAGTCAAGTGGATGGGCATGAAAAGTTTCATGCTGAGTGAAATGAGTCAGAAAGAGAGAGACAGACATAGAAAGATTGCACTCATCTATGGTATATAGAATAACAGAGTGGGAGACTAACACTCAAGAACTGTAGAAATAAGTACCAGGAGGTTGACTCCATGGCTTTGAGGCTGGCCTCACGTTCCGGGGAAAGGTCAACTCAGAGAAGCGATCACCAACTACATTGTAGTTGAAGGCCATGTGGGGGAAGGGAGTTGCGGGCTGAATGAGGGCTAGAGACTGAGCACAGAGGCCACTCAACACCTTTATTGCAAACCACAACAGCTAATTAGAGAGAGAGAACAGAGGGGAATGCCCTGCCACAGTGGCAGGGTGGGGTGGGGGGGAGATGGGAGTGGGGAGGGTGGGAGGGACGCCGGGTTTACGGGTGGTGGAGAATGGGCACTGGTGAAGGGATGGGTTCCAAACTTTGTATGAGGGAAGTATAAGCACAAAAGTGTATAAATCTGTAACTGTACCCTCACGGTGATTCTCTAATTAAAAATAAATAAATTTAAAAATAAATAAATAAATAAATAAATAAAAAATAATAAAATAAAAAAAATTATTTTCAAGAACTGTGATTTCCAAAGTTATTGATAATTGAATCTTAGGCATACAGTAGTCCAACACCAAACCCACCACCAGTGTCAACTTACCTGCACTAACATGTGTTTTTCTTAACATAACCATGAAAAAACTCATGCATTGAAAGCTTTAAATAGTTGGATCTGTGAAATCAGGTTGACAGGAACAAAATGAAAACATCCTCCAACTCCTGAAGCGACAAACACCCCACTTTTATTTGTTTTAGTGAGTCATTGTTGGAGGAAGTAGGAGGAAAAGGGATGCTGTCAGAGTGTGGGTTGGGGAAGGGTAGATGGCATGTCAGATGGTTTGGGGGGACTGAAAACTCATCCCAGACTTAGGCATCCTGACTGTCTTGCTGTGGGAAATGATTTGTAGAACTTAGCGGCTCTCATACTCTGAACTGCAGAGTGTGGCACTGTTTTCATGGCTTTCCAACCCCGAGCCCCTGCATGCTCCTTCTGGCTTGTGGCAGGCCCTGAGTATGGAAGGTCACTTGGAAAAGTCTAAAAGGAGAGGGGAAAGCAGCTCTCAGTGCTTTTTCTAAAAAAATTGAATCACAGTGAGATACACAATTACAAAGTTGCTCATAATTGGGTTTCAGTCATATAATGTTCCACCACCTTCACCACTGTACATTTCCCACCACCACTGTCTCCAGTCTCTCCACCTCCCATGGCAGGCATCCCTCTCTCTCTCTCTCTCTCTCTCTCTCTCTCTCTCTCTCTCTCTCTCTCTCTCTCTCTCTCTCTCCCTCCCTCCTTCCCTCCTTTCATCTCTATCTCCCTCTGTCTCTCCCTCTCTCTCTGCTCTTAATTGCAAACTGGTCTTAGAGGAAGGCAGGTTTGAATTGAATGTCAATGAAAATATTTTTAACTATTTTTAACAATTAATGAAGATCATCCCCTGAGGTGTGCAATGAGCTCTTGTCATTGAAACTAAGGGACTTAAAGAATATTTTTCACAAAGGGGATTCCTGATTTGGATGGAATATTAAATTGGATGACTTTGAAGATTCATAAATCCAAAGGAGTGTGAGTCCCTGAGTATCTTTATTCTAACATAAATGTAAGTTATAGATCTCTGGATATTACTAGTTTGAAGGCATACACAGCCATGCTTAGGATTACTGGGATGGTTGGTGCTGGTGGTTATCAGAATACCAAGAGGTGCCAGGATCTAACCCAGGACTCCTGCCTGCATATGGTGCCTGTGCCACCACCCTTTGAACCATCTCCCCTGTTCTTATGAATAGTATTTAATTACGTCTCCAAATTTGCCCATTAATATATCCAGAGGTCAATAGCAAAACCAGAAAAGCAACTGCTTCTAGGATTGGGTTGAAGGAAGGAAGAAAAAAAGAAATTAGAAGGAAACAATTAGAGTCACTCTTTTGCTTAAGGCTGTGTCGCTTGGTCAAAGGCAATCTATCTGAAAGAATAGTGCTCTTTACGTTACTGGTGATCTCCTACCAATTCATGCAGCACTACGGTCATTGTAAGAAAATAACCTCTGTGATGATGTTCCCTAGGTTGGTGCTCCTGTGTAGGTTTTGGCAAATCCCTAGTCTAGTCTGTAAAATGGGGATAATTCCTATCTTATACGGTTGTCCTAAGCATTCAATGGCAACATGGTGAATACTTAGATGAGAGCCTGGCAGAAAATAAGAGATCAGATGATAATTGCTATTGTTTACATCTTGGTTTGAAGAGTTAATCTTACTTTTTCTTGGAGTCAAGTTTGGTTTTGTGTAGGTTAAGGGCAAGGAAGAATTTTTGTATTAGGGCTGAGGGGAGTCCTAAGGGAAGAAGGTAAAGGAAGCAGATATAGAGACCAACCTTCCTCCACTTTGCAATGTTGCTCTGGAAAGCACAGCTTTCCTTTGTAGTTTTCTATTTGTGGACTAACCCTGAGAGAAGAAACTTTAAGAACATGATTGTATATCAACTCATCATATTTAAAATGCATAGAAGACCTACCCATTTTTTCGTCTCCTAAGTATTTTCTCTCCAAGTAGAGAAAAGAATATAGAGAGAATCAAAGCCTTCAGACGGAACATGTCAACTGTAAAGGCTTTAATTTACTTCCAAGAAGTAGGCCAGGGTTGTATCTCAGTGGTAAAACACTTGCCTTGCAGTGCGACTCTAGGTTCCTGGGTTTCATACTGGCAAAACACACACACAGAAAAGAGAGAAAAAATAAAGTTGTCCATTGATTTTAATTAAGTTCCTTTAAAGAACAGAGAACTGGGCACTAAACAAAGGGGCAGTAGTAGCATTACAGCCAAGCCAGCTTCTCAGGGAGAAGGTAGGGTGAGCACCACCGACTTTCTTCTTTCTTGTGACTGTGCCCCACTTTATCACAACACAAAGTAATCTCACTTCATGGGATAAAGGACGTCTTTGAAGCCTCCTCCTCTGGTCCTTGTTTTAATAACTCAGGACAGCTGCCTTGTCATTAGGATTCCCTCCACCCTGCTCCACCCACTGTGCTTATGTGTGGTTTAAAAATTCATTTAGAATACATGAGATCAGTGAGACAAGGGCATTAGGTGGTATGCCCCAGAAACAGACCTCTTGTACACTGAAAATGTTCTTAGAAACACATGTGAGTTTCTTTGCTCTCAAATTAAGGAGGATTAGAGCAGCCAGGCAGTTGTTGCTCAGCTCCTTGGGATCATGTGGCCTGGGTTGGAAGCCTTCGGTTGTTGGCACAAGCCTAAGTCAGTTGCCTGATCCTCAAATTAATTTTTGAATTAAATGATTGTCCCCTTCCCTTTTTTTTCCTTCTAATTGAGACTTCCATGAAAAATGCTTAGTTAACAGATTGAAATACCCAGAACAAAAGGTTATTGTGCAATAATAAAGCAGAGGTCATTTGAAACAGTTTTAGGTTAGTGCTGGGGATGTAATTAAAAATCTTTAAACCACATTTTATTAACTATAAAATATTTTAAAATAAATCATAAGCATTGTAGTTAGAATCTTGAGAATGGTTGGAAAGAGTTTAGATTATTTTATAGTTTGTGTGAGCTTCTTCCCAGAGACTTAGAGCAAAGACACACAGACTAGTTTCATATTTAATTTTAAAATCACAATGGAATTTTTTTAAGAAATCATAATGTTTTTATTATCTGAGCATTTTATAAGATATTTCTAGGCGAAGTTAAGAAATCATTTTAATAATCAAGAATGAAAGTCCCACATAGGTAACAACAGTGAAGAAAGACAAGTCTGAATAAGGAAGTAATTTTCTGAAAGTAAAAGTCTTAAAAAGACAAAATGTGAACTCAAAGTATGTGTGAAACCATCCAGTGTGCTGAAGGTAAGGTTAGAAATGTTCAATAGAAATATCAAAAAAATTTTAAATGAGGAATTGTAGACTTAAACATTTTTTAAAATCTTAAAAAGATAACTTGATCAATGAAAGCAGTTTTAAGGTCACTGCGTATTTTGCCTGACCAGTAAAATTTGCTTGAGCCTGAGGAAGTGGTTCAGTTTGAAGCTTCTTCCTCAGTGTGTGAGGCCCTGATTTGATTCACAACACTTCAAGAAAAATCTTTTTGTTTAACTAAGTTTATTTTGATCAGCCATCTTTTATCGGACCATGAACCAACTGTGTGTGTGGAGAGTATGAGATTTTACAGTTGTGTGACCTAAAGAAATCTTTGGATTGAGAAAAGATAAAAGAATAAGAATGAGTAGACAAATACTGTTGCTCACTTAGATGCTAGAGAGGTTTCCTGCAGTTTAATGAATTATAAAAATTCTCAGAACTCTTACAATATGGTTGTTATAGCCTGTGTGGTTAGACACAGCAATTAATTAGAAGAGAATCATGGATGGGTGAGGGAAATGATAAAAATTAGAGCAGCATTTTAAAAACAGAGTGCTGCCTAGACATAACTCATTTAGGGTTCTTTAATCTTAGTTTTTTAAATGTTGACTAAAGAGATAATACAGAGACTAGGTGTTTGCCCTGGATCCACTGATGACCCCAATTTGAATCCTTAGTACTGCATATGGTCCCCCAAGTATGGCCAGGCGTCACTACTAGCCCAGAAATGGGAATAACCCCGGACACTGCATAGTGTGCACCCTTTAAATTAATCAACTAAACTTTTCTCCTGAAAGAATGCACAAATTAGATCCATCAAATATGAATTTAAGAGCTAAATTAAAACATGGGTGAAAAGAAAAAAGACTGATTTGAGAAATATTAGTATTTAGAAAGTAGAGGTAGTTGGATTCAGCAAATTGTAGACTGGGAATTAAACTTTTGGTTTTATTTGGTTTCTTGTCCTTCTACCAGGGGTTGCTTTTTAAAGAGTCAGAGAGTAAATATTTTAGACTTCTCAGATCATCTCAGGCTCAGAAACTCAACTCTGTCCTTATTGCATGGAATCACAGGCCACACAGAATAGATAGGTAGGTCTGGGTTTAGTAAAGCTTATGAACAAAACAGACCATGAGCAGGATTTCATTCTTACTGAGTATTTAGATGAGGAGGCAACAGATCCCTAAGACTAAATTATGACACAGCAATAATTTTTTCTCACTTAATGAACAACAAATAAAGTATAGCTTGTGAATCTAACTTTTTAAGGACTCACAAAAAAATTAAAAATTTTTCTTATGAACATGGCGGATAAATTGAATTAAATTCAAGAGCAATCCATTAATAACTGGTTAAGCAACTGCACTCAATGGGGAAATATGTTGATCTTGGACCTGTGTAAATTCAAATGCCTTCTATTTCTCTAGTTTATATCATATGAGCTGATCAAAACTGGCTGCCTTTTCTAAGCTCCTGTGTCAGCTGGCTTCCAGCAGGAGTAGGCCAATGGCAGGAAGGCAAAGTTGGTATTTCCTCTTCTCCCACTGTGCATAGGGTGACAGCACTAGCCAGGGGCTGCATTTCCTCTCTGGCTCTGCTTGTCACAGCTCCATAGGTCCTAGAGCCCTGACCTCTTGGAAACTGTAGCCTTCGAATGATCGCCTTCCGGCTGTTGTCTGATTATTCCCTGGTTGACTTATCTGATCTTCCATTGTCTGTGAAATAACTCCCATGAAGAATTCTTTGATTGTTTTGTTTTCCTGGTTGGACCCTGGCTGATATTGGGGCTAATTTATGAATCTCACCCTAGAAGGTCATTTGGACTCTAGTGTGCAAGGCTCACTTCTTTGTTCTCACTATTTTTTTGACAATAACTTGGATAATGATATAGTGCATACACCAATGACATTTACAAATGGCCTGGGCTGGCTGGAAAAGCATTGGCTGCATGGTGGGATCAGAATATACAAGTATCTCAATTCAATCTAACAAAAGGGAATGTCATTAAAAATGTAAAGTCCTAAACTTGGGTTCAAAAATCAAGTATGAAAGGAGTGGTAGTCTAATAACACCAGACTGTTCCTTTATTTTTGGTGCCAAAGTGATAGTACAGTGGATAGGACTCTTGCCTTGCATGTGGCTAACCCAGGTTCAATTCCCAGCACCCAATATGGTCCCCCTGAGTCCACCATGAACGATCCCTAGGCACAGAGATAGGAATAAGCCCTGAACATCGCTGGGTGTGAATCTCAAAATTTAAAAATCAGATATTTTTTATTTGGGGTATTTTTCAAGTAGTGCTCAGGTGGTCCAGGGGCCACCTCAGGCAATATTTGATCAAACAGAGAGATAGAAGAATGGTAGGGCCCAAAAAGCAACATTGTTTGATTCAGGGGCCACCAGGGTCCCTCCGGTGCCCAAAGGGCTTTCAGGTATGCACTTGCAGTGCCCAGGGAACTATGTGGTTCCAGGGTTCCAGTTCAGGACCTGTCGGATACAAAATGCATGCTTCTGACCAGTGATACATCTCTCCAATCCCTTTCAGTATTTGGACTGATGTTAAAGTAGATAGAAGTGGGGCTGGAGAAACAGTGGTGCAGCACACTTGCTTTGCATGCAGCCAACTCAGATTCAGTCCCTGGTACCTCATATCGTTCCCTGTGCCCCACCAGGAGTTACCCTGTAGCACAGAGCTGGGAGTAAGCCCTGAGCACTGCTGGGTGTGTCCCCCCTCCAAAAATTTTTAAATAAATTAAAAAATAACTTTAAAATAAAATATGTTTACAGAGAAAAAAATTAGAAAAAGACAAGAAAAATCCCACAGAGGTCACTGTTTGCAGTACTTTGGTACATAGGAAAGGGGAGTTGAACTATTCTAATTTTTATTAGTCAGACCATTGTTGGAGTCTTATATTCAGTTTGGGCTCAGGATTTTAAAATAACATTGATAGGGGCCAGAGAGATAGAACAGGGGTTAAGGTGTTAATCTTGCTTGCAGCAGGTCATAATCTTGCATACCAGGCACTTCATATGGTCCATGAGCACTGCCAGGAGTCACTCCTGAGCATAGAGTCAGGAACAGGCCCCGAGAAATGGTGGATGCATCCCAACTCCTCTTCCCAAGAATGACACTGATAAAGCAGTTTGAGACACAGGAGAATAACGGAATACGACAATGAAGTGTGGATGCTAAAAGAAAACAAAAGAGAATAAAGCAGTCGTAGAGGGGGACAAGAATAAAGCATCACCATGTCTGTATTGGCCTTAGATCAACATTGGTATACTGAGCGAGTATATTTATTGGCACTTTTTTTTTTCTTTTTGGGTCACACCTGGCAATGCACAGGGATTACTCTTGGCTCTGCACTCAGGAATTACTCCTGGCAGTGCTCAGGGGACCATATGGGATACTGGGAATCGAACTCGGGCCGGCAGCGTACAAGGCAAACACCCTACCCGCTGTGCTATCACTCCAGCCCCGGCACTTTTTTTTGATAGGGCAGGGTTTTTATATTATCCTCCTTGTTACATTCTATTAGCTCACATATTATACTAGGAAAATTTTAATTATGTGTATCTGAAAATTGTCTTACTCTATTGGAAGGTTTTTTTTTAATTTTGTCATTGAATCACAGTGAGATACACAGTTACAAAGTTGATCATGATTGGGTTTATTGATTTCATCCATGACTCTGGATAAATCACTTTTTACTAAATCGCCATGAGATACACTTACAAGCATTCATGTTTGAGTTACAATCACATAATGATCAAACAACCATCCCTCCACCAGTACACATTCCTCACCACCAATGTCCCCTGTATATCCCCCTTTCCTGCCCTCCCCCTGCCTCCATGGCAGACAATTTCCCTCATACTCTTTCTCTACTTTTGGGCATTATGGTTTGCAATACAGATACTAAGAGCTTATCATGTTTGGTCCTTTATCTATTTCAGCACACATCTCCCATCCTGATCGATCCCTCCAACCATCATTATCTTAGTGATCCCTTCTCTATTCCAGCTGCCTTCTCCCCCAGCTCATGAGGCAGGCTTCCAACTATGGAGTAGTATTCCTGGCCCTTGTGTCTACTGTCCTTGGGTGTCAGTCTTATGTTATATTATTTTATATTCCACAAATGAGTGCAGTCCTTCTATGTCTGATCCTCTCTTTTTGTCTCATTTCACTTAGCATGATATTCACATGTCTATCCAACTTATAAGCAAATTTCATGTCTTCCTCTCTCCTAACAGCTGCATAGTATTTCATTGTGTAGATGTACCAAAGTTTCTTTAACCAGTCGTCTGTTGTCGGGCACTCAGGTTGTTTTCAGATTTTTGCTATTGTAAAAAGTGCTGCAATGAACGTATAGGTGCAGATGTCAGGATAAATCACTCTTAATGGCTTTTCTTTTCTCACCAAAATACAAAGAGGAACCATCATGCTTTTAGCAAAGCCTCCTTTATCCACTTCTTGCTTCTTATCGTTAACCTGTTTTCCCAAAGTGGAAGCACCCTAATCTTGGGATTTCTATGCAGATGTGATGAAAAGAATGGAATTGAAGTACAAGTAGAACACAGGACAGAGTGGCTGCCTTGATATCCCAAGGAAGAGTTGACACCAATCTCATTAACACTGCTGTCACTCTCATCCAGCGTTCAGCACCTGTTTTCTTCTTTTTCTCCTCTTGTGTTGGTGGACTTTTTGCTGTTGTTGTAGACTTGGATATTTAGTTTGTTTTGTATGTTGACAGACACTTCAGATTCTGCTTTTATGTAATTCTGAACACCAAGCTGTATTATCTTTGCAGACTGATTCTTAGCTGGGGGCTGCCTTTAGTCCAGGCTGCTTACTGGTAACCACTTCCTTCTCTTTCCTCTTTGGGACGAAAGTAAGAAATTGAATGACAGTTTTCTGTGCAGAAAGATTCGATCTGTAGAACAAAAGTTAGAAATCACACATGAATGGGTATATAAACTCATTGTATTCATATAAAACGCGGCAAATAATCATCCCACTGGGAGTTTTGCTTTTTCTGGTTCATATCTGAGAGTTGAGGGAATACAAGGAAAGAAAGGATATGGAAATCGTTCTAGGAGGGTTGGGAGAGAGAAAGCAGAGAAAGGCCAATTCAGTTCTGAGGAAATATTTAATGAACTTCTCAAAATACCTCACCACTGCTGTCATTAACCAAATGTGCACCAAACTGATCGTAGAGAAACTACCAGGTTTGGTGGTAAGGGGCCTTAGTTCTTGCCCCCATTATGTAAAACAGTTTGTTTCTTTCTTAACACACTTGCTTTCCCAAGAATGTTTTCAGTGGAAGAGAATGCACAGAAGGTGTACAATACCAATGGTTGTCAAAGAAAAGAAGCTGGGGTCCTTCTAGTGGGTGGTAGGTAAGAATTACTAATCCAATCTGCTTGAGTTAACTCAAAACAAGGATTAGTGTAAAGTTCCAGAATATGTTAATCTTCCTTTATAGAAGTAAACTTCGGCATTGCCACCAACCCCATGGTTTATAGTTCCTGGGAACAATGAGTCAATTAAACTTGAGAGGGGAAAAAGGATCTTGCCCAAGTCTACTGATTGTTACCTAATACTTGGAGTTGCTTTGATTCTTGATTATTTGGCTTTGTGTCTCAGACACAGGAAATAAAACATCACTTATTATTCATTAGAATGTTCCTAAGTACAGTATACCTCCTAATTAAACACGTACTGCTGTGTGTGGATATCTTTTTCATCTCCTACTTTATTAAAGAGGGCATTTAAAAAGGCTTTTGTATATAGCTGATACTACTTTATCAAATATGTCTGCCAATATTAATATACTTTCATTTCAAAAACCTATTTATACTTTACATGATTACTAAATGGAACAAATTGTAAATTGTTTGGATTCAGATCCACTTGGTGGAGATTTTCAAATGGAAAATAGATTCTTGTTTTCAGAGTGAACACATCATGAGAAAGGCAAGAAAAATAGCTTCCTGTCTCTCTGCCAATTTGGTGCTATTAAACTTTTGCACCTAGATTTGTTGACATTAATTTAATTTTAAGAGAGTCCTAATGTTTGAAAACAAAAATTGAAATTGTTCAATTTTATTATGTACTTGTCTTCCATAACAATTGAATTTTTTCATTAAAATATTGAATCAGGAATAGAAGTTTAAAATATGTCACTTTCGCTGTTAGTAATCAGATATTTATCTAAAAACCATTTGAATCATTAACAACAACCAACATTTGCTAAACACTTACTAGATACAAAACACTTTACCTGTGCAGTCCCCTGTTTAAGTATCTTATCAATTTAAAGGTAAACTGGTAAGAACTTACTCATGTAACATTTCAAGTGATTGTGAGTGAAAGTATATGTTGATGTATTTTTTATAGAGGTTCTTTTCAAGCTTACTGGTAGACACTGATTTTAAATTAATGAAATTTGCAAGTAGATACATGCATTTGGAAATTCTATAGCCTTCAAAAGATATTTTCATTGTAAATCTAAATTTGAGTGCCAGATTACTTGAATTTTACTTTCTATAACCAATTTCTTGCTTTTTTTCCCACTTATAACATCAGAAGTTGAAACAATAACATTGAAAGCAATTTAAGTTTTTTTTAAAGCCTCAATACCCTTTCATCAGTGCCAATGTGTAAACCTCCCACACATCACGAAGCAAAGTCTCCCATAAATAGGCTTACCCAAATGTCTTTGAAGAACTTGGGTTTTGTGGTACAGATAGCCTAGCAATATTTTCAAAGAAATAGAAGTTATTTGCATCCAGCAAAATAAACATGTATTGGGAGCTTTTGAAAAAAATTAATTTTATTTGTAGTATCAATAGGCAAATTTATTATAAATCAAATCTCATTGAAGTTAAAAAGAAAAGGCAATACTATTTCTTTAATATGGTTCACTAACCCTGTTCACACTGAATTACTGATTCTCAGTAGGAGTTTGCCAACAAACTTCTACTCAACCCTTGATGATTAGGGAAGATTTAGTTATAATTAAAAATGTAAAAAGTAAATAAAAAGCAAAATTGATTTTTGGATTCAATTTTGCCTGGAACAGATGAAAGCTCAAAATTCTATAACTAACAAATGGAAAATTTTGGCACAAGGAAAGAAGACTTAAGTTCCAGCATCCATCCCAGTACCTGCATAGATGCTTCCTGACCTGATTTCTTTCATAAACTTCACGGGACAAAGGAATTGGCTCATACTGAGGCGTGGTAAATATGCAGTGAGATAAAGGCAGGCATTCTAAACAATGCAAACCATGTGAAACAAAGACCAAACAGGGCTGCCAACAGACACAGTTCCTTCTTCTCTTGTACCAAAGTAGAGATCTCCACCTCACATTGCTACTGTCTCGATATTTAGATTGCTCCTCTTGAACTGCTTATGAAATGTGCGGAGCACAGCCTGCAGTGATAGCGGAGAAAGTGAAAACAGTCCAGTAATGGTTTATCCAGCAGATGATATTTCTGCATTTTCCATGCACACCTACAAAAAAGCCACAGGAAAGAGTGAGGGAAGTTTTCTATACATTTCCTAGTTTAACTTGGATGCTACAGCAGGAGTTTACAAGTGTGGGCTGTCATATGGAATAGGAACTACTTGATATGTATCAAACATATATATATATATATATATATATATATGTAGCACTGTCATCCCATTGTTCATCGATTTGCTCAAGCAAGCACCAGTAATGTCTCCATTGTGAGACTTGCTGTTACTGTTTTTGGCATATCAAAAATATATATGAGTTAGCAAATATAGAGAATTTCATGTATTTCAATCACATTTTCTTAATGAAATAGTCCACATTTGAGAAAGTTAAGCTCTGCTGTTGTTCCTTTTAAATGGACAGAGATAAAATCTAGCCCTTTGTGAAATGGATCCACTTAGAAACAAAAAAACCATGGCACCTCTCAAGGAAGGAGATCCACACTGCAGGTGGCTCCTGTGCATGAATGCCATCAAAACCAATTTTCCCATCAGGATTTTGTTATTGAACAACACCTTGGATGTTCCCCTCATCAGTTTCCCTCACTAGCTTCCCCTGCCAACTAATGGACAGTCCCTCTCCTCAATATCGTGACTGTCCCCAGGGAGGGGCCCTGGATGGTGTGCCTGGGCAGCCAACCCGACTGGTTGCTTGGGGTAACACAAGTAATAATGTAACTGTATTATGGTGAGGGACTGAGGGGAGCAGCAGATCATTTGCTTGAAAACATGACCTTTTAATTTAAACAAAAGGCTTGAAAAAATAAAAGTGCATCTTAAATGCAGTTTAATCAGTCAAGCGAGAGATGTCTAATGAAGCTGCCAGACGGATTTGTAGCCAGGCTGTCACTTTGGCCATCATGTTTACAGCTCCAGGAGTGAGATTAGTACCGTGTGAAGGCACCAATTCCAGCAAAATAGCCTGTGTTTGGAGTGACTGTAAATTTTGACAATTTGGCAAATTATTTTGTGGCAGTGATGATGGCTTGGAAAACTTGACATATAGGAATTTAGTGTTTTAAACACCTCCCCTATTTCCACTGCACCTAGAGAGCAATCTTTGTCTCATATATAATATATATAACATATATGCACATATAAAGATACATATATAGTATATATGCACATGCACAGATACATATATTCATACTCATAATTGGAAAATTAATTTTCACATTTTTCATATATTACTTCCTTTTTCCAGGTCATATTTTCTCAAGGGGGGAAGTATGACATTTTTGCCCGGCTACAGGTAAAGTTCTTTTAAAGATTTGTTAAAGTTCAATAAAAGTCACCTATGTGTATGACACCATAATGTCATTGCTATTAGTTCTTATAAATTCCTATTGATTTTTAAAATTTTGCTTCTAAGAAAAATTTCACTCTGACTTTCAGAAAGTCCATCCTCTGTTGGAAGGAAGTATTTGTAGAATACTAGGATATCAGTAAATCAATATTTTCCTGTCCTGGCATCGTTTCTTAGCACTGTTACACAGGTCAAATCTTGTTGGTAACAAAAGATCACCAAGGGTTCAGTTAAAGGCAAGTAATTGAAGTTAAAGAAAAGATGAACATTATTATTTTTTGTCATATTCTTAAAAAACAAAAGGAAAGGGAATTACTTCTCTGTGAAAAAATAACAGTTTAAAGACTTTGCTATATTTATTTGCTGAAACTGGCATGCAGTTGTACATAGACCCTAATATCCACTTTGGTTCCTTCTAATAATCTTAGAAAGCCTCAGCTTAATCTTTCATTTCATACTAAAAGCACAAGCGTATTGCTTTTGTTTTACTACATGATTCATTCCATGTATTGGAAGCCCAATAAATCAACATTTATCACATTTATAGATACCCAATAGGGGTGGGGGGGTTGTGAGGGGTGGGGCGGTGTTGAGGTGAGGATGGGGTTGGTGGACAACATCTGGGAAAAACACACGCTTGGCTCTGAAGCGTGGCAACGTTTAGAATGTTAAAATGATATCTCTACAATGGTTACTTTTGCTATTTGGAGCTTAAAAAAACCCACGCAGTTTGCATGTTTTTTAAAAAATTAAGTATTTCAAGCTACGTATTTTCAAACTTTTTCACTCCCTCCTGAACTCTCTGTAATTGCCTTGTCGTGATTATCATTTCTCCTCACTGTTTGCTTTCTATGGAGGCCCCGGGAAAGAGTTGCTAAAAATTAAATTTCATGCTTGCATGTGTTTCTGTGATCTGCAGCTTGTATGATCTCTGAGTGGAAAACTTCTCTAAAAATAAATGGATTACCCCTTTTGCTCCGCTGTCTGATGTCTCTTCTCCAGATAGCGCCGCTTCCCTGTGATCTCCAACCCATCGCAATTGAAGCGACAAGCGTTGAAATGGGAGCCTCACGGTGGCGCCCTCTACCTTTGCCGGCCCCTCTTGCAGCCTGGAGCAGGTCGGGCCGCTGAGCGCCGGCGCCCAAAAGCCAGCAATCCTGCCCCCCATCCCCGACCCCCACCGGACTTTTTCAAGAGTAGAATAATCTTCATGTACCCCCCACGACATTGGTGGAGTCCACTTGGGGGAACCTTCGGGGGCTTGTTCTGAAGCGCTGTCTTTCCATGGAGGATTTTGATGGGGAAGATAAAGTTCTGTCTTTAGCATTACTAAATGGTTGCGTTTATAAACGCAATCGTTATTCTGGCCTTGAAACATAATCTAAAAATAAAATCTGAAAATCTTGAAAACACGTACTTGGGATCCGTCTGAAAACCTTCTAGAATGCCAGTTTTGCAGGGACATGGACCACTGGTTGGCAGAAGATGGGCACCTGACCTTTCATAAACTGCTCTGTAAATATCATCCTTGCTTAGTTTGTGAAAGACTAATGTGTTTCCACTAACAAAACTGTCTTTCCAGGGTTACTGCTTTCTAGAATAATGCTTGTTTTATTTTCTACTGGGCTTTCTATGGCTGGCGTTCTTTAAAGGCAACTAAATTTGTCTAAGGGATTGCACTTTGAGGCAATCCAAGGAATTTTAATCAAGAACCAATGAGAAAGCCAAAATCTCTCATGGAAAAGAAGTAAGACAAAGTAACCATACCTCAAAAAATATTAAGCAATATATGATTCTTTAACAAGAGGCAAACTGTGTCCTAAAATATATTTTAATGCAAATGTTAAAAAATAACATTTTTCTGGAATAACTGCTCCAATCGAAGGTGATAGCAACAAATAATATAGTTGACTCTTCTCTAAATCACAAGTTGGAGGTTCTTACACTAGAATAAATTTTGTCTCTATAAAACCTATTTTCTAAAAAAAATGGGTGAATTACTAGGGAATGATAAAGAGACCAAGTATAGAACATTGACATTCCCATAATGTCCTCATTTATAATAGGAGACAAACCAATTTATAGTTCAATTAATAAATGAGCACAGGATTAAAGTCTTTGGCTAGGAAAACTGGATCATATTTTTCAACGACTTAGAGTTTTCTTTGGTCTTTACAGTTCTTGGAATTCTAGAGAGCTTACAGGTGAGGCTGGCTCTGTTGTCTCTCTCTGGGCCAACTCACACACCTCAAAAACAAATATATATAGTTACTCGTGTGCCTCCGTGGGAACGCACCATAAAACCAACAGAAAGAAAAATAATAAACATGTCATACAATAAGCACATGCTATGATGTGTAGCTCTGGGTTTTCAATAGCTGAGCTTTATTACAAGAACCACAACATGAACTGCTTTGGGCAAGAGAACAATAAGGCCAACGTGTAGGCCAAAAGAATCTATCACTCAAATGGTCTTTTCAAAACACAGTTATCTGTACTGAGTGAAAGTTTCGTACTTGGCACTGACAGACTTTGTTCATCCTAGTAGCTTCGTAGGTTGAAAAAATAAAGCCAGTGAGCTTGAAGCTAGTTTTCTATACATCATAGAAGTTTTTATAAGTAAATTCTTTATTCTCAATCTAGAAAAGGTACTATTTTAACTAGCCTGGTTAGGAGTCAAACTCTGTGATTAGAAGACCCTAAGTAATCTGTAAGAACTTACAAATTAAGAAAATGTGCATTTTCTGAGAGACAATATTTGCCTTTTCTAAGAATAGGTAGTACCACATGGCAGAGCCTGGCAAGCTACTCGTGGTGTATTCGATATGCCAAAAACAGTAACAAGTCTCACAATGGAGACATTACTGGTGTCCACTGGAGCAAATCGATGAGCAATGGGATGACAGTGACAGTGACAAAATAGGTAGTGGCTATTTTATGTGATTGTTACTTGATGGTTTTAAAATGCTGTATCAAGAAATATTTTTAGGAGGCAGAGAGATAGTACAGTGGGTAAGGCTCTTGCCTTGCACCTGGCTAACTCTATTTTGATCCCCAATACCACCTAGGCTGCCAATAGTGACTCCTGAGCACAGAGGTAGGAGTATGCCCTGAGCACAGCTAGGAGTGGCCCCCAAACCAAATTAAATAAATTTTTAATTTAAAAAATATTTATTTATTTATTTAGGTTTTTGAACCATACCTGGCAATGCTCAGGGGTTACTTCTGGCTCTGCACTCAGGAATTACTCCTGGTGGGGCTTGGGGGACCATATGGGATGCCAGGAATCAAACCCAGGTCAGCATGCAAGGCAAGCACCCTCCCCAATACTATTGTTCAAGCCCCTAAATTTTTAATTTTTATATAAGGTGGCAATCATGTCCTCAATTTGTTACAGTGTTATTTTTAATTTTAAGCATTCAGCAATTCTCTTATAAAAAAAACAAAGCTAAACACAAACCTCTTAGCAGTTGCTCTTAGCTTAAAAATAAATGCTGTGCTTTGCCTGCTTAGACATTGGTCCCATAATTCAATGCAAGTTCCACCATCACTGCCACATGGTCAACAGCACTATGAATCCTGAGCACCAAGTCTATGGGAATAGTGCCCAGGTACAACTGGGTGTGCCTTTAAATAATAATACTGATGATGATGATAGTGATGATAATGCCTTTGTGCTAATATTTTAGAAAAACTAGAATATGGGAGCTAGGCACAGGGATTTTGTTTTCTCACCTAGTCTCAGCACCTAGATAAGTGCTTGCCAACATAGTAAGTACTGAATTAACATTTGTTGAATGAATTAAGCTTATGAGTGAATTAATTTTATGCTAAGTGGATTAAAGCATATAGTTTAGAGGGCTAGAGACCTGGTACAGGGGTTAAGATGCTTGTCTTGCACCTGGCTGACACTGGGTCAATTCTCTGAGCCCCGTCAAAGGTAACTACTGAGCACAGAGCCAGGAGTAAGTCTTAAGCATTGCCAGATGTGCCTACTCCCTCTCCTCACAAGACATATAGTTTTATTATATAATGATGTAAAAACACTAAGTATGGTTATTGATTCAAATTTATAAACATTTGTTTTCATATCTTAGTTATTGCAAAGAATGCCACCATAATATATGTGCAGATACCTTTTTGCATTACTGTTTTTTTTCTTTCAAATATTGATTAGAATTGCTGAATCATAGGGAAGTTCTGTCTTTAACTTCTTGAGGAAACTTTTCAATAATAGCTTTCCAACTTACATTTCTAACAACAGTTTTCAAGGGCTCCTTTTGTTTCTACATCATCACCACTACTTGTCTTTTTGATAAAAGTCATTTGAACAGGTGTAGGAGATAGTGAGTCTGATTCTGTTTTGCATTCCCTTGAGAAGTGATGTCAAGCAGCTTTTTATGTACCTGTGGGCCATTTGTTTGTCTTCTTTGGGAAAATGTCAGATTTTCTTCCTATTTTTAAATTGAATGATTGGGGGATGTTTGCTTATTTTCATTTTTTGTTTTGATTTGCTATTGAGTGATACGTGTTATTGATATCAAATATATTATTAGCAAATGTTTTCTCCTTTAAAGTTAATGAACTTCTAGGAGCAATTCCTGAGTGCAAAGCCATGAGTAACCCCTGAGCATCGCTGGGTGTGACCCAAAAAAAAGCAAAATAAATAAATAAATAAAATAAAGTTAATGAACTTCTCATTTTGTTTCTAGTGTCAGATTAAAAAACAAACAAAAAACCAAAATACATTGCCAAGACTGAATTCAATGTGTTTACTGCCTATGTTTTTTTCTAGGTGTTTTAAGGTTTTGAGTTTTACATTCAAGTCTTTAATACATTTAGCTTTGGTTTTTGTGTATGGTTGAGATAGTGGTCTACTTTCATTCTTTTGTATGTGAGCATTCAATTTCTCAACATGACTTATTGATGAACCATTATAAATAGTCTTGGCTCCTATGTCCTAATCAATTGATTATATATGGGCTTAGGAAATGTTTATTTTTAAGAGAATTATAACGAATTCATTTATTTCATATGATTGTTGTTTCTATATATATTATAATACATTATAATATATTTATTAAATATAACATGCATTTTCCCATAATATAAAAAGGAAGCATAGCTTGGCCCATGAGCTCAGAATTAGAGTGAGTATGTGTTATATTAAGAGCTCCAGCTTAAATGAAAAGTATTATTTACATACATCAGGCTTTAGGTATATACAAAGGTTTCTGTCCAAACCTAAAATACCCACCAGATAGAATCAAGTATTAACTCTTTGAAAAATGTGTTCTGTTACATACCAGACAAATATTTAAAATTTTTATTATTCTTCAAAGTATAAAAACATACATATGAGGAGTAACAGAATCGTTGGTAGTGATTAAAATATTTGATAGCACAGGCCAAGCAGAAGAGAGATATTTCATCAGCATTTAAATATCCACTTTGTCCAAACCTATAAGGGGTGTTTTGGGAATTTTAAACAGAGGAAAATAAAGAATCTGGTTTGAGGAACCTGTAGTCAGTTGAAGAATTAAAGCACACACATACTTGCACCCACACAAATCAATAAGAAAATAATTAAAAACAACACATGAATAATAATAATTGCAAGATGGCAAGATTAAAAGCTTACATAGAAATCCATGAGTACAAAGTGCTTTCTGAGAGCGGGATTCGTTAGGAAAAGCCCTCTGAAGTAGTGGGATTTGAGCAGAGCTGTTAAATGCAATATTTTATGTTGCCTTTCATTCAACAAACATTTGTGAATTGCCTCTGTGGGCCGTGTCTTGGGTTAGCCAAAGACTGGGATGTCAGATTGAATGAAGCAAGATTATAGCCCCAAGTCCTGCCATTCATTTTGACCTTGACTCATACTTTGTTCTGTATTATATTTACTTGAGGGGTTTTTTGGGTTTTTTTTTTTAGATCTGGGGACTGATGTTGACTTTTGGGCCACTATATGAGCATGGAAAATGAAAAGAATAATAGAGCTTGTATCTCAGTATAACATTAGAGTTTATGTGGAAAGGTCATCCAAAAATTCTGTACCAAAAGCAGCATTACTGAAATCTTAGACATGCATATACTTCTTTTTAAAAAAGCATTCAGATCAGTTATTTTTCACTTTGCTTACCAAAATTGTTTTTTATTATTTTTCAATTAGGGGTTGTTATAAAGATGCAAATTAAAATTTTCACCTCAAATTTCTACAAATACTGTCAAAATATCTAATACTTATGTATGATTGTATTTAAGAGACATAAACTTTATGTTTTTATGGAAAAAGCTGGGTGGTTTTGTTTTTGCATTTAGCTTTCAATTGTCACACTTTGAAAATGAAAAAAAATTTTTTTTTGCTTTTTTTTCGGGAGGTCACACCCGGCGATGCACAGGGGTTACTCCTTGCTCTGCACTCAGGAATTACTCCCTAGCAGTGCTCAGGGAACCATATGGGATGCTGGGAATCGAACCCGGGTCGGCTGCATACAAGGCAAACGCCCTACATGCCGTGCTATTTCTCCAGCTCCTGAAAATGAAAATTTACTGTGAAATTTCCTCATTTGGCCTTTAGTGATGATCCATAATTTGACCTGTCATACTGGTTCTACCAACTTCTAGTTGTATTTCCTGACCCACCTTTCCCCCAGACTCTTCTTGGTGACTGCCCCTTGCCCCTATCCACCTGGTCTTTTTGGGTAGCATATCTCTCAAAAGTATTTGCCTATTTCTGAAGATGCATAAATTTAGTATTTCCAAACTTGTACTTGTTACACATCTCAAAATCAGTATATCCGATATTGAATTTGCTGCCTTTTCTCCCAATCTTGTTTTCTTTCCTACTTACCCTGTCTTTGTCAGTATTACTATTTCCTAAACTTTTCTGCAGAAAATTTGTTGAATTCGGTTGTGCTTTGCCTTTTTGTCACCCCCACGTATTTCCAATGGTTTGAAACTTCAAATCTATATATCTAGCCAAATTTCTAACTCAAGCTAACAAATTTTATTTGTTATTTCTCTCTAGTGTGACCCTCTTCTCATTCACCACATGCCTCATGTTTTATTATCGGTGAATGCGATATCCATCTTCCTGGCCACTACCACCAATATCTGGATCTTTTCCCCTTCCTCTCTTTCTGTCTCTTTCTTCTCTTTCTTTCATGTTCACTGAATCATGTTAATTCAACTGTCTTAATACCTCAGGAAAATATATGCTTAGGTCCACCCTTATTACACCATTTCCTTTCAGGTCCTCATCGTATCTCATCTGGACTTCCAAGACACCAACTAAATGTGATCCATCCTCTTATTACTCAGTATATAAGCTTGAGAGCTACAAACCTTGCTAGAAATATTACTAATCTCAGGGTCACCCAAAAACTAGAGAATGAGAATCTTCTATTAATAGCACATAGGGATAATCTGGTCTTGTGAAGACCTGCTCTAGATCAGCTGTTGGAAGTATAGGTGGCAATAATTAAACCCTATGCTTGTCTTCAAAACCCTATGCTTGTCTTCATCTTCCTTTATCTCACTTTTCTCTCAAGCGGATTTATCTATGGTTTGAGGTGGGGTGAGAATTTTAAGACAGAAGCTCTTCGACTCAATGGCAGTACATCATTCAAATATTAGAGAACTTTGGGCACACATGAGGAAAAAAAGTGTAGAACTGGGATCACAGCTGTGCCTGAAGAATATCTGCTCACTCTGAAGTCCCAATTCTGACCATGCCCTGCACTGCTTTCTATCTATATGAATAAGAAAAGTATGTATTAATAAAGGCATTTCTGGAAGGCTAGATAATATGGAAGAAAACATGGAGCTACCCATAAGTTTATTACACTGTCTGATGACTGAGTCCTGCTCATTTATAGTCATGAAAAGCAGAGTGGAGAATGGCTAATATTCAAGTGCACAGTGAGTTGGTAATAGATGTAACAACAAGATTCAAGGATTCCTAGCTCTGATTCCCTGGCTCTAGCAACAGGACCACACACATGAAATCATCTTTTGTACTAATCACTGAATCTTCCTTTACAAAAATCTTGCCCTGGGAACCCTTGTCTCCTTTTCTGAGGCCATGCTCTTGGAGGAAATCATGAATACCACCTCATCTGCTGGTGCCGAAGAGATTTGCTTTCTGTATTTGCACTGGCATCTATAGCTTGTGTTACTCTTTGATCCTCAGACTTATATTCAAAGACAGCTATTATCTTACTGCTTATATAAGAAAAATCTTTATCTTGGCTGTACAATTAACACAGAAATGCTAAATGGCAATACAGATGAGTTAAAGTCTGGGGGTAATGTGAATGAGTTTTTATTTTAAAAGGAAGACTTAGTGAAATTTATAGCACTGAAGCCAATCCCATTAAAATGGGCTGTAAAAAAATTAAGTTTCCATGCTGCTAAGCGGCTTTATGTGACAGTAGCATCGCTGCATGCGGCATATATGTTTGTGATGCTTTGGTTGCAAATCAAGCTGGCACAAAGGTAGACCTCAGCTCTGCTATCTTAGGAGTCTTTCAAGAGAAACACCCATCAACTCAATCACTCTCTGACTAAATGGGGGCACAGGGAAAGCTTAATCAAGCACAGTTTCATAAATACTTGTGGCTCTTTGTGAGGCTGGCACTACAGAAAGCTTACAGCGGGAACAGATGACGCTGATCTGGGTTGCCCAAGCAAAGGTAAGCTGAACTTGTTCTTGTTAGTATGAAATTTTTCTTGTTTCTGAAAGGAGCAGAATTTAAGGACATTAATTCTTAAGAAAACCAGAGGCAGATAAGGGAGGATGGAGCTGGTCTCCTTTATCCCCTGTCTCCCGGCTTGGGTCAGTCACTAGGCCTCTGTCGCAACCTTCAAAACACTTATCTGTCCACTGAAGTGGCAGACTTCTTTAACCTTTGACCTAGATTGTGTTTGAACCTTCATCTTGAGGAAGCAAAGTTTTGAACATTAAGCCACTAAAGACTTCAAAAGCCCCTGGATTTATGTCCTGTTCTTTAGCAGGAATCCCAATACCCTTGTCTTTGACCAGGGGGGAAAAAGGACCCCATTCATCCCAATTGGAGTAGTGATGTGCTAGGTGAAGAATGAGAACCCAGAGGGGTGTATTCACTCATTTTGTTAGTTTGTTTTTAATTTCTATTCACAAAGTAAGCGTGGCCAGAGCTCAAGAAAGACTCATTTCTGTTTCCCTAAAAGTGATAAATGACATCTTCTTAAAGTAGGTCAAGTCAGAGTTTTAAGATCCAAATTTAAAAAGTCCAAAAGTCATAATATCTCCCAGTGGCTAAGAACAGGTTGCATTTGAAACAACACTGGCTAATTTAATGGCCTGCCCTCTATTCCTGATGAAATGCTTGGGGAATTCACTTAACCACAAGCGCACTCAGATGAGGGTAGGCCTCAAAGAATATCGGAAGGGCAAAATAAGTCTGAGAGGATTAACAGCGGAATAAAACCCAGATTAAATCAAATAAGCAAAGAAAAATTAGAAGAACAAGAAAGGTTTTATGCCGACCTGGTGTATTGAGAGGGGAGGGGCACCCAGCAGACTTCAATCAAAGTCGGAAACCAACTTTGATTTATGTTCGTAACTCTTGTGCCTTGCTCTTTACAAAAATAATTTACATTAGTTTTATTTGTCCTGTCAGTTAAAGGGAGGGAGGTTGCCAAAACACTGTCATTTCTTAGCACCGATTCCTCCCCCTTCCCAGGGCTGCCATGTGTCTCAAGGGCATTTATCTTTGGAATGTTGCTCCTTTATTGCCTTCTGTGGGACCTGTCTCATTCTGGCATTTTTACTGTGGTCCACACATTGCTATATTACAGTAGGCCAAAGGTCAGCTACACAGCCATCAATTCTAAGAATGATTTTTTGGTTAATAAAACTAATTTTCTGAGCTGAGGGCTGCTTGCTGTGAGGAGGATTTATATTTGCCAGGTTGTATTTTTCTCAAAAGTTGATAGAATGCCAACCACTAAACCATAATTCATCATGCTGTAATAGTTTGTCAAAAACCAAATTTTCTTTTTTAAAACTGTGGCTTTTGAGGACCCTAGAAAATTTGAGGTTATGTGTTAAATGGCATGATGAAGTCAATGTGTGTTTGGAGAGAATGTATAACAACAGCTGTTTTTCTTCTGGCTTAGAAAGCACCTAGGCAAAGAAAATAGAGGCACTATGTTGATTAAGAGCCAGGATTTGGAACCACAGAGATGTGGAATAGTTGTAAAATAAATGCCAGAAAGATACAATGTACACATGGAGAATCATATGGTAGAGCAATGGAAAGTTAAGGGAAAAAATAACAGATTATTGCGATGACAATTTTACATTTATACGTATGTACCTGAAATATATCTGAAACAAATAATATTATCAATTATATGTTAGGGAAAAAATAATTTGACTATCTTATCTGTATTGATCTTATACAAGTTAACATTTTTCTGCCTATACTTTTTTATCTGTAAAATTGACATAACTGTATTACCTACTTTTAGATTTAGTTGGAGGAAAATAGAGGTTACCCAGGAGTAGTGCTTGACCCTAAAAATGTCATGACAGACTGCTCATGCTGCATAATAAATAGTCTTATAGTCTTAAAATTTTCTTTCTGTTTAGACACTGTGATTTACACAGTTGTTTATAATAGGTTTTCAGATTTTCAATATTCCCACCTCCAATCCCAATACCTCATGACCTCATCTCTCTATCACTGACCCTAAATTCCCTCCCACCCCTTTCAACTCCTTGATATATATGTTATAAGTTTAATTGCTGTAGTTGGGTTCCATGTTTATAGTAATTTTAGGTCTAGTGGTTTAAATATATATAGATACTTTGCATCTCTTCTATAGAGGAACCCATAGCTCCTGACCCTTGCCCCTATGTTACTTCTAGATTTCTTCATTTTGCTTAATGCCTCCATTTCTCTCGTTCATTTGACATATTTGTATACATAATCTAGAGCCAGTGTTTTTCCATCCTTTTTTACCTACAGTTTGCTAAGTATATTATTCTATAGACTACAATTAGTGAGAATATCTGGTATTTGTCCTTGCACTTTTGACTTTATTTAATACAAGATCCTCCAGTTCCATACAAGTTGAAGCAAATTGCATGATTTCATCATTCTTTCTGACAGCATAGCTTTCCATTGTGTATATATAGCACAACTTAATTATTCTTTCTTCTGCTATTGGACACCTGGGCTATTTCCATAACCTGGCTACTGAACCAAGGACTGCAATGAATAGAGATGTGTAAGTATCTTTTTGAATGAATGTTTTTGCGTCTTGGGGATAAATACTAAGTACAGGAATAGCCAGTCATGTGGTAACTCTATTCATAGTTTTAAGATTTTTTTTGAGGAATCTTTATAATGTTTTTCAAACATTAAGTACATATTCTATGGACTTAAAATACATAAGTATTTCAGCATGAGCTCTAGAGATTTTGTGTCATGCTCAGACTAGAAGAGCACACTTCTCATCACATTCATTGACCAGAATCAGTCATGTGATTCCCTACCGACAGTGAAAGGATCCAGGAAGGCTGATGTTCAGGAAACAAGGATCTGGAAATCCTCAATGAATAACAAAAACAATTACAGCAAAATCTTCCATATACATATATACAATTGCATGCAATAATGCCTCAGTTAATGCCGTGGTTACCTTCTTGAAACGTATCACTGGCAACTTCATTATATGATCTTCATAGCATGTAAGTACAAAAACCTTGGTGGTGTGTTCTACTACAATGTTTCCTCCATCTAAGCAACATGGCATAGATCAGTAGAATCACTGTCCTCTATGCATTTTTTACTGACCAAGACATAGTATTCTACATGTAGTAAATATGCATAGGTGTTGCAAAGATGTATCCATTTTCACTCTTACTGCTGTAGGGAGATCAGCATCTGGTATCAGAATTCTGTCCAGGACTGCCAAACTAGTCTCACATCGGAGTAGCAAAGCTACTGAGTGCCACAGATAACTTCATGGAAGAAGAAAGAACAAGGGCAAACACAATACATTTATTCCTATAATAAAAAACAAAAATGCACTAATCCCCTTTTCAAGGGAAAACTATTCTTAGTTATACAGGGAAGACGTTTTCCCACCATTTTTACCTGATATGCAAAGGAAGGAATGGTATATTTTAAAGTAACCCTATCAATAATTCTAGTGAGCATAAAATTAGTGAATAATTGGCAATAAAGAGAAGAGTTTGTATGGGTGACTTAACTATAAACCAAAATGTTATACAGGATCTTAGCACTCAGCTGTGGTCAGGGGGCCTGGGCAAAATCAACTCGTTTATTTATTTTGGTTTTTGGACCACACCCAAAAGTCCTCAGGCTGGGTGCTCAGGGGATCACTCTTGGCGTTCTCAGGGAGCCATATGTAGTGGCAGGGATTAAAATTGGAGTTAGCCACTTGCAAAATGGCACCTTAACCTACTGTACTCTTTCCAGTCCTTAAATCCAGATCCAGAGTAAAGCAACTGACCAATAGGGAGTACTGACCCCAGCTCAGCAGGAGGTTGGGGGTCCCAGAGCACAGGTGAGAGTCCAGGGGCCATCTCATAGCACATGCAGAGCACTGACACACAATAAGCTCTCATCATGTCCTTCTCCTTCATTCCTTTATTCTCTCCAGCCCTCCAGGGTGACAGATACTCTCCCTCTCTGCTCTTTAGAAAATGCAACATTTCTTTCAATTCCATCCATAAAATAATGCCTCAGAAGTAGGACTCCAAAATAAATTCTGCCCTAGCTATGTGGTATTGATCCCAGTATGGTAGTATGCTGAGATCTCACCAACAGACCCTGGGGCTCAGAGTATCCTTGGGCTCTTAACCATGGAGCAGAGTTGTAGTTCCACACAAGCTGCTAGGTTAGAATCAGTTAGGGGAGTTCTTGGCTAAGGTATCAACTTAATTACCTGCTCACATGTCCCCACAAGTCTGAGTGATGGTACTTTCCCCAACACAGCTCATTCTTGGATGGGGACCAAGGACCTCCTGGATCTGGGCGCTTGGCAGAAAGAACCATGCACTGCAAGTTGGCAAGATGCTGGTCTGATCCTGATTCTACTGCTGAGTGAGCACTTTATGTTGAAAGAAATTTTTCTGTTCTTAGGGCTTACTCTGGGAAGTTCTTGAGGGACCATGTGTGATGCCAAGGATCTAATGGGGACTGAGTGCAAGGCAAGAGCCTTATTCCCTGTACAATCTCTCTTGCCCTGTGAAATGAGGGGTCTGAATTACATTAGTAGCTTTTGAATCTATTTTTCTCTTCAGCCCAAGAGAAACCCTGTGGTTCTCATCAAATAACAAGCACCATCAGAGCTGCTCTGAGTTCCTTGAAGGGCAAGGGTTAAGGTCACTGCTGACATGCTGCTTATTCTTGTTCTGGGGAAATTGTCCTCAGCTCTTTCCTCACACTGACCTCTGGTGCCTGAGAGACTCGCAAGCACTCACTGTTTTATCCAGAAACTTGTCTTTATAGGACATGAGAGGACTTACACATGGCCCCCTTCATTAAGAATTAATGGGCCAACTCTCCACACGCTCGGAGGAGCCTCATCCATGAGGGAACCAACAGAGGAACCCAGGTATGTGGGACTCGTGGTTGAGATCTCCAAGCCTGCTCAGATCGGGACTGGGCCTCCTCCACCCAGATCCTCATTTTTCCAGTAGCTTGACAGTCACACCCACAAACTGCCCACAGAGCCATGTAATCCCATCAACGACCAAGACCCAGAGACTATAAAACAAAGCTCCCAGAAGAGAGCGACACAGTTTTCCAATGTGGCTGCGCGACCTCTTATACTCTAGCCCACTGATGTACCTCAAGCAGCACACATGTGTTTGGTTTTAACATATTTGCTTGTATTCTCTTATATACGGGTTTAAAGAGCCCCAGAATAAATCAACAACCTTTAAACACTTCCCTCTTATTGTGGTTGGAAGATGCTTGCTGGTTGGGGTGTGGGGGGGGTGTGAATGTTATCTGTAATGAACTATTGTTAACTACTTAATGAAAATTAAATGTATAAAAATTGAAAAAATTTAAAATTGCAATAAATAAATAAATAAATAAATAATGGACCAGCTTGTCTCTGTAGAGCTGTGGGGACAGAACAGATAGAAAATATCATGCTCAAGAGAAACAACTGTCCCACGCTGTGTTCCCAAGACCCAGGGCATTGCACTGTTTATAATAGCCAAAAATCTGGAAAAAACCTGAGTGCCCAGAACAGACAACTGGTTAAAGAAACTTTGGTACATCTACACTATGCGGCTGTTAGAAAAGATGAAGTCATGAAATTTGCATATAAATGGATCAACATGGAAAGTATCATATTAAGTGAAATGAGTCAGAAAGAGAGGGAGAGACATAGAAAGATTGCACTCATCTGTGGGATATAAAGTAACAGAATGGGAGACTAACACCCAAGAATAGTGAGATAAGGACCAGGAGGTCTACTCCATGGTTTAGAAGCCAGCCTCAAATGCTGGGGGAAAAGACAGCTCTGATAGAGAAGGAAACACCAAGTAAAGGGTATTTGGAGGAGCAACTCGGGTTGAGAGATGCGAGCCGAATGTAGACTATAGATCGAACACAATGGCCACTCAATGCCTCTAGTGCAAACTACAACACCCAAAAGGAAAGAGAGAACAAAAGGGAATTCCCTGCCACAGAGGAGAGTGGGCTGGGGGTGGAGGGGGTGGAGAGGGTGGGGAGGGATACTGGGATCATTGGTGGTGGAGAATAGGCACTGGTAGAGGGATGGGTACACAATCATTGTATGACAGAAAGAAAGCATGAAAGTTTGTAAGTATATAACTATACCCCACGGTGATTCATTAATAAAAAAATGTTTAAAATAAAATAAAATTTTTAAAAATTGCAAAAATAAAAAAAATTCAATAAATAGATTAATAAAGGAATTAATGGGCCAGCTTGTCTCTGTAGAGCTGTGGAGACAGAACAGATAGAAAAGATCAGGCTCAAGAGAAACAACTGTCCCACGCTTTTTTCCCAAGACCCAGGGCAGGGCGGGATGAGAGGAGCTTTTCCCAGCCTCATGTGCACCAAGGTTACCTCCAGAAGTCTTCAAGGACCCAGGGATCCTGAGAGACGAGGTCTCTAGTAATGACCACACCTCACATGTTGCTAAAGACAACGCTTCCCTCACCAGGAGGATAGCAAAAGGAATGTGGCTTAATTTTGTAGAAAGGAGCATAGACATAGTGGTAAGTATCAAGTGTTCTCTGCTTTAAAAAAATTAAGGCACAATTGTCTTCATTCTTGTGAGCATATTCCCTCCCCATCTTAATACTTTGCTCCAGAAGACAAACATTAGTTAATCATTGATGTTCTTCTGGACCATATAAAAGGCTGATAATCTTCCCTCACTTGAATCTCTCCAGATATGGAAACAGTTTTATAAATTAAGAATTTAGAAAATTCAGATAAAGCCAAACCTAACTGTATGCTCAACTAACTCCGTTATATTTATTAGGGTTTTTTTTTTTGAGAAGGGGTTATGTTTAGGGGTTGGGCCACATCCCAGGGTTCTTAGGGGCTACTCCTGGCTCTGTGCTCAGCAGTCCTCCTGGTAGTGCTTCTCATTTCTGGTGGTGCTCAGGGGACCATATGCAATGCCAATAATTGGGGTGGCCACATGCAAGACTAGCACCTTAACCATTGTGCTATGTCTATGACTCTGTTGTTTTATTAAAGTACTCCATTCTCTTTTATTCCATTTACCATCCCGCTATCTTCCCATTTCAATCTCTGATAGAGAAAAAAATTAATGGAATTCTAAAAAATTGACAAATAATTTGAAATTTCATTTACATTCTAATATATCAGTTTATATTGTCCCTTTGCTGTCTAGTGTTCACAGAGAAAAGTTTAAATTCCTTAGTCTTGTTTTCCAAGATCTTTACAACTCTGATGACATATCCTTTCCAGATTTATTGCACCTCCATGTACCATTAGAATTCCAGATATCTAAGTTCTTGTTATTTCTTAAACATAACATGTATCAGCATACTTCTGCCATGAATATTGGAAAGCAAACAATACAGTAACTCTGTCATCTTTCTGCACATTCTTGGGGACTTGGTTACTTTCTCTCATGTACTCTCAGGATGTTTCCTTCATATTGACAGCTTTACATTTAATTGTTATTGTCAGCTACTGGTGAATTCATTTTCAGACATTAGCTCCTTGAAGAGAAACTATGACATATTAACCTTTCAACTCTAGGCCCTTGCTCAGGTGTTTATTTATTGACTAGTTAAATAGAAACGAGAGAAAGTATGTAGATTTTTGGGTTTTGTGGGGTCTTTTGGGTGATTTGTGATTTGAAGTCTTAAGATTAAAAGGAAAAAATTAAAAACCTTTAGGATAATTTATTCCATTTGTTATATCAGCAAATAGACCTGCAAAATTGCTTTTAGATACATATGGTTTATATCACAATATATTATAGGTTGCATATAATAGATGATGTTACATATGTGAAGTTATAGATAATATAGTTATTTATGTAATAATAATATAGGTAATAATATAATCATTTTGTGAGCATAAACAATGTTTTATAACAATTAGGTTTTTTTAGTTTGTTTGTTTAGGGGTTATACCCAAAGTTACTGGTGGTGGGGTGGGGGAATATATGCAGTGTCAGGATTAAACCAGGGTCAACTGCATGTTAAGCAAGTAACTTAACCCCTATACTATCTCTTAGGCCTGAACAATTAACACTGAAATATACTTTGAGACACAGAGATGTAGGAGATTTCTTTGACAATTGAATACTCACACAGTTAAAGTTGATAGATTATGAAATGTGCTAAAGGATCTGTAAATTCATTGCACATATATACAAATATAGTTCACGAATACAGGTACAAAATGAAATGAGAGGCTAGAGAGTAGGTAAGGTACTTGCCTTGTATGCAGCCAATCTGGGCTCATTCCCCAGCATCCTATACCCCTCCAGGAGTAATTCCTGAGTGCAGAGTCAGGAGTAAGTCCTGAGCACAGCGGGGTGTGGCCCAAAAGTTTTTAAAGAGTTAAATGATAACAAATTTGCTCAAAAACAGAAGAGTGCACAAAGAAAGCAAAAGTTTTAGGAGAAGCCAATCCAGTGAGCCTATGTTCTGCTATATAATGTTATTTCTCTATGTGGCTATGAATTTTTTATTAAACATAACTTTTTCATAGCATATCTGACTCTATATAATGAAAATAATCCTAGTGAATTCTGTGTTTGACCACCGGCAAAGCAACCTAAATATTTTTAAGTGAAACTAGAAAGGTCACAAAATTGTCTGTCCATTATTTAAATGGAAGGGTAAAAAAAGGGCAAAAAGCAGACACCTAAAATATTATAAAAGGTTTATGTATATATTTTGTCAATGTGTTATTGGCTATACTTATAAAATATTTTCTGCTGTCACATCACCCTATAGACATATTAAGATAATTTATCCACATGAAGCTTTTCAGGGACTGGAGCAATAGCACAGTGGGTAGGGTGTTTACCTGCACACGGCCAACCTGGGTGCTTCTCAGAGAGCCTCCGTCCCTCTCAGAGAGCCTGGCAAGTTACCAAAGTCTCCCGCCATCATGGCAGAGCCTGCCGAGCTCCCCGAGGCAGATTCGATATGCCAAAAACAGTAACAACAAGTCTCACAATGGAGACGTTACTGGTGCCCATTCGAGCAAATTGATGAACAACGGGACGACAGTGCTACAGTGCTACAGAATATTTTCAGAAATTTAAGCTCTAATATATCTTTATAATTACCAATGATCCCATAGATTTCCTGTTTGTTTATTTTTTATTAGGTAATGAATGATTGCTGAAACAATCCTTTTGAATATCATTTGGGATTTGACACACAAAAATATTTGATCCTTATCAAATTAATTGTCAGCATTTAAAATTTCCTTTTGAAGTCAAATCACATCTTATTAAACAATGACTGTAAGAAGGGAGACATAAAGAAAGACCAGTCACTGCCACAGAAAGCTCCTGTTCAACCGGCCCAGCTTGCTTGACAGAGCTTAGACTATCCAGCAAGTCATCATTTTTTTTTAGGCTAGATTCTCTTTGTAGTGAAAGAAAAATAGGGGACACATCTGAAAAACCAGATAATATAATGAGTAAGACATTTGGTAAATAAGAGTAATTAAAAACCAAAAACAGCACACATCTGAAAAAACAGATAATACAGCAGGTAAGACATTGGGCAAATATGACCAAAGAGTGATGCGGTGACCCCAACCTGAATCAGCTGCCCAGGGCCCTATTCCACATCTAGTGGCTTTGTCCTCCCCCCTCTACTTGGTCTGTCTAGACTTTTGAAAAATCAAAGTCAACTCCAATCATGAAGAAGTTGCCTTGGAGTGTCTCCTTGATTGTGGCCAGGGGAGTTTGCAGATACTTGACGGGTGGTGGGTGAGGGTACCTGCTCTTGCCTCCATTCCTGGGCTGGGGACCCAATCTCATGGATACGGGACGGGACAATTTAAACAGGGGAAGATGCGCTTTCCTTTACAGGTTCCTGTGTTTGATGGAGGGAGCGCAGGGAATTGGGGCAGGGCTCCCTTTTATTTTGTTACTATTTTCTGTTCTCTTGCGGGGCTCTCAGATCTCTTTCCCTTTGCCCTTGAAAATGGCATTAAATGAAGCTGTGTGTGCACATTTGAGAAGGCTGGTGCAATATCCCATTAATCCGCTGAACCACTTCAACGACTGGAAAACGATCAGAGCATGGTGGATGACCGCGTTGGTCAGTGTGCAAGAGCTTTAAGAAGGGCCACGGAAGTCATCCCATTTAAGGGATCTTGCCTTCCGTGGGCACCAGCACCCCCCTCGGCCCGGCAGCTCGTGGCCTCCCTGCTGCCCCAATTGAAGCTGGGCTTCCGGGCCGCAGGGTCAGTGCAGGGGGCGGGCGGTGCTTCTCCTCTCTCCAGGGAGCAACTTCTCTTCCTAAGGACTCTTTTTCCCAGCAAGTGAAGATGACCTGGAAATTTGATAGTGCCAGAGTCCCAGGCGATACTTTGTCAAGAGAGAAATATTACCTTATAGAAACTAGCTTTTATCCTGCTGAGAAACGGTACGGTGCTGCGGGGATTGTCTCTTATTAGAGCCGCGAGAGCGGAGGGAAGTCTGTGGGGCTCTCTTCCACACACCAAAAAAGGCGGCAGGAGTCGCAGATGACCCTGAAAAGAAACTGCAGAGTTACTTAGGTGGGGAGGTGGGGAGAGACAAAAAGTGTCAAGGCAAGTCGGTCCGTTCCCCGTGCAGACTGAGCTCCAATACTCTAACACACCAGGAGCGAAGTTCTCAAGGTTTCAAAGTCCTCAGTGACGGTGGCATTCTTGGCTAACTTCCTAGACCGTTATTAGGTCTTAGCAACGCCCTTCCAACTCCCGCAGTCCTGTAAGGACAGAAAGGAAAAAAAAAATCGCCAAACGACCTTATAACAGGATTTTAGTATTTAATGCTCAGGGGGTATCAAGCTTTCATTTGCCATTTTCAATTTAGGAACAATACCAACACCTTTTATTCCTATGCATAAGATACGGGAGAATGGGAAATAATTTAGCTAATGAAAAGGTCTTCCTTCAATTATTCAACTAATGTTGATTGAGCAGGCCTTGGAGAGGAGATGGAGGAGATGGACTTATGCAAGCCTGGTGCCTGCCTTCACTTACATTTGGGTTTGGGGTTGGCAGGACAAAGACAGAGCCAGTGTGATGTCTTAGTGACGGCATAGGCCACTGAGCACATCTTAAGCTTTAGGCATCCAGGAGGCTGGGGAGAACAATCTTCAAAGGATTCAGAATCCTTCTTTCCCAGTAAATTGCCCTTTGGACATGCAGGAAGATGAACCACTCGTTTCTTTTAAGGGAATCGGAAACTCTCACAATTGTGTGTGTCTGTGTGCATATGTTTTTATACACACATGTTATACACCCAGGATTGAGTTTAGGCCCTCACAAATGTATCTCAGTCATTCTTATGCAGTATAATGTGTCTTAAGAGATGCCATCATTTTTAGATTTGGGGAAGAATTTCTTTTTCCAGCATCTTCTCACAATCTGCTTTTTTTTTTTATGAATCACTGTGAGATAGTTACAGACTTATAACTTTCGTGATTAGGTTTCAGTCATACAATGACAATCCGTTTTTTATTCCATTTCCTTTACCATTTTTGAGAATCTATGTATATAAATTCAGATTGAACAAAAATTTCCTAAATATTTGTCCCAATCAGAGATATGAGATCTTAATATAAGGATGATAAGTGTATAATCGTTAGAAAACTTGGACAATATCTATTCATACTTAAACCCTGCAGAAGAATATTTTTAAACAGAAAGTTAGTGCTAATTATTTAAGCATTTAAAAAATTTTGAATATTTCTAATATGCACAAAAGTGGGGAAGGACAGTCTATGGAACTCCACTGTACCAAATAAGATTTAGGAATTGTGTCAATTTTAACTTCTTAATTTTTTAAACCCCCACCAGGCACAGACACTTTGAAAAATTCACAAAGTACTTAAAATCAAATTGCAGATATACAATTTCACTAACAAATACTTCAGTATTCATATATAACAGATATTTATTCAAATATAACAGAAAATTACCACAAGTAGCGAATTATGAAAAAATGCTTTGATGTCATGTAATAATGACACCATAATGATTTAGTTATATGGCTTGCCATAGTTGGGTTACTCTTCGCTGAACTGAAAATATCTTTTTATTGTGTGTTCAAATCAAGATCCAAAAAAAGACCATACATCAATCAGTTGTTTTATTTTTCAAATTTCTTTTCTTCTATAATGCCTCCTTACCCTTTTACTCTTAGCATTTAGCTTTAGAAAAGGCCAGGTAATTTAACTTGATTCTGCACAGCTTGGATTTGGTTATTACTTTCCTGGTGCTGTTGTTCAACTTCTGCTTCTACTCCTCAATGCTTTCTGTAAAGTGGTAGATCTATAACTTGACTGGATTTAAAACTTGGATTTTTTGTTTTCTCTTTCTACCTCACTGTTTCCTTATTTTTGCTTTCATATTCCTCAGTGGCACTATGAACCGGTTGATTTATCACATCCCATGATATCTAATATCTTTATTCCCTTCTGTAGGGATCAGGTTTTGTCAGACTAATACATCCATTTTGAAATTACTCTAAGAGCTTTAACTTTCATATGATCAATGAAAATAATTCCATTATTTCTTACAAATTAATTTCAGTTATAATTTTAAAGTTCTTCAGTCATAACTTTGAGTCCCAAATGAACTAGTGAAGATTTCTAATAGTAATATTTTTAATTGGGGGCCTGAGCAATAGTACAGTGTAATAGTTCAGTGTTTGCTTTGAATGCAGTTAACCTAGGTTCTACCCCATCTAGTTCCCTAAGTTTTCTCAGGAGTGATCGCTGAGCACTGCCAGGTGTGCCTTCCCCTGCACCATCCATGCTGTCCCCATCCAAAGAAATAGTCTGAATGTATAACATCACATCTTAAATGGAAACACTTTATATTTAGAATACATTTTTAATATGGAACATTTGAAAAATGTGAAATATAAATTTAAAAATAAGATTTTCTTCAAATTGTCTTATAAGAGTTTACCACATTTGTCATTTGCATGTATTCCTTTTAATCTTTCAGAAAGAATACTTAAGCAAAAATTGGAGCACAATATATACATCTTTTCATATTTAAAATATGGATCAGTGTTTGATCCTGAACACTACAAAAATTCTTATTAATAGATCATGATTATTATTTATAATGACTTAATGATCTAAATATACTCCTAAAAAATGAGATTTTGGAGAGCTTGAGGGATAGTACAAGAGGGTAGAGTGCATGCTTTGCATTAGGTCAGGGCTACCTAAATTCAATCCCCAGGACCACTTATGGTCCTCTAAATACCTCCAGAAGTGATCCCTGAGCACAGAGTCAGAAGTAAATCCTGAGCATACCTTGCTGTCACCCAAAACCCAAATAGAATAAGAGATTTGGGAAATAAAAGAAATATTCTGGCCCCTAAAGCTTCTTAATTTTTTAAACAAGTATTTAGGCCGCACCTAATATGCATATATACATACACATATATATGTATATTAGGCGAGACCTCAACAACCATATACTACACACTGTCTGAAAACTGAGAGTATATGCTTTTAAAACTTTTGCTAATTTGATAAAGAAAATATTATTTTCTCTGTTATGCTTGAAACTAAAGATAGAAAATCACTCATATGTTTATTGTTTTTAAATATTTTTTTCATGTTTTCTGTTTTATCTTGACAGTTTTCTATTAAAATACTTGAACTTTTTCACTTTAATTTGTTTGCAGTGATGAGAATCAAACCCAAAGCCTTAGACATGAAAAGTAAGCACTCTACCACAGTTATACTCCCAGCCCTGTCCACTTTTTAACATTTAGAAGTTATTGTCTGCCATAGAGGTGGGGAGGGTAGGAAAGGGGAGGTATACTGGGAATATTGGTGGTGGGTAATGTGTACTGGTGGAAGGATGGGTGTTTGATCATTGTGTGATTGTAAACCAAACGTGAAAGCTTGTAACTATCTCACAGTGATTCAATAAAATTTTTTTTAAAAAGACATTTTTATTGTCATGTGTACCTACATTTTCCTTTATAATTTTTGTTTGATTTTAATCCTTTGGTAAATCTTTCATAATCTCATAATATTTTAATATATTTATTCATATTTCCTTCAACAGTTTTTAGTTTTATTTTCAGCTCCTTAATCTTGGTTAAATGTGAGGTAAGGATCTAGTTGCATTTCTCCTCTGCTCAAGTTATTGATTCTGTGCTCTTTTCTGTAATGTTGATTTGTTAGACAATTGTTATAATAGCATTCTTACAAATATTGGAGTTTTCAAGTTTTTGACCTGAGAATTTTCTTTGCATTATGGTTGTTTTGTTTTTTCAGCTTTACTGTCTATTCATTGATGTTTGATTCTAATCTCCAGACTTAAGTAGCTACATATATATTAATCATCTCTGCTCAAATGTGTAATATTCATTCATTCATTCATCAATATTTATTCACCCATTTATTCCTGATACTCTGTTAAAAGTGTGAGATATTACACAGTGGTTCCAGCCAATTAATTAATTAGTAGCTTGATCCTCATAACAATTGTGTAAAAGGGGTCCAATTATTACTCGCATTTTACACATGAAACAAATCATGTACAGAGACCTTGGATGACTTACTCAAGGTCACACCTACTTAGAAAGTGGTGAATTTGGGATGTTTACTCAGATTCTGTGGTTAGAGTTCATCTCTTTAACCACTTTGTACTCGACATGTTCAAAAATAAACCCTTGATTTCTTTATATAATCTACCACCGTTTCAACAATAACTTGGCCATTGTTTTCTACTACTTTAGTCAAAGACCTAGAAATCATTAATGATCCCTTCTTCTCTTACCTTCAAATGTCAATTTATCAGCAAGTTCTGTTAACTATAAGGGGCAGAGAGAATATAGCAGAGAATATGGTTGTCTTGCACTTAGCTGACTCAAGTTTAATCTCCTGAATAACATATGGTTCCCTGACCCCACCAGGAGTGATCCCTGTGTGCCTTACCCACTGTACTATATCTCCAGCCCATTATGAAGTTATTTAAAAACTAGAAATTATAGACTTTTGTCAAAAAGCATTTAACATTGTATTATATATATTCTCTTTTGTTAATATAACATTTTATATATATATATATATGTCACTGTGACTGTCACTGTCATCCTGTTGCTCATCGATTTGCTCAAGCTGGCAAGAGTAATATCTCCATTATTAGACTTGTTGTTACTGTTTTTGATTCTTAATATTGAGTCATCCTATATTCCTAGATGCCTGTACTAAACTATTTTTAAATATTCTGTTGGATTCAGCTTATGTTTTATTTATCACGAATCACGAAATCCCGTTGATCATTGAATTTCTCAAGCGGTCTCAGTAACCTCTCCATTTATCCTATCCCTGAGATTTTAGAAGCCTCTCTCTACTCGGCCTTCCCAACAATGCCACACTGGAGGCTCTTTCAGGGTCAGGGGAATGAAACCCAGCTTGTTACTGGCTTTGGCATATGAATACACATGGGAAACTTTCGAGGCTCTCCCATGTGGGCAGGAAACTCTCAGTAGCTTGCTAGTTTCTCCCTCTGTTTTATTTATAATTTATTTATATAAGTTAGGTAAATGTCCTCTCCCTATTATTTCTTATTTTTCTTAAATATTTTATTAGACTTTTAAATAAATTCATATTGCCACCATAAAGCAAATTTATGATCTGAATAGCATTTATATTATTGCTTTACAGTCATAAAGAAATGTCGTTCTCAACATTCTCCCTTCCGAAATCTGACACGCCATTTCGTCAGTAAAAACGCGGGCAGCACTCAGTCCAGACAAGGTCAGACACCTGAAGAATCTCCTGCCAATACTCTTCAATACACTGGTTTGGCTCTTCACATGCTACCTATCTGAATGCAAGGTTCCGTCCCAATGGAAAACCAGCAGGACCACTCTGTTGTACAAGAAGGAAGACATCCACAACATCAGCAACTATTGCCCAACCTGCCTGTTGTTCATCATCTACAAGTTGTCCACTTGAGTCATCCTGAATAGAATAGGCAGAATACTAGATGAAGGACAACCATGTGAACAAGCTGGGTTCCGAAAAGGATTCAGCACGATTGACCATATCCACAAAGTGAACAAACTAATTGAAGTTTCGAGAGAGTTCAAGATGCTACTCTGTCTAACATTCATCGATTTTAAGAAGGCCTTTGATTCTGTTGATTCTGAAGCAGTCAAACAGGACATTCAAACTCAGTATATCAGGATCCTCTGCGAGCTGTATTATGGATTCACCAACAGGATCTCACCATTCTACAAAGAAGAGATCATTGATGTAAAGAGAGGGGTTCGGCAGGTGATACCATTTCACCGAAACTCTTCAGTGCTACCCTCGAGAATGTCATGTGACGACTGGAATTGGAAGGAATGCGAATGAAGATAGATGGTTGGCAACTACACCACCTCCCTTCACTGATGACATCGTACTAATAACACCAAACATTAGCCAAGCAGCACAAATGCTGGTTGACTTCGACCACGAGTGTGGAAAGGTAGGACTGCAGCTGATTCTCAGTAAAACAATGTTCATGAAAAACGAACTAGTCCCTGAAGCTCCATTTGCTCTCAATGGAACGAACATATCCAAATGCAGCAGCTATGTGTATCTGGGTCGAGAACTCAACATGAGGAACGACTTGGCACCAGAACTGTGCAGGAGGAAGAGAGTAGCGTGGAACGCCTTTAAGAGAGTCAAAGAAGTTGTTAAGGGAATGAAGAACCTCCACCTCCAGGCACATCTTTTCAACTCCACTGTTCTTCCTGCACTAACATGTGCCTCAGAGACCTGGACCCTATGAAAACAGGACGAGAAAGCTATTCGGGTATCCCAAAGAGGAATTGAAAAAGCTATGCTTGGAATATCACATTTCACTCAAGTGAGAGAAGGAACCTGGCTTTCTGACCTCCATCAACGATCAAGAATCAGGGACGCTGTCTTGTTTACCAAGGCATAGAAAATTAGATATTCCAGACACATAACGTGATTCAGAGACTACCGCTGGACTAGAGCTGTTACTGACTGGATTCCACAGTACATCAAAAAACCACATAGCTGCCCACCTACAAGATGGTCAGACTTCTTCTTCAAAATCCTGAATAAACGGTTTGAGTCTCTTCGTGTTGCTGGAGCGAGCAGATACCATTGGGCTACAGGGATGAATGGAGACATTACTGGCGCCCTCTCGAGCAAATCGAAGATCAACGGGATGACAAGTGATACAAGTGATACAGGCATAAACCCACCTGTAAAATAATCTGAATATTGTTTTCTAGTGGCAGAGTTTCATCTATATGATCATTTGACAGGGCCTGAGAGATAGAATACAGGGTTAAGACACACTCTTTTATGCAGCAGACCCCAGTTTGGTTCCCAGAAGCACAAGTTTCCCAGCAACACTGGAGTGGCCTGCATAATCCCTGGCACCACAGAATCTGTGTGGCTCTGCTTCTTCAGGTGCTTGCATTGGTTAATATGCCAAGTTGAGAGAAAAATTGCAGAGACATGCTCTAGACTTCCTCAGCACTGCTTGGGAGACTCTCCCCCCACCAATGAGTAAAATCATTTGATGCTTTTTTAAAAATTGGTAGTTCTTCAATCTCTGTCACTGTCACTGTTACTGTCATCCCATTGCTCATCGATTTGCTCGAGTGGGCACCAGTAACGTCTCCATTGTGAGACTTGTTGTTACTGTTTTTGGCATATCAAATACACCATGGGTAGCTTGCCAGGCTCTGCCATGCGAGCATGATACTTTCGGTAGCCTGCCAGGATCTCCAAGAGGATGGAGGAATTGAACCCGGGTCAGACGCGTGCAAGGCAAACGCCCTACCAGCTGTGCTATTGCTCCAGCCCAGTTCTTCAATATTCATAATAGTATTCATAATAGGGTTTTACTCATCATTTTTTTCTTAGGTCAGTTTTGTTATGTTTTGTTGGTATATGGTATTTCTTCTAATTTACCAAACTGTTCCCATAGAGTTCCATGTGGCACATTCTTATCATTTTCTTCTTCTGATAGGCACATTGTGATGATGTACTTTTTCTTCTTTTTGTCTCTTCTTTTCCCCCTGTTGATGTTGTGGCTGTGGTGATTATGAGGTACACCCACATGGCTGACTTATGCACACCCTTGGCTGCAATGCTCACTGTGGGTTGCACACTTGACTGGACAGTCATGCTCACACATCTATTCAGTCAAGGTGCTCACCTTTCAGTTGTAATCTTTTGCACACACTTGACTATGGCCAAACAGAAATGACTTGCAGCACCAGGGGTCACAGACAGTAGAGCTGCCGGGAAGAAACAATGGCACAGCCAGTACAGTGATCAGCTCATAATGTTTGGGACCTGCTGCCTCAGGCAAGCACTTTCAGTCTTGGAATCATCTCATGGCCCTCCAAAGGACATTTTTGTTTGCTGTGCAGAGGATCAAATCTTTGCAAGTCATGTGTTTTACTGCTGAGCCACATCCCCCCACCTTTGCTTATTCTTAATCTTGCATATTTCCCCTCTCATCTTCTTCCTCTATTCAGACTTACAGTGGTTTGAGTTTTTCTTTAATGCTGTTTTCATTGCATGATTTTATTGTTTAAAAAATATTTTTGGCCATCTTGCCGCACTCAGCAGTGAAGAATCCTGCAGGCGGGCAACGCAACACTGGAGAATGCTCCGGGCCCCAAACCAAGCCGATAACACCAGGGTGCCCCAGATGGAGGAGGTGCAGTCTCCCCCGCCTTCTCCAGATGGAATCCCAGCGACACTGAGCTTCTACAAACATGGCTCCGGTATGTGGCGACCTTTCTTGATATACAAAGTGAGCAGTGGAATATAAATGATCTAGCATCTGCCCCTAGAAGGCAAGCTTGAATGGTGGTGTTGAATATCCATGCAAAATATAGTGCCCCAAACTATACAGAGAGCCCCAGAGGCACACAAACCAAGTTTGGAACCCAGCGGCTTCTTGCAGAAATGCCTTTAGACTGTGAACTAAGCTAAGCTAGGGCTCCGTGCCACCCTGGGAGGGGAAAGGTTTTTGTCCCTCGGCCTTTCCTTTCGGCGTCAGCAGCATGGCAACCTCCATCATTCAGAGCCCATTGGACAGAGGTACTAGTTGGCTATGACGGGGAGCACGGGAAATCTCGGGATGGGGGAGCCTTACCGGCACTGCTCCCCATCCAGACGAGACCCCAAGCAGCCTCCCACAAACAGCTTCTCCGCTCTTGAATGGCCATGACCCCAGAGGCACACAAACCAATTTCAGTATCCAACAGCTTCTGGCAGAAATCACTCTGGACTTAATTACTAAAATACCAGAAATCCAAAATCATATAATCATATATTTTTTATTACCAGCAATAGAAAACAAATTATCAAATGATGTCTTTTCGGCACGTCTGATTGTAGGGGGAAAATTCCAAATAATTGAATGTAATCAAAGTAAAGAGAGAATAAAATGAAAATCATCTGCTACCCAGGGTGGGACGGGGGTATACTGGGGTTCTAAGATGGTGGTGGAACATGTGCACTGGTGAAGGGATGGATGTTTGATCATTGTATGACCGAGACTTAAACCTGAAAGATTTGTAACTGTTCTCATGGTGATTCAATAAAAAAATTTAAAAATAAAAATAAAGACATTTTTCTGGGGCTGGAGCAATAGCAGAGCAGGTAAGGTGTTTTTCTTGCACATGGCCAAACCGGGTTCAATTCCCAGCACCTCAGGTGGTCCCTTGAGCACCACCAGGAGTAATTTCTGAGTGCATGAGCCAGGAGTAACCCCTGTGCATTGCCAGATGTGACCCAAAAAGCAAAAATAAATAAATAAATAAATATTTGTATTTGCTTCATTTTTGTTTTAATTAACTCCATGTAACATTCTTTGGACTAGTTTATTTTCTTTTATTACTTCTTGAGACCAGTGTATTAATTTGATAAGGTTGCCATAATAAAATATTATTATGAAGGTAATTAAACAACAGAAATTAAAGTACTGATAGGTCTGTTTTGTTTGATTTGTATTCTGGGGATTGAACCCAGGGCTCTGTGCATGTATAGAAGGTGTTCTAACACTGAGCCATATCTGTAACCTGTCCTCTTAGCTCTGAAGGCTGGAAGTCCGCAGTGGCAGTGTCTGTAAATCTGGTTTCTTCTCCAGCCTCTCTCCTTGGTGTGCAAACGGCTCCCTTCTTGCTGTGTGCTTGTAGAGTTGTCCCTTGGTTTGTGCATAGTCTGTATTTTAATTTCTTTTGAAAGGGGCAGAAATCATGGGGGTAGGCAGGGAATTCGACACAATGGAGCATATGCTTTACAAATAGGAGGCCCAGATTTGACCCGAACACCACATGGTTCCCCCAAGCAAACAAGAAAAAAGAACGCCAGTACTATTGGACTAAGACACCCATATACTCTCATTTTACCTAATTATCTCTTTGAAGTCCTTGTCTCCAAACACAGTCACATTCTCAGACACTGGTCTTTCGGACTTCACCATATGAACTTGGAGGGGACACAGAAGTTAGTTCAGTAAAAGTAGGTCTATACAAGGATGCCCAATCTCTCAACTTCTGTTCAATATAGTACTGGAAGTACTTGCAATAGCAATTAGGCAAGAAAAGAATATTAAGGGCATTCAGGTAGGAAAGGAAGAAATCAAGCTCTCACTATTCGCAGATGATATGATATTATACCTAGAGAACCCTAAAACCTCTACCAAGAAACTCCTAGAAACAATAGACTCATATAGTAAAGTTTCAGGCTATAGAATCAATACCCAAAAGTCCGTGGCTTTCCTATATGCAAATAATGAGAGAGAAAAAAGTGACATGATAAGAGCAATCCTGTTCACAATTGCGCCTCAAAAAATCAGCTTAACAAACGAGGTAAAGGACTTGTATAATGAAAACTACAAAACGCTACTTCAGGAAATAAAAGAAGACACAAGGAAATGGAAAGACATCCCCTGCTCATGGATTGGAAGAATTAATATTGTCAAAATGGCAATTCTCCCCAAAGCATTGTACAAATTCAATGCGATCCCAATAGGGATACCCTTGACATTCTTCAAAGAAATGGAGCAAGCGCTCCTGAAATTCATGTGGAACAATAAGCCCCCACAAATAGCTAAAGCAATTCTTGGGAAAAAGAAAACGGGAGGAATTAACCTCCCCAACTTCCAACTCTATTACAAAGCGGTAGTAATTAAAACAGCATGGTACCGAAATGAAGGCAGAGCTGCAGACCAATGCAACAGGGTTGAATACTCTGACACACACCCCCAAATATATGATTATCTAATCTTTGATAAGGGAGCAAGAAATGCGAAGTGGAGCAAGGAAAGCATGTTTAACAAATTGTGCTGGCAAAACTGGACAGCTACATGCAAAAAAATGGGCTTAGACATTATACAGATTCAATGCGATCCCTATAAATATACCCATGACACTCTTCAAAGAAATGGATCAAGCAATCCTAAAATTCATATGGAATAACAAACGTCCAAGGATAGCTAAAACAATTCTTGGGAAAAAGATGATGGGAGGCATCACCATCCCCAACCTCAATCTTTACTACAAAGCAGTAACAATTAAAACAGCATGGTACTGGAACAAAGGCAGAGCCGTAGACCAATGGAACAGGGTGGAATATCCCTACACACAACCCCAAATGTATAACCATCTAATCTTTGATAAGGGAGCAAGAGATGTGAAGTGGAGCAAGGAAAGCCTCTTTAACAAATGGTGCTGGCACAACTGGACAACCACATGCAAAAAAATGGGTTTAGACCTTGACCTGACACCATGCACAAAAGTCAGATCAAAATGGATTAAAGACCTCAACATTAGACCACAAACCATAAGGTACATTGAAGACAAGGTCGGCGAAACCCTCCACGATATTGAAGATAAAGGTATCTTCAAAGGTGACACGGAACTAAGCAATCTAGTAAAAACAGAGATCAACAAATGGGACTACATTAAACTAAAAAGCTTCTGCACCGCAAGAGATACGGTGACCAGAATCCAAAGACTATCCACAGAATGGGAAAGGATATTTACACAATACCCATCAGATAAGGGGTTGATATCAATGGTATATAAAGCACTGGTTGAACTCTACAAGAAGAAAACATCCAACCCCATCAAAAAATGGGGCGAAGAAATGAATAGAAACTTTACCAAGGAAGAAATACGAATGGCCAAAAGGCACATGAAAAAGTGCTCTGCATCACTAATCATCAGAGAGATGCATATCAAAACAACCATGAGATACCACCTCACACCACAGAGACTAGCACACATCCAAAAGAACAAAAGCAACCGCTGTTGGAGAGGATGTGGGGAGAAAGGAACCCTTCTTCACTGCTGGTGGGAATGCCGACTGGTTCAGCCCTTCTGGAAAACAATTTGGACGACTCTCAAAAAATTAGATATTGAATTCCCATTTGACCCAGCAATACCACTGCTGGGAATATATCCCAGAGAGGCAAAAAAGTACAATCGAAACAACATCTGCACATGTATGTTCATTGCAGCACTGTTTACAATAGCCAGAATCTGGAAAAAACCCGAATGCCCCAGAACGGATGACTGGTTGAGCAAACTTTGGTACATCTATACAATGGAATACTATGCAGCTGTTAGAAAAAAGGAGGTCAAGAATTTTGTAGTTAAGTGGATGGGCATGAAAAGTTTCATGCTGAGTGAAATGAGTCAGAAAGAGAGAGACAGACATAGAAAGATTGCACTCATCTATGGTATATAGAATAACAGAGTGGGAGACTAACACCCAAGAACTGTAGAAATAAGTACCAGGAGGTTGACTCCATGGCTTCGAGGCTGGCCTCACGTTCCGGGGAAAGGTCAACTCAGAGAAGCGATCACCAACTACATTGTAGTCGAAGGCCATGTGGGGGAAGGGAGTTGCGGGCTGAATGAGGGCTAGAGACTGAGCACAGCGGCCACTCAACACCTTTATTGCAAACCACAACAGCTAATTAGAGAGAGAGAACAGAAGGGAATGCCTTGCCACAGTGGCAGGGTGGGGTGGGGGGGAGATGGGATTGGGGAGGGTGGGAGGGACGCTGGGTTTACGGGTGGTGGAGAATGGGCACTGGTGAAGGGATGGGTTCCCGAACTTTGTATGAGGGAAGTATAAGCACAAATAGTGTATAAATCTGTAACTGTACCCTCACGGTGATTCTCTAATTAAAAATAAATAAATTAAAAAAAATGGGCTTAGACATCCATCTATCACCATGTACAAAAGTCAGATCAAAATGGAATAAAGACCTCAACATAGACCAGAATCTCTAAGGTACACTGAAGACAAGGTCGGCAAAACCTCCACGACACTGAAGACAACGGTATCTTCAAAGCTGACACGCCACTGGCCAAGCAAGTGAAAACAGAGATAAATAAATGGGACTATCTCAAACTAAGAAGCTTCTGCACCTCAAAAGAAACAGTGACCAAAATGCAAAGACAATCTACAGAATGGGAAAGGATATTTACGCAGTACCCATCTGATAAAGGGTTGATATCAAGGATATACAATGCACTGGTTGAATTCCACAAGAAGAAAACTGCCAACCCGATCAAAAAAATGGGGTGATGAAATGAACAGAAACTTTTCCAAAGAAGAAATCTGAATGGCTGAGAGGCACATGAGAAAATGTTCAACATCACTAATCATCAGGGAGATGCAGATCAAAACAACAATGAGATATCATCTCACACCACAGAGACTGGCCCACATCCCAAAAAACAAAAGCAACCGGTGTTGGCGTGGATGTGGGGAGAAAGGGACTCTCCTTCACTGCTGGTGGGAATGCCGACTGGTTCAGCCCTTTTGGAAAACAATATGGACAATTCTCAAAAAGTTAGAAATTGAGCTTCCATTTGACTCAGCAATACCACTCCTGGGAATATATCCCAGAGAGGCAAAAAGGTATTGTAGAGATGACATCTGCATTTCTATGTTCATTGCAGCACTGTTTACAATAGCCACAATCTGGAAAAAACTAGAGTGCCCAAAAACAAATTATTTGTTAAAGAAACGCTGGTACATCTACACAATGGAATACTATGTGGCTGTCAGAATACATGAAGTCATGAAATTTGCATATAAGTTGATCAACATGGAAAGTATCATGCTGAGTGAAATGAGTCAGAAAGAAAGAGACAGACATAGAAAGACTGCACTCATATGTGGAATACAAAGTAGCTGAGAGGTACAAGCTTACAATGATGCAACTTCTGGCAGACATTTCTCTGGACTTAGTTACTAAAATACTAAAATACAGAAATCCAAAACCATGCGGCCACTAGTGCGGCCGCTCAACCTCATATCTCTCCATTTTCAGCAATGGAAAACAAATGATCAAATACTTCCTTTTCAGCAGGTCCGACTTTAGGGGGGAGAAACTCCAAACAATAATAGTGAGTCTTTTTGTTGAAATATTGAATGTAATCAAAGTAAAGTGAAAATAAAGTAAAATTTACCAGTTACACAGGCAGGGTGGGGGGCTGGAGAGATGGGGGGATGGAGGAGAGGTATACTGTGATTCTTGGTGGTGGAATATGTGTACTGGTGAAGGGATGGGTGTTCGAGCATTGTATAACTGAAACTTAAACCTGAAAGCTCTGTAACTTTCCACATGATGATTCAATAAAAAAAATTAATTAAAAATATATAAATAAATAAATAATAAAAAATAAAGTAGGTCTATATTATTTTCAATTTTCTCCAAAGAAATTTGAAGGTATATTTCTCTGGGGGAAAAATGTTCTATTATAAAGTATCTAATGTGAAGTATTCACCTTTTCATGCTTTCCAGATAGTATGTGATTTAAATTTTGAATTTCTTAAATCACATACTATCTAGAAATTATATAAGAAAGTATTCATTGGATAGGAGAGATAATATACGGTTAAGGCACTTGTTTAATGCCCAGCACTAGCACCACGTATGGACCCTCGAGTACTACCAGGAGTGAACTCTAAGCACAGAGCCATCAGAAAGTACTGAACTCTGCTAGGTGTGCCTCCGCCACAAAAATTTTAAAAAGACTATTTCTTAATTTGCAAATTATTAAGGTGGTTTTGGTGATAGCTTATTGTTTATAACTTCTTGTACCTACAACTACTCTATCTTTTACAAAAGTATCTTAAGGTGTTTTGCTGTAGTCAAATCTCATCAATCTCTACTAGTTCTATTGACCTATAAAATATTTATTCCATATTCATCATCATCATCATCATCTCGTTGATTGTCGAATTTCTTGAGTGGTCTCAGTAATGTCTCCATTTGTCCTAGCTCTGAGATTTTAGAAGCCTCTCTTTACTCGTCCTTCCCAACGATGCTGTATTGGAGGCTCTTTCGAGGTCATTCCATATTAGTAAGATAAATATTACATGAAATTTATTAAACATACCTTACCATTTATATTATTTGATTCCTCTACATCTTCACTTATTCTTTTGTTCAAATTGTTCCACTCTAAAAGAGAAATTTATAAAATTATATCAGCAATAATTAATAATTATTCAACCTGAAAAGAAAATTCTGACCCAAACAACAACAGCGATGAACCCTTCACTCCTACAAGGAGTGGGAAAAGCCCCAACAAGAAGATGAGAATTAAAGGAAGAAGACTCTAATAACAAGATTCTTTGTTGATTAGAAGAAGCCGAAGTATCTTATCATGTTGGAAAGGCTACATGAGTAAGGGGGAGCATCAGGTGGAGAAAAGGACTTGAATAATATGAGAGACATCCTGTGCTAGTTTCTAGTGGTCCCTATTTTAGTTGGATGAGGTTCTAGGTACTAATCGTTTCACTTCAGTACCTTGGTAAGTAAGAGAACTCCAGTGGAAGTTTCTTCTGAAGGACATTAAAACCAATGGAAGAACTTGCTTTAATGCAAGGGAGATATCAGGTAGAAATTAGCTGCATAAATCTTTAGTTTATAAAAGAAAACTTAGAATCTCTTGGATTTTGTAAATTTCTGATAATAGAAAAATAGACATTAAAAAAAGCAAAGTAATTTTTTCCCTCAGAGTGTTGATTTTCCTTTTCATAATCTTCCACCTTTAAATTTCTAAGTTTTATTAATTCCAATGTCTTCCTTTTTCCCCCCAGTCCTTTTAAAAGTTACTGCTACCTTCAGTTCTGATATTTTGGGAAATAGTTTAATTACCAAGTTAATATTTTTGTGTAGGTAATAATTTTTGGTATTAAATTATCTTTTTTAAATACTGATGTGACTTTATCTCCTAGTCACCTTGACTAATACGTATTACAAAATGAAACCTACAGATAATAAAATGCACTGATAATTGTAATTTCAAAAATATGAGATAAAGGTAATTCCTTCATGGAAGAAATTGATAATAGAATCATATACATTTCAAAACACACCACAACAGAAAGTGAGTTCCAGGAGAGGATTTGCCCTCCTTTATGAAATAAAGCTATTTTATAAAGCCACAAAAAGAAGATAAAATACCAAACAGAAAGATATGGGCTCATTGGACATTAGGTAGGTAGTAAAGGTTAATATCCTAGATATATATGAAGCAAGAAGTGAGACACAATTGTTTCAGCACTTTGCCAGGAGGAACATTTGGAACATAGTGCAGCTTGGGGGACTTAAGCAGAGTCCCCTGGCTTCCAGGGACTAATTGTATGGAGAGACTAACATGCTAGGGTTCACAGAGCAGTAGCAGACGGGAGAAAAGTGCAAGGAGAGAGCCTCAGAAATCTGCAGTGGGTGTTCCTCGGGTCTCCAGCTTCTTGAGAAAAAACTTGTATAAGAATGTAAAACTATTGACCACATGAGATAAAATTCAGGATATCTACCATCCAAGAAAAATCTACCAATCATGTGAAGATTTTTATCAGAATGTTGATATTTAGAATTATGAAATAATAAATCTGTGCAGTTTCCACCAAGTTTATGGTAATTTGTTATGACAGAAGACAACAACAACCACAACAAAACCCTCATGTCTTTGAATGATGTTATAAATATTCTGGCCTTAAGCAAAAAAAAAAAATGTTTCCAACCAATGCCTCATATATAGCCTATGTGATTTTACCATGCTCATTAACTATTAAGCTTTCATTTTCCCATCTGACAAATGACAATATTTGCTATCCATGCTAGGAAGAGAAACTAGACAAAACTCTATATGGTGCCAAGTATATTTTTGTCATTCTCTTCCTCCACGACTCCTTGCGCTGCATTCTGAAAGACTTTACTTGCCCTTGAACTCAAAGAGGCAAACTTGCTTGGTTCTAGGGTTTCTTTTCCACTTCTGTGCAGGTCAGAGCCAGAAAGTGCTCTGCTCTCTGACGGTCTAAGGGAGATGTCAGATAGAGGTTTATGAGGCAGAAATATAGTTCTGTATTATTTCCTGGTCTATAATTCTAAATACAGAAATCCCTAAATTCCTATTAGTGAGAAATAAATTAATGAAGAAATAATGGAACTCTGCAGTAAGGAATTAGTGAACTAATTAGATTAGCCTATTAGATCAGTTGATCAATCAACTACATTATTGAATTAAGCACATTTAACCCATTTCCACTTCATAATAACCAGTGCAGTGAATGTCATTATTGTCATTATATTTGCTGATGAGGAATCCAAGGCATGGAGAAGCCGACTCCCACTTTTTTATATATATCAACATGGATAAATCCCACTAAGAAAAAATATAGGGCTAGGGAGATAATTCATGGAACCGGAGTGAGTGCTAGGCACATACACTGCCCTAGTTTTGTTCCCTAGCACCATATATTTACCCCAACACCATTGACTATAGTCCTGGTGAACCCCAACACTACTGAGAAGCAACCCCTAGAAAAACAAAACAGCAAAACAAATTATTCACCTATTCTTTTGTTTTTTAAAAAAAGGTATCATGTTTGAAATGGCATTTTATAGACCTGTTATTAGAGTGACTCTAGTTTTCTGCTCTTCAATGTAGTACCTGCTAGACACATGTAGTACCTGCTAGACACATACAAGGCAGCTTTTGGGATTGAAGAACTGGATTTTTAAATCTTATTATGAATACATTAAACTTCAGATGCTGAGACATCATTCAGTTAATGAGAAAATATTCAGTGTTTTGGCACTGACTTAGGTATGTAAATCCAGTTTTTCAATTGCAAACTTTGTCAAATCTAAACAATCAAATATTTCCAGTTAACACTGTGCCTAAATTCAGTATGTGAAGTGTATAAAAAGAATGTAAAATATTTCCTTAGTGCTTTCTTAGTTATTGTATGTTTAAATGATAGCTATTTGGCTATACAAGGTTAAATAAATTAGAATGTAAAAAACTGTTTGCACCTGTTTCTTTTCACTTTGTTACATATATGGTTAATAGAAAATTTCAAATTACATATTTAGCTCTCACTGTATTTCAATTGAATAGTACTGCTATAGAATTTCTTCTACATTTTTATCATGTTTTACATGAGGATGAGAATCCAAGGGAGGGCAAAAGGATTGCCAGAAGATTGAGAGAAAAAGAAAGGGAAATTTTTATCTTCATTTTCAAATATACCTCAAGGTCACAATGCTTGAGCCTGGTTTTCAAGAATAAATTACATTTCACCGTATTGCAGGGTGCCATCCAATTTTTCCTTTTGTACAATAATTTAATTCTAATATTGTTTGCACTATCTAAGCTAGAGTTCCCTCAAATTTTTTTCAATTAAATAGATTAATTTCTGCAACAGGATTTGACTGTATAAGCCCTGGGCAAAAAATATTTTGGGTGTTCAATACTTTAAAAAGTACATTCTGGCATGGGAGGGAAAAAAAAGACACATACCCTTTTCATTCCCTTGAATTTTTTAACTTAACAAACCAAAAAAAAGAATTGTGAACTGATTGCATACATTAATACCCATTTGACTAATAAGAGAATTTAAAGTAGAATTTCAATAGCTTTTGGACAAGGAAATCAGTGGTGCCAACAATAATAAATTTAGGCATCACCTGATCATTTACCTTATGGGGAGTAGTTTGATTACTCAAAATACTTTTTAGCTGGAACTCGTTATTTCCCTTTGCAAGATGAGACTGATTTAACTTTCCGAGTCCAACTATCAAACCATTAGGAGTAAACTCAACCCTTAAGAAGTATTGCTATATTTGTATATCCAAACCATAGAGTAAATCACACTGAAAACATGAGATCCAAACTACAACAACCTCCTAAACCCCATCCTCAGCAGTGGCAAATAATTCTTTATTTCACATAGGTACATAATAAAGCACACCACATTCTGAAGAAGTGCCAGAACATGTGAGTGTAAGAGCAGAAAAATTCAGATAGAAATGTACTGCAGTGCTGAGGCACATAGCTCTCACATGTAAGAACCTAGGTTTGGACCCTGGCACTAAAAGAGATGAAACAAAAATGACACCAAGTGAACAGGAAAGGGTGGATGGGCAACAACAGTCATCACCTTAAATTGCAAAAGACAGTTCCCAACCCCCAGGTTAGCATTTACATACTTCAGACTGGCTACAGTGATTACTCAAACATAGTAAGAATTACAAATTTTTAAGAAATATCTTTAAACTAGATATCTGTGATCCATTTTGTGGGGGGAGGTACTCTGTCACTACAGGAAAAATTGTCACAGAATATTCAATTAAAGAATAAAAGGAGCCCCCAAGGTAAATCCTACGACAAACATAAGAAACATTCACTGAGTGTGTCTCTCACAGAAGAATCCTTTCTGATGACACTTAGGTAAACCAGTTGCTTGTGATTTTCTCATCAGATCTTTCACTAAAATTCAAATGCCTCAGCAAACTCCAAATGATATTCATATAGGTGTTTCCCAATATCACCAAAGTGATCACACATGAAGTTTTCAGGTAGAACTAATATGGGTCATAATCCAAATGCCAGGCATAAACACAGCATGACGTGGAGAAATCTTGCACAAATCGGGTCATAGTGCTACTTTGCTGTGTCTCCTGGATGATACTTTTCTCCTATGTGACAAGAAACTATTATTGTCCATCTCATCACACAACATCAAAACATTTATTCAGATTCTTAGGAGAAAGAGGTATAAATTGATGCTTTATATTCATGCTCAGGGTCAACTTCTAAATAGTATAACACAAATTTGCATCACTAAAAAGAATCCAGGAAAATCCACTTCTTGTCATTCAGTTTGTTAGACAATGAAGATCAAAATAGAATGTTCCAGTAGCTTTTTAAATTTTAATTTCTTACAGGCCCAAGGACTCAAACCTTTGAATAATGTGTTCACTGGACTAAATCCTCATACATCAGTTTTGCTTTTTAAATACTATTTTAATATTTTTTGAGAAAATTGAGAAAATGAAATTAGCATGGTAAAATAAACCATACAAAGGTTAAAAAAAAGAATAGTCAGCAAATATTTTATTAAAAGATTTACAGAGGAGGAACCAAAAAGATCTAGATTCAAAGGGTTGGAGGTCTAGGCTCTATCTCTGGAACTACATTGCTTTCTGAGTATTGTCAGAAGTAGTCCCTAAATACCTCTGGATATGACCCCAAAACAAAAACAAAGCAAAATTGAACCAAGTCAAACCAAACAGGTGCACTTCAATTTGGAATGCATAATTTATCTTCATTATTTTGTGTCTCTCTGTTCACTCCTGTTTGCTAAATAAAACTTGTACTACACACACACACACACACACACACACACACACATTTCAAGATAAACCATATAAAGGGGTCACAATCTTTCTTGAAAGAATAAAGTTTCATTTAGCAGCAAAGTCAAATCTTATTACTGAGGCCTGTGATGTATGTTTGATATTCCTATTTGGTTAAGGTCTAAAGCCCACAAAGTTAGATTTGGTGGGCAGAGCATACCCTAAAGACCCAGTGAGCTACTTTTTTTTCTTTATGGGTAACACCCAGAGATGCTCAGGGGCTAGTCCTGGCTCTGCACTCAGGAATTACATCTGGTAGTGCTCCAGGAACCATATGGGATGTCAAAGATCAAACCCAGGTCGATTGTGTGCAAGCAAACACCTTACCCACTGTACTATGACTCTGGTCCCCAGTTAGCAACTTTTAACCACCAATGCAATTAGATCACTATAAAAAGAGAAAAGAATCTTCTAACATTGTAAATTTTCCATTGAAAAATGAATAATAAGCTAAACAGTCCACCACTACAGCTAATGCTGATAATCACCTTAATTCAGAATATTTGTCACTTAAATCATGATGGGAAAAAAAATGTAAAAGGCAGAGTGGGGCTATTCTTTTCAAAAATTTTGCAACAATCCAGAATGACACTGTTGATGCTTTACAACAGTGAATCTGGATAAGATATAAATTTTCTATAGTGCATTTAATCTTTTAAATTAAATGCATTCCAAATGCATTTCATCTTTTAAGCCTAGACATGATGATGTCTAGACTTTTACTCTGTAATGTTTCTAAGACTGTGATCATGAAGTACAAAAAAATAAAAAAGAAGTCTTGGTATAACTGGAGAGTGATGCAAACTTAATGATTACCTTAAATATTATTCATGGCATGTAACCTAGTCATGTGGTTTTTTATGGTTGACCTCCCGCTGCTCCACTCCATGACTTGCCAATAGCAGATAGACAGTATTGGGGATCATTTACCTCTCAAAATAGTGAAACATATTCCTCCCAACATTTCTTCATTAGAATGATAAATTTTGTTCAGAAAATATATTCTACAACTGGCATTGGGTCTTTTTTAAAAGGAATAGTTTAAAAGTTCCTCCTTCACAGCGAAAATTCCTGAGAATCTAGCAATGGTCATGAAAATAATTGATCTGGTTCTTCTTTAGTACTGAACCTGACTAGTGCTGCACTGATTCTACCAGCACACACGAGGTCTCCTAAATAATCCTAACAAGACACATTGTCAGATTCTAAGATCGAACCCTAATCTTGCCTTACAAATCTCAAAATGGCCACAGCAGAGTGTTAAACTAAGTACAAGACCCAGGGTCCAGTGTCACGGCCAAGTTTCAGACTCATGCAGCCAGTCTTCTCTAAAGGTCACAGTCAATATCCTTATATCCTGATACCTGAAAATATCCTGATACCTTAATGTCTTCATCTGGAGAATGAGAAACAGAACCAGCATTTTAATGACACAACTATTGGGGCAGAGGTGTGGCTCAGGGTCAAGCACTTTCCTTGCTTGGGTGAAGTCCTGGACTCAATACTCAGTATCTCTCACTTTCACTACTCCCTCTTAAAGAATAGTGTAACAAATACTGAATGAGTTAGTTGTGAAGCTCTAGATTCATAGTAGGTTCTCAGAAAACTAACTAGCACTGATCTGACCCCATGAGAGATGGTCGGCAGGAATAAGGTCTTTCTAGTCAGCCCATTGTAGACTCGAAGCTTGATGGTGGTAGCACTTCTTATGGCCCACCCACCTCTGAACTTCTTATTCTTCACCTACAAAAATTTTATGATAATAGCTCCTATAAAGATTAGAGGATTAAGTAAAATCATTAGTACCATTCCTGTTTTAAATGGTTCACTAAAATGCTAGCTGTATGGCTTTGTGATTGATCCTTATACTTAAAGGATCTAATTTGTGCATATTATCTAACTTAATCCCTACAACCTGAAAAATTAAGTATCATTACCTTCAGTAAACTGAAACTGAGGAGGTGAAGTACTTTTAGTACTTTTCCTAATGTTGCACTATTATTATGAAGTCGTGCCAAGGTTTCACTGATTCTAAAACATACCTCTTCAACCACTTTGTATATTGGCTTTTGCAGAATAAACTGCCTTCTCCCATTTACTCCTGAATTTTTAATGTTTGTTTGCCCTCCCGCATTTATAAGAAAGTCCCCTACACACACACACACACACACACACACACACACACACATTTTCCCTTCAATGTTGTGCTTGCTAGGGGTTACGTACTTGGTGACAATGCATCAGAGCTTGTACTTACGGTTTGCCAACGTGGGATGGTGCCAGGATTGAAACCAAGGCTTCACACGTGCAAGGCAGAAGCTCTCCCAGTAAAGTCACATTCACAACCTGGGTCCAAGAAGTTCTTTTTTTTTTTTTAAGTTTTTATTTTATTGAATCACCGTGAAAAAAATACAAAGCTTTCAGGTTTAAGTCTCAGTCATATAATGATTGAACCCCATCCCTTCACCAGTGAACATGTTACACCACCAAGAACCCCAAAATACCCCCCTCTAACCCACCCCCCACCTAAGTAGCTAATGATATTCACTTTATTCTCTCTATACTTTGAATACATTCAATATTTCAATAGAGAACTCATTAATATTGTTTGGAATTTTCCCCCAACAATCAGGCCTGCTGAAAAGGCATCATTTAATAATTTCTTTTCATTGCTGAGAATGAAGAATCTGTGAACACGGATTTCTGATATTTTAACTCAGTTCACAGTCTAGATGCATTTCTGTAAGAAGCCGCTCTGGGTGCCAAAATGGGTTAGAAGACCTCTGGGATCATAGTCTTTAGGAGCAGAGGGTCCCGGTCCAAGAAGTTCTTAAAAGTGAATATACTGGAATGACTGCCAGAAGTGTCTGCACGTAGTAGGAAAAGCAAGGACACACTGGCCATGAGCACCACGGCGGCTCTTAGGAGACAGGAGTGCTGGCGGACTGGTTTGGGATTTAGAGATTTTTATCAAACTTGAGTCAGAGCGGGTTTCTTTACCCCTAATTACATGTTCTTCATTTGGGTGTTTCTGAAACAGTACTATACAGGGCCTTTTATGGTGCTTGTTTGTATTCCCCGCAGAGCAATTATTCATCTTTTGCATGAATGTTGCTATTTTCTTATGCAAGTCTGAGGTGGCACTGGCCACACCTTTATGTGAAGCTTTCACCAGAAGAAGTTAAAAAGTACACAGGGAAGATCCATCTCTGTTTGTCCTGCTTTTATTTTCTCACTTGCAGGGCCACTGTTTTTCATTTTGTTTTCATTTAAGAACAGAGTTCACCCAAAGCCTTATGAGCAGAGTCTAATGAATGTAGTGTAGAGATGTCTTTACCTCTGGCTATGCATCTCTGGAAACTGATAGCATTTTTTGTAAACCCAGAAAACAAAGTCTACGGCTTCTTAGAAATGTTCTCATGATCACTATTTTCTAGGACTTAGCTGAGCTCAGAATTTTCTTTTGTTCTGAAGCAGGCTAAAACGGTAAGGGGATAGGAAACACGGGAGAGTTCAAATAAACAAGCAGTTTGCATTTCTAGTTCTTGAAATAAAATTAAATGCCTGTTGTCATCTTAGAACTATGTTAGGCTTGAAGAGAGAGAAAAAGAGAGAGAACTATACCTACTTGTGTCGTTGTTAAATTAAGCAGAATCATAAAATAAGTGACCTTTGTCCACTTCACTGTCCCTTTCAAGGTTTCTTGATTCCTTCTCTTAAACAGCTCTCCTTCCTGTTATCCTAATGTAGTTGAGAAGAATCATTAAGTCATGTATGTTTCAAAGGTACATTCAGTAAGGTTAGAAAAACATTTATTATTAATAAAACAGTTTTTTTAATGCTGCTCAGTGCAAAGTCTTTCATATTTCTCTTTTCATTCTTCCAATAACCCAGTGAGGTATGGTCTGGTACTAGCCTCATATCTAAGTGGCACAGCTGGCAGAAAACAGAGTTGTATACTAAACAAGGTGGAGCCTGGATGATAGGCTCCTGTCACTAGACCAAACCAGGTACTTGGGGTTCTCCATGTAGGACTTCTTCAAGCCTTCGGGATGCTCTGTGCATCTTCAAGATGAGAAAACAGTCCTTTGGACCTCCCCATTTATTTATTTTCTTCTCATAGTTTTTTATGGAGGATCTTGAGATACAGGAAACTTATTGAACACTTCTTGGGAATTACTAGTAAGAAAACTTACAATCTTATTAAAGATACTTATTAAATATAGGTATTAATTAAATACTCCTGTATTTTCATGACTAAATAGAAAGACCAAAACAATGTCTGGAATAATTCTATTGGTATTTTTAGAGATCCACTGAGGAAGAGAGGGCAGGTAGGCCCTTCATATCATACCATGGTTGTGCTCAGTAGTTCTTCTTTATAGGATTGATGGGGTTTTTGGATTTTCTCTTGCTACAAGAAAAAAATGTGTAAAGTGATTTTGGGATGAGTGCATTTGTATAACATTTAAAAAATATATTAAAGATCTGAAAGTTGAAATGAATTTCAGCGAAGTAGTTGAGTCCTCAAGCTAGCAAACGGCAAATGAACTCAGTAATAAGCTTCCATGAACAAGAAGATATGCTGTTCTCCAGGCCTTGTTGTTTGCAAGTAACACAAATCCACAGTAGCAGTATAAAGGGCATTTTATTGTTAAGATCCAATTCTTATGGAATGCTAAAGACAAGCTGAGTGTTTATTCAACTCCTTCATTAAAAGTCTTCATAAATCTTTTCTCTCTGTGAGAACAAAAGGGAATACCCTGCCACAGTGGCAGGGTGGGGTGGGTGGAGATGGGATTGGGGAGGGTGGGAGGAATGCTGGGTTTATTTGTGGTGGAGAATGGGCACTGGTGAAGGGATGGGTTCTCGAACTTTGTATGAGGGAAACATGAGCACAAAAATGTATAAATCTGTAACTGTACCCTCACAGTGATTCACTAATTAAAAAATAAATAAATTATAAAAAAATCTTTTCTCTCTGTGTCTCTGTGTCTCTATATCTCTATCTCTGTGTGTGTATCTCATCTATTGCCCTTTATTTCTGCCTGGTAACCACTCGGTTTGCCTGCTCCTCCCTACCAACTGACTTACAAGATCTATTCCTCTCATACCTCAACAAATAGGACCTACATTTGCCTGTGGGCATGAACTCCTCTTTTCTTTCCTTGATTCAGATTCATAATTTAGAGAAATAATTTAATTTATTTCTCTTGGTCAGGTGTCTAACTTTGGTAATAATTAATGGCTATGGACTTGACTTATGTAATTTATAGTTCCCTAAACAAGGACCATGCCAGGAAAGGTAATGATTGATATGATATGTCTTCTACATGTACTTAACAAGATAGGGTAGTAATGCTGAGAATTTGTAACAAGAAGTCGAATTTCTTATTTTCTCATTTTATTATATTTTTATTGATACTAGAAAGAAATAGAATTTCATTATATCTAGAAGTATATGATAACTATAGTTATTCTTTTGAAAGTAAGATTCATAGAATTAGCAGATTCATGTCATTCTGGGTCCTCAAGGTACATTTCATACTCCAAATTCCACACTCTACTCCAGCCTGGAATCTGCCCAAGGACACTAGTCCAAAGCTCAATTCTAGCCCCCTCCCCATTCAAACTATGGTGCCAAGTTGCAATGCACCTGCTTCTCTAACTACTCCATGTTAAAATATCAGCAAATCCACTTAGTTCTCCCCCTCTGCTTCCTGGTGTGTCCCTAGAGACTTATGGGTGTTCACATTGAACCCTGATGCCACTTACACTGCTGGTGTTCTTAATTGCATGGCTACATAAGCAGCTACACAAAATCTCTGCTTATTTAATCACACTACAGACAACATTTTCCCAGTAGAAAACATACAAATGGAAAATGGTCATATGAAAAAATATTCTGATCACTTATCATTAGGAACATGAAAATCAAAACAACAATGAGAATCAACTCACACCAGAGAGATTGGGACACATCACAAAGAACAAAAAATAACTAGTGTAGAGGAAAATCCCCACATCCACTGCTATAGGAATGTCATCTGGTCCAACCTTTTTGGAAAACAATATGGACACCTCAAAATAATAAGAAATGAGCTTCCTTATCACCCATCATTTCCACTTCTTGGCACCTACATTAAGGGCCCAAGAACTCTATTCCAAAAAGATGTCTGCATCCCTATGTTCATTGCAGCACTATTTCACAATAGTCAAAATCTGGAAATAACTCAAGTGCCCCAAAACAGATGACTGGGTAAAGAAAGAAACTATAGTATACAGGCACAAAACTATGAAATATATATGTATACATACATATATATGTATTTGTATGTATACACATTCCAAATATATATACACATTCCAAAACCCAGCCACAGCCATGCTCAAGGCCACTCTCCACATGCTGGGACAAACCTCATGCATGAAGGAACTGGCAGAGGAACCCAGGTGTGCGGGACCCGGGACTGAGATCTCCAAGCCTGCTCAGATTGGGACTGGGCCTCCTCCACCCAGATCCCCCCATTTTCCAGTAGCTAGACAGTCACACCCACAAACTGCCCCAGTACCATGTAATCCCATCAATGGTCAGATCCAGAGACTATAAAACAAAGATCCCAGAATGACCTCTTATTGTCTAGTTCTCCCTCTCAGAGAACCCGGCAAGCTACCGAGAGTATCCTGCCCGCAAGACAAAGCCTGGAAAACTCCCTGTGGCATATTTGATATGCCAAAACCAGTAATAATGATGGGTCTCATTCCCCTGACCCTAAAAGAGCCTCTAATGCAGTACTATTGGGAAGGACGAGTAAAGAGAGGCTGCTAAAATCTCAAGGCTAGGATGAATAGTGACATTACTGGCACCCGCTAGAGCAAATCAATGAACAACAGGATGACAGTGATACAGTGATCTATATCTATATCTGCACATATGCAGAGAGGAAGAAAACATGAAATTATGCAATGTAGTATAATAACAATGGATCTGGAAAATATCATACTAAGTGAAGTTAGAAGTAAAATGACAAATTCAAGATGATCCCTTACATATGAGATATAAAGAAAAATTGCAAGGAAATAGCAGACGCCTAAAGGCAACAAAACCTGAAAACTGGTTTACAGAAGTGTACTTACCATTGCGGGACTGGAGGGGTATAATAAGGTAAAGAAGTGGTCACTGGACAGGGGTGGAGGAGGACAACACTGGTGGAGAGTGTGGTGCTTGAATATGGCATGCACAAAACCCTACAATTAATAGTACTATAAAGCCATGAGATCTAACTTTTTCTTAATTGTCAAAAAAAAATCTATGGGGCCAGAGATATGGCTTAGTTGTAGAACACACACCTTACATGCATATGGCCCTGAGTTTGATGACTAGCCCAAAAACTGTAAGTCTAGAGTGAAGAGGGGACTAGCCTTTGTGGAAGTTTACAGAGAAATGGCTTGTCGTTATGTGTAATTGGGCAGAATTACAAACTAGTTTACAAATTTAAGTCACCTCTTTGTGGAAATATCCACATAAACTCTAACAATGCACTTACATGGGTTTATGAGCCCTTTAAAGCTCATCAGTAAATCCCAGGTTAATAACTGCAGTCTAAAATGAGAAATAAATGGAAAATAAACTAAATGTGCAAATATTTGCGGGGGGTATTGGAGGAGAAGAAGTTCTTCCCAAAAAGTGCTCAGGAAGCCCAGTGACCCTCACAGTGATTCTCAGCTAACATTACCCATGGGGGTAATACAAGAGGCCAAGGATGTTGTAATGCTTGAGGTCTTCCAGAGTTGCAATTATCAATGCTTAGGGAACCATGTAGTGCCGAATATTAAGCTGGGTTCAGCTGCAATCAAGCAAGTGCCTTAATATCCGTGACATTTCTTCCTCCTTAGATTTTCTTACAAATTAAAAAAAGTAGCTGCTTGAAGTAATAAAAGTGTCTCTAGATAGATAGATAGATAGATAGATAGATAGATAGATAGATAGATAGATAGATAGATAGATAGACAGATAGAGAGAGAGAGAGAGAGATTCATTGTAAGTGAACCCTGAATAAGCCTCTTTGAATTCCTTCACCAAGGGCTCAGATTCCTAGACTGCTAGAATTTAAGAAACAATAAAACAAAATGGTCTCCCAAAGAATGCATCCTCAAGGATGGTTATATGTGACAAAGTATGTGCTAGAGGTAGGTGGTAAGTGCTGAGGGGAGTCATTGGAGTTAATACACTAGGACTTCTAAAGGTTCCTAGAGTGGGAAGGAGGAGAGCAGTTTCCCGGGTACATTGAAACTCATTTGCCCTAAGGTGAAAAGGAAATAATGTGAAATAAGGTGAAAAGGAAATAATGGCTGAATTATTTCATTTTAAATGGATTTTTGACTGGACTTTTTTTCACATATGTAATTCATATTTTATACAAAAGTTAGTAGAGAAGTAGGTAGCATTTTACTGCTGAATGGTATCTTTGATCATATTCTTCTATTATATCCAAGGAGACACTCTGAAGAGGGAAATGAAACAACACAGAAAAGCTTTGTTTTATTTTTCTAAGAGAGGAGAGATTCTTCTTTATAATAGTTCTAGTTAAATAGACTTCCACAGTTCCCTCCACTGAGAAAGAGTTGCCTCCCCTCAGCAGTGGGTGGATTTGACATGCAAATAGAAGGAAGGCTACTGTCAGGTAGAACACACAGGCACAGGAATGGTGCAATCCTATGAAGAGAGGCAGTAACAGAGGATATTGTTTTGCTATGAAGGCATCTTCTATAATTGGACATGGAGACACTCAGAAGTAAAGCCCTGTTGTTGCCTTTAGACAAGCACACTCAGTACCCCATCTGAAACAGAGCTCACTTAAGACAGCATGAAACCTAATGAAGAACATGACTCAGGATGGGACGGAAATAGGCAAAAGAGAACTGGAAAAACACCGGTGCAGGATTCAGTGGAATGTGACTATAAATCTACTATCAACTCACTAAGGAAGGAGGCCATGTAAGTGAAACCACTGAACATCTAAGTTAATTGTCAGTCATTTTATACATCGATTCCCCTGAGTGTTAGTCAGATAAACTTTGAGACAGTACTGTAATAGGGTATTGGGAGTGTGGGAGACTTTCACCATGCCCACTTAAATGTAGTTCAAAATTGTCCTATCAGAAACTTCAAATTATGGTCCTAATCAAAGAAAGGACTAAAAGTATACTAATGCAAGGGATTAGTAGATAAGATTGACCATCCTGAAGCCCCAAGACCTAACTCAAGAAGTTAGCCAGAGAGCTAGTTCAACCCAGCTCAGGTTTGGTACCAAGCACCAATACCAAGCTATGATCTCCCAGTATGACTCCTGAGCAAAGAGCCAGAAGTAGCCCCTGAGCACAGTGGAGTGTAGTCTAAAAAGGGTGAAGAAAAAGATTGGTCACGCATGCAAAATGAGAAGGGCAGCTCCACTTCTGATTGCAAGAGGCCATTTGGGATGTACCACAATCCAAAAGGCATATGTATCACACACTTTATAAACATTCAAAGATCATTTGTTACATGTCAGCAACTTCTACTAGTGTTTTACATGGATCAATTTACTTAATTCCTACAGCAACCTATGAGGTAGGTGTTGTTATTACCCTATTTTACAAATTAAAAAATTGAAGCAAAAAGTGACTCAGTAACTTGCCTAAGGTCATGTAGCTAATAGGTGGTGGAGTCAGAATTCAAATCCAAGCAGGCTGGATACACAGCCCATAATCTTTGTATCTTATTTCACTAGGAAATCTAGTTTTCTATCTTCCTTGAGGTTTTGCTCTGAATCTAACATGTTTGCTAAGTCTACCAGAGTCCATCCTATATAAGTAGCCAAGGACAAAATGAGGAAAAATGGTGAGAACACTTGCTGGTGGGAGAAATGGACCATAGGTAAATTGACAAGTAAATATATGGTATGTTAAGTAGTAATGAATGCTATGAAGAAAAACAAAGAAGAAACTAAGACTTGTGGACAGATGGTATTGCATCAGATAAAGTGGTTGGGAAGGCGTCTCTGCTGACATTTGAGCAGTCTTCGCTGTGAGCAGTCTTATAAAACACATCTTCCAGTTTACTCCTAACAAACAGTTCCTATAAGAGACCAAACCTTTCATAGTTTGAAACAAGCGTAAGCAGTTGTGTGCCTCATGATTAATCTGCATAACTATTAAATAAGCACATTGCACTATCACTATTGTATCTGTAACCCTACAACCAAAATTGATAAAGATATTAAAATGGGGGATGGGATGATCAATTAATATCTTTCATAAACATAAAAATTTTTAAGAAAATATTGGTAAATCACATTTAACCATATATTTAAAAATTAACACATGGTATTGGTAGGTGTTTACCAAAATATACAAAGTTCTAAACTATAAGATCAATAATATAAACACAATCATTAGGTGAATAAAACAAATGAGAAAGACACATAGTAATTTCTGTAGATTCAGGAAAATCTTTTGTCATGACACAACACCAATTTGTGATCTTAAATAATATGGCACAATAGAGAAAGGAATGTTCCCCATTCTGACAAAAGACATTCATGAAAAATCACTGTCACTGTCACTGTCATCCCATTGCTCATCCATTTGTTCAAGCAGCACCAGTAACGTCTCTCATTGAGAGACTTATTGTTACTGTTTTTGGCATCTCCAATACACCATGGGTACCTTGCCAGGCTCTGCTGTGCGGGAGAGATACTCTCAGTTGCTTGCCGGGCTCTCCGAGAGGGTTCGTGAAAAATATATAAAAGATATATTTAATAGCAAAGCATTAAGTATTTTTCATTTAATATTAGAAACATTGCACAGATGTTTGTTTTCACTCCTACTATTCTATTCCATACTGAGATTGAGAAAATCCTAGTGATAGCAATAAGGCAAAACAAATGAAAGTCATAAATATTGGATAGAAAAAAATAAAATTATTTGCTGGAGATATGATTACATATAAAATCCCAAGAATCTACAATGTAGCTACTAGGACTATAAGTAAATTTTGTAATATCATAAAATACAGGTTAATATAGCAAAATATTTTTTAATATTTTGCTTTGGGTGGGGACATTCCTGGCTATGTTCAAGAATAACCCTTGGCAGGACTCAGGGGACCAGATACAGTGCTGGGTAGCAAACATAGATTGGTTGCATGCAAAGTAACCCCTTTACTCACTATCACCCTGACCCTACAGAAAGTTATTTTTGAACTAAACCATAACAATTCAAAGTTTTAAAAATTTAGCCACTTGTGATGATCATATAAAGTGAAATAAGTAATCACACAAAAGACAATTACTGTATGGTTTCATTCATATGTGGAATATAAAAATCTTGAGCAAATGAACAACAACAACAAAAAAAACAAAATTAACTTCTAGGACCAGAGTGAGTACAGCAGACAGGGTGCTTGCCTTACATGAGGTTAACTTGGGTTCTATTCCTGATATCCTATATGGTCCCCATGCACCACCAGGAATGATTCCCAAGTGCAGAGCTGGCAGTAGCCCCTGAACATCACTGTGTGTGGCCCCCAAACAAACAAACAAAACTAACTTCTAAACTTGGTGACAACTATAGAAACTACTACAGAGAAAGGGTGTTGGAGTGGTCATTATGGTGGTGGGAGGCTACTGGAATTTTGGTAATAGGTGTGATTCCTAGCCATATGTAGAGATGTAAGTATAACTTTGAATTCCAAAATAACTAAAACCAATGATAAATTCATTTTTAAAAGAGAAAAATAATAAAACAATAAATTCTATTTGCAATAGTGTCCATTAACAAAAAAATATTTACCCTCACGATGACTCACTAATTAAAAAAATAAATAAAATTAACAAAAATAAAAATAAAAATAAATATTTAGAAACAAAATAGGCAGAAAATGTGTAATATATTTACACTAAAAGCTACATGATATTACTGAGAGAAAATATTAAAGTCCTAAAGAAATAAAAACATATACCATCGTTATGAATGAAAAAGCTTCATGTTCTTAGGATGTCAATTATTCTCAAATTGATTTATAGATGCAATTCAATATTTATCAGTCTCAGTAGGCAGACTTAAAATGTAAACTGACATATGAAATTATGTTAGTTTCAAGCTAATTATTCTATTTTTGCATTTATTACTAATAATTACTACAAACAAGTTTAGAAAATGTCCATTAATATGTAAAATTAGAACTTTTCTTGTGATTTTTTTTAGGTTTTTGTGTTTGTTTGTCTGTTTGTTTTTGTATCACACCTGGTAGTGCTCAGGCTTACTCTTGGCTCTGTGCTCAGGGATCACTCCTGGTGGACGTAGGGAACTGTATGGTGTGTTGGAGGATCAAACACAGGTTGAGATCATGCAAGGTAAGTACCCTACCAACTGTACTTTTGTATTGGCCCCACTTCTTCTTGTGATAAAAACTTTTGATACCTTAACAACTTAGAACTATATTATATGATTTTATCGACTATTTATTTTTATAGTCACCATGCTATCCTTATGACTTATTTCTCTTATAACTGGAAAATTGTGCCTTTTGATCTCATTACCCACTTTAAAAATATTAACAGTGTGAGAGGATATCATTACCTGATTTCAAGTTACCATAAAATTATAAAAATCAGTTCAGTGCAATACTGATGAAAGGCTACACGAGTCAATGGAACAGAATGAAAATTCAGAAACAAACCCATACAAGGGGCCCAGAAGATAGTACAGCAGGTAAAGTGCTTTCCTTGCACACTGTCAACCCAGGTTCAATCCTTGGCATCCCATATGATCCCCCAAAGAGTGATTCCTGAGTACAGAGTCAGGAGTAACCCTTGATTATCACTAGGTATAGCCACCACCACCCCGCCAAAAAAACAGAAATAGACCCATTTTCACGTGGTTAATAGATGGTCAGCAAAGGTACCAGAAAAATTCACTAGGGATAAGAAAAGTCATTTTCAGCAAAGTGGTCTAGAACAATAGGATGTGTATATGAATAAAACATCTTATATGGATAGTAGTGGAAAGTCAGGGTGACTGGGTGTTGATGTGATATAGTAATGCTGCATATCAATACTATTATTTTAATACTATTATATTGCCTAAATTATAAATAAAATATAAAATAATAAAAATATTTTAATCTAGTGTAGGAAAATATCTCTGTAAGCTTGAAATAGGCAGATATTTTATGTGTTATAAGCCACAAAAAAAGGCACAAATTATAAGACACATTTGATTTTACAAAAAAAATTTCAAAATGAATTATTGAATAAGTAAATTACATAGTTTAAGGAAATATTCATTGCTAGCAAATCTATTTATACAGATAGATCTATATTTCATATCTATTCTTATATCTATAGCCAACATAAATCTTGTATCCAGGATATACAAAGAATTCTTGCAAGTCAATAAACCTCCCCAAATTCAAAATTGCCAAAATATTTCAACACTTCACAAAATAAAATATAACAGAGAATAAACATCACATTTATAATAGGAAAATACATAACTGAGATAAAGCTACATGCAGACTAGAGGGACTAAAATTTAAAAATCTGACAATATCTAATGCTGAAGAGGATGCTGGCAGTTATAATTCTTATATACCACTGAGGAAAATGTTAAATAATAAAAATCATTCTAGAAAACATTTGACAGTTTTCTAAGGGACTGAGGTGTGACTCAGTGATAGACTCTGAATTTGCCCCCTGTATGTATGAGGCCCTTAGTTCAATTCCAGCACTGCCAGAAAAAAAAAAAAGAAAAGAACGAAGGAAGGAAGGAAGGAAGAAAGGAAGGAAGGAAGGAAGGAAGGAAGGAAGGAAGGAAGGAAGGAAGGAAGGAAGGAAGGAAGGAAGGAAGGAAGGAAGGAAGGAAGGAAGGAAGGAAGGAAGGAAGGAAGGAAGGAATGGAGAGAGGGAGGGAGGGAGGGAAGGAGGGAGGGAGGGAGGGAGGGAGGGAGGGAGGGAGGGAAGGACGGAGGGAGGACAAGGAAGGAAGACAGGCAGACATCTGTTACATGGCCCAGCCATTCAACTACTAGGTATTTACCTAAAAATTATGTGTCTGCACTGATACTTTCATGTGAATGTTCATTGAATCTTTATTCACAATAGCAAACATTGGAAAAAGAACAAGTGTCTGTTAATCTGGGAATGTATAAACAAAAGCTAGAGAATCCAACACTGGAATTCTCATTCACAAAAAGAAATAATAAACACACCAAAATGGGAAAATCTGAAAATTTTTATGTTGAGTCAGACCCAAATTTGTGTATTATGTATGAATCCATTTATGCAAAGTTCTAAAGAATGTGGTATGTCAAATCCACAAACCAAATCAGCTGCCTTGACCAGAGGTGGAGGAAGAAGGTTGAGCATTTAAAGAAGGTTGAGTGGGGCTGGAGCAATAACACAGCAGGTAGGACATTTGCCTTGCATGTGGCCGACCCGGGTTCGATTTCCAGCATCCCATATGGTCCCCTGAGCACCGCCAGGGGTAATTCTTGAGTGCAGAGCCAGGAGTAACCCCTGTGCATCGCCTGGTGTGACCCAAAAAGCAAAAAACAATTAAAAAATAATAAAGAAGGTTGAGCTCAGGTGCCCAAAGAAACACTTGAAGTCATTGGCAGTACTCTGTATCTTGCTAATGATTAAGGTTTTATGGATTATACATAACAGTGTCCAAGAACTGAATAAAGAAACTCTGGTACATAAACACAGTGGAATATAACTCAGCTTTAAAATAAAAACAAATCATTCAAATTGTTAAAACGTGGATGAATCTGGAGAGTTGTCATGCTGAGTGAAGTCAGTCAGAAGAGGGACTGAAGTCAATCAGAACAATTGCCTCATATGTGGGATATAAAGAAACACGATAAGGAAACAACAAATGTCGAAAAGCAATCTATTGCTTTTTAGAAAACACAGCCAGTTTCTTTCAAGCATTTCTGGCTTAATTCTAGCATGTGTGGCTTAATGTGAAATGCAGATCCATACACCCACCTTGTCTCCAGCTCAAAGTTGTGTCTCTGTCCCCCAAGAATCAGTCTTTAAAAATATAGTGGGGCAGCTTGGAAACTGGCCTCACATGCTGGGGGAAAAGACAGTGGAGACAGAGAAGGGAACACCTAGTAGAGAATGTTGGGAGGACCTACTTGGGTTGAAAGCTGCGTACCAAAAGTTGACTACAGACCAAACATGATGGCCACTCAATACCTCTATTGCAAACTACAACATCCAGCAGGAGAGAGAACAAAAGGGAATGCAGGATGGGGTGGTGGGCGTTGGGATGGGGGTGGTGGGAAGGATACTGGGAACATTGGTGGAGGACAATGGGCACTGGTGGAGGGATGTAAACTAAATACAAACATGAAAGTTCATAAGTTTGTAACTGTACCCCATGGTGATTCACTAATAAAATTTTTTTTAAATATATATACATATATATAGTGGGGGAGTGCACTGGGGTTCCTTGAATTGCTAAGATTAAGATTTTGAGTCTCATTAGATAACCGTACCTGTCATTAAAGATACAGGTCAAAGTAGACAGCTAATTATTCAAATTTCCAATGGGCTTAGATATTTGTCATAGATTTATCAGCAACTCATTGTTCAATTGTAGCCTACTGTTTACTTTTCCTTGGACTTATATACTTTTTCCAATTATTAATTGCATTTATTTTAATAACCAAGTTAACCATTTGTCAAGTAGGTTTGTGAAGCCTAATTCTTTCAACTAACAATGTAAGTTTTTTTCGTATTGTTCAGAGTTTTAAATTTTTACAGTATAAAATAAAATGATTTTTCATGAAATTTTCTCTATTGTTTTCCTGAAAATTCAATCCAAAAATCTCAGATAAGACAGATAATGTAATTATATAACTATATTTTTTTAAATTTTATCATTTGTTTCACACATCTCCTACCTCTATATGGAATTAATTTTTCTTTTGTGACTCTGAGCATTTATATGTCTTTTTCTCATTGTCAACTAATTATATAAACATCATATGTTAAATAATTTTTCCTCATCTGTGGATCTGTGATGACTTTTATACTATAAATGGAATACTTAACTATACTAGAGTTTTTTCCTGAGCCATCTACCTAGTTCAACAGTCTGACAGTTGTCTAATGTATAATATGTTTGAATTAATGCTTTGTACTACATTAAAATAGAGAAAAGTCAAACTCACCTTAAATGGGTCTTTGGTACTATTTGTAAATTAGTCACCAATAAATTTGAAAGAACTAAAATGCTAATTAGCTCTTTTCATACTTGTCTTGCCATTTCTTATAGTCATATTGTTGACTCATTTTAGTGACTACATTATGAATTTTTTGCTCTGTTTTGGTTTTGAACCAAAACCTGGATGTGCTCAGGTCTTACTTCTGGCATTATGTTCAGTGATTACTCCTGGCAGCTCTTGGACTTCACCCTAGAATTGAACGAACCCAGGTCAGTAATGCACAAGATAAGCACCTTATCTGCTTTATTATATCTCCAGCCCCTCCAATTTGAATTTTTTTAAAAAAAATTTATTAGTGAATCACTGTGAGATACAGTAGGTACAGTTACTGACTTACAACCTTTTGTGCTTGCATTTCAGTCATACAATGATAGAGTATGCATCCCTCCACCAGTGCCCATTTTCCACCACCAATGGTCCCAGCATCCCTCCCACCACCCCCACCCCGTCCCCCCCACCTCACCCCACCTCTGTGGCAGGGCATTTCCTTTTGCTCTCTCTCTCTCTTTTTGGGTGTTGTGGTTTGCAATTGAGGTACTAAGTGGCCATCATGTATGGTCCATAGTCTACTTTCAGCCAGCATCTCCCATCTTGAGTGGGCCCTCCTCACACCCTTTACTTGGTGTTCCCTTCTCTATCTGAGCTGCCTTTTCCCCCAGCATGTGAGGCCAGCTTCTAAACTGTGGAATAATCCTCATGGTACTTATCTCTACTATTCTTAGGTGTTAGTCTCCCATTCTGTACTTTATATTTGACAAATGAGTGCAATCTTTCTATGTCTCCAATTTGAGTTTTTAAAAAACACTATACATGTTTATTTTGTAGGTTCTGGCTAATACTGGTGGTTTGATCTTGGGAGATCTAAGTCTGTAATCTATTGTTTTCATTGAGTCACGCTTATAAAGGACTATTTTTCTTTTGGGCTTGGGGTTCTTGGATGGAAAACTTATATTTAATTAATATTAATCACTTGGGAAGCCGGGGGTCCAGTCTGATGATGCTTTACTCCTCACGGGTTTTGGCTTTGCTTTAATAAGGAATCAGGGGTACCACTGGAAGAGAGCGCTCGGGCTTTTTTCTAGCATTTCCGGCTTAATTCTAGCATTTTCGGCTTAATGGAGAAAATGCAGATCCGTTCAACCACCTTGTCTCCAGCTCACAGTTGTGTCCGTGCTCTTTTTACTCAAATGCTACAGTTCCGATCTGTGTTTTCTACTGTTCTCAACACTCAAAGGCTTCTCTCACTTTCTATGATCTCAACTACATGACCTTAGGTGTGGTACATGAAGAATCCATCATTTTACAGCTAAAAGATCCCTCAAAGACTCTGTCACGCTCTTGGAAGGGCATGGCATGCTTATACTTGCCTTTCTGAATCTCAGAGAGAAGGGAAATAAGTGCTCAAAGGTAAAATAAGAGGTTTAATTAAAAAAATTATTCACTATAATTTACAATACTCTTTTCATGCTCAGTGTTCCTTCAAAAAATAAGAGTCTTTTAAGTGTCTCATCCTTAAAAGGTAGGTGTGGAAGTATTATATCTCCAAATAGGATATTTCTCTGTATCTGGATATGGGCAGAAGTTAAGTGCTGGTTATATATAACCCTACATTTGTGTTGAGATTGAGGAGAGAAATGTTTGGGGCAGGCAGGGATAGTAAACCAACAACTCTGCAGAGAACAACAGAATGACAGGGAAACCTCTCACATTATGTTTAATTTACCTAAAATACAGAAAGGGGATTATGACTTTCCAAAATTACAAATATTTCTTCTTTTTCGCCTCTGACATTCTACCCAATCTATGCTTTATTTATCTTTAAAAATTAAATTGTGGTCATTTTAATTATTTAGACTCTTCACTCTGTTTTTAATATAATAGACTGAAAATGACTAGTTTAACTGCCAGGAGGTTGTGAGACGGTAGTGGTAAAGGTCTCTACCAAACTCAAGATTCCAATTCCCATCTCTCTTTCTGTAGAAATGGAGAAAAAAAGTTCATTGAATGTTTTAATTAGCATGCCAGCTGAGTTTTAAATTGAAAAGACAACCTAATACTATTATTTTTAATGGCATCTAACATAAGGTGATAAATATACTTTCGGGATTGTAAAGGTTAAAAGATTTTATTATTGTTATTTTCAATTATAATTGTTGGCTAAGTATCCACCATGTACTGGGAGGATAAAGAATATTTCCTTGTTTCTGATGAACACGCTGCGTCAGTGGAAGATTGCAGCTGCTTATTGTTCTGGTTTATGATTTTAGTCTGAATCCAGAAGAAAGTGCTGATGTGCCAGCTTCAGATCTCCACATACTTTTCTTAGAACCTGGATGGTTAGCAGGGATGTAGCTCCATATTTTATTGGCTTAGTTTGAGGATATAACTAACCTGTTCCAAAACATTGCTTTGGGGAGCCAATCAGGAAAGAGAAATTAAGGGATGGCTTTTTCTTGATCTCTTTTAGTGAATGAACTTGATAGAATCACTTGGAAACGGAATTCTTCCTGGCTCCTCTCTGGGTCACCTACAGATACTATCTGGTGGGATTCCTTGGCTGGGGAACTGGCCTGGGGGCCAGGGGCATATGTGGGGGTTAGCTAATGATGAGAAGTATATCCAGATCCCAGCATGCCTTCTCAAGCTTTGAGCTCAACTTTGGGATATGACAGGACCTGGCAAAAATGGAAATACCTTCCCTGACATTTTTGCTCCTGTTTTCTAAATTCACTTTCAGATAAGGGCAGTGGGTTTACTAGAGTGGGAAGTGCTGACAGACAAAGTGTAGTCTACTACAAAATTCTTCCTGGCACTCTAATTATCCTTTCCTTCTCGACTTCAGTATCACATGTAGCCATGTGTAGAATCATAAAATAATTATGCAGTGTACAAGCTTTCTGGGAGCATGTACCACTGTTTTCCTAATTCTTTATCTCTCCCATTGATCGTGGCGTGTGTGCATTGATCCAAGTCGGCCATCTGGTTAGGCAAGATAAGCGTGCTAGTGTCTTTGCATTGCACTGTCACTAGGGGAGGGGGCACATTTTGGCTGTAGGGAATTACGGGGGCAGGATTAGCCCTCTTCCTATGAGGAAACTGAATTTTAAATGCAATGTTGCAGCTGCATGGACCATGTTGCTAACTTCTGTTTTTACCATGAACTGAGTAGATTTTTTTCTTCTTGTTGAAATTGTCTCCAAAGGTAGAGCAATGCCTTGTATAAAATGGAGGGTGAGGGTGGGTGGGGTGAAGATTCATTTTTAGTCCATGTTAGACTTACGAGTGCCTGATATATTACAGGATTTCTAAATGGTAAAATGCTTTCGAATGATTACAAAAGCCTGCTGGATAAAGCATTTTACTGAGTCTCCCCAAGCTCTCCTCTCCCTCCCCTCACCCCAAATCAACATTATTTTAGAGCGAAAGAAAATATTTGTAGAGGTCTATGCAAAAGAAAACTAAAAAGGCAATTGAAGCAAATTATGCATGTATCATACATAGCAGAAGGAATTACTGCGCAAAGCTGAGCCCAGGACTGTGGGATACCCTCTCCATTTGTTTCTCTCTCTCGCTCTCATTCACATATTGAAATTAATGTTTGCCCCAAGTTGATGACCACTGGGACTGAGTGAATGTGTGATTTAATTCAAAGAGACTTTTTTCCAGCCCTGTTGGCCACTGTTGTTTTTAAAATTTGATTGCAGCCATTGTTGTCTCATATTCTGCAAATGTGTGGAAGACTCAAAAGCTTTTCCTCTAAAATTGAACAATTCTGTCAAAAAAGATTAGTTCTATTTTGTCTGCTGGGTGCTGACTATTCATGAATGTAAAGAGAGAGGGCTTGGGTGTCATACTAAGTTGCTAAGGTGGCTGGATTTCGGCTATTGACTTGAGGATACCAAACTGCAGTCTACAAAAGAGCAGCAGAAGGAGAGGGAGAGACGGCCTGCCATGTGTTTGAGCTATACCTTCTTTAGCTGCCCATTTATTTCTTTTGTTGCCAGAACTTTTATTGTCATACAGTTGAAAAAAAATGTTAGACACAAGCTTCAGGCAGCACCAAGCAGAAAAAAGGATTAGCATATCAGTAGGATCATCTTACACTGAACCAAATTCTTTTCAGGATGTATAATTAGCGAATACAGTCTTTTTTTTTTTTTTTAGGAGCCTATGGACAGGGGGTAAAAAAGACCCAAGCTCAGATCTTTGGCTAGAATATTAGAAGAAATAAAAGACAGTTGCCAATTTCAGAGAGATATATACATATTAACTGTTTCTTTGCACAGCCTTTGCAATTCTCTCTCTCTCTCTCTCTCTCTCTCTCTCTCTCTCTCTCTCTCTCTCTCTCATACACACACACACACACACACACACAAACACAGAGAAATGTCTGGTTGAGGCAAAAAACTTACTGTGAATTTCTGTCATTGTCTCAGGTTTTCTAAGAGAAAAATATGATGCAGTTGAACATCGTCAAATTTTAGACCGATGAAATCAGATCAGGTTGAAGTAAATGCAGAGGTTTTCTGAGCAGGAGGACTCAAAGGAAACGTGTAGTCTTCTTCGCCCAATGGCATTTTACTCTTTTCCAGGAGTTTTGACTATAATTAAAAATGTAATTGGGAAATTGAAGACAGTAAAATGTACATTTTGCATCTATTAGTGTGTAATTCTAAAACTCTCTTATAATTGGTAGCTGGTAAATATGTTTATCTGGCAGTAAGAAAATGGAAGTCTTGGATTGCTTCCCTTTATCCTCCTCTTATTCCTTTTCTTACCGTTCAGCATTTAAGCAGGTTTATGTTCAGCATGCAGGTAAAAGACTTGTCTAATTAAGTCATATTTGATGGCATAACTATCTACTTATGTTTTAAGTTATGCAGGCTTTCAGAGAAGTGTATAGAAAGTGAAGGTAAGGGGGGAAAGAATAATTTTTTCCAAGAGAAAATTTTTTAAGACAAACAGAATATTAATTAAAAGTCAATGGGCTTATCTATAGGTTCTCATTTTAATTTATTGAGATAACTGACATTTTTGTTTAACACATGAAATACTGTTGTGTTGTGTGAGTTTGCATCTTTCAGGACTCAGGTTTGAAAAGTGAATACTTATCTTTATTTTTGTTCACTCTCCAGTAGGTAGTGGCACCTCTCCTGCCACCCTTCCCCCGTAAAACATCTATGAACAACACTCTTTGGACTGATTCTGATTCAACTTCATTTTGCACTTTCTGAGGAGTCGTAACTCAACTCTGTGGCAAAAACTTATAAATGAGCTCATTCTATCAACAAGCAGCACTGTACAATGAGGTCCCCAGGAAGCAGCTATTTCAGGATTCACAACCCTTGAGATAGGAGGGAAGATGTTCATTGAGCTTTCCTTTGAAATTAGAGAATCCAGCTATGGTTCTTTATATTTGTATTTCTTTTGGTTTGGAATTTCCAAGCAAGGCTCTCTTTCTCTGTCTCTGTCTCTTTCTTCTCCCTCTTTCCTCTCTCTCTCTTTTTCTCTCTCTCCTCTCTCTCTCTGCTCTCTCTCCCCTCCCCTTCCTCTCTTTCTATCTCAATGGTACAGAAGACTGAATGGTGTCGTCTCATTTAGAGAAATCACTTTTGTCTGCATGGCTTATGTTTCCATAAAAAATGATGTATCGCATTAGCAAATAGCAAAGAAGAAAGAATAAAAATAAAATGATTGTAAAAATGTGAATTAGAATATCAGTATTTCTTTAATTATCATAACACTACTTTTTAAAAATCATTTTTTGTTATTTCAGTTGTTGTCATTTTAAAGTATTATTTATAATGTATGGTTTCTTTGCCCTTTACTTGTGGAAAGATTCATCAGTGCATAAAAGACACTAGATTTTGCATTTACGCTTTTGTTTGGTGCCACACCTAGCTGTGCTCAGGGCTTAATCCTGGCTCTGTGCTCAGGGATCACTTCTGGTGGTACTCAAGGAACCATATGTGGTGCTGGGAATCAAACCAGTACCTGCCTCATGCAAGGAAAGTGCCTTAACCTTTGTTAACCTTTGTACTATCTCCCCTGACCGGAAATTGGTTGTTTTCCCAGCTTTTTATTATTAAGACATTCCTAAGTCACTAATACTTCTGCCAATTTTCTTTTTTTGTTTGTTTTTGTATTTTGGGCCACACCTGGTACTGCTCAGGACTTACTCCTGGCTCTGTACTCAGGGATCAATCCTGGTGGGGCTAAGGGGACCATATGAGGTTTCAGGGATTGAATCCACATTAGCCATATGCAAGGCAATCTCTATTCATTACTATCCCTGCAGCCTCTAATTTTCTAATCCAACTTGTGGTTACTTGTTTCTAAATTACTGACCATCTTTATTATGCACAGAAGCGATCCGGATCGGGTACACCACTAAGATTTTTCTGATGCACATACATATTTACACCCACCTAAATAAGATGTCTGAGGGGCCGGAGCGATAGCACAGCGGGTAGGGCATTTGCCTTGCACGCGGCAGACCCGGGTTTGATCCCTGGCATCCCTTATGGTCCCCTAAGCACTGCCAGGAGTAATTCCTGAGTGCAAAACCAGGAGTAACCCCTGAGCATCGCTGGGTGTGACCCAAAAAACAAACAAACAAACAAAAAAAAAAACAAATAAGACGTCTGAGTAGCTCCCAGGGTGCAGTCCTCAGAAACATGGCTCCCCTGAGTCAAGACAGCAAGAGAATGATGTTCAAATCTAGAGCTCAGATTACAGAATTCAGAGAAATGCAAGTGAAGCTAAAACTTGACTTGCTTGGAACCTGATCTGGATTCAGGGAGGATTGGGGTATGGAGAGAGGCTGGGACACAGCTTAGGTTGAGTGGTGCTCAAGGTTCACTTCAGCCTGTGCTCAGGGCTAACTCCTGGAGGTGGTCAAGGGACCATAGATGGTGCCAGGAATCAAACCTAGGTTGACTTCATGCAAAGCAAGCACTTAGCCCTTTGTACTATCTTTCACATCCTAAGGGGATTTTAAGGACTTGAAAGCTATGGCTTCACGGGCTTTCCGTAAAGGGATGTGTAGGTTGACTGGCCTGATGTAAGCAGAGAGCAGGAATGGAGGAGTGAGACTAGAAAAAACTCAATGCTGAACAGAGATATCACAGAGATAACAGTGGGGTGAGGAAAGGGGGAATGGGGATTTCATTACAAACTTTCTATTACAAGGTTTGTGATAACCTAACCCAGAGAAATGGCGAGAATAATTTTATAAATATCAGATTTAGGCTTAAGACAAAAAGTAAATTGCAATTAATCAATATATATTGACTGATAATCTGAATAAAGCATTAAATGTTGTTTAGCCCATCAATGTATCACCAAGAGTGTGATATTTTTGATACAAAACCATACATAGATCACTTATATTGTATGTATAGTATTATGATCTTCATATTCATCCAGTTGACCTTTCTATTACATTAATTGTGATCTTTTTAACTTTCACCTCCATCATGTCAGAAACTGTTGAACATGTAATATGATGTCAAATTAGCACCCTCACATTGATCTAATACCATCAGTTAAGAGATAGTGGATTACTGTGATTAAACACAAGACAAGATTATTAAGTAAGATTATTAGAAATATAACAATCAAGCCTAAAAATCATTGTACTTATTAAACAAAGATACCAATTTTAAATTTGTAGTGGGACACACTGTTTCCTGCTCCACCATTCCAGATAAGGCTTGCCTCCGACTAACATTATTGGGTTTAATCCAGAATTGGTGGCAGAGCCCGTCCATACCAGCTAGGTCCCAACAGCCTCCACATTCAACCTGGCCATAGTAAAAGCCCACACACACCACAGTTCCTACAATGCAGGGTCTGGTATTTCTAATCAACAGACTACATACTGTTCACAGTTATTCCTCCTGTTTTGGTTGAAAATGGACAGAGAATAAAGAGAACAACCCCAGCCTGATTCTTCAGCATCCTCCAATGGTCTGATTACAAAGACCTACTGTGCAGCAAGAAGACCAATAGGGAAAACATGTGAAAACTCACCAAGTTCAATGAGCAAAACCATTATCACCAAAGATATAAACAGCATCAGTATATTCTCAATGTCTAGTGACACCGAACTGGAGTGATAGCACAGCGGGTAGGGCATTTGCTTTGCATGCGGCCAACCTGGGTTCGATTCCTCCGCCCCTCTCAGAGATTCTGGCAAGCTACCGAGAGTATCCCGCCAGCATGGCAGAGCCTGGCAAGCTACCCGTGGTGTATTCGATATGCCAAAAACAATAACAACAAGTCTCACAATGGAGACATTACTGGTACCCACTCCAGCAAATCGATGAACAAAAGGACTACAGTGCTACAGTGCTAGTGACACCATGATGAGGATGCATATGTATATATCACTGATTCAATTTAAAAAAAATTAAAAATTAAAATTAAAAAAAGAAGTACAGCATATCTATCAAATGAAACTCTGGGAGCCAGAAGTATATGGAGAGACATAGTAGAAAAACTCAATAAAATGAACACCTCACCAACAATATTCTAGCCAGGTAGATTGTCATTCAGATTTGAAGGAAATGTTACAGAACTTCATGAACAGGCAATAGCTTAGGGGAATTCAGAGCCTTTAAACCAGTTTTGCAAGAAGTGTCAAAAACACTTCTCTAAGGACAAGACAAAATTCCCAACATGTGGCATTAAATATGGCATTCACTTAATATATATGGTAAATTAAAGATACATATGGTTGCCCGCTACTAGATTAAGAGAAGTAGGTTTACTCCTAGCTTGTTAAGATATTATGTATATTCTCAACAATAAATTAACTTCTTATTTATATTGGTTAAAATAACTTAGAAATCAATCATCACAAACGGACTTTTATTTTGATTTATTTTCTGATAATTCTTTCGGTCATTTATTTAAGTTTTGTTGGAGCAAGTAATATGAAATAAATTTGTTATATTCCTACCAAGGGGGCAGATTGGTGGGTAGGGATTGGGACGGAAATTGGGACATTGATGGAGGGAAGCGAACACTGATGGTGAGATTCATGCTGGAACATTGTATGCCCGAAACAACTCTAACATGAACAACTTTATATATCATGGTGACTGAATAAAAATTAAAAGAAAAAGTTTGTAATGATGTCAGAGTTTCCATTTTCAAACATTTGCTCATTTAAATGCATACAACAATTCTTTTAAACTGCTTTTTTTATTGGCAGATTCAGTACAAATTATGTATTATTTTTCTAAATTGACAATTTATACTCTTTTATAAATCAATGCATAAATCAAGTGAGTTTTTGTTTTTCCTTTCTTTTTCTTTTTTAGTTTTTGGGACACAGCTGATAGTCCTCAGGGCTTACTCCTTGCTCAGTGCTCAGGGATAATTCCAGGCAGTGCTCAGCAGACCACATGGTGTCAGGGATTCAAACCAGAATTAGTTGTGTGCAAGACAAGTGTCTTAGCCCCTGTACTATCTCTCCAGACCCACAAATGATTTTTTTTACATTGACTATGTACAGAGCTATTAGCAAAGAAGAGCCTGTCTGCTCTTACAAGTAGGAGTTGTATATGAACCATTTGTGTCCAAGATGCTCTTATAAATTTTACAGATTAAGCTATATTGTAAAACAAAAGACTTTTTATTTTAACTTGTGGTAATGATTTAGTTATAATCAACAGCTGGGCACTATTCTACAAGCTTTACCATCACATCTCATCTAGTTTTGCAACACTATAAAATGCTGTTATTGATTTACCTCACTTGGAGCTGAATAAACTGAGTTTCAGGGAGGTCAAGTGACATATTTAAGGTCATGAGGTGTGGAGCTAGGTTCACAACCAGGTTATCTGACTTACTTGTTTTAACCACACTACACTAACCTTTCACACTTTCACAATTGAAAAAAAGTCTAGGTTTTACATACATACAGTAGTAAGCATGTATCTAGGAAAAGAGACAAAGATATAGATAAAGTCATTAGGACCAGCAATAGACAACAATGGCCATAAATCCTAAAATCCCTGTTAAGGGTTTTAATCCTGACCTCCATATGCATAGAATGTAAGAGCTGAATGGGAATTAATACTTCATTAAAGTCTAATGCTTTTGTTTTACAAATGAGGGGATGAGACCCAAACAGGTGAAATGATTTACACTGTCAGGGGCAAACTGGCATGAGAATTCCAGTTCACTTAAGCTCCAAACTATAGCTTTCCTATTCGTTTAAATTTAATTTAAATTTTATCAAGTACTTCTGAACTCTGGGGAAAGGATCAAAGCAGGCCAAAGATACACATGAAGATGATACCTGGTAGGAAAAGGAATCGATAAAATGTCTTAAAATTTTGAAAGGAAGTGTCTAAAGGATTAAATTGATAAGACTGTTGACATAAACAGAAAAGGGAAAGAAAACTTCAAGTTCAAATTCAAAAGAATGGTGAAATTGGAAAGAAAATGAAGACTGAAAATAAATTTTTGAATTAAAGTACATCCTTTAAATTGGTCACTGGAACTCCAAGTGTGGATGTCCTTTGCCACTGAGAAGTCTATAAATGAAAAGGATCTAGGTCAGAGACGCAGATCTGAGAGCCCCAGGACTCAAAAATTGCCATCAGAACATTCAATTATTACTACTCACACACACACACACACACACACACACACACACACACACATCTTCACTGTTGTTTTTTCCTTTTGCTCCTGGAAATCTTTCAGAAACAGGAAAAACATCACCTTTGTTCTAAGTCAGGTTCACCCTCTCATTCAGAGATGTCCATTTGGCCTGGAAAGGCATCTACACAGTCCTTGAACAAAAACAGTTGAAGAATTGGAACATCAAATTACAAACAGAAGGCTTGAAAAAGACTCCAGAGGTGTTCGTTTTGTTTTTCATTTTAGAAGCTCTTATCCCTGTTTTTCAAGGTCTTATATTTTGGTTAGGAAGTGTTTTAGAATATTCATTTAAGTAAAGTTTTGGACTGGCATTCACAAAACTTTTAACTCTAAACCTGCTGTTGCTAAATTAGATCTTGTTCAAATAAAGAAATTTGAACAATACAAAATAGCAGTACACAATACTTTTCTCGTGTTGTTTATTTTCATTACCACAAAGCCTGTTAAAGCAAACAGCGTTTTTTTTTCCTAAATGATGTGTCTGAATTAGAAAAAGTTTTAATCAGGTCCAGGTTACCTGGATTCATATCCGAACTGTTCTCAAGATAGATTAATGTCAAAAGTTAACATTTGCAGAGGAAGAAAGTGGGCTGGTCACCAAGGAAGGGGGTTCTGTTTTCACTATGGAGAGAATGTAGTCTTAATTAGGTAAACAAAGAGGTTTTTCATTACATTGTCAACACATTTCACAAAAGATCCATTTAAGTTTCTTTTTAAATAAACTAGAAAATATTAAGAAAGTTAATTGGAGGGCACTCACATGACAACTAACAAACAGGCACAATTATCTTCTGACTGGTGTGTGACTTAGGGATGTTTTTAATCTTTCATTTATGGTACAATTTTAAAATGTGGGAATGCCCAACCAAGTAGAGGCAGGCTCAGTATTAAATGACACATTTCTCTATTTATATTTAAATAACCATCTGCATGAAATTATGCACAAACCATGGAATAATTCCTTGCAGAAATTACTGTTTAGAAAATAAAAAATCTGAGACATGGTGTGCTTTTCATATTAAATTGCCCATTTCCAGAACATCACATACATTTGCACAATGTAGAGATGCTGCATGTGGGCCAATACAAATTGCTCACAATGTTAATGAAGATGGATGGGGAAAGCTGAAAAACATTCATTTACAAGCAAGGGAGGGGAAGAGAGCTGCAGTATATACAATCTCATCCTTAATTTTTTTCCTGCCTTGATAATATCCAAGCGAATGATGGTTACGTAAATAATACAGCTCTTAGAAACGTTTTGTGATGAATTTTCATTTTCAGTTTTGAATATGGTCTATTTTTCCCCATTTGGGTTGAAAATTGTGCATGTTAAGCTTGGAGACTTACTGCTCAGCTAGAAGAGGGAATCTTACTGTCAAAGAAAACTGAACAGGGAGACTGACTACAAAATTCAAACAGCCTTTAAAACAGAAAAGAGAAAAATCACTTCCTCTTTCTGTAGTAGTGCCCTTTCCAGTTTTTATGCTGATCTCCTCCTTCATTGTCCCCCACTACAATGAAGAAAAACCCAGAAAAACCATCCACCCTCGTGAAGTTTCTCAGTCCAGCAGCAGCTATGGTTGACTTCCAGAAGAGTAGAGTTTGCTCTAAGGACAGGGAAATCTGTATTTTCTGAACTTCCCTTTATATACTACAGTCTATCACCCTTTGTCTAAATGGAAGAGGTTGGAGAAAGGGACCACGTGAAGAATGGATGTTGTGGGAAGTGGGAGGAACCCTTACCAGTTAGTAAAGCAGAGTGAGTTGAGAAGAGATGTTCATCTTGTATTGACAGAGGTCAATACAATCCCCATCAGCTCCCTCTCACCAATTCCCATTCACTATCAGTACTCCAGGACTCCTTGATACCTCTAGTGAGGGTATTCCTCAGGTGCATGAGATAAAGGTACAAAGTCACTTAATGAAATACATTTAAAAGTTGTCATTCCTCAAGTCCCATAAAAATTGTCTCCTTGAGTTCTCCTAACCAACAACACACATTTGCTAATTTGTTTATTCATTTGCTCAGCAAATATTTCTTGAGGTCAGTCCCATGCTAGTTACTGGGAATACCACCATAGACAAGAGAACGTTAATCCCTGCTGTCCCAAAGCTGACAGGGCAATGAGAGACACCAGTACTATAGGCAAACATACAAGGAATACACATCCCATGCTAAGAAGGCTCCCTACACAAACAAATATTTAAGCTTAACAGAAGTTGACTGAAGATCACTTTGGTGCAAGATACTTTAATATTAGATACTGAGGGGTGAACACATACAAATTAGTAGGTATAGGTAGGAAGGGTGCAAATAACAAGCAGACATAATTAAAGTCACTAAGTACTAGGGAGTCAGGGAGACAGTTTGAAGGGCTGAGTGCATGCTTTGCATGTGTGAGGGGCCACCACCACTCGGTCCTGTCGGGGTGGCCCTAGGGACCCCCAGGACCCCTGGGTCTGAGTAGCACTTAATCGCTCTGCCCAAGCATTGAACAGTCAGATTCACACAGCATCCTTCAGTATCAATGGGACAGATTCCATGGCCCCCTGAGCACTGATGGGGAGCCCAGTTGCTCCCAACTACAAAAATAATAACCCCACAAAATCTTACTGGACGAATCAGTTCCAAATAGAGAATAGGAATACAGAAAACTTAACTTCCTCTTAAGTCTTTTCAGGGGGGAATTGAGGAGCATTTCCTGTGGTGCTCAGAAGTTTCTTCCAGGGGTCTTATATTCAAGACAACTAAACCAACTCCCCAGCCCTCTTCGAGGTAGTCTTAAAGAATGCCTGAATATGACTTCAGAGAGGAATCAAAAGCTAGGCAAACCAGGCAAAGGGGTATGAAGGAGGCTGCAGAGAGGAAAAGTTGTGATATATTCCTAAGCAGGAGACATTCTTACACTTGTCTGGGTTGTGGGAGAACCAAGAGAGCATGAGGACCTTGGAAATTTGGATCCTAACCCGGTGGCCCAAGAGAGGCAGACAGTGGCAGGCACCATGCTCTCAGAGGTGGCACTCCACTAGGCCTCCCTTCTTTACTCCCCCAGAATGGGATGAGGTAGGAGTGCTCAGGGATTTCATTGACATAGGTTGTGCTATTCAAGTGATTGATGAACAGTGCAAGACTGGACCACCAAGATCACCCACAAGCTCTTTGCTTGTGATAAATAATAGTTCCTTGCAGATTGCAGAAAAGCTTGATGGACATATTGGATACACACTTGGTTCCTGCCTATGAACAGACACGTAGATCCCACCCTCACAGAGGCTAACTTTCAGTGACAGTATAGCTGTGATCTGTGAAATTATTTATAGCACAGCACAGGAAGAACTTTAAGGAGGCCTTTACAAGGCATCGAAGTAGGATGAAAGATTGTATCATCTCTTCATAGAATCATAGGGGAAAGGTGGAAGCATCAAGAATGGGAAGTGTGAAGACTTGAAGCTTAAATAAAAAAATTTTCTTTGGTATGGTATTCCTAGCAACTTATAATGGAGGTAAGACAAAATATAGTATGCTCAATAAATGTATGTTTACTTACACACCTACATAGTGGTCTTTTTAATATAGTTATTCAAAAGTGTATGGAAAGTTGATACTGAATAGAAATTTAGGAGCTAGATAACCCTCTTTATATGTTAAGACATTTGTTTTTCCTTTCAGTGTTCATGATTGGGTTTCAGTTATATAATGTTCCAACACCTGTCCCTTCACCAGTGTACATTTCCCATCACCAACTTCTACCAGTTTCCCTCCTGTCAACCCCCCCCCCAACTTTATGGCAGGCAGTTTCTTCTCTCTCTCTTTTTTCTCTCTCTCTCTTCTCTCTCTCTGTGTCTCTCTGTCTCTCTCTTTCCTTTTGGATATTATAATTTGCAATACAGATACTGAAAGGTTATCAAGTATAACCCTCTACCTATATTAAGACATTTAGACAATAAGAGGTATTGAAAATTCTTAAGCAGGGTAGGTAGAGGGAGGCAGATTCTAGTGGTGATATGAAGTTGAAACATTGTATACTTGAAACAATTTATTATCAGTTTTATAGAGCCATAGAGATAATACAGCAGGAAAGACACTTGCTTTGAACACAACCAACCCAGGTTTTATCTCCACCATCACATACAAGCACTTTTAGGAGTGACACAAAACCTGAGCACAAAGCCAGGAGGAAACCTTGAACACTGCTGTGTGTGGCAAAAAAAATAAAAAATCATTACCCTTTCAACCTTAAGATGCATAGCAAGGTAGTAATAAATGCCCAAAGACAGCACAATGGGAGGACTGACCAACAGAATTGAGTTGATGGGTCAGAGGGTTGAGAGGGAGGGGAATTTGGAATTTTGGAGGAGGAACTCAGGTGGGGACACTTGTGATGGGTGTGGTGTTGGAATTATGTGCAAGAGAAACCATTACTAATACTCTAAATAACAGAATCTCAATTTTAAAAATCTCCTCCCTCAGAACAGTACTGTAATCACAGTGTATAAATTAAAGTTAGGAAAAAAAATTAAAATTCTCAGGAGTCCATGGCTTACCAACTTGACAGACAGCACATAGTGACCATTCAATAAATAGCTGATGAATTGTTTGGTACTCAATCACCTTAATGTAAGTGAAAAGACAAGACGGAGAGAAGAAAAACAGAATATAAGAAAAAAGGAAGGAAGAAAACAAATAGAGAAAGGAAAAAAGATAATGAAGGAAGAAATAGCTATTCAGAAATAGAATGACTTTGGATTTCAATATGTCAGTGAGAGAAGGGAAGGTAGGAAGTCCATGATGATCTAGGTATCTACTTTATAAGGTGATACCACCAAGGGCAGTGACTAGATGAAGAAAAGCTTGTTTGCATGGTCAATCCAATTCTGAACATAACTACACTTGTAGTGAGTAAGTAGAATATGAAATGTGAACTCAATACATACAATGGGATTATGTATTTGGGGTGTGTGTGTGTGTGTGTGTGTGTGTGTGTGTGTGTGTGTTGGGGGCTATACTCAGTGATGCTCAGGGGTTACTCCTGGCTCTGCACTCAGGAATCACTTGGTGGTCCTCGGGGGACCACATGGGATGTCAGGCATTAAACCCCAGGTTGGCTACCTATCTGTGGTGTATAGAATACTGAGTGAGGAAGTGTACTATAGTAAAAGGGGGAAACCTAGATCACATTTGACTCCAGTGTTTACAGAGGAGAAGAAAAGAGAAGGAAAATAAATAAAAGGAGGGGGGGAGAAGAAACAGGAAGTAACCGGTGGTTAGGCATCAGGCCTTCAGTTATACTGCTGTTATGACCGAGTGGTTAGCCATATATCCAAAATACAGACTCAGCAAAACTGAAAACATGAGATCTAAGCCACAACCACTGAAACTTTGTAATGTGCCTGTTTAATTAACAGGTGTGGATTGGATAGGGGTTGGGTGGAGAGGGAATATGGAAACACTGGTGGAAGGAGTTGACCTTCCTACTGGTGGTGGAATTGGTGTTGAAATATTATATACCTAAGTAAGGCTCAACTATCAATAACTTTGAAAATCACTGTTCTTTAATGAACCCAGGTCACTCACATGCAGGCAAACACCCTATCTGCTATACTATCACTTTAGCTCCAGGGGGTATAGTTTTGGAGTACTGAATTATAGGGTTAAAGTCAGTGCTGAGGTTAATTTGTTCAGAAATAATGGGTAAAGTCCAAATACTGTTGAAATAGGAACCTGTAAATTGCCCATGTTTAATAGGTATTTTCTGAGAAGGGTCATCCTAGTCTTAGAATTGAAAGCTGCAGAGATTGAAGCTAAATATTACTATGGCCCATTTCTCCGCGCCCGCACCCCCAGAATGACTGACGAAGAGGATGGAGCTGCTTGGGACACCGGCAGCCCACCAGCAACCTGCAGTATGTGACTTGAGAGTTTCCGCCAGGTCCCCCGAGCGGGGGCCTGGCGTTTCTCTTTTTTTGTTCTTTAATCTATCTCTCTTCCCCTCAACTTCTGGGCACAGCACAGCATCTACCCCACTTCTGAGCACAAAATGGAGAGACGCACCCAAGTGCGCGGCGCGGCTGGCGGGGGATCGAGGGCGGGGAAGTACCGGTCTCCGCCCACATCGGACACTTAAAGAGAGTGCAGCCACGTGGGCTTTCCCATTTCTCCGCGCCCGCACCCCCAGAATGACTGACGAAGAGGATGGAGCTGCTTGGGACACCGGCAGCCCACCAGCAACCTGCAGTATGTGACTTGAGAGTTTCCGCCAGGTCCCCAGTGCGGAAATCTCTCTCTCTCTCCTTCAACTTTTACCCTGGACTTTAGACAGAAACCCAGAATGTCATCTTAGTATCAGCAGTATGTAATGGTTCCTTCTTAATGGGTCGGACTTTTGTGGGTGATCCTAACAAGAATAGTAAGTATTTTGTTGAAATATTGAAGGCAATCAAAATGGTAGCCATCTCTCTAGACTGAACTAAGCAATATCCCCACGCCGGCTGAGAAGAAATATCCTTCTTTCTCGGGAAGAAACGTGGCGTGGTGTCAAACATAGTGTGATGTCCATTAAGCAAACAGACCTGGTGGCATGGGAATGGGAAATAAGGGGAAAAATTAGGTACATGGACCAGCGGGACGCTGGTGGTATCTCGAGCCGGAGCCGATATCAGCGCAAGAGCTTTGGTTCCGGAAACTGCTTGCAGACACTCTACTAGACTATCAACTAAGCCAGAGCCCCACACCGGCTGATGACGGGAAATAACCATCCTCTTCGGTTTTTTTTCCCTTTGTCAGACAGCGTGGCGATTACTAAACAGGCGTGAACTCGGTGGCGCGGGGCAAGGGGGAAAAAGAAAAGTTATGTAACAAACAGCAGGACTTAATATCTCTATATGCTTAGTAATGGAGAATTATCAAATGCCTCATTGGCAATAGGACTGTCTTTTTCTTTTTGGGGGGAAACCCCAGCAACGGTAGTGAGTTGTGTGTTGAAACTTGGAATGTAATCGAGATAAGCGCAAATGAAGTGAAACTTATCACGTACAAGGGAGGGGACTAGGGAGGTGGGAGGGGGCGGCAGATATACTGGGGGGGTTGGGGATGGAAGATGGGCACTGGTGAAGGGAGGGGTGTTTGAATATTGTATAACTGACATAATCCTGAGAACTTTGTAACCCTCCACTTGGTGATTCAATAAAAAAAAAAAATTTTTTTTAAATAAATAAATAAATAAATATTACTATGAAGACACTCTATTGTTCCAGCCATGAAAGTCATGGTTGGCATCCACAAGACTTTTATATAACACACAGTGTTTCTGCTTAAGACCACAACCTTAGAATATTAGTTATTACAAGTTGAAAAAGAAGACATGGATATGTTACAGCTCTATTTTATGTATTTATAAATTAATAATTTATAGGTTAAGAATTGACTCTGCTTATCTCTAGCCAAACTAAAATGCTTAGTATTCAAATGCATTCTATCTCTGGACTTTTATTTATGGTGTTCTGACATTCTGACATGCCCCCTTTTCCCATCACACTTCGTATCCCTTCAACCTTTCCACCCATCTTTGCTTTTAGTTGCCTATGTGAAGGTCATGTAAAACCTTCTCTCCTTGGAGAAACCTTCATCCCCGACCCCAGCCCACCCTGCACCCACATTTCTTAGGTGTCTGTCCTACAGATTTCCCCTCTGTGTTCCCAAATGACTGTAACAACTGTAGTAATGAGAAATTTTCTGATCTGCTTCCCCTCCCAGACTATAAGCAGAGAAGTAAATATATCTTGCCATACCCATGTCTGCAGCACCGTGCATACAACACACAATGTCTGACATAGTAGACGCATTTGTTAAGCATTGTTAAAAAGGTTAAAGAAATGCACCACTCTCACCTCCCTTGCTCTCTTTCTGCCTCTTCATTTGTATACTTTTTAATTTGATAGAGGTTGAGAAAGCAGTTTCAAAATTCCCTACCAGCTATGTCAACTTCTCCATTTACAGCCTTTCTCCTTAGCCTCTTTGTTTACAAGTCCAACCTCAGCCTGCCAGAATACCACACTCTTAATGCAGCCCCTTTCTATTCAACAGCCCTGGATAGCACGCATGAGGGAGTCTGAATATTATGTGTGTGATATTTCAGGGGGAAGTGGTAAGTACAGGCAAAGAATTGGTGTTTATTGTTGGCCAACTAGGAGATCTGAATTCACATTTGAAAACTCCAAAACTAAAAAAGTCCCTGAAGTAGAGTCTGGATCCCTTGGGGAATCTCTTTAATCTTGGAATCATGTGAAGATTCCAAGGCAAACTACACTCTGCTATTGTTTCTAAGTTGTGGGTGGACAATGGGGGAGAGAGAGCAAAGAGGATGTAAAATGGGAAGAAGAACTAAAATTGTTTCCTATTTCTTATAGCACAGATGACAAGTATAAAAATATTAGCTGACTGAAACGCAAGCACGAAAGTTTGTAAGCCTGTAACTGTACCTCACACTGATTCACTAATAAGAAAAAAAAAGAAAGAAAGAAAAAAACATGAGCTGAAAAAGTAACAGAACTGAATCATCCAATAGCAACTTCAAAATGAAGTGAGATATTTTGAGAAAGCAATTTTGTATTCATGGCGAATTTCAAGCTTTGACACCACTTTCGAGATCATTCCTGTTAGTGAGAAGATCCTTCGTATATATTTACCATGTTCTCTCGTCTTTATGCACAATAGATTAGCGTAGATCAGGAAATCCCAGTTCTTACTTATCCAAAGACATATCCCAGAGGAGACTGAATGAGATACTTCAGAGACAAATCTAGTATAGGCAAAAATTTAAATGTAAATCCACTTTTCCCATTTTTTAACCAAAGCCACTCGTTATTATTTTTAAAAAAACAAGCTTTGGTGGGTCCTTGGTGGCCAATCATCAGGAATGATGTTGGCAGGACAAATCTAATCAGCACTTAATAAGATAGTGGAGGGAGGTGCACTTTGAATAATAGTGGAGTTATAGAAAGAAGGCTACTCTGGCATGGACAAGTTTCACAGCATCAGAAGACAAAATGGCTTGAGGCTTAGTCATTGTTTAAAAGCCATTCCTCAAATTCCTTGTTTACTGTCAGCACAGAGAGTTGTGGACTCTGTGACTTTAGCTGTTAATGGGACTAAACACTTATGCCAACAGATTAAGCCTTGCTGAAACATTAAGAAAATTGGCCCAAACAGAGTTTGGATGGATTGTTGTTTAGTGGCTGTTGCTTTTTTTATTGGGGTTTGGGGGAAGTGACTACCCCAAGATAAAGGCTTTTTTGATACCTGTGAAACAGTAGCAATTGATGAGAACCACTGAATAGATTTTCTACTGAAGGCAAGAGATTGTTTCGGGAAAAAAAAAATAAACATTTAATTTCAGTGGTTTCAGCTGACTATACAGCACATAAGTGAGATTTCTTGAAATAAAATTGACAAATATTTTGAAGCCCACCAAAACTTGTGTAAGAGTCTGTTATAGCTGTTGTTTAATTTTGAAGAAGCTACAATACATTTCTAGGAGAAATGAAAAATCACTCAGGGTCTCCTGGCAATGGGATGATACTAGGGTAGAATGATATTGAAGGTATAAAAATTTCTTTTTAAAAATATTTTTCTTTGTTACACTCGTACCTTTAAAGATTTATCTGATCTCTTGTCTTTGAGAAGGAGAGAATCAGTACTTGTACAACACATGCAATATTTAAAATAGTTTTTCCTTTCAGAAATTTTCCTTCAAGAAAATTTATGTATCAACTTAACAGACTGTCTTTAGCATAACTTGACTTTTTAAAAAATAAATCTTCCAAGAAAGCATAATAATAATCAATGTGCCTTTTTTTATTCCCAAGTCTTAAATTTTACATTTTGGAAAGAACTTTATGTTGAAAATTAGTATAAAATTAGAATCATTTTTTTCTGTAATCTTTTGCATTAAGACTTCTTAGTTTTATGGGGCTGGAGTGATAGCACAGCGGGTAGGGCGTTTGCCTTGCATGCGGCCGACCCGGGTTCAAATCCCAGCATCCCATATGGTCCCCTGAGCACCGCCAGGAGTAATTCCTGAGTGCAGAGCCAGGAGTAACCCCTGTGCATCACCAGGTGTGACCCAAAAACCAAAAAAAAAAAAAAAAAAAGACTTCTTAGTTTGTTAGCACTGGTTAGCATCAGTTAGCATGGAAAATAATTTTGAGTATGGAAATTAAAAGTTTATAGTTCATAACAATTATTTGTGCACTGTAGCACTGTAGCACTGTCATCTGTTTTTCATCGATTTGCTTGAGCGGGCATCAGTAACATCTCCATTGTGAGACTTGTTGTTACTGTTTATGGCATATCGAATATGCCATGGGTAGCTTGCCAGGCTCTGCTTATGGGTGGGATACTCTCGGTAGCTTGCTGGGCTCTTCAAGAGGGACAGAGGAATTGAACCCGGGTTGGCCCTATATAAGGCAAACGCCCTAACCATTGTGTTATCACTCATAAAAATGCATTTTTTAAGTGAGTAAGAAATAATCCAACTGTTGTGAGTGACTGTTATTCTCTATAATCCTCCTTATAATTTTTTCTATGACCAGGTTCTTTTCAGATTTCATATCACAAATCCCACTCTTTTTTTTGCTGGTAACTTTTGATATGGTTATTAAAGAAAGGAAGGAAGAAAGAAAAGAGGGAACAGAGGATGGAAGAGAGGAGGGAATTAAAAGGAAAGAACAGAAGGAGGGAAAAAAGAAGAAAGAAAATAAATTGTCAGCACTTTCTCTAAAAGTTAATGATCAGACAGGTGCTAAAGATTTCTGTGATTCCAATGTCTTTGGAAACTTCAAACTTGACTTTGATAAACATAATAACCAGAGTGCTTCCTTTTAGTCTTACTCCTAATGTCACTAGCCAGAGTTCTAAAGACATGCTTGTAATATTTGCTTTTCATCTGAATCAAGGAGACAAGGCTAAGCAAAAAAGTATTTAACAGAGCATATAGGATTGAAGTGATGAAAATCAAGGACCCTGGTAATTGAAGCTTTTGGGGAGAGGGAGAGAACCTTTCTTCTGGATCCTACAGTCTATTTAATAGGATAAAATTAGCTTGAGTGGTTTGGTGTTTGAAGAGGATATGATGTAATTGGAAGTGCCTCCTGGGTTTGCTGCTGGACAAAGCAATCAGGTGGAGACACAGGAGGGCATGGGAAGCTCTGAAGTATGAATCTTGCCTTCCGCCATCCTAATTAGCCTAAATTAGCTATGCCAGTTTTCTGCTTGCTTTTGAATTTTCCTGCTAATGCTTCTTTCAGGGAGGAAGGAAGGGAAATATAAAATGCCCAATAAGTTTCTATCCAATGACAGAATATCCAAATGAAGGGTGGAGTTTTATAGTGAAGACCCTAAAACGTGAGTCACAGGAACAAGTGGGTGTTGGTCACAAACCTGAGGGACTGGGGATGCTGCAGCTAGTTATGTGTGATGAGGAAGTTTGCAAAGCATCTGTAAGAAATTGATTATTTCAAGAATTTTCCACACATCATCAGAGGCTTCACTTGAGAGCATTCCTACTACTTAGCTTGAGATGAACCAGGTATGTTTTTCATAGCAGATATGTTTTTTCTCAGATGGAGTTGCCAAATTTAGGATGGTCAGAAGGGACATGTTTGTGTGTATGTAGTAACTTCCATTAAAAAAAATTTTTTTTTTTTTGCTTCTTCCCCCAGTCAGTAGACTCTGTACAGAAATTTACAGCACTCATCGGCCACCATCCAGATCACACGGCTTTTCCTCCTGGAAGGAAGCAACATGAAACCTGCCATAGCCATGCCACCAGACTACGTGCCAGGATGTTTCACTCGGGGGGGGGGGGGCCCAGAGGTGGGTGGGTGAGGGCCCTCCCCGCCCCAAGGAACCAAGCTCCCAAGCTCCGGCAGCCAAAAACCTCCAGAACCCAATTGCCACCAAGCTCAAGGCCACTCCCCACACGCTCAGGCTGAGCCTCACATATGAGTGAATGTATTCCTGGACCATGTGGTCACAAATGCGGCCACACAACACATCATAAGACATTCCCTAGCCATTCTCCATAAGTACCACACCACATTTGATGGGGTTCAGAGAGTAGGCAATAAATCATAGAGGGAAATATATGCATATAGGGTGTTTGCCTTGCATGCGGCCAACCTGGGTACAATTCCTCCATACCTCTTGGAGAGCCCGGCAAGCTACCGAGAGTATCCCGCCTGCACAGCAAAGCCTGGCAAGCTCCCTGTGGTATATTCAATATGCCAAGAACAGTAACAAGTCTCACAATGGAGACATTACTGGTGTCCGCTGGAGCAAATTGATGAATAAAAATTGATGACAGTGCTACAGTGACAGTGCTGCTACAGTACATATATACATATTTTCATATATATACATGAAAGGTTACATCACTCAACCTTTAGCAACATGTTAGTGAAATCCTATAGAATGTCTAAATGGCCCCTGCCAAAATAGAACAATCTTCACACTCTTTCCTCTATGCACACTTTTTTGTAGCATTTTCAGCGGTTTTTCATAACAGACAATACAAAATGTATTATTTCCGCTGTGCTTTGAGACAAGGATTGGGGCTTGGGATGGAAACATCCCAAATTTGGCGGTGGGAAAGAGTAATGTTGGTGGGATTGGTGTTTGAATATTAAATGTAATCAAATATTGTAAACTATCTTATAAAATAAAAAATTAAAGTTAAAAAATTTACAGCACATGTTTTTACCAATCAATATTAATTAGACAAATATTGGAATAGAAATAAGTATAATATCTCAACCTTAAAGAAATGAGTATAATATCTCAACCTTTAAATACACTTAAAATGTTTAGTTCTTCACCCAAGAATAGTAGAAATAAGTACCAGGAGGTTGTCACCATGGCTTGGAGGCTGTTCTCTCATTCTGGGCAACTCAGAGAAGGGAACAGCAAGTAAAATGTGGTTGTTGGTCATGTGGGGGAAAGATGATGCGGGCCAAATATAGACTAGAGACTGAACACAATGGCCACTCAACACCTTTATTGCAAACCACAACACCTAATCAGAGAGAGAGAACAAAAGGGAATACCCTGCCATAGTGGCAGTGTGGGGTGGGGGGAGACGGGACTGGGGAGGGGGGGGTGGGATGTTGGGTTTACTGGTGGTGGAGAATGGGCACTGGTGAAGGGATGGGTTATCAAACTTTGTAAGGGAGAAACATGAGCACAAAAATGTATAAATCTGTAACTGTACCCTCACGTTGACTCACTAATTAAAAATAAACTATAAAAAAAATAAATTACAGAAAACAAAAATAAATAAATAAATAAATAAATAATAAAAAAAATAAAAAATGTTTAGTTCTTAAATAGCAGAGCAAAATATAATGGCATGTATGCCAAAAACATAAAAATAGAATAGAATATTTTTTCATTGGTTGTCAACAATCACCAACCAAGAGCACAGGTTCCTCCCTGAATTCTTTGCAATTAATTCTCATAGATATTATTGCTCCAAAGAGGTATTCTGAATAAATTTATGTTGTTTTTTCAATTTTTATGTGCCCTTACATCTGAATACAAATGTTCAAGATGACTATTAGAAACACAAGCACACACACACACAAATTATACCAATTGTGTGTTTTATCATACTTATTCAATTGCCATATCAAATCTGTACCAAGCCAAGTCCTGGTGCTGGAGAGATAGTACAGGGCAGGGTGCTTGCATTACACACAGCCAGCCCAGGTTTGATCCACAGAATCTCTTAAAGGAACCCTAAGAACACCAGTAGATATCCCTGAGCACAGATCCAGAAGTAAGCCCTGAGCACCACTAGGAGTGACTCAAAAACCAAAACTAAAAAATAAATGTTTACCAAATTTGGTGGGAGTTCAAAAAAACCTCGGTTGTGTCTGTTGAGGTTTCTCTTATGAAAGGTTCAATAAAACTATTTTCCGGAATTGTTATACAAAGAAAACAGGCTGACTGTTTACAATAGCCAGAATTTGGAAAAATCCCAAATGCCCAAGAACAGATGACTGGTTAAAGAAACTTTGGTACATCTACGCAATGGAATACTATGCAGCTGTTAGAAAAGATGAAGTCATGAACTTTGCATATAAGTGGATCAACATGGAAAGTATCATGCTAAGTGAAATGAGTCAGAAAGAAAGAGACAGACATAGAAGTATTGCACTCATCTGCAAAATATAAAAGAACAGAATAGGAGACTAGCACCCAAGAATAGTAGAAATGAGTACCAGGAGGTTTGCTCCATGGCTTGGAAGCCAGCCTCACATGCTAGGGTAAAAGGCAGCTCAGATAGAGAAGGGAACACCAAGTAAAGTGTGGTTGGAGGACTCACTCGGGATGGGAGATGTGTGCTGAAAGTAGACTATAGATTGAATACAATGGCCACCAAATACCTCTATTGCAAATCACAACACCCAAAAGGAGAGAGAGAGAACAAAAGGGAATGCCCTGCCACAGAGGCGGAGTGGGGTGGGCAGGGATGGGGTGAGGGGGTCGGAGGGATACTGGGGTCATCGCTGGAGGAGAATGGGCACTGGTGGAAGGTTGGGTACTCGAGCATTGTATGACTGAAATAGAAGCATGAAAATATTTAAATCTGTAACCGTACCCTCATGGTGATTCATTAATAAAAAAATAGTAAATTTAAAAAAAAGAAAACAGAGGCCGAGTGTTTTGGAGGTTCTGAAACAATTTGGGTAACTCCTTAGGAGGAAAAAAAAAAACAAAAACCAGCACTTAACAAAAGTTTGCTTCTCCTTTGCAAGATAGAGATTCCAAAGCTCCACTTTCATTAGTTTCCCCGCAAATGTGCCTCTGGCAAAGACAACTGTCTTGTGGTATGTCCTTCTTACATACCCAGGAGCCCATTCTATTCTTTTTAGGAGTTCATTTGACCACCTGAGGCTTTTGGAGCCACAAAACTTGATGATTTCAAAATACTAACATGATGCAACTCAGTTTAGTAACTTGAAAAGTGACCAGGAACAATGGTAGCCGATACAATAGATATGATTTGGTTTGTGCTAGCAAACAGATCATATGAAAAGGGGTGGGGGCCCAGGAGGGCAGGCATGCTGCGGGGCAGTGTGCTTTGCCACTCACCATGGCACATGGTTCCTGCTTGTTGGCCACTCACCATGGCACATGGTTCCTGCTTGTTGGCTCAAGCCAGTTCAGGGACTGGCTCTTAGCAATAGGGAATCGAATCATGGAAAGCGTTCAGTTGTGACACTGTGTTTATGAGAGGCCCAGAAACCATGTGTTGGTTTAAGATCACTCATCATGAAGAATGACTCCCTCATTTCCAGGCTTCAGTCTAAGAAATGAAATTGTGTTCTCTTTGCCATTACACACGGCAAACTGGGCAGTGTCGTGACTTTCTTATCAATCCAGCTTGACTCAGTGGTTAGTGTTTTCAGACTTGGTTTCTGTGGCCTAGCCCTTCCCAGTTCTTCAGTGCAATGTTTCCATTCATCTTTCCACCTAGGACAAGGCAACTAAATCTCATGTGAGGCAGCTTTAAAAGAGCTCAGAGTGCAGCTCTCCCCATCGGCTTTATGAAAAGTATTCATTGATTCCCTTTGAATTTCAATTCTAATTTGAATTCTAATTGGAAGGAAGGAAGGAAGGAAGGAAGGAAGGAAGGAAGGAAGGAAGGAAGGAAGGAAGGAAGGAAGGAAGGAAGGAAGGAAGGAAGGAAGGAAGGAAGGAAGGAAGGAAGGGAGGAAGGGAGGAAAGAATGGAGGAAGGAAGGGAGGGAGGAAGGGAGGGAGGGAAGGAGGGGAGGGAGGGAGGAAGGGAGGGAGGAAGGAGAAAAATATAGAAGTGGACATAATAGAAAGTGAACCTGCCTTCATTGACTTCAGACTAGTAAAACAATGAGAAATAAATGTAAGGGAATCTTTCCATTGCTATTAAAAGTTATCAAAAATACTTTAAAATCCTAAGGAGATACTATTTCACCCCCATTAATAGATGACTGAAGGGAAAAAATAAGAAAGGAAAAGAGCAAGTATTGGTACTCCTTACTTGCACAAGAGTTTCAAGGCTATATTTTCTAATTTTGTCATTTCAACTTTTGATTGTTCTTAAAGAAGATTCTGAATGCTATAATGAGACCGTATGTAAAATTAGAAGCTGGATGATATTTATATATGGTTTCTTTGAGAAATTAGGTTTGTGTATTTATTTATATACTCATTATATTTTTCCACTTTGGTTGGTGCTTTCTCCTCAGAACCTTGGGGTTCTGAGACTAAATCTCCAATGTGTGTTAAGATGCCCCTGTATTAAAACAAGAAATTCCCAGGATACAAGCTGGATGTCCCACTTTCTCCAAATCTCCTCTTGTGTTCACCCCTTGCTCTCTCTCTCTCTGTCTCTGTCTTTGTCTCTCTGTCTCTCTGTCTCTCTGTCTCTGTCTGTCTCTCTCTTTCTCTGTCTCTCTCTCTCTCTCTCTGAATTCCAACCTTTTACATTTTTCTGAAAGCTTCAATAATATGTATGATTGTTTAACCCACTAGCCATTGGTGTTTGATTTCACTGAAGGGTTAGGACTGAAAATGCCAGTTTCCTAAATCGCATGTTGCCTTCCGGCTACTGATTAAGCTGCTTAGTGGCCATGATCCCAGAGACTCACAAACGAATCTCAGAAACCAGCAGCTTATGGCAGAAATCTCTTCAGATTTAATTATTAAAATTTCAGAATTTCAAAACCACATGGCTGCTATTATGGCCACGTGACATCATATGCTATTCATAATCAGCAATAGAAAGCAAATTATCTAATGTTGCCTTTGTAGCAGGTCTGAGTGTTGGGGGAAAATCCCAAACAACAATGGTGGGTCTGGTGTTGAAATATCGATTGTAATCAAAGTAGAGAGAGAGTAATGTGGAAATCATCTGCCACACAGGTCAGGGGAGGGTGTGGGATGGGGAGTATACTGGAGTTTTTGGTGGTGAAAAATGTGCACTGGTGAAGGAATGGGTGTTTCATCATTGTATGACCAAGACTTAAACCCAAGAGCTTTGTAACTGCTCTCATGGTGATTCAATAAATAAATTTGTAAAAAAAAAAAGTAAATAAATAAGACCACATGTTTAACTCTACTAGCAGCCAGTTTCCAGGCTTAAGTGCCTTCTAGAAGTCACCTTATTTGTAGAATAAAAGATATTAGAAACAGGGATAAAGACCAAATGTGTATTTCTTTTTATAAATTACAATATCGCAGTACCAAACATTTTTAGTCACCCCCACCCACCATGGCAAACTTACTATGTACCAGGTATGAAGAAAATGCAAAGAATATGTTTATACCTGTCAGGTTCAAGATACAGTGGAGATAATACATAATATAGTACTTGAAATAAAAGTTAAAAAACATTTAAAAATATTGAGTCTATCTTATCAACCCTCTAGATGATAATTTCTTAGAAAGCAGAACCTATAGAGTCATGTTTTAGATACAATGGGCTTAAAAATAATTAAGTTCAACTTCATATTTAATATCTAACAAATCCAGATTCAGGGAAATTTGTCTAAAGTTGTCTAAAGCTAAGAATATCATTTGTAAGAACTAAGAACAGAACACGGTTGAATTTGGTCATGAGAACTGGTATTGTTATGTCATTCCATAGTCATCCTGCCTTGGATTTTATTCATGTCTCCTGAATCTCTTTGATCATGTAAGTGTCCAATTTTAGTGTTACAAACATGGTGAGCATTGGATAGACAGAAATTTAGCAATTACTATTATGTGTATGTATAATTGCAGGTCTAAGAATGTGTGCGTTAAGTGGCCTTCAGAATTGTAATCTGTAATTCCTGTGCAATCATATTATCCTCACTTTGAGATAATACTTTCTTGGGGTGGCTCAGAGGAGGCAGTTTTGATGGAGATTATAATAGTTTTAAGGACTCATAGGTCACTTATTGCATACATTGGACATAGGACAGAGAACAATTGGCTCAGGACATAGCTTACTACTTCTCTAGTCTTTACTTTCCTCAGTACTAACATGGAGTTTGCCATGAGGAATTTTGGAGATAGCATGGGATCAGCTGTTACCACAGTGCTTGACAGAGTAAGTATTATCATCTTTTATGTTGATAAATCCTTATGAATTTCAGCAATCACTGTCACTGTCACTTTCATCCCATTGCTCATCGATTTGTTCGATCGGGCACCAGTAACGTCTCTCATTGAAAGACTTATTGTTACTGTTTTTGGCATATCCAATATGCACGGGTAGCTTGCCAGGCTCTGCCGCACAGGCTCGATACTCTCGGTAGCTTGCCGGGCTCTCCGAGAGGGGCGGAGGAATCAAACTCTGGTTGGCCGTGTGAAAGGCAAATGCCCAACGGCTGTGCTATCACTGCAGGATATTTATATTACAATTACTTTTTAAAACCAGAGAAATGAAGTTTGTCATTTTGTCATTAACTTTTATAATTTAATTTAATTTTGTTATATTTCTTAATAATATTTAAGGTATATGTAAAAATTAAAATATCAGGGCAACGTATTAGGGAATCTAACAAATAAAGTTTGACCTGTTATCACCTTACTAACACTACCATTTAAAAGCCACTCAAAAATCACATCAGTTCCATTCAGGAGTCACTCAAAAAGTAGAGTAATTGAAAGCCACATTCTTGGCCCTTCATGTATGAATTGCTATTTGCCCCAGGATATTTTCAAGACTGTCAATAGGTATTAAAGATGAAACATTGACAGAAGTGTGTAGACAAGAGGACAATCAAGAAGCCTTAAAAATAATTAGATTTACAGTCGAGAACCTGGAACAGTTTAGAGATCTCTCTTCAACAGTGCTGGGCTGATTTATTTCCTGTTTTGTGGACAGTTATAACATTGTTTACCTGATTAGTTTAAACTTTTATTTAATAAAAACCAAACTGTTCTTGTTGCACATTTAATTTTCTCTGGATAAGTAATAGATTGAAATGCATAGGATTTATAAAAAGCAAACTTCGTGGGAAGGTTTTGCTTTGCTTTATTTTTTGTTGAGAGGGAAAAAGTTGTGTGAATCATACTACCTTTCATTTGTGTTTATATAATTCTTACTGTTGGAGTCAGAACTTTTCTCTAGTGTAGAAATGAAACTTGAGAAATACTCACTACATCTCTGCAGTGGATAAAAATGATGGAAATAAGATACCTAAGACAATGGTAGAACTTCACAAAAAAAATGCAATCCTATCAAAAAATGAGAAGAAATGAATAGAAACTTTCTCAAAGAAGAAATATAAATGGCTAAAGGCACATGAAAAAGTGCTCTTCATCACTAATTATCAGGGAGGTGCAAACCAAAACAACAAAATATCATCTCACACCACAGTGACTGGCACACATCAAAAAGAACAACCAGTATTGGCATGGGTACAAAGAGAAAGGGACTCTCAGTCACTATTTGTCAGAATGCTGATTGGTCCAGTGTTTCTGGAAAACAATATGGATATTCCTCAAAAAACTATAAATTGAATTTTCATATGACCCAGCTATACCATTCTTGGGAATATACCCTATAGTGGCACAAAACACAATGCTGAAAGCTATCTGAATTCCTGTGTTCATTGTAGCACTTTCCACAATAGCAAGAAACTGGAACCAACCCAAGTGCCAGTGGATAAAGAAACTGTGGTACATCTGCACAATAGAATACAAAGCAGCTGTAAGGAAAAATGAAGTCATGAAATTTCCTTAAACATGAATGAACATGAAGAGTATCATGCTGAGTAAAATGAGTCAGAGGGAGACAGACAAACATAGAATGATTATATTCATTTGCAGAATATTAAAAAAACACCATAGTATGCAGATAATACCCAAAGAGAAAAGAAACAATGACCAGAAAGACTGGTAATGGTGGGAAGATTGCCACAAAGTGGGAGAGAGAAAGTAATTAGGACAGAGAATGACAATGACAATCATCATCATCATCATCATCATCCCATTGATCGTCGATTTTCTCAAGTGATCTCAGTAATGTCTCCATTTGTCCTATGCCTGAGATTTTAGCAGCCTCTCTACTCGTCCTTCCCAACGGTGCTGCATTGAAGACTCTTTCAGGGTCAGGGGAAAGAGACCCATCATTGTTACTGGTTTTGGCATATGAATACACCACAGGGAGCTTGCCAGGCTCTCCCATGCAGGCAGGAAACTCTCGGTAGCTTGCCAGGTTCTCCAAGAGGGAGAACTAGGCTATAAGATGTCAAACTAGACTATAAGATGACAATGACAATGGTAGTTGGAAAGGATCAGTCTGGACAAAAAGAAAAATGAGTGCTGAAAAGAGGTAAAGTGATATGTATGATACCCTTTCAGCAACAGTATGGCAAACCACAGTGCCTAAAAGGAAACTGAGAGCAAGAGCGAGCAAGTGAGCGAGAGAGAGAGAGAGAGAGAGAGAGAGAGAGAGAGAGAAAGAAAAAGAGAGAGAGAGAGAAGGAAGAGGAGGAGGAGGAGAAAGAGAAGGAGGAGAAGAAGGAGAAGAAAGAGAAAGAGGAGGAGGAGTGTGGGTCATAGAGTCATGAGTCATGTGGGGGAGAGAAACTAGGGACATTGGAGGCCAGAAATGTGCAAGGTGAAGGGGTGGGTGTTGGAACATTGCATGAATGAAATTCAATCATGATTATCTTTGTAATTGTGTATCTCACAGTGATTCAAATTTAAAAAGTGACAAAATAAAAAGCATTGCTACAAATCTTGACTGGGCTTGAGAAGACAGCTATTGCATTATGTTCACTGTGTGGCATAGCAATATTTACATATCCAATATTTTTCTTTATTCAGTTAAGACCTATGGGTCAGAGAGATAGCTTGGTGGGCTGAGCACATGCTTGGCATGCAGGCGATCCGGGTTCAATCCTCGGCACCACATGGTCCCCTGAGCACTGCCATGAGGGAAACTTGGGCACAGAGCTGTGTAGACCCTAACCACTGCCATTTGTTGCCCCCAAACCTAAAAATATACAAAAATAAATCTAATAAAAAGAACCTGCAATTCAACTGGGAAATAGCTTAAAGGGCTAGACTTCATGCTTTGCATGGGGAAGCTCCAGATTCCATTCTGACTCAGAGTGATTCCCTGAAAACTGCCAGGTGTGGTGCCTGAGCACCATTGTATGTGACCCAAAACAAATACATAAAAAAGAACAAGTGCTTAGATGGATCACACAGGTAGTACATCAGATAAAGTATTTGCCTTGCACATAGCCAAGCTGTGTTTCATTCCTGGCATTGCATATGGTCCACTGAGCTTTGTCATAAGTCCTTCCTGTGTGTAGAGTCAGGAGTAAGCCCAGAGTATAGCCAGGGGTTCTCCCCTCTCAAAAAAAAAAAAATCAAGTTGCTGGAAAGATAGTATAGGGGTTAAGGTGCTTGCCTCACATGCAGCCAGTCCTGTTTTGATCCCCAAGAATAACCCCTGAGCACTGTAGCTGTGACCAACTCTCCACACAAAATTTAGAAATAAAATAAAACCTGAGTTTCACTTTGCAAGACATCACCAGTCTGGATAAATTCCTTTTGCAAATAACAAGGAAGAATGATATAATTTAGCTTAAGCATGGATCTCATATAAAGAAAGTGCCAAATTCCAGAAGATCCTAAACAGGAGGAAGTAAAGAGAGACAAAAAGATATTTGTAGCTGTTTCTATAGTTTTCTAGACCTTAACACATGGTTATAATTCTGAAATCCAAAAAGTTCTGAAAATCCAGAGTTTTAGAAATTTTTAATAAAACTCTCTTATAAGCAAAATCTGACCTGAGTTGACATGAGCCCTTGGTTTGATTCTAAGCATCCCATATGGTCCCTAAGCATTCCTGAGCACAGAGCCAGGAAAACCCCTAAGCATCACCATGTGTGTGTGTGACCCAAAAGGCAAAAAAAAAAAGGAGAGGAAATGCACTGTCCTAACTCCCATGAAGTAGTCCATAATAAACCAAATGCACACTAACTCCTTCAAAATATGGGGGGAAAAAATTTGAACCGCAAACCATATTTGGCCCTTAGAATTTAAAATAAGTAATTTTGAACTATAGTCAACTTATAGTCTTTAACAAGAACTTAGTTATGTGTCCTCTAGAAATAACAGGGGTTATGAACAAAAGCTGCATTGATAAATAAACCTTTATTCTGGGAAGTCATGTGCCCAGTGAAAATTCAATTACTGTGGAATAAGAGAGATTAGGCACTGGGGTCTTGCCAATAGCCTTGAAAAAATCTCATCTACTCAGTCCCCATTCCTGTTCTGTCTACCAAAACTTTATATTAAATTCCTCATAAATTTCCAAGAGTGGAACAAAAAGTGTTCATTTGGTCTTCTATACGTAGAGTGGACTGGCTTCCAGTAACCCAGTTCTGGCCTTAAAAGACCCTGACAAGGCTGGCTATTCTTATTCCTATGGAACACTAACTCAGAAAAAATCTATAGAAGTTCATATTCCATCAGTATAAGCACTGTAGGATTACAGGTGTTTCCAATTCTTCTCATAAATTTAAGACAAAATCTTGGTTCCAAAAGAACAGGACCTCTATGAGTTGGGACCCTCATAACAATTGCCAATGTCTTTCCCACTTTTTCTGTCATGAGAAATAGGATTAGACTTTAGAATTCCATTATCTAATTAGACATTAGAATGCCAACTACATCTTCAAAATAAGAATATCTAGACTTAAACATCTTCAAACCATCAAATGCAACTTCTATTTCTTCCAAAATTATTCAAATGCAGCAGAGTAAGCTCTAACATAGAGTTAGCATTGTGTTCTATGAATCACGGAGAACAAAAGATGAGTGTCTTTATATTGTAATTGAACACAAAGAAGAAATGTTGGATCAGTATGAAAGAAGTAAATTTAAAATTTGATTGTATTTTCAACTCAGAGACTGGATAACATTTTTTTAAATGGAGGTAGATAGTACTTTATAGTAAACTTAACCTTCTCATTGACACAATAAAATTGTGTCTTTAGCCTGAATGAAATGCAAGATAAGCAAGAAAATAGTCACAGATAATAGCAAAAAAAGAGTCAGTTCTGGCTTGGATGCAATAAGCTGTAAATCAATGACTGTTTTATAATTGTATGAGAGTTGTCAGTTGGCTCTGAAAGTATTTTATGTATTCCTTGTTGGTTCCTATAAGAATGTGATTTTGAATGTCCAATAGTTAAATCATCAAAGGTGCCAGATTTTGAGTATGCCTTGAGTTATTTTTTTAACTTTTTAAATGTTACTTAAACAACTATCCCAAATAACTTAAAATAGGCAAATATGCTGGGGCATATTATATTATTCAGCTTAAAAGCTAAATGTAACATTAATGGAAAAGCAAACTCTATTTTATGCATTTCATACATTTTAATGGCCAGTTACTATTGATTGTTGCGCTTTTTTTGCAAGTAAGGGAAAATTCACCCATCACATTGTGTATTTCCTTGCAGCAGAAAGTTATTTTTATCACACCTTACAAATGATCCATACTGATAGTAAGTTTACAGTTTTGAGAGGAGGGGAAAAGAGTGAACTTAATTTGAATTTAGAAAGTCTCTAAATGATAATTGAATCACAAGTCTGGATTATAATTCTAGGAGCAACACTTGACTTGGTCAAAATCACTGTTATGAAGAGATGCAATTTTTACACAGTACTTCACATTGATTAAGTAATGTGTGAAAATGGAAAAAAAGTATTTGAATCTTAATCACAGTCATTTGCATGAAATAAAAGTCTGTGTCAGGGGAATGCACATTATAATAACTCCTGGGTGTTTTGGTTGCATCAGTGAGCAAAGAAGTTGTATGCATTTTTCCCAGTGCTGATATACAAGAATTCCTTTTATATTTATTGTATCTGTGATTGTATGAAAATTCTGCAATATAGGATTTTGGTTGGTGAGAGACAACAACTGATTAACTACCTTAACAATGGCTGTAATTAAAACAGATATTTGATAATGCACCCATCCAAATTAAACTGGATGCATTCAAAGACAGAACAGAAAAATAGGAATGATATGAACCTCATTCTCATTCAGGCTCTCCATTAGCAGGAAAGGTAATAAATGGGGAATGAGCTCAGTAAATCCTGTCAGTCTCGTCTCTAAATATTCTCTTCACTATTGTATGCTTAGAAAATGAGAATGTATGGGGGCTGTAGAGATAGCAGGTAGGGCATTTGTCTTGCACTCGGTAACCCAGGTTCTATTCACCATATCCCATATGATCCCCAAAACCTTGCCAGAAGTGATCCCTGAGTACAAAGCTAGTAGTAAGTCCTAAGCACTGCTAGGGGAGGAAGGGAGGGAAAAGAAAGGAAGGAGGAAGAAAACTGAGTTTTTTATTCATGTGTCTCTACTCCCTCCTATTCCCCCGTAGATAGTGGAGCTGAGTTGCAAATCCACAGATGATATTTTTCTGCACAGACACACATTAATACTGTCCATTTCACTGCCCTATTCAGAATCAAGTATTTCCAAACAGAAGTTAAACTCTCACCTGCCTTCTTTAAACCCTGAAGAATAAAAATCACCTTTTAATAACCCAGAATCTCTTACTTGGATTGCCATGCATTTCCTGTCACGTTGAGTTACTTTTTCCTTCTTATTTTAATTCTCCACTTCTAGTTTGAGGTCAACACAACATGAGAATAGAGCGCCTAGTTTCTGTAAAGTCTTGCCTTCCTATTTTATGGAGAAGGGAATCCCCTTAAATAAAACAAGTTTTGATTCCCAAAGATGTCAGAAATACAACAGATAGTAATAACTATTTCAAAATGTGTAGTTCTAATTTTTTAACTCAGGTTAGCAGAAGAAGGAAGTTGCTAGGAATATTTCTACCTAACATGGAGCACGCTAAAGAATAAATATGAAATACATTAAATTGTAATATGATATTTACTCATAAAAGGATATAACATAATAAAAATGTATACTATTAATAGCCATAGCAATTAAAAATCATAGGGTCTGGAGAGATAGTACAGCAAGTAGGATGCTTGCCTGGTATGTAGACAACCCAGGTTCAAGCTCCAGCACCGCATATGGACACCCAAATATCACCAGGAGAAATTTCTGAATGCAGTGCCAGGAGTAAGTCCTGAACACTGCCAGCTATTGTTCCCCTTCAAAAAAAGAGAAAAAAATAATTCTTTTCTCTTCCGGGACGGTGTCGTCGAGGCCTTCAGGATGGTGCAGTGCCTGACATACCGCCGGCGGCTCTCCTACAACACCGCCTCCAACAAAACCCGCCTGTCCCGAACCCCAGGAAATAGAATCGTTTACCTGTATACCAAGAAGGTTGGGAAGGCGCCGAAGTCCGCGTGTGGTGTGTGCCCCGGCCGGCTTCGAGGAGTCCGGGCAGTGCGGCCCAAAGTTCTGAAGCGGCTGTCTAAAACAAAGAAGCATGTCAGCCGGGCCGATGGCGGATCCACATGTGCCAAGTGTGTCCGAGACAGGATCAAGCGCGCTTTCCTTTTTGAGGAGCAGAAAATAGTGGTGAAAGTGTTGAAGGCACAAGCACAGAGCCAGAAAGCAAAATAAACTAATGACGCTGTTTTGAAGAATAAATAATAATAATAATAATAATAATAATAATAATAATAATAATAATAATAATTCTTTTAGTATTTGACAACAGAAAGCAATGCAAACTTTAATGTCACCTTTTATAGAGATGCCACTATTAAGCAGGGATGGTTTCCATAAAGTTTCCAAATAAATGTGCTGAGACTCATGCCTGAAATTATTATACACACAGGAAGCTGAAACTTCCAGGCATGGGGCTGACTCAGTGGTGGACCACTGACCTTGCCAATAGGAAGAGACAAGTTTGATCTTAGGCACTGCCTCATATGTCCAAAAGTGATCCAGTAGCCAGGTACCGCCACTAGGGATCTTCAGACACAGCAAAGTGTGTGATCTCTAGGGCACCACAATTAGGTGTGTGCAAGTACAGTAAGTGTACAACAACTCCAGCAAGCACCACAATTAAAGTGTGCCTGAGTGTGTGACCCTGATCACTGCAACCACAACAGCAACAAAACTTTTTTTAAAAAAAAAGAAGTTAGCATTCCAAAATGCATACTTGCTTTCTCAATGATGTGATATTCACTAGTGATCACTATGACTATCACTATCATCCCATTGATTGTTGATTTGCCCGAGCAGGCGAGTAATGTCTCCATTCGTTCTAGCCCTGAGATTTTAGCAGACTCTCTTTTACTAGTCCTTCCCAACAGTGTCACATTAGAAGCTCTTTCAGGGTCAGGAGAATGAGACCCATCGTTGTTACTATATTTGGCATATGAATATGCCACGGGGAGCTTGTCAGACTCTCCTGTGAGGGCAGGAAAACTCTCGGTAGCTTGGCAGGTTCTCCTAGAGGAAGAGCTATGCTGTAAGATGTCGTGCAGTCACAAAGTCACCGCATGCTTCCAGGAGCTTGGTTTTATAGTCCTGGATGTTGGCTGTTGATGGGATTACACAGTGCTGGGGGCAGTTTCTGGGTGTGACCGCCTAGTTACTGGAATATGAAGGATCTGGGCAGAAGAGGCCCAGTCCTGATTCGAGCAGGCTTGGAGATCTCAGCCCCGGTTCCTACACACCTGGGTTCCTCTGCCATTTCCTTCATGTGTGAGGTTCGTCCAAATGTGTGGAGAGGGGCCTTGAGCATGGCTGTGACTGGGTACCAGAGGTCTTCAGCTGCCTGGGCTCTGCTCAGGGTGGGGAGGGAAATTCAACCCACCCCCTCTGAGGGACCCCGGTGAAGACAGCCTGATTTGGGGGCAAGAGTCTCACTATGTGATAGTCACAGAATCTGATTGTCTCCTCTTTATCTCTAATTGTTTGCAAACATACCACAATATCTATTAAAAAAAAACTCCTCTTTTTAACCTTACAAGAACCTCTTTTCTTAAAATTTTTATTCTTTCTTTCTTTTCTTCTTTTTTATTTTTTTGCTTCTTTGTCTTTCCTCCCTCTCTCCCTCCCTCCCTCCCTCCTTCCCTATGTGTCGCCCTTCCTCCTGTCCTCCTTTCCTTCCTTCCTTCCTTCCTTCCTTCCTTCCTTCCTTCCTTCCTTCCTTCCTTCCTTCCTTCCTTCCTTCCTTTCTTCCTTCCTTTCTTCCTCCCTCATTCCCTTCCTTTCTTCCTTTTTCCTTTGCACATCCAGGACTCAAAGGCCATATATATACCGTCAGAGATCTAACCTGGGCTGGTCATATGTAAAATAAATGCTTTAATCCCTGTATTATCTCTCTAGCCTCAAAAAAGCACTTATAAATAAAAGGCTCTCCTCCCTTCCTATGCCCTCTACCAGTCAGTCCCTTCCACTTCCAAGTGTCCTCTCCCCACCCTCCTCTTCACCTCTCCAGAAGTCCTCTCTTCTCCAAGACTAATTCAGGTTCATCCATTGCAAGACTGGCATCATCATTCCAGACCACAATGATTTCTACCTTGTCTCCTCTCCTATTACATCAATGAGCAATGCTCTTTAGTGGGCTCATAATGGCTCTTTTTATTTGTAATGTTTCTCTCTTCTCAATCGTGTGCTTCTTGGAGATGAAATGATGTCTTATCTGCTTTTCTCCCACCAAACCTTCCTTTCAACAACCACATATTTACTACCTACTCCATGACAAGCAGAGAAAATCCTGGGTTTCTCCTATGGTATTTGGCAGCATTGTTCCATGGGTAGAGAAGATTAAAATGCAAGTCTGAAAAAATATGCAAATTGGTCTGAAGATACTTCTTGAGCAGTTCATATCACTTTGCCTGATTTAGCTTAACTCATCTTCCCCCTTCTCCCTATGTGTAATTAATTGGTTCTTTTTGACAAAAGATCAGACCTTTAGTATCAGCACTAAGTCTACTCCCTTGTGATGGAGGGAAAGAGATAAATTGATGCCAAAACAGTCGAAGCCTGTCTGGGAAACCTGTTTCTGTTTCCAGTTCCACCCAACTCCTTATGTGCTATTGTTTAAATACCATGACTTCCTTGTGTTATCATGTCTCTTTCATAAAATAGAGATAATGATATATTCCACACTGCCCCCAACACTCCCTAGGGTGAGGGTTAATAAGATAATGGCTGTAAAACATGTTGAGCTCATCCGAAGAAAGGTACCACACTCTTTAAAAAATGTGAAGAGCTATTATGCAACTAATTAGATTCAAAATACAGGTTGCAAATGGACCTGTGGAGTGTCGAAATGAAGCTTCAGGGAGGGAGGCTAATGTTTAACTTGCCCTGCAGGCCCAGGCAGCATTTCCAGAACTTTCTCATATATGCAGTAATTTCAGAAAATCTGTTTTCAGTACATACCTCACAGATAGGCAGGCATATGCCTGCAGAACAAAGATGAATTAGTATAGCCAGAGCTGAGAACCCCAAAACTTGTTCCTGTATGAGAAATGCCACCTTTACTTTTTTATCCAAACTGCAAGAACACAAACGCACTGCAGAAATGGCAGAATGAGGAACAACTCCATCCTCTAATCTGAAAGTTCTGTGAGGGCAGAAACTGGCTTCTATTTACAATTATATGGTCGGCATCTCAAATTATGCCTGGAACATAGTAGAGTAGAGCTTAGTAAATATTGTGTGAATGAGTCTGACTTGATGGGTACTGAAAGGAGAGATTGAGCTAAAATAATTGGGTACCAGCAGGCCCAACATTCACTTATTTGAAGAAGGGGATGAAAAGAGAGATCACCCACTGAGCTGACTGTGTAACTGTCAGATCACATGGGCACCAACACTGGCTACATGAGTCACAGGGATTGTTGGGTGTAGGAGCAAAGACCATTTTAATATCACCCTCTGTTGAAACATAAAACTTTGGGTATGCGGGTATGCCAGGTATAAGAAGCATCCAAGAACCTCAAGCAGAGTTTATGTGTGAATTTGCATAGTATTGTTCCTTCAACATTATAAGAATTTATGGCTGAGGTGCTATCAATGGAAACTGGTTAACCAAAAGAGAGTCAAATCTGTTTCATAGAAGGAAAAGAAGAGAATTGTGGCTAATCATTCCTTCCCTACTAGAGGCTTAAAGTTATTATAAGATAGCTACTAAGCCAGAGTGTCTACGATCATAAAGACAAAGCGACTCCTGAGAAAAAAAAAATGCATCAAATAGGAGGAATGAGCATGGGCTGTTGACCAGACTGAACCCCAGGCCATCAGCCTTGTGATGCTTTCAGGCACAGTGTACTTATAAATTTACACATATAGGACTGTCCTTGAACTCTGGAGAAAACAGATTTGACACTAATGGATTCAGAGGACTAGAGCACCAAATAGTGATTTGGAATCTAGGAAGTGATTCTGCTGAAAGTAACAACAACAAAAAAAATGTCAGAGGGAGAAACTTCTTGATCTCTACATGAGTTAATGATAGCTTGTGGGAGCCAATAATTGCACAGGGGAGCAAATGAAGCCATCAGGCAGATATTTTTATTAAAAGAAAAAGGGAAGAGGGAAATTAGAAAGAATGGAGAGAGCAAGGGAAGGATAGAGGGAGGGAGGGAAAAAGGGAACAAGGATAATGGCGAATCTAAGAGACAGTTCAACAGGCTCTAGTACATTCAATGCATGCAGGAGCCTTGGAAATGATCTCTGGCACCACATGGTCCCCCCAATCTTCCCGGGAGTGACTCTCAAACACTGAGTGAAGAGTAACCTCTAAGCAATGCAAACTACATAAAATTAACTCTAATTAAGTCTATTTGATAAACTTGAGAAGTCATACAGAATGAAGAGGAAGCAGGAAAATGTTACAGAAAGTAGATCTAGAAGACAGAAAACCTAGCTATAGAAAATAAATAATCATTCCCCCTGAAGTATGGGAAAGAGTAAATATTAAAATATATAATAGAAGGTTGATTTCTTGAAATCACAGAGAAGCTGGATCTTCAAACTAGTAAAAATAATATGTTATAATTTTTCTAGACACTACCTGCTGACATTACTGGATTTTTGAGGATGGAAAGCAAATCTTTCTAACATCAAAAAAGTGGAGCAACCAGAGCAATTCAGATGGAGTGGTTGTGCTCTCTCCACTGGCTCCAGATGAAACCTCAATGGCCACATGCTTCCAGAAGCAAAATCCAGGTATGCGGGTTCAAGGACTCCATTCCACATGGTGGGAGCAAAGACAAGCTTGCCCTTCCTGTCTACCCACCTGCTTGGGGTCCTGGCTGTCATGCCCATGATCTGCCTCCAAACACCACCTCAGTGTATCAGCAGCCTTTTTAAAAAAAATTTATTAAATCATGGTGAGATAGTTACAAGCTTTCAAGTGTGGGTTACAATCACACAATGATCAAACACCCATCCCTCCACCAGTGCACATTCCCCACCACAAATATCCCTGGTATACCCCCCGCTTCCCACCCTCCCCCTGCCTCTATGGCAGACAATATTCCCCATACTCTCCCTCTCATTTGGGGTATTATGATTTGCAATACAGATACTGAGAGGTTATCATGTTTGGTCCATTATCTACTTTCAACACATATCTCCAATCCTGACTGATTCCTCCAGCTATCATTTTCTTAGTGATCCCTTCTCTATTCCAGCTTCCTTCTCCCCTCCACTCATGGGGCAGGTTTCTAGCTATGAAGCAATCTTCCTGACCCTTATTTCTACTGTCCTTGGGTGTCAGCCTCATGTTATGTTGTTTTATACTCCACAAATGAGTGAATCTTTCTATGTCTGTCCCTTTCTTTCTAACTCATTTCACTTAGCATGATACTCTCCATATCTGTAGGATAACATAGCCTCTGATAGTTTAGATTTATTGGGTTACTCTCGTTACAGTGCTCCCATCCCTCTGTGTGTATTTGTAGTTTCTTTCTTAGTGTTCTGTTGACTTGTAAATATTGTTTTTCTCTTCTCCTCGAGTCCTTTGCATAGTTTATTCAGAGCCGTGTCCTTTTTGTATAGACACAAGAAGACAATATTATGCTTTTGTAACTTGGGACTTAATTGGCTTTGAATATTATTCATTCCCGGGCATCTGCTTTCTCCACTTAAGCCTCAGTTGCCCTTAGTTCCTAGCACCCCAAAAGCAGGGTCCCGACTAGGGACGGGACGGATCCAGGGCAAGCGGTGAGTTATGTGCTACCCTGGCATCGAGATGGGCCTGGCCAAAGTGTCTAATTCTTAACTATAAGTTAAGAGCTTGATCATAGACAAATGCTGCCATGATCCAAAAAGTAATGACGAGACTAGGACCCTGCTAGGGACAGGAAAAACTGATCTGGCCTGAACACTGTAGTCTGAGATCGAGATAGCCCCTGGAGAGTAATTCTATAAGCTTTAATGCATTTCTTATTGTGTCCATACAAAATGATTAGTATTATGAATGCTTATATGTTTGCTGGATGAGAAGAGAAACACACTCATGGGACTCCGCCCTTGGGTGGATCCTCCTGCTGAAAGAGAATCAGTCCTAGGAGAAGCATCCCCTGAGGGAAAGGAACCTTACCCCTATTGATTGTGACCCCACCTATGTGTATGCCCCAACCCCCTCATGCTGGGGGGATTTAACTAGGCTGTAAGAGTGGGTTGGGGGGCAAGATCCAGAGATCCAGGGAGATATCCAGAGCCGGGAGAGAAACAGAGAGAGAGAATGAAATAAACTGATCAAGCAACCAATTTGGCCTTCTTCCTTCATTTGCCTGCCCTTGACCAACAGCCACACACAGCGGTTCCAGAGCACCAAACGTGGGTGGTGAGACAGAGCCACCCGGAGAGTCTGCGTGCTTTAGTTTTTTACACGTCTATCCACTTATAAGCAAATTTTACGACTTCATCTCTCCTAATAGCTTCATAGTATTCCATTGTGTATATGTACCAAAGTTTCTTTAACCAGTCATCTGTTCTAGTGCACTTGGGTTGTTTCCAGATTTTGCCTATTGTGAACAGTGCTGCAATGAACATATAGGTACAGATGTCATTTGTACTGTGCTTTTTTGCATCCTCAGGATATATTCCCAGAAGTGGTACTACATATGTAAACTCATTTCTAGTTTTTTTAAGGACTGCCCCAGAGACTCCCAAATGAATTTCAAAATGGATTAGTTCCCTACAGAAATATCTCTGACCCCAACCATTTACAATTTTAGAAGAATCTAGAAGTGCATGGCTACAAACATGGCTGTGCAACCTCTCATGATATTTATAATAAACAATATTAAATAAAATAAAAAATTTAAAAATAATAAATAAATAAATTGATTGATTAATTAAAAATCTAGCATGGTAGGCAGGCTTGAATGGTGGTGGGAAAATTCAAAATAATGGTGGTAGGAAGGTGTAATGGTGGTAGGTCTGGGGTTGAAATGCTGAATGTAATCATTAATGTGAACAACCTTATGAAAATAAAATTATTTTTAAGTGAAGCAAAGCCGAGGAAGACTGTCCAGGCTAACCTCTAACTACTTCTAGCAATACTAAAGGCTGGTGGACAGCATGGGAATGATCAAAGAATTTTGAGAAGAAAATTTTTTAGCCAGACAAGTCTATGTTTAATATACAAAGATAACAAAATTCTCAAATGTATAGAGACTCAATTACTACCTATCAGTCATTCCCCCAAAATTGACAATACAATCTACGAAATTGTCAAAATAAAGAACTGAGAGATAGGAAAGGTTTACGCATGTAAGAACTCCAAGTAAATATTTCTCCTGAGCATCGCCATAAGTGACTCCTAACTACAGAGCCAGGAATAGCCCTTGAGCACTGCTAGGAATAGCGATGTTAATAATTGAAGTGGCTAATTGAGAACTATTGACTTAATGATATTATTTAAAGTTATAAAATTCACTATGACAAATACTTGTATATTTGCCGATTTAATTCTAGAAGGGCTAATAGAGAGAGGGGTGTGCTAATGTAAAAGTATAGGTCATTTACTGTAGAGTATTTTTTATCTATAATGTCCAAGATTAATGATAGTTAACATATTTAAATTACAAATTTTAAATAGAAGACATAGGTTAACCTGCTGAGCACACGCTTTGTATGTGAAAGATCTGGGTTCAATCCCCAACATCACATGATCCCTCTAGCACTGTCAGGAGCAATACTAAGCACAAAGCCTAGAGCAGTTCCTGAGCTCTGCTGGATATGGTCCTAAAAACAAGTAAATAAATAAAGAAGAATTTGGGGCATATAAATATAATATTTACTGTATAAAAAATAAGACAAGAAATAAATAATCTTTTAAAATATGTACATTCTTGGAGCATGAATAATAGTACAGCAGGTAGGGCATTTGTTTTGCAAACAATGGACCTAGGTTCAATCCGTGACATTCCATATAGTCCTCTGAGACTGCCAGGAGTGAGTGCAAAGCCAGGAGGAACCCCTAAGCATTGCTGGGTGTGGCGCCCCACCCCACAAAAGTGCATGCTCCTGTGAAAGCAAAAGAATTTGTTTTATATAAAATCCTGCTTAGTGGGGCCTGAGTGATAGCACAGCAGGTAGAGCGTTTGCCTTGCACACAGCCAACCTGGGTTCAATTCTCGACATCCATATGGTCCCCCAAGCACCGCCAGGAGTAACTCCTGACTGCAGAGCCAGGAGTAACCCCTGAGCAATGCTGGGTATGACCCAAAAAGAAAAAAAAAACTAAAAAACAAAATCCTGCTTAGCAAAATACATATTACTAAGCTAGAATTTCAGGGAAAAAATCTGACAAAGCCAGCACAATGTCAAAAGACACAAAGAGCAAAGAGTGGTATAGAAAAGAAAAAAACTACACACTAACTTTATGAATAAAATGCCAAATACTGGATAAAACATTAGCGTGCTCTATTAAAGTAAAGCAAACATGTTTACAGTAAAGTAAAAATATACCATAATCAAGGGAGGGGCAATTCTAGACTTCTAAGGAGAGCATAATGATAGATTGTAAGGCCTAGTGGTGCGGCACTCTGGTAGAACACCTCCCATGTATGGTGAGATCTAAGAGTTTGATCCCCAGCACTGGCCAACATCGTTGAGTGTGATCACAGGCCCCCCAAACAGTATCCAGCCCCAACACATACACATGCCTCAACAAAGTGTTGTTCCAATACCTCAAAAACAATGGCAAAGGTAAAAATGGAAAAAAGAATAAGGAAATCACTGTCACTGTCATCCTGTTGCACATCGATTTGTTCGAGCTGGCACCAGTAACGTTTCTCATTGAAAGACTTATTGTTACTGTTTTTGGCATATCCAATATGCATGGGTAGGTTGCCAGGCTCTGCCACGCGGGCTCAATACTCTCGGTAGCTTGCCGGGCTCTCCGAGAGGGGCGAAGGAATCGAACTTGGGTTGGCCACGTGAAAGGTGAAAGCCCAACTGCTGTGCTATCACTCCAGCCCCAATAAGGAACTAATGATATAAAATATATGAAAAGAACTTATCTAAATAGGTCAGAGAATTAAAAACTCAGTATAATTTCAGTATTTTCTTCCACTCCCATTTTGCAAAAAAAAAAACACAAGATAATAAAACACAGGCAATAAAACAATCTTGATTGTTTAAAATATCTGAATATTTTGGTAATAGAACAAAACACTTTAAGCCACACAATAAAAAAGATAACTCTTATATATCTCATGTGTCACAAACTAACAGTCAATGTAAAACTTACTGGTAAAAGCCTATAAGAGGTCTTATTACTGTCAGGAACAAGACAAGAGTACTTGTTATCACTGTAATTATTTAATGATTGTTCTTGTAGTGCTCACCAATGTAATTAGATTAAAGAATGAGATAAGAAGCATAAATATTGGGTAGGAAGAGGGAGAAGTATCATTATTTTCTGATTAGAAAGATTATAGTCTTGAAAAACCCAAGTGAATCCATTGAAAAACTATTAGAAACATGAGAGAATTCAGTAGATTATCTTGTGAAAAAAAATACAGTAGTAACTTTTTTACTTTCCTGAAATAATAAGGTATAAAGTGTAACATAGTTTCCTATTCACAAAGAAGAAATAGAAAGAAGTGTCTTTGCTTTATATTAAGGAAATATAATCTCTATAAAAGGAAATTTTATATGTGAAAAGAATATTATTATCTGAAAAGACATCATAAACTAAACTACAATAAAAACTATACTACAATAAAAATTATACTACAATTAAAAACCTTATAAACTAAACAACAACAACCACATTAAAAACAATTACATTCTTAGCAGGTCTTTCCTGAGAAATTTGATCAAAGTAATTCCAAGATTTATTTTTAGAATTAAAGGTGAGTAAACCAAAACAGAGCTGAAAATAAGAATGATTAGACAGCTGTTTGTACTATACATATGCATATATGTATATGCACATAAATATACATCCATAATTGTACTTATATGTAGTAAAATATATAAATTTGTATTTATAATGGATTTAAATTATTTTTATTAAGAATTTAATGAAGATGGCTCTGGTAAACAAAAATCAAAGAAACAGTATATAAGAGATAGATGTTCAAACTGACAAGGAAACTTAATAAATGAGAAAGATAATTTTTCTCCTGATCAGCAGAAAGAGAAATCATTTCATGAGTTATATGGAGGCACCTGGCTCAGGCTAAATACCTGGGTGACATTATCATTATTCCCTTGCTTCCCTTCCATTCTCTCCAGCCACCTGGGAATCCTACTGCTCAACCTTTGAAACACGAATCTCACCACTTCTTACCACCTACATAGCTACCAATATCCTTAGCTATCACCTGATTTTTGTAGTTCTTAATTCACTCAAAATGCATATCTTCTTGTCTTACAATAATCTCTACACTGAAGTAGTAAAATAGTTAATAAATACTAAATAATCTCTACACTGAAGTAGTGCTATCTTTCAAAACTATAAATCAGAAAAGCAGAGTTGGCAGCAGGGAGAAAGATGATGGCAAGCACTACAGAGGACATTATTAAGTTTCCACAGAATCAGATTCATTTGCTATATAGGTCATAAGTTATTAGGAAACATTAAATATGGTGGCCAAGACAGCTAACAAGACCATCTGATTGCAGTGTAGAACCATCTTTTTAAAAAAGATAGGTATCTTCTCAGCCTTTTGGCTAAGATCATGAGTAAAAAAGAAAGCACTTAAAAAGTCACTCATATAGACTAACCTTACCTAACTTACCTGCACCCAACTCCACCTCGGTAGCAGGTTTTCTGCTGAAGACCTTGTTTTGTTTCTCTTGCCTTTGGACACTTCTATTCTCCTAGTGTGTTGCTTTTTTTCTTTTCTTTTTGTTTTTTTTTAATGTAGGAGCACTGCTATTTGTTCAGCCTTTGATTAAGCTGATTGAATTGGGCATGAACTCCACATTACTTTTTTAAAATTTTTTTTAATTTTATAAGTTAGTTCACAATGCTTGATTACCTTCAACATTCAAACACCAATCCCACCACAATTACACCTTCCCACCACCAAATATGAGATGTTTCCATCCCAAGCCCCAATCCCTGACCCCAAGCACAACCGAAATAGTATATTTTGTATTGTCTGTTATGAAGAACTGCTGAACATGCATACAAAAAGTGTGCATAGAGGAAAGAGTGTGAAGATTGTTCTATTTTGGCAGGAGCCATAAAGACATCCTATAGGATATCACTAACATGTTGTTAAAGTTTGGGTGATGTCAGAAACCCAAAACTGAGAGGCCGATAAGTGTGGTCACTCGACCTCATACCTCTTCATCCTCAGCAATGGAAAACAAATTATCTAATGCTTCCTTTTCAGCAGGTCTGACTTTAGGGGAGAGACTCTCCAAACAATAATAGTGAGTTTTGTTGAAATATTATATGCAATCAAAGTGAAAGTAAAGTGAAATTTATTAGTTACACAGGCGGGGGGGGGGCTTAGGGTGGGGGGGCTAGGGGCGTGGGGGGGTTAGGGGTGTGAGGGGGTGAGGTGGAACTATACTGGGATTCTTGGTGGTGGAATATGAGCACTGGTGAAGGGATGGGTATTCGAGCATTGTATAACTGAGATTTAAACCTGAAAACTTTGTAACTTTCCACATGGTGACTCAATAAAAAATTTTAAAATAAAAAAAATAAATAAAATAAAACAAAAAAATTAAAACAAAAAAAAAAATAAAAAAAATAAAGTTTGGGTGATGTGAGCTTTGGTATATCTATCTGAAAATATGTATATATGCATATATATAAATATATTTTTTCCTCTATGATTTGTTGCCTAGCATCTGAACCTCATCAAATGTAGTGTGGTAATTATGGAGAATGGGTAGGGAGTGTTTTATGATGTGTTGTGTGGCTGCAAAAGCAGCCGCGTGGTCCAGGAAAATGTTTACTCATATGTGGAGGCTTAGCCTGAGGGCATAGGGAGTGGCCTTGAGCGTGGCAGCAGTTGGGTTGTGGGGGTTTTTGGCTGCCAGGGCTGGGTCCCTTGGTGCCGGAGGGCTCTCACCCGGCACCCTATGGGGTGCCCTGAGTGAAAACAGCCTGGCATGGAGACTGGTGACATGGTTATGGGGGTCTAACGTTATGCTCCCTTTCAGGAGAAGCAGCCATGTGATCTAGATGGTGGCCAATGATAAGATTATCTGGTGCCCACAGGAGGTGGCTTATGGGCATGACCCCTGGGTCACTGGAGACTGGGAAAGCTGGCAGAGGATCTCCACTCCTGGTCCCATTGAGCCCAAAGTCCAAGGTCACAAAGTTCCATATTACCTGGGTTTAGCAGGACTTCACACATGTGTGAAGCTTGGCTTGAGTGCATGGGGGAGCAACCTTAAGCGTGGCAGTGGTTGAATTGTGGAGGTCACTGGCTGCCAGAGCTGCATCACATGAGGCAGGGAGGGCTCTCACCCGTCCCCCTCTGGGGCGCCCCGGGTGAAACAGCCTGGCATTGAGTCCAGTGGCATGGTTATGGGAGCCTCATGTTATGCTCCTTTTTAGGAGAAACAGCCTTGTGATCTGGATTGTGGCCGATCTCCACATTACTTTTTTTTAAATTCTATTCTGAATATTAATTTTATTTTATTATTTTGTTATCATTTTCCTCTTGTTTTGATTCATCATGAGATACAGTTACAAAGCTTTCATGTTTGAGCTTCAGTCATACAATCATCAAACACCCATCTCTTCACCAGTGCACATTTTCCACCACCAAAATCCCCAGTATTGCCATCCCCCCCCCACACACCCCTTCCAACCCTTCCCCTGCCTGTGTTGAGTTTATACAGCTGAGTCAGAGGTGATTTGTGGGTGTACCTCCCACATACCTAACTTTTGGCCGCTTAATTTCTTGGTAAACTTGGTCCCAAGTTGTTGGGGTCTGACCAAAGGCACAGCAGCAATTTTGAGGTATCAGGAAGCCTGAAGGCACCATCAGGCTGCTGATACACTCGCCCCACAGGTACCAGTTGACCTGATGGCGGCACCATACCCCCGATTGTGTTTCTTTATATCTCAAGTATGAGAGAGGTCTTTCTGTGTCTGTCCCCCTCCCTCTGACTCATTTCACTCAGTATAATAGTCTCCAGATCCATCAACATAGCAGCAAATTGCATAACTTCATCTTTTCTATGCCCAACTAGTATTTTGTTGTATATATGTAGTATAGCTTCTTTATCCAGTCATCTGTTCTTGGGCCCTTGGGTTGCTCCCAGATTTTCGTTATTGTGAATAATGTTGCAATGAATACAGGGATGCAAATGTCTTTTCTAGGTTGTGTTTTTGGGAACTTAGAGTATATTCTGAAAAGTGAAATTGTTGGTTCATATGGATGCTCAATTACTACCTTTTTGAGGAGTATTCATATTGTTTCCCCAAAAGGCTGTACCAGTCAAAATTCCCACCAGTAGTGAGTGAGGGTTCCCTTTTCACCTGAATCCACACCACCACTGGTTGTTTTTATTCTTTTTAATGTGTGCCAGTCTCAGTGGGGTCAGGTGATATCTCATTGTTGTTTTGCATTTCCCTGATGATTCATGATGTAGAGCATTTTTCATATGCCTTTTGGCCATTTTTATGTCTTCTTTGAGGAAGTTTTTATTCACATCTTCTCCCCATTTGTAGATGGGGTTGGATGCTTTCCTTATAAAGTTCTACCAGTGTTTTAAATATCTTAGATATTAACTCTATATCAGATGAATCCTGGACAAATATTTTCTCCCTGTCTGTGGTATGTTTTTGTATTCTGGCCATCATTTCCTTTGAAGTGCAAATGCTCCTTAATTTTATACCAATCCATTTGTTTATCTTTGCTTCTGTTTGCTTGACTAATAGACTAAAGGAAATGATTTCTTACAGCTATCTCTAGCTTTAGTGTTGTAGAGAGTTCTGCCTATATTTTTCTCAATGATCTTATGAAATCAGGCCCGAAAATGTTCCTAATCTATTTTTCTTTGACATTTTTGTATGGTATTAGAAAGGAGTTTGTTTATGATACCCTGTATTGCAAAATATAATGCCCCAAAGTGTGGGAGGAGGTGGATAGAAGGAAAGTGCCTGCCATAGAGACAGGTTGGGGGGAGAGTGGCAGGAGGAAAACTGGGGACATTGATGATGGAAAATGCACACTGGAGGGGGGATAGGTGTTAGAACACTGTATGACTGAAACTGACCATGAACAGCTTTGTAACTCTGTATCTCACGGTGATTCAATTTTTAAAAAAGAAAGAAATGGGTTTGTGCTCAGTTTTTTGCATGTGTCCAAACAGTTTTCCCAAAACCATTTGTTAAAAGTCTTTCCTTGATCCACTTCATGCTCTTTTGATCCTTTATTTAAGATGTCTGTATACCTGAGGATATGTCTCTGGAATTTCAGTTCTAGTCCAGCCACCTGAAAGTCTATACTTATTTCAATACCACGCTGTTTTAATTACTACAGCTTTGTAGTACAATTTGAATTTGGGGTAAATGTACCTCCAGCTTTCTTTTTTTCCTAGAATTTTTTTTGGCTATTGGATGGGATTTGGTAATTATTTCATATGAATTTCAGTAGTGTTTGATCTATTTCTTAGGAAAAAAGTCATAGGTATCTTTATGGGTCTGCAATTAATCTGCATAATGCTTTATGAGTATTTACATTTTACAGCAGTGTGCTTTATCTTTAAAGGGAACATTGAATTTATGCTAGAAATATTATGTTATAGATAATGTGTATGTATCTGACAAATAAGTAAAACATTGTAACAAAATCTCTACAGATGAAGAAAATCACCTAATAGACACAGAACATTCAATATAAAAAACATAATTATTGGGGCTGGAGCAATAGCACAGCAGGTAGGGCGTTTGCTCTGCACGCAGCTGACCCAAGTTCGATTCCCAGCATCCCATATGGTCCCCTGAGCACCACCAGGGGTAATTCCTGAGTGCAGAGCCAGGAGTAACCCCTGTGCATCGCTGGGTGTGACCCCAAAAGAAAAAAAAAACATAATTCTTTATTGAAAAAGTATAAAATCTCTTAGCAAGGATTAAATATACCTTTCTTAATCTAGTACAGGGCAACTATAAGTGCAATGAGTGAATGTTATACTCATTGGCAAAGTGCAGAGACGTTTCTCTTGTATTACAAAGAACCTCCTTTAATACTTTTTGCAAAATTTGTTTCAAGGTTATAAATTCCCTAAGCTGTTGCCTGTCCATGAAACTCTTAAAGTTTTTGTCTGTTTTTTCGATATTCATTGTATCTTCTCTTCCCTTTCATGCTTTCTTCATAACTCCTTGTCTCTGATAGATTGACACAGATTCCTTCCATCTAGTCCATTCTGCACATTTGACTTAATGTGTGTCTTTCCAGCTCCAGGGCCATTTTCATTTCATCAATTCCTAAAAATTACTATTCTTTGGAAAAAAGAATATTCTTTAGTCTATCTCTAATTTGGATTTTTTCTGCTGCGTATTGTCCCCAATGCGCAGCAGAAAAATTCTTTAGTCTATCTCTAAAAATTCTTTAGTCTATCTCTAAAAATTCTTTTTTTTGTTTGTTTTTGGTTTTGGTTTTTGGGTCACACCCGGCAATGCACAGGGGTTACTCCTGGCTCTTCACTCAGGAATTACCCCTGGCGGTGCTCAGGGGTAATTCCATATGGGATGCTGGGATTAGAACTCGGGTCGGCCGCATGCAAGGCAAACGCCCTACCCGCTGTGCTATCACTCCAGCCCCTATCTCTAAAAATTCTTTAGTCTATCTCTAAAAATTCTTTAGTCTATCTCTAATTCAGGGCAGCTTTTCCTGGAGCCTCCATCCCTCTCAGAGAGCCCGTCAAGCTACTGAGAGTATTCCACCCGCAAGGCAGAGCCTGGCAAGCTACCCGTGGCATATTCGATATGCAAAAAAAACAGTAACAACAAGTCTCACAATGGAGACATTACTGGTGCCCGCTTGAGCAAATCGATGAACAACTGGACAACAACACAGTGCTACAGTGCTATCTCTAATTTGGATCCCAAACCTGACCCGGGATAAATTACATATACTTTATAAAGTTGATAAGATTACATGTCACCTTACCCTTTTTTGAATAATAGCACTTATTTTCTCCCCTTCCACTTGAATTGTTACAATCCATTCAATTATCCCATTTCTTAATGTTGGATTAGAAGATGTTCCCCTGGAGAGCACTATATACCCTGCTACATTTACTTGACATTGGACTTCGTCTGGAAACGCCTCTAGGGAAGAGATCACAGATGGATCTCCTGAGCCTAGCAGAGAACAGAAAAGATAGAAATTGCCTTCATATACTTCTGCTGAATAAATTAAATGATCCCTCTTTGTATTTCTTATAGAATTAGGCATGGTAGCCTCAACATATATGTGATCCCTAAATTCTTTTAGCACTGTTAGCACTATCATCCTGTTGTTCATCGATTTGCTTGAGTGGGCACCAGTCTCCATTGTCATAACAAGTCTTCATTTTGAGACTTGTTACTGTTTTTGGCATATCGAATACGCCACAGGGAGCTTGCCAGGCTACTCTCGGTAGCTTGCTGAGCTATTTGAGAGGGACAGAGGAATCAAACCCGGGTCAGCCTCCTGCAAGGCAAATGCCCAAATAAAAACTTCTTATCTAATTCTTCAAATTGATACAAAATGAATCCTATTTCTTTCCTAAATACTTCAAACCATGCAAATATGATTTAGAATTTAATAACCTTTTGGGGGACAATTAGCTGCAAGGACTGTACTGAAAAAACTTTCATTGTAGTTCTGTTGGTTACTAACCGTGAGTTCTAAGACAAATTACTTCAAGTATCTGTGACTGATTTCCTACCAGGAGAAAGTAACAGTAGGATTTTGTTTTGTGAAGGTGAAGAATTATTACATTAAAGTGCTTTAAATAATTTCTAATTCAAACTAGGTATAAAGCATTGGTTATTTTTATTATTATTGATACAATAATCATCATGAATGATACGGGCACTTTAAATGTATCATACTTTTAAACTCCAAGGAATTGGGAAAAGATTTTCTTAGACTCAAGTCTCATAAGCGTACAACCTTTGAGATCCTTCTACCTTCTTTAACTTAACCATTATCTATAGTCTTTAGAGATTTTTTTTTAGACTTGCTAAAGTTTTTGCTCTTATGTAAATGTTTGATTTGGGGAACGCTTTCTTTTTTTTTTAAGAGGGTGAGGGATAGAATCACCTGCAAGTGGTATTTTGAAGCCTATGCCCAAGAGATAAGGGTTTGTTGGATTAACAATCAGAGTGTGAACTAAAACATAGTAGAATAAGATGCCACTGGCATTTAGAGTTAGATGGAGAATACAATATGTAAGATAAACAATGTTTAATTTCTCACATAGGAAATGAAACATTGGAGAACTGATATGAGCAATGACTGGGTCTCTAGAAGGAGTAGATATACAACTCTGAAGACTAATACTAAATTTATCCTATTTCTTTTGAAGTAAGGGTAGGTGGTTCCTCCCAAGAGATGCCAGGACCTGAGGGCCCTTCTCAGAAATACTAGGCCAATCAGGCTAATGGACAGTGCGAGGACCCAAGAAAGTGGTGCTGTTCTCCCTATGATGCTGGGGGTTACCTGGGCCATTCTGGTAGTGCATGGGAGCATCTCCTTTGCTATACCAATAGTGTTTCGGAGGCCATGTGGTTCCTGTGAACAAACCAGGTTGGGCACATGCAATACAGCTATACTGTCCTTAAAAGCTTATTATTGTTGTTGGTATTTTTGGTTTTGGGGCCTTAAAAACTTATTATTGTTGTTGTTATTTTTGGTTTTGGGGCCATAGCTGACCATGCTCAGGGTTTACTCAGGGAACCAAATGCATAACTGGGGATCAAGCACAGGTCTACTACATGCAAAGCAAATGCCTTACCCACTGCTCTATCTCTCTGAGTCCTAAAAGGTTTTTTTTTTCAATATTTGTTTATTTAGTTCTAGGCATTCCTTGGCTATCCTTAAAATACATGCAATGTCAATTATTTTGAATAAACTATACAACTGACCAAGAAACCAGGGCAAAGCCTATTGATAGTAGAGTTCAGGAAAGGGGGTCAGTAGTGCAATATAATGGTTGGGTCACTTAGAAATTCAACTTTAGATAGACTGGAAGTGACACAGGACATTGGTGGAGGGTCTGGAGCACTTTGGTGGTGTTTCAAACTGAGTGCATCAAAACCATAAACACTATTGCAGCCATGTTCCCTAAGGTATAATAATTGAATTGAATTTTTAAAATTTTATCTTCTTTACCTACACTTCACATCTAAGATTTCTTTCTGAAAATATACATGTATAAGGGAGTAAATTTAGTGTTAAAAGAGAAACCTATCATAAACAAATCAACACCATGGACATTTTAACAACTTATGAGTTATTAGTCACTTGTGTAATAATAGAGGATTGATTAAATTGAACATTGACAAGGAAGACACTATAACTTGAAGAGATGAGGTAGAAAAGAAGAGATTGTGGAATCAACCAGAACCACATATTAGCTCTGTGACCTTGGGCCATTTCGTATTTTTAATCTATAAAGTGAATATTAAAATAATGACAACATCCAAACGCATCCAATATGGCAATAATGATTATGATTAATATTTTTATTCTTTAATTTCCATTTTTTCTGAAGGTATCACAATAAACAATAGTGTTAATATTATCACTTTGTTCTTGTAATGCTACTGCACCACACCCCCCCGCAAGTGCCCATGTCCCTCCAGCATCTCCTGAGGTCACTTTTCCCATTCCTGCCCCTTGGCTGCCTCAGTTTTCTGTTCTGTTGGCAACAGCTCAGATTTTGTTTCCATCAGCCACTGTCACAACCCAGCTTTGATTTTCTTAGACACTTTTTCCTCCTTCTAACTCAGTTCATAGTTTTGACAATTACTGATGACCGGTCCCAAATCTCCTCTGTTGCCCTGAGTCTTTTTACCTCATCTCTTGTTATCAAAGCTCAAGGCATCCTCGTGGGGGGAAAAAGCTATAAATAAGGAATTTAATAAAGGGATGAAAGTAGCTTCTGATTCCCTGTAGACTGGATTTGATGAACACCCCCAAAATATCACTTCTCACTAATTCTGAATCAACTAGAAGTAGATAAAATTGTAGATCAGATAAAAGCTAAAACATCACCTTTATCGGGGCAAAGCTGATATTAGACTGTGGCTTTCATCTATGGACACTTTCTAATATTGCACACAGAGATTAAAAAAAAAAAAAGCCTGACTCTCTCCAGGCCATAGGCACAGGCCATCGCCTTCCCCGTGGGACAGGTTCTTTGTTCATGTTCTTCTGAAAGAAGAATGGAAGAGCTCTGTGTGAGGTGGTTCATTCCCAAGGGATAGGAGAGGAACGGGATGAGTCCCACAGATTTCCCATTAGCCATCACTGCTTCCATGCATGAGAGCACAGTAGGTCAGCACTACACAGTCCCTCTGCATAGAAGGAAATTGTTCGCTTAGTTAGAAACAGTGGCAATGACCTAGCTTCCAGCCCTGTCATTCTCTAACTTTTTTACTTCTCACCCTGGTTAACTATAAGATTATTCTTGCTAGTTCATCCCAGGGCAGGGGAAGAGAGTGATTCTTAACAAGCACTCAAAACCCTTAAATTAGAAGAATAACAGTGCTGTGATAGAATTCAGTGTGAAGTCAGTAATTTCTCTATAGTGCTGCTGAAAGCAATGCTTCCTTAATGGTAGTTTACTAGACAATACCTCAGAGAAGTTTTTGAACTATTATACTTTGGGTAACGTTTACAATGGCTTTCACGTTTATGATCTTCTTGTACCATTACTATCCATACCACCACCAAACAGCCCAAGACCCTCAACCAATGTCTTTATATTGGTTCTAGTCCACCTCATTCTTTCCTTTACTACAGAACCGTTTGCTTAGAATTTTCAGTTCTGTAATCCAGGCTGGAGTTTTGTCATTATCTGATAACTATCCATTTTCTTGTTTTGTTTCACTATATGCCACAGGTAAATGAGAACATTTGGCATTGTCCTCCCTCTGACTTGTTTCACTTAGTATGATATGCCTATCTTCTCGCCTTGAGAATCCTACGGGAAGCCTGAGGAATATGGTGACAAACATGAATACCAGTACCAGACTTCCTGTACTTCTATCCACTCCACCATCTACCAACTTCCCTGTCCCAGTGATGTGGGGCAAAGTGTTAAACTTTCCGCCTCAGTTTTCTAATCTCATCATTGGGAGTGTTAAAAATAATATGGTCCTCACTTGTTGTTTAAGATGATTAAGTGAGATGATCTATATAAATATGGACTGGAGCAATAGCACAGTGGGTAGGGCATTTGCCTTGCATGCAGCTGACCCAGCCAGGTTCGATTCCCCCTCCATCCCTCTCAGAGAGCTCAGCAAGCTACCGATAGTATCCTGCCTTCATGACAGAGCCTGGCAAGCTCCCTGTGGCATATTCAATATGCCAAAATCAGTAACAACAAGTCTCACAATGGAGACGTTACTGGTGCCCACTCAAACAAATTGCTGAACAAGATGACAGATCTATATAAATGCATAGAATAGAAATCAACACATGGTAAATTTAAAAAATAATTTTAAAAAGCTATAAACATTCTCTATTAAAGCTTTCCTTCTTGGGGCTGGAGCAATAGTACAGCAGGTCAGGCATTTGTCTTGCACACAGCAGACATGGGTTCGATTCCCACCATCCCATATGGTCCCTCAAGCACTGCCAGGACTAATTCCTGAGTGCAAAGCCAGGAGTAACCCCTGAGCATCGCCCGGTGTGACCCAAAGAGCAAAAAAAAAAAAAAAAAAGCTTTCCTTCTTTCTGTCCATTGATTCATTCGTTCTCTTCATTTTCTGGGTCCCTAATCACATTTGTGCTCTTCAAGTCCTGAAATGTTGTGCAACAGGCAGTGAAGGGACCCTGTGAGGTTTTTTTCTGCCTGAGTCCTTTAGTTTCATGTTAGACTGACCCGATGACCAAATCCACTCAGGATAAAATCAAGATCCTCCATGTCTCTTTATGGGCCTGCATTTTTTAGCTTTGTATTTGGTAATGGAACATCTTTCTGTATTTTGGAAATATTCTGTCTTATCTTTTATAAGCAATGAAATTAAGATCTTCTGGATAGTAGGATGACTTCTCCCTGCTCCCTTTAATGGACACACTTTGTTCACAGCCCTTGTAACTCTCTTGAATTAAATAGAACTGCCATTCTCAAGACGTAAACTAGATGAGAAAATGTGTGTTCTTATATACATTCAGCACTTCTAAACAGCTGTTTTATGGGGAGACTTAGACCCACAGTATTGTGTTCCTCCGCTGGCTCCCCCATGTGTGAGACTCGTCCAAACGTGTGGAGAGTGGCCCTGAGCATGGCCATGGCTGGGTTCCGGAGGTCCTCAACTGTTGAGGCTCTTCTGGGCGGGGGGAGGGAAATGCAACTCGTCCCCTCCAAGGGGCCCTGGTGAAGATAGCCAGGCATGGGGGCAAGAGACTGTATTGCTCTCTTCCGGGAGCTTGGTCTTATAGTCTCTGGATGTTGGCCGTTGATGGGATTACACAGCACTATGAAATTTTATATTAAGTCATATAAAAATGTACTTGTCAATTATAGTATATGCACTCATGTATATTATCAAACCTACACATATTTTATTTTAGCATAGATACATAATCATTTATAAGTTCAAGTAGAAGTTCAAGTACTCCAGATTATTTTCAGGATGCTTTGTTGTTTTTTGTTTTTTTTGCTTTTTGGGTAACACCCAGAAATGCTCAGGGGTTACTCCTGGCTTTGCACTCAGGAATTACTCCTGGCAGTGCTTGGGGGACCATATGGGATGCCAGGGATCGAACCCAGGTTGGCCGCGTGCAAGGCAAACGCCCTACCTGCTGTGCTATCGCTCCGGCCCCTATTTTCAGGATGTTTTATTTCTTTCTTTCATCTTTAGTAAGTTCACAATTATGATCCTAGCACAATGTGCCAACATTTAAAAAAGTTGCTCCAACTACCTTTGGTTCCACTATTTTCTAGTCCCAGCTTTATTTTCATAGACTTTAATTTTTAATTTGGTATAAGTATACAGTGAATGCCTCTCCACCTAAAACAAAGCATTATTTGAAATGGGGCACCAGTAACATTTCCATTATGAGACTTGTTACTGTTCTTGGCATATCGAATATGCCATGAGTAGCTTGCCAGGCTCTGCCGTAGGGGCGAGATACTCCCTGTAGCTTGTCAGGCTCTCTGAGAGGGGCAGAGGAACTGAACCCAAGTCGGCCGTGTGCAAGGCAAACACTCTACCCGGAAAAGTCATAAAATTCCAGAAGGAAAAAGAATACAAAATCTGTAGTTAGAAAATTCCTGCAGTGGAAGAGGTTGATGGTGGCTAGGGCTATGCATAAGTGGACAAGGGAATATGTGCAGACCCCCTAAACTTTCTGTTTAATTTTTCTGTGAACATAAAAACTGTCCCAATCAACTCTAAAAGAAGAAAATGAAAATTCTTGCTATACTAGTCTTTGAAGATAAAGCATCAGTGTAGAGACCTGGGGTCTTGGATGCATATAGCCTACAATAAAGACCAATGTTTGTCTTACTTCTACAACCATGACACAGGCATATAGATATCATTGGAGCCAATAATTACTCTTCAGGGTTGCTTATGTCTTTGAGCTACTAAGGGTTATCAAGGAAGTGCTCTTCATTTAAGTACTCTCCACTATTTTCTATGATTGAGTATAATGATCTTCATTTTAGAATTGGTGTTTTTAGTTTTTGGAAAATAAATTTGACAAATACAGGCAAGAGCAAAGTCTCTTGCCCCCATGTCTGGCTGTCTTTACCAGGGCCCCTCGGATCGGGGCAGGTTGAGTTTCCCTCCCTGCCCCAAGCAGAGCCCCAGCAGCCAAAGACCTCTGGAACCCAGCCACTTTAGGCTCGTTCGGACAAGCCTCACACATGAAGGAACTGGCAGAGGAACCCAGGTGTGCGGGACCCGGGGCTGAGATCTCCTTGACTGCTCGAATTGGGACTGGGCCTCCTCCACCCAGACCCCCCCTTTTCCAGTAGCTTGGCTGCCACACCCACATATCCCATCAATGGCCAAGATCCAGAGACTATAAAACAACACTCCCGGAAGCACGCATGACCTCTTATAGCCTAGTTCTTCCTCTCAGAGAACCTGGCAAGTACCAAGAGCATCCTGCCTGAACAGTAGAGCCTGGCAAGCTCTCCATGGCGTATTCGATATGCCAACTACAGTAACAATGATGGGTCTCATTCCCCTTACCCTGAAAGAGCCTCCAATACAGCACCCCTGGAGAGAACGAGACACTGCTAAAATCTCAGGGCTAAGACGAATGGAGACGTTACTGGTGCCTGCTCAAGCAAATCGATGATCGACAGGATTACAGTGATACAGACAGGATCACTGAAAGACCGTTCTTCCTCTGTTTTTCTCTACATCTTCCACTCCAGTTCCTATGTCTTCCTATATCTTCCACTCCAACTCCAGAGGACTGAGTTGTTTCTATGAACTCTTGAAAGTTGGTGTTCTAACCCAGGGGCTTATATGTGGTTGTGAAAGGATCACTCATCTATCTCAGTCTTATCTTAGCCATGGACTGAGCACTGTAAGTGCTTTAGCCATTTTCCACACCAATGGGGTAGTCCTTGTCTACTTTGATCCATCTTCTTCCTTAAGGACTAAGGTGCATTACATAGATAATGCTGTTTGAATCAGTTTCTTATTAAATGAATCAAATATAAGCAGCCTTCATGTTTATGTCTTATAAGAAAATTTGATGCATCAGAACAGTTCATTTTCATAGCAATACTCCCCAAATCATTATACAGACTCAATGTGATCCCCATAAGGATACCCATGACATTTTTCAAAGAAATTGATCAAACACTCCTGAAATTCATATAAAACAGTAATCCCCCACAAACAGCTAAAGCAATTCTTGTGTGTGGGAAGCTGGGAGGCACCACTATCCCCAACTTCAAACTGTACTACAAAGTGGTAATAATTTTAGAACAGCATGGTATTGGAAAAAAGACAGATCCTCAGACCAATGGAATAGGATTGAATATCCTTACACCACCCTCAAATGTATGATCATCCAATCTTTGATAGGGAACAAGAAATATAAAGTGGAGCAAGGAAAGCCTCTTTAACAAATGGTGCTGGCAAAACTGGACAGCTACATGCAAAAAAAAAAATGGGCTCAGACCTTTACCTAACACCATGCACAAAAGTCCAATCAAAATGCCTTAAAGCTCTCAACATCAGACCAAAACCCATAAGGTACATTGAAGAAAAGATCAGCAAAACCCTCCACGATATTGAAGCTAAATTTATCTTCAAAGAGAAAACACCACTGACCAAGCAAGTGGAAGTAAAGACAAACGGGGCTATCTTAAATTAAGAAGCTTCTGTACCTCAAAAGAAACAGTGACTAGGGGCTGGAGGGATAACACAGTGGGTAAGTGGGGATCGAACCGCGGCCGACCCGGGTTCGATCCCCAGCATCCCATATGGTCCCCCGAGCACCACCAGGAGTAATTCCTGAGTGCATGATCCAGGAATAACCCCTGGGCAAAGCCGGGTGTGACTCAAAAAGGAAAAAAAAAGAAAAGAAACAGTGACCAAGATACAAAGACAGACTATGGAATGGGAAAGGATATTCACCCAATATCCTTCTGATAAGGAGTTAATATCAAAGATTAAAAAAAAAAGAGGCACTGGTTAAAATCTACAAGAAAAAACATCAAATCCTTTAAGAAAATGGGGCAATGAAATGAGTAGAAACTGTCTCAAAGAAGAAATTCGAATGGCACATGAAAAAATGCTCTTTATCACTAATCATTAGGGAGATGCAGATCAAAACAAAAATGTAGTGTGAAATATCATCTCACACTACAGAGACTGGCACACATCCAAAATAACAAAAGCAACCAGTATTGGTATGGATGTGGGGAGGAAGGGATTCTCCTTCACTGTAGGTGGGAATGCCGACTGGTCCAGACTTTTTGGAAAACAATTTGGATATTTCTCAAAAAATTAGAAATTGAGGCCATTTCATACCTCACTACCACTTCTGGAAATATACCCTGGAGGCCCAAAAACACACAACAGAATTACCATCTCCACTCCAATGTTCATTGCAGCACAATTTACCATAGCCACAATCTGGAACTGAGTGCCCAAGAACAGTCAAATGAACAAAGAACCTATGACCCATCTACACAATGGAATACTATGCAGCTGTCAGGAAAAAATGAAGACATAAAATTTGCCTATAAATAGATGGACATGGAGAGTATCATGTTGAGTGAAATGAGTCAGAAAGAAAGGGACAGACATAGAATGACTGCATTCATTTGGGGTATGTAAAATATATATCTATATCTATGTCATCACTGTCATCCCATTGCTCATTGATTTGTTCAAGCGGGCACCAGTAACGTCTCTCGTTGAGAGACTTATTGTTACTGTTTTGGGCATATCCAATACGCATGGGTAGCTTGCCAGGCTCTGCCGTGCAGGCACGATACTCTTGGTAGCTTGCTGGGCTCTCCAAGAGGGACGGATGAATCGAACATGGGTTGGCCAAAATATATATATATATCACTGTCATCCCATTGCTCATCAATTTATATAGTAGAAGAATAATATCCATGACCAGTGAAAACAGGGGTTAGGAGTACTGGTCAATGGTTGGAACTAATCACAGTGTGTAGGGTTTGAGGGTAGGTAAGATAGAGAAGAGACTGATATGCAATAATAGCTGGGAATGATCACATTGGACAAGATCTGAGGGTGAGAAGTAGGTAGGGGATATTCTTGATAACCTTTAAGTATCAATACTGCAAAGCACAATGCACAAAAAGAGAGAGAGAGGAAAAGAGAGAGAGGGAGAGAGAGAGAGAGAGAGAGAGAGAGAGGAAAAACACCTGAAACACCTGCCATAGGGCTGGAGCAATAGCACAGTGGGTAGGGCATTTGCCTTGCACACGGCCGACCGGGGTTCGATTCCCAGCATCCCATATAGTCCCCTGAGCACTGCCAGGGATAATTCCTGAGTGCAGAACCAGGAGTAACCCCTGTGCATCTCCAGGTGTGACCCAAAAAGAAAAAGGAAAAAAAGAAAAAGAAAAGCACCTGCCATAGAGGCAGGCAGGAGGTGGGCACGTGGGGGGTGATGGGAGGGAACCTAGGGACACTGATGATGGGAAATGTAGCTGGCGGAGGGATGGGTGTCGGAATACTGCATGACTGAAATCTAACAGCTTTATAAGGGTCTATCTCAGAGATTTAATAAAAATGCTTTTTTTAAAAAAGGGTTTCTAAAAGAGGAAGCGATATTTTTATCATAAATAAATAAACAGTTCATTTTCAGAAATCAGTGTATCCTCAAGTCACCCTCTGATGTGGCCAGATACTGATCCTGACATAGTATAAAGCAGTATAAAGCAAATGATGCTCCTCGTTTAATCATAGAACACATTGGAGTTGGGCTGGGGGGCAGAAACTACAGTAACTGCTTGATTTCTCTATTGTCAAAAAACAAAAATCTGTTAAAGAGAATCACTACACTAAAAGTTATTTTTCAGTAGTTTCACTTTCCATCCAAATGGAGGATTAGTTCCTCTGAACATCCTCCAAGCAATCACAGCCTCTTAAACCATTTGCTCGGGTTCAATATAATGTTACAATTCCAATTGCACCATACCTGACTGAGTGGATTTGAGGATCCCAATCTCTTCTAAGAGAAAAATAATTTCTTAAATGCACTGTAGCTACCTAACTCTCCCAGCCATTTTCTGCACCACAATTTTTCTCATTTTGCTTCTTTTGTGTTCCATTCAAGGTTTCCCTGCACTGAGACCATCTTTTACATGTTTTTTCTTCTTCTGCAGGCATCAAAGTTAGGACTTTGTTAGGGATGCTTTGCTATCGGCATCTGTTACCTCTTTTTCTTAGGGGCTAAGGAGGAGGCTGCTGTGTGGCTGAAAAAGACTCTCATTCAGTTTGGAATCGCCTCCCTTTGCTTTCCTGTCACACTGTCAAGCTCAATCAGAACGCAATGAAAGTGATACAGAGGCGAGGCTTTGCTGGCGAGACTTAGAACAAAGACAGCTCCATAGCCTAGTACAGATTTCACATCCAATTTAACTCTTTGGAAAAGGATTTCAGGAAATACATAGTCAAGAGTTGAAAAAATGGAGTTGGGTCTACTATAAAGGCTAAAAGTATTATCCTGGCTTAGATAAGCTACAAAGATAGGTTGATACTATTTTCTAGCATAAACCACATTAGCCGGCATTACACATTGAGCTTTCTTCACTCGTTAAGTTGCAAGGAGATTTGAGAGGAATTTAGCAGCTACATAAAATGACTCTTTCATGATTCTAGCTTTACCAGTCATTTTCGTTGTACAAGGTGGATGAATAGCAAGGACCTAAATCATGTTGTTTAACAAATCTGGTATTAGAGGGTTAGTCTCAGTTTACTTATTAAGAATTTAGTTGAGTAAAGGATTTTAGGACTCAGTTCTTTGTGTAGATGACAATGAACAGGCCAATACTTGTATTTTTGGGGGGAAACATACATCAGCTACACATTTTGAATTGTGCTGGTGGGCTCATAACCAATGTTTTGCATTGAATGTATTTTCCATGGGAAACTGTAAAGAAGAAAATTCACTGATGACGACATAGACCAATATTGACTTCCGTGGCCTTGACCTTTACCTCCTTTCTGAAGTCCAAGTCCTGCTTATTCTTTATCTTACAGGACACTTGGCTGTTCTCTGAATTTTTCAACCTTAGGTCATGACAAAAAAGAACTGTTATTAGATTAGTAATTCAATTCTGAAGAATGACTAAATAAAACTAGTTCACATTACAAACACATCAACTGTTTTGTAAACATTCTACAAACCAACAATAATAATGCAATTATGAGACCCTGATATAGTTAAACAAATTATTTTAATAACTGTTCTTTCAAACTGTTATGGTCATGATGACACTGTCAAAATGACAAGGGTGAGTTTTATTTTAAGTATTTGTATACTTTTATATTATTGAAAACAGAAAAAATTTTCAGTCACACTATATATACATATATGTACACACATATACATATATTTTTACATATGCTCAGAGAAAAAGAGAGATTGAAATTAGTAATTAGTTTACTTGCACAATAGCATTTAAATGGAGCATATCTCAAACAACTGGTACCACATCACATATTTAAGAAGGGATCTCTTTGGAAAATTTTCCATGAAGAAGAGATGATTAGAAGCAAACATATAATAGACACCAACATTTCATCTCTGCATGCAATTATGATACAAATTAGAAATGCTATTATGTTGGTACTCTATAATTAAGTCAGCAATTAAAAACAAAACCAGTTCATTAACAAATTGTCATGGCCAGGCCAACAATTGCCCGGTGAGGTCAAGGTCATGGCAGTTGTGTAAGATGATGGCTAAGTCTTTGCAAGAGTGAAAGTCCCAACTAAGAGCAATGGTTCCATTTCTAATTCATATGTTGTATAAAGAACAGTTGGGAACAGAAAAGCTGAAATAAATATTGTATGAAAGATGAAAATTCTTTGTGATTAGTTAGCTCTGTCATTTGTTGGATTATTTTTGGATATAAAAAAATAAAATGTTTTTATCTAAAAAATTAAAATCTGATACTTGACAAAGAGGAAGTCATTTTTTCATGTCTTTGGACAATTGATGCACTTAATCTCTTTGAGGAGCCTATATTCCTTAATGAAAATGGCAAGGAGAAATTAGCAGGTACTGGTAGTAGTGGTAATACTCAAATTCTTATATGATTTTTCTAATGGCCATTGGTTAATAAGTACTTTTATTTCTAAAATAAAATGTTTCCTATTATTTTCAGTGAAATCAGATAGTACCACATAAAAATTATATCAACAATGAACACATTTGATAAATAAGACTGCAAAGAAAGTAAAATGGTTAATCCCTGTACTAATTATTTGTCCCATTTTTGTTAATACAAATTAAATGTTTCACTTGGTTAATGACAAGTTTGATCAAACAGTTCATAAACTGATGGATTGACTTTGAAATGAATTCAGGGGAAAAAAATGACATGATGTAGAGCTGGCAAAGGGCCGCCTCTAGTGGGAACAGATGCCCGACAAATTTGGCGAGTAGTTTTGTTCTCTTCTATCTGTTGCAGTTCACAATCCTAATGAATGTTATGTTTAAATAACATGAATAAAGATAAAGTGAAAATGAATTCAACTCTAGTTTGAGCAGCAGAATAAAAATGAGCAAACTGTATTATCTTCTGCCACCTAATCTGGGTTGAATTTCCTCTGTATCTTTTTTGTTTGTTGAAGAATCCTTTTCTTGAGTCTCCTTGGCCATTGACAAGGTCTTTTGAGATGAATATGAAAAGATAGATTTAAAGGTTAAGGCCAGGGTCAGATGGTTGCAGATGTTTTGTGAGAGATTGTTCGGTTCAGTTTGTGGTACTTCTCCTGACTAAGGTATTTCAAACAGGCAGACTCATGGCCAGCAACTGTCAATGAATGTTGTTTATCTCACAATTGATTCATGCAAACACAAACACACAGTAAAAAGAGTGTTTGTTTTTTTCTTAAGCAGATAATTTTACCTCAGCCCAAATACTTTATCTAAATTTAGAGAAGATTTTGTTTATGATTTTAAAAAGTGAGACCTACCAGGTTTGGTTCTTCAGATGACCATCTGAGACCATTTTCCAGGGAACAAATAGTGGCATCATGAGATAGAAATAGACTAGACTGTAAAAGAATTGAAATAAACTGTAAAATTTTTAGAAATGAAGAGAAAGGACATTGATTTTGGATGTTAAAAATGATAAATGAATTAATCTCTTATCTCTTCAAATATAAATAACAGTGTGAAAACAAGTGAATGGGAATTCATGGAGGTTACACTGATTGTCACTGAGATAATTTATTGTCTGACAGATTTAGAATAAATTTTGTATCCCCAAAAGGAATATTAGAACAAATAAATATGCATATGCATGTACATATATACACATATAAGCACATACGTATATGAGAATACATATTTAATGTGTATATACACTATATATTTTAACATACTTATGTGTATATACATTATTTACAGTAAAATAGCATTTGATGAGAGATATTTCCTCTAGCAATGTCCTACTGACTTTCCTAGCATAGATTTTTATTTACTTTCTCTACAAGTTTATAAACATGATTAAAGCATTTTCATGGACCATTTCTTGTCTCTCCCTTGAGTATTTAACATTAGGAATGAGCATTGAAATCCTACAGTTAATTGACTAAAGCCAATGGGATGGTTCATTGCTAAAATATGTAGCTCAGAAACCAAAAGTTAGATTTCAATATGCTAAAGAAAGGAACACTAGGAAAACAGTGGACGGGATAGCATCTGCTCTAGATACAAACTAGGCATGGGAGGCTTGGAGTGAAACTGGGTATTTGGTGGAGGGAAGTGGAATATAGTGAAGGGATTGTTGTTGGAAGATTGTATGCCTGAAATTTATTAATAAATAACTTTGTAGCTCTGTAATTCATGGTGATTAAAACATTAAAAGAAATTTTAATGTATCATTGTGGCCAGAGAGATAGTATAGTTGGTAGAGTGTTTGCCTTGTATGTGGTCAATCAGAGTTTCTTCCCTGGCATTCCATAGGTTCCTCTGAGGCTGCCAGAGTGATTCATGAGTAAAAAGCCAGGAGTAACTCCTGAACACTATTGGGTGTGGCTCTAAAAAAAGTTAAAAACCATTCAAAAAAGCTTCCATGTGGATGGAGTGTCAAAAAAATAAAAATAATTTTTTAAGTGTTAACAGTAAAAGGAGAAAAAATAAAGTGCACTTTGGAAAAAATTACGTGAAATATCTTAGATCATAAGATACAAAATGCTGAAATTTTTAGTCAACACTGATAGAAAGCTTTTATAGCTTTTAAGTTTCTGTCACCTATTCACAGTAGCAATCATCTTTTCTCTTACATTAAAAAAAATTATCCTAAATAATGCTATGGAAAGACCACATTTATTATTCTGACATATTTTGTGAAACAGGTGCTTGATAGGAATAATTTTAAAAAGCCCCTCAAGTAGCTATCCTTTCAAGCTTCATGTAAAAGAGAACAGATAATGACCCTTCCTTTCACCAAAGACAAATCCATAATTTTACAATGCTTTAAGTACTTGCAAGACATACCATATATTTAAAATTATTTTTTGCAAAGGTGAAATTGAGTTTTTGTTCTTGAGGTCTGTTGACTGGCTTGAAGATTTAATCATATTTCCAAAAATAGCACATTTTCTGGCTATTCCTACATATTTGAGTTACTTAAGAATTGTATTGGTTTCTAACAATTATAAACAAGTACGTTCTCACACTTCTTAAAATGAAGTGTTTGGAAAATGAATCAAAGTTTAGCTTTCAAAATTCCTTCATTATATGAATATTAACACATACATAAAAGATATAAAACACTCTCTTTACACGATTCTTTGATGCAAATTTCATTAGTTCATAGTGTAAAGTGAAGTGATTTTTTTATGTGCCATTCTCTATCTGACAACCTTATCTAATCACTTTATTATAAGATACCAAGTTTCTTAAGATTTTGCTTTTAGTAAAGAAAGTATTACACATATAACTTTCTTAAATAAGTGGAGAGTTATTTGAAATATACAGTCTCCCTTTGGGGGGTTACTCTGGAAAGAAAATAAAAAAATAAAATTAGTCAAAAACAAACCAAAAATAAACTTATAATGAAAATAAACAATCCTATGTAACAGTTCCAATGTTTGTAAGTGCTGTTTTTATTTGTTTAAAAAGCTTTATTTAAAACTGCTTTGAAATATTTTGTGATAAATAGGACTCAGTATAATTTATTCATATCACACATTTCTAAAGCATGTTTACTAGTTATTTTCTAATTCACACCCTGCCATCATTCTGTTTTATATATATGTTCATTTAAAAAGATTTGCCAAACACAAATAAGAACAATTACAGAATTACAGAGTAGGATTACTTCTGAAGAAAAAAATTACAATCAGTTGTATTCTCATCAGCCATCCTATTTGACTTCATCATTAAGAAAAGTATTCAGGATGTCTAGTGGGTGAAGAGAGCAGAAGTGTGTTTTCATTTTGATATGATAGCTGCATTCAAGTTATTCTCCTCTTTACAATAGATTTTACCTAGCTTTATCTTCACAGGAAGCTGCTTGCAGTTGAAAAGCAGAAGTGAATAGAAGTGTCGTGACATGGGATTAACAGTACAACCGGTTAGTAAATCAAATGTTTGAGGTGAAGAAAGTGGAATGTGACATGCATCAGCAGGATGGACTGGCAGGATTTTATGGAGTAAAAAGGAAAAATTTTAATCATTGGTCAATGCTCCCAATATCTGTGCTATGTTAAAGGCAAGTGGTTTATACCAGTAAGTTACTGTAATGAATCTGAGTGTATATTAAGACATTTCCAGCACTAATATCTCATCTTGAAGTGATGAGCCCTGAAGCAACTAGACCAAGTTCTATTTCCAACCCTTAAAGGACAATTGAAGACTGAAATACTGACCAGTATAGTTCACTTTTAAGATGCCAATATGTCTGCAAGAAATACTGGGGTTTGTATCATCATATGCACATTCTTCACTAGAGAATTAGCTGTTGAAAGAAGACCTTCTTAGATAATGCCATTTACAGTGATTTTATAAAGTACTTGAAGCAAAGATTTTAAAATTTGGAGAGTGTTCACCCAATGTCTTAAACAGAAAGACGCAATCTCTTTGGGGCACTTAAAAATGCCTATTTAAGCAAATCCGTGGATTTCTTTTCTCCTTCTAGTAAGTAGCCACACAAATATGTAAAAACTTAAATTGAAATTGGTAATGCTTAAAGATTTATCTGAGTAGCTTGGGAGATTATCTAAAAGGTTAATTTAAAGGCTTAATAAGAGATACTTCATGTCATCATCAGTGTCTTCGCATAGAAGATATTATAAACCCCACAGAGTTTGAAATTCAGTCCATAGCTTGATATTTTTCAGTATCCATTTTTTTCATTAAGAATATTGTTAAAACTGCTACATGCCTAATATTTACTTAAAACTTTGTAAAAAAATGTACACACAAAAAATCCCATTAAATATCCACACTTTAATATATGTTCCTTAGAAACAAATGTACAGTTAGATAACACATGAAGAATTATGAATGACTAATTATATTTTGCATACTTACAGCAAAGACAATTAGCAAATAGCTTTTATATGCAAAATAAATGAAAAAGTAATTAAGATGCACTAACCAGAGCAGCAATATCAAGTCTGTTGTCTTGTGATTCTTTCCTAACAAACATAATAATTATGCATTCATTGTCATATAATTAAAACAGCTCTGTCCTTTAGAAAAAAATGGTTATTTACTGTATAATAACCTGAAGAGTGGCAGAAGTTCCTTATAATGGTGAGCAGGATAATTAAATATTTTTCTTAGGAAATGCTCAACCAGTTTAGATTATTTTCATAAACTTGTACCAGCAAGCAGCTGGTTCCCAGGAACGCCAAGGGTTATTTCTCCATTCCATTTGTCTGTAAAGGCTCAAGGTTTTTTGGTTGGGGAACTGGGGTAGGGGTTATTTACTGTGAAACTGAGAAGAAATACTCCTGAATACCCTTTCACCTAGTAGCGATGGTCCTTCTGGAGGCCATTTCTACCCAGTGGCTTTGGGAAACAATGCTTGTCTGGCTTGTAATTAATGCTGTATTTGGTGATTAAAAATGTCTTGTGTCTGCTTTTCTGCCCAAATAGATTTTAAAGATATTCTAGGGTTACTTTTTAATACTATGATAGACCTAAATGTTAATAGGAGCCTTAAGGCAATGTAGAAATTAATTACCAATTAATTAAACAACATCTGTTCTCCACCATGTTATAGAAACCACCTGCATTTTTGCATTATGACAATAAATTCCAAAATGGTTCTTGCATTTGGTGTGTAGTCTGATTAAAGTGCTATAGATTATTCTCTGTATTTCTCACAAATAGATCTTAGTAGCCATTTCGTTTCCCAAAAACTCAGATCATCTCTGTACTCACCAGTTATATCTTTTCTATTGTATTTACTGATATGAACATAGTACTTATTATCTAATGTAATAAGAACTAAATTAGGAGAAACAAATTAGCTTAATTTAGGAGCAAAATATGTGTTATTTTCAGTTACTGACTTCTATAAAAGATACAATAACTAAAAAGTTATCATATACAATGCCTTTGACTTTAGAGTAACAACAAAACCTTAAGCAGAATTCTAAATTCGTTTCATCTAAATGATTACATATAACACAAACCTCAGAGAGTAAAGAAATACATTTTGGGGATTAGGTTTGGTGATTTAAGTTGATAAATATTTGCAAGTAATTATTTCAGCAATCTCCAAGCAATTATTCATTTCTTCAAGTTGAAGAAACAAGTAGCAATGTGAGTAACACACTGGTCTCATTTCAATTCAGAGATTTTGAACAGTTTGTCCTAAATTCTTTAGACATTTTTAAAATATTCTGAACTATGAGCTCCTTTTGGCATATGATAAAATGGACAGTACTGAAGAAGAATATAGGGAGATAATTGATGTTCCTTATAGTAGTGTTACACTTGGGAGCATTTGTCCATAGCTTACAATGCTAAGATAAAATAAAATAAAAGATTACCCTGAAGTGAAATAGACTATTTTATTAGATTTCTTGTATACTACCAGCAGAATTTAGTAACAGGGACTAAAAGCATAGTGCAATGGATAGGACACTTGCCTTGAATGTGCCCATCTGGGCTCCATCCCCATCTCCAGTGGACTCCGAAGCCCTGCCAGGAGTGATCCCTGAGCGTAGAGTCAGGAGTAAATCCTGAGCATCACTGGATGTGGCAAAAACAAAGAAATAAACAACAACAAAAACCCATAATTTGGGGAATCTGGGGGTGAGGGTCCATACCTGGAGATGCTCAGGGCTTAAACTTGGCTCAACACTCAGGAATTATTCCTATTGGTGCTCAGAGGACCATATGGAATGCTGGGGATAAAACGCAGGTCTGCCACATGCAAGGCAGGTGCCTTACCCACTGTACTCACTCTGGACAAAACACAGAATTTTGTGACAGAAGAAAATAGAGCTTCAATTTATCTCATTCTAAAAGCTAATTTATTTTATAAAAGGTAGAAAGAAAATACAACGTTCTTTGAACTAAAACTCTACTACAAAAAAAGTGCAAGGATAACCCATTACCAGGATATCAAAGGCACCGAGATGGAAAGTAAGAATTCTTACTTGGGTCCCAGAGCGATAGCATTGCGAGTAAGGCATTTGCCTTGCATGCGGCCAACCCGTGTTCGACTCCCAGCATCCCATATGGTCCCCTGAGTACCGCCAGGAGTAATTCCTGAGTGCATGAATCAGGAGTAACCCCTGTGCATCACCAGGAGTGACCCAAAAATTTTTTTAAAAAAGCAAAAGAGGGGCTGGAGAGATAGCACAGCGGGTAGGGCGTTTGCCTTGCACGCGGCCGACCCGGGTTCAAATCCCAGCATCCCATATGGTCCCCTGAGCATGGCCAGGGGTAATTCCTGAGTGCAGAGACAGGAGTAACCCCTGTGCATTGCCAGGTGTGACCCAAAAAAAGCAAAAAAAAACAAAAAAGCAAAAGAATTCTTAATTGATATTTTACAAAATCCCAGTAATCCCAAAATAATTCTAAGTAAAGTAGACATCATCCAAAAATTTTCTTTTTATTCTTCCTTACATTTTCTTGTTAGTTTGGTATTGCCTGAATTTTAATCAATTAGGCTGGACAAGAAGCAAAGTATACCATCATTCGCTCACTTCTTAGTGCTTATTAAAGATGACCTGCATTATCTTATCTAATTTGAACTCCTATTAACTCTGTTGGTAATCTTCCATCTTGCAAGCTTAAGGAACAGTTGGACTGCTCCTTAATAATAATGATCATTATTATGGTAGGAGTATCAACTTGTGGACCCACTATGACAGGTAGTAAAAATGATCATCATTGAACTAACTTTTATTAATGATTTTGTTTCTTTTCAAGGAACAGAATTTCTAAGATTTGGAAATAAAGAGGGGCAACGAGGGAACATACATTTCTCCATGTGCTTCTTGTCATTCTTCATTCCTAAAGTATACTATTCTCAACAAAACAGGAGAGAAGAAGCTCAAGCCCCATCATGAGGTCTCAACCCACAGAATGAAAACTATAATTATTTAAAGTTTTCAGGTCATCTTCAAGTTGGCATCTGTGCCTTACAATATGGATTTATCATCCACCTTAAGGGAATTGTTTGATAAGTCATCTGATCTCCTAGCCAATCAATGGCAAGGAAGACCCCGAGATTCATGAGCTATGCTTGGTTCTGTGTCCATCTTGCACATGGTCCATGGGAGATGGCAGTTTCTTGATAGATTAATACTGAATGAATACTTCAGTTATATATTCAACAGACACAAATACCAAAGGGTATTTGCCTTTTTCAAAATAGGTTGAAAGCCAACTATTTCTGAATCCAGATTACATACCCCCAGCCATGGTTCCTTTCTCTATGTAGTCTCAATCTTCATACAATTTAGAAAACCTCTCAGCTATATTTGTAATCAAATTTGTGGTATATATGCTTGATTGAGTATATACCCTTAATCAAGAGTTATGGAATAACTGACAGGCTAGATAAGTAAAATATAAAATAAATATTAATTGAATATGTTCATGAAAATGTGAAGTACATCTTTTCAGCTAATGTAAATCTTTTTTCTCTCACAGCTTTGGTTCCTATAAAATTTGTGATGTGGCCATCACAAATGTGATGTGGTCATGGTGTGGAATGCTCATGTACCAAGTTCAGGAAGTCTTTTCTGTGCATTTATTTTTAAATAAAGGCTCTATATTTAGAGATAAAAGATAATCACAGAAGGACATGGGGGAAGGGTGTTTCTGTTATATATTTAGGCCTTCCATTTGAAACTCTTCTATTAAGTCAGTTCCTACAGTGATTATTGACTTAGAGGCTTCTGTCATCACTCAAAGGATTTGTGTAGAGGGGTACTACACATCTGAATCACCAACACTCTCCTGGGATAAATCCAAACAATTACTCTGCAGAAGACTTTTCAAACTATGAAAAAAGACAAATATCATGATTTCACTCATACAGAAGAAACAGAATATCTCCTGAAATACCAGATTATCATAAAGTAGCAATTCAATAGAAAGAGGAGAATGAATGAAAATAAATGAACAAACAAAACAAAAATAAGTTTCACATGCCTTAGAGAAAGTACAGGGTAAAAGCATTTGCTTTGTATGCAGCCTAACCTGATTCAATTCAGTGGTATCAGATATGGTTCCTCAAGCATTGCCAATGATTACTTAGAACAGAGCTAGGAATAGCCCCTGAGAGTGTACCACCCTGAGGATGTACCACCACCTCACCAATGCCAACAAATATTTCCTAGATACAAGACCAAAATGGTGGTGCCGGGGCCGGAGCAATAGCACAGCGGGTAGGGCGTTTGCCTTGCACGCAGCCGACCCGGGTTCGATCCCCGGCATCCCATATGGTCCCCTAAGCATCGCCAGGAGTAATTCCTGAGTGCAAAGCCAGGAGTAACCCCTGAGCATCGCTGGGTGTGACCCAAAAAGCAAAAAAAAAAAAAAAGGTGGTGCCAAAGTAAGGGTGGTGGTCTGGGTGATGGGCAAACCTGAAAAGGGGGTCAATTGTGTTGTGCTGAGTATTAACTACACTTCTGGTATTAATCATAATGAAGCATATACAAGGGTTGAATTATAATACTACAAGCTTTAAATGTATATAATGTTATAAAACATTCTTTAGCAATCACTTTTGTTTGTTTGGGGCCCACACTTGATGCTCAGCGCTTACTCCTGGTTCTGTACCAGCAATCACTCATGGAAAGGCACTATGGGGTACTGGGAATCAAATCCAGAATCACTCCAGCACCTTCAGCAATATTTTTTTAATAACTCTGGGTATTTTTTTACCAAGGGAGCGACTCAGTGCAGGCTCTGGATTCAATTCCTAGCACCAAACACAAAATAAAAGTAATTCACATTTATTCATAATTACTTGCTGGTCAATACATGGAAGGGGATGAGGAATTTTCATTGTTTATCTTTTATAAAATCTGACGGACAAAAATCAAAATTATTAACTTTTATAAAATGACACAACCTCATAACCCAGATACAGCCATAATCAAAGAACAAAGTCTTTAATATATAAAACTTTAACTTGCCTAGCTTGTAATAGCATATATTATTTTATATATTAATAAAGAATTAACATGCTATCTTTTTAAAATAAGAACTCAAACTAAATGAAACTATAAAATCAAAGACCTTATTAATTTATTTATAAAGACTTTCCATAGATTTTACTAAAATTTAATATAAAATATACATGTCCAAGGACCCAGGTATGTCTAAGTGGCTTAGAATGCCTACTTTATAAGCTCAAAAGTCCACTTCCTAGGGGCTAGAGTGATAGTACAGCGGGTAGGGCATTTGTCTTGCACGCAGCCGACCACAGTTTGATGCCCAACGTTCCATATGATCCCCTGAGCACCGCCAGGGGTAATTCCTGAGTGCAGAACCAGGAGTGACCCCTGTGCATCGCCAGGTGTGACCCAAAAAGCAAAAAAAAAAAAAAAAAAAAAAAGTCCACTTCCTGATGCTATTATATGTGGCAAGCAAGATCCTGGCAGTCTTATTATCTGTAACCCCTGCTTCTTCAGGTGATTTCTGACCACAGTGCGGCCAGGTGCTTATGAATACTACAGCTAAAGGGTGAGACTCCCAGTGAGGACCATTAAAATATATGTGAACACCAAAGTCAGGAAGTGTGATCCCTGATGAGCATATGTTAGTGCCACAATGACGCCAAGCACTGTAATTAAAGAGTGCAACCCATAGTGAGCTTGTGGCAAGCCCCACAACCTGACATGTGAGCCCTAGTAAACACCAGAATCAAATGTTTGAGCACAGAGGTCAACCATATATGCAACCCCTGATCATCACACATCAACAATGAAGGGAAGAAGAGGAAATACAAATATAATATTCACTCATAAATATAGTAATCTAGAACAAAGGGCTAGAGTGATACCTCGGTAGACTGGAACTCATGTTTTGCATGCAGGAAGTCTGGATTCAATTTCGGGTAGTGCACAGTCCCCTGAGCATCACTGAGTACAACCTCTGAGTACAGAACTAAGAGTAATCTCCAACATCCATTGGGTGTGGCTCAAAACAATAACAAAAATTAGTTTTCAGGGCTGGAGTGATGATAATATAGCAGGTAGGGCATTTGCCTGGGTGCAACCTATCGGGGTCTGATCTTCCATACTCCATATAGTCCTGAGTTCTGCTAGGAGTGATTCTTCCTCACAGAGTCAGGAAGCCCTGAGCACCTCAAAGTGTGGCCCAAACAAAATTTTTTTCTTAAAAAGCCCAGAACAGAAGAAAGAATTTTATTAGACTAGTATTGAAAAGCAGATTGGGGTGGGAGGGAGTGGGATAAAGTATAGACAACAAAAATCTAGACAACAAAAAAATCTTAAACCATATTATCTATCTCCCATAAGGCTATGATCAAAACATTAAAACTTGAGTGTTCTCAACTCTAGACTATTGGTTTTCATTAATATAATGGATCTCCTAAGGGATAAATAGAAGCAGGTATCAAGTAGACGGAAGCTTACTTATAAATTCCAAAGGATGCCTTGAAATAGGAAATTGGACCTAGAGTCCAACTAGCCTAGAATAATTGAGTGCAGACAGGTAAGACTTAGCAACCACCTACAAAATCTGCAAAGCCCTCTTTGTGTTGTTGTTGTTGTTGTTGTTTTGCTTTTTGGGTCACACCCAGCGATGCTCAGGGGTCACTCCTGGCTCTGCACTCAGGAATTACCCCTGGCCGTGCTCAGGGAACCATATGGGATGCTGGGGATCGAACTCGGCTTAGCCGCATGCAAGGCAAATGCTCTACCCACTGTGCTATCACTCCAGCCCCCTGCAAAGCTCTCTTTGACTAATAAGTCAGTCACTTTTTCTTAGTTTCCCACTTCTGTCTGTGCCTTAGAACTTTCCTAAAAGTTTGACTCAGTTTGAAAATAACGTAGTTAAGTAACCCCCCCCAAAAGAAGATGTTACAAAAATAGAAGCAAAAAAAAAAATCAAGTTAGAATTCCATGGTAAAATTCAAAACTAATATTTAGAAATTGAGGATGACCTACTCATTTTTAAAAGTTGTAGATGCTTGTTTTGGTGCAACAGAATCATCGTCGTCACTCAAACACCATTTGTGAATGACCCAGAGGGCCAGAGAGGAGTTTGTTTCCTTTTTGCTCATGCAATGGGTGAATGGGCCCCATCCGGACTTAGCGTTGAGCTCTCTGCTTGATATTCTCCCCAGCTTCTTCAATTCCTGACACCTGTCATTGAAACTCCCTATCTCTTACTTATGTCACAGATACTGGAGCATGCAAAAAAAAAAAAAAAACTTGAATCAACAATCTCCCATCTTCACCTTAGACATTTCATCATGAGGAAGCAATCCACCAATGCTGTTTCTGGTGAGGAAAGGGCAGAGATGGAACCAGAGGGACCTATAGTGAGTATTGCAAGCAGGTTGGAGAAAAACCCTTCTCTGCCATTGAATGCCACCACCCCAAGTAGGGTGAATCGAATTCCATCACCTTCCATCCAGCTGCATTATTTTTGGATAATAATACTGAAATGCACATTAATGCTTTAAAAAGTCGCTTCTTCCAAACTTTAAGGCAACAATTAAGTATTCCATTGTCATGGCTCAATTAAATGGTTTGGCCTGAGAAAATTGGGGATTGTAAAGTGAGGATGGAATGTGCTTTGATCCTCTTTCCAGGGTTATTGTTTCATTAATAAATGAACATGTCATTTGTCTCACCAGAGGGAGCTCATGCCCTCCAGGCTTTTTTCCCTTTTTTGTTCAGGTTTTATAAAGATGAATTTCCAGTGCTCTGAAATACCATGGATTAGTAGTTAAGCCTGACAGCACTTCGGGGAGTAGCGAGCTTAAAGTGCCTCACACGGGTCTCCAAAGCGCTTGTTTACTAATAGAGGAAATCAGCGACCGTCTGCAGCTGCTGATATCGCATTACCATTTGGAAAGACAGTGGCTGAGATAACAAATCGCACAGTTTTAATAATTACTCCTGCATTCCCGTTTTTTGTTTCCTGCATAACTGTAAAGGCTGGATTTCTTCCAAATAAACAGATAAAAACAGTATGGAACTTTTATCTTTTAATGATAATGACAACACATCATGTTTCACTAAAAGTTTCCTGCTGAATTTTTTCTGATTTCTAGAGTTTCAATAAAATGTAATTATACTTTATAATTCCACTCGTTTAATCTTCACTTCAAAAAACTAGTCACAGTGAGCAAGTTTGCTAGGCACAGAGCAATAGTAGGGAACAATCTGCCTGGACTCACCGGAGTTGACTGTTCTTGGATCTGGGGGTAAACCTGTCATTGAAATTGCATCCGGTCCATGGGGCTACTTTGCATTCAAATTAATAGGTAGTTTAATTTTAATGTAAAATAGCTCAATTTACGCCATCTTTTTTTTTAAAAAGAAGTTGGTTGGCAATGAATGGATGCTTAAGATATGATACATTTGCAACATACTTGTTAATCCTAAATTGAACCTATATGAGGATGGGGACATTTTAATATCAATAGATAAGTCATAAAAGACCTTTAAAAATCTGCATAGTAAATGTGTGCTTTAGGGGTCAAAAGGACTGTATCCATTGTACAGATACAGTACAGGGTTTAGTTCATATGGTTGCTGGCATTTTCTAGCAAATCTGTGTATTGTTACATTTCTATAGTCCAAGAATGGCAATTGATTTTAAAACACATGCTGCAACTTTATTTGCTCAGTCATTACATGGACTTTATTTGGAAGTCAGTGAAAGGACAACTAAACAGGAAAATGAAGTCTTCCTCCCCTGGGCAATGAAACCCTAAAAGTTGGCAGACAGAAAGGAATGTGAAACTTTTTCCCAGCAATCTGAGTTTGGTTTCCACTGCTCCATGTTCCATTGGGTGATTAGAGAAAGCTTTTTTAAAGCCTTACTTCAGAATGATCTTAATTGGTGCAAGGTTGAGCCCTTTCTAGGAGGGGAGGGAAAAGGTTGAATAGCCTTTTCAAGTCACATGAAAGTTTCTAGGATGAATGTACGATAATTAGATTAATAAGTAGCTTAATTTATCACAGCTGAGGATTTCAACAGCCACACATTAGAGCAAGAAAAAAAAAGATTAGTGTGATTCTAGTTTGTTTAAAAAAAATTGTTCTGAAACTTGATTAACCTTAAACATACAGTGTCTTTTTTTCCCCTCCATCTAAATGGGGGGAGGTGGCAGGGGTTGGGGGTCAGAGAAGGGGATGCAGAGTGAGGATCTGAAATCATCAGAAAAGTCCCAGTGTAGTCTTTTCTGTCTCTTAACTAATGAGCAGTGTCAGCATTGCTTGAACCAACTTTTCCCTTTACTATTTCTTATCCTTAAAATAATGGGTCAGGTGTAAACCTGCAGAATCTGAAATTACGTTGCCCACCCACATCATAGGTAAGGCTGTTCTGATGGACAATTTGTCATAAGCAGGTTCTCTGTTAAAGAAAGCAGCATTGTGGTTGGGAGGAGAATGGGATTTAGAGGAGAATGTAATTCTTCTTAGTTGATGATGTGAACACAGAAGCTATGATTGTGAGATGATATTTCCAAGAATTATCTCAGGGCTTCAAAGCCTGAATCTAGTTCTTCGTAAATCATAGGAAGTGACAGGTGAAGATGAGCAGCCTCCGTTGATAAGGCATGCAAAATCAAAATAATTACAAGAGCAACAAAGAGGGTTTCAAAGAATCAAGTGGGTGATAACACTCAGAAAAAGGCCTCAAATCAAATGTCCTCTGAGAGCTTTTTTTCTCCGTGTTCTCTGCAGATACACAATAACTCTCCTACCTTTAATGATAGGAAGTAGAAGCTGCTAGATCATCTGATGGTCCCACCCACCAGGGGTGAGCCAATGTCAGATTTGATCCTTAAACTTCTGACCCCTGTCTAGCTATGAAAGAAGCTTCAATGCTGTGTGAAACAAAGCCTTGGGCATCAGCTTAGGTTTCCAGTGGAAGAGCTTGGAAAGCACATCCTAGCACCTGTCAGCACTCAATAGTCAGTGCAGTCAGGAGGCCGGCTAGCAGTATAGGGGGTGACGCCCTTGCGCTGGCTGCATGAGAAAAACAGGGCACTGTATGTTATGATAGAGTTGTAATACCTTCCAACTGCAAGGAAAGAAATAAAAAGTCAAAATACCAGGCTAGGGCAGGGCATGTATGCAACCTCAGAGAGCCAGCTTGTGGGTGCTATCCCTTCCATCCCAGCAACAATCCCCATGACAAAGAGAACTATTAATGCAAAATTAATTTTTATGTTCTAGGATGTGTTGGGGGCTGGAGCGATAGCACAATGGTAGGGCATTTGCCTTTCATGCGGCTGACCCGTGTTTGATTCTTCCACCCCTCTTGGAGAGTGCGGCAAGCTACCGAGAGGATCGCGCCCGCACGGCAGAGCCTGGCAAGCTACCCGTGGCATATTCAATATGCTAAAAACAGTAACAATGAGTCTCACAATGAGAGACGTTACTGGTGCGCGCTCAAACAAATCGATGGGATGACAGTGACAGTGACGGTGACAGGATGTGTTGGAGCAAGCCATAGAGAGTAAACTAGTTGGGGTGGTGAGTGGGAAATGTGAGACATTGGTGGAAGAAAGGTCACACTTGTGGTGGGACCGGAAATGGACATTGGATGTCTGAAACAAGTGTATTATGAACAACTCTGTAAATCACAGAGTTTAAATAAAGTTTTTTTTAAATACCAGATATGGGGATGGTTAAATAGCTTAAAAGGCTGAATGAAGCACATGCTTTACTTCTCAAGCACCGCTCAGAGTCACCCCTAAGCACAGGACTGAAAATCATGCCGAAACACCTCGAAGAATGGTTTTCTAACCAAAGAAAATATGAGGAATTCCCAGGGCAGTTCTGAAAGAGCTGCAGAAGTGGACGGGGCAGTGGCCCCAAGTAAAACACTGGGAACTGCCCTGTAGTCCAGTCAGAGCAGCACAGACAATGCCAAGGAAAGCCAACACTGACCTGTGCAAAGGTGCTGAATGCAGAGTCTGAAGTGAATCTGTTTCCACTGCAGGATCATTGCTCAGACACACACTATTTTTCATTTTTTCCTTCTGCCGGGATAAAAGAGAAGCTTTGAAATGCTTTTTATGTAATCATATTATGAAAAATAACACTGAATTATGGCCAGAATATTGTTTAAAACATTGACATTTAAACCACTGATTTAATTATGGACTCTAAATAAATTTAGAAAACTAAAGCACACAGTTCATTCCGCCAGCGGCTCAAACCTGAAAGTGAGCCTCTATCTAAAATGGGCATCTCATTACTGGTTAACATTATTTAGTTAGGAGGAGATACGACCTCCAATTTGCCTTTAAATGATTCATTTGGTGTTTAAATAAGTGTCTTTGATTTAATAATGTTTTCTTCAACCAATTCACTTATGTCAATAAACTCTGTTTAACCTTCTTAAAGGAAACATTTTCTCAGTTCAGAGACAATTAATGAGCTATCAAATAAATAAGGACAGAGAATTGAGCTAAAATTAAAGGTTGCCCAGGACATGACTATGTTTTCATCTATGGAGCAAGTAATGTCAAATGAAATGAGGAAAAGAATCCAAGGTCTAGTTGTCTTCCTTCCACTGCTCTCTTTTTTGTCATAGGGCATGGTAGACACACTTTGTAGATTTCTGACAAACTGGAAACACCACATCTACAGAGGCATTTTTCTATTGATTACTGACTACATTTGCTTTTTTAAAAATTAAGAACTACAGATGTCCAATAGGCATAGGAAAAGATGTTCAATATCACGTATTATCAAAGAAATTCACATCAAATTGACAATTAAGTTAGGGCTGGAGTGATAGCACAGTGAGTAGGGCATTTGCCTTGCACACAGCCGGGTTTGTTTCCCAGTATCCCATATGGTCCCTCGAGCACTGCCAGGAGTAATTCCTGAGTGCAGAGCCAGGAGTAACCCTTGTGCATTTCCGGGTGTGACCCAAAAAGCAGAAAAAAAAACATAACAATTAAGTACCATATGATATGGTACTTACCTCTCAATCTCATGAAGTTGACATATTTAAAAAAAACTGAAAACAACCTGCTGTGGTGGGAGTGAGTGAAAAAGGACACCTTATTCTCTGTTGGTGTGAGTGCTGTCTGGTTTGGCCAATATGGAAACGGTACGTAGATTTCGGGCTGGAGCGATAGCGCAGCGGGTAGGGCTTTGGCCTTGCACGCGGATGATCCAGGTTCGATTCCTCCGCCCCTCCTGGAGAGCCCAGCAAGCTACCAAGAGTATCTCGCCTGCACGGCAGAGCCTGGCAAGCTACTGTGGCGTATTTGATATGCCAAAAACAGTAACAACGAATCTCACAATGGAGACGTTACTGGTGCCCGCTCGAGCGAATCAATGAGCAACGGTATGACAGTGACAGTGATGTAGATTTCATCCAAACGGAAAATAGAGCTGGAGCTGGAGATAGTGCAGTGGGTTGGGCATTGGCCTTGCACATAGTCAATACAGTTTTAATCCTGGCATCCCATATGGTTCCCTGAGCACTTCTAGAGTAATTTCTGAATGCTGAGCTAGGAGTAACTCATGAGCATCCCTAGGTGTGGCCCCCCCAAAACAAAATAAAAACAACCTCAAAAAAGTAAGAATATAGCTTTCATATAACTCAGTGATTCCACTTCTTGTTATCCACTCCCAAAGCACAAAACAATAATTTGAACAGATATATGCACAGCTGTTTTCATTGTAGTACTTAGAAAAACAGTCAGGATATGGAAACAACCCAATATCCAACTACAGATAAGTGGACAAAGAAGCTATGGTATATATACACAATGGGATACTATGCAACTGTAAGAAAAAAGGAACCAGGTAGTTTGCTACAACATTGACGGAGCTGCAGAGCATCAGAGTACCCTCCAATAAGTCAGAGGGGAAAAGCCAAATACCAGATGATCTCCCTCATTTCTGGTATACAGAAAAACAAGAAAATAGACATTATTAAATATTAATAAACCCTGAACAATGAATTAGAGAACTGAGAACACTATATAAATAGGAGAATGAATTGAAAAAGAATAAAGAGATGGACATACAGTAACATGGGAACAATGACGGACAGCCCCAGGCACATTGGTGGTGGTGAGGTCTAGTAACTTTATACCTCAAAACCATAAACGTTAACAGCATTGTAACCCTGTGACCTAAACTATACTTTAAAAATTAATTTATGGGGAAGAATCCGGGCTTTCTGGTAAGTGGTGCAGGCCGGAGACTGCTCCGGACCCCAGACCGGACCATCAACAGACGGAGGAGGCACAGCCGGTACACCTTCTCCAGATGGAGTCCCAGAGACACTGAGTAACAACTAACATGGCCCCGGGATGCAGGACTGGGACAACTCCGAACCGCGCAGCCAATAATGCGGCAGTGCGACCTTTTCTAAAAAATGAAAACATACAATCTATTGATGCCATCCAACATGTCTGACTGTTTGAGGAAAACCTCCAAATAAAGATAGTGAGATTCTTGTTGAAAATTGAACGTAATCAAAGTAAAGAAAGAGTAAAGTGAAAAATGCCTGCCACACAGGCAGAAGGGGGGTGGGAGGGGGGTATGCGGGGTTTGGTGATGGATCAAATATGAAAACTTTGTAACTATCTCACAGTGATTCAATAAAAAATAAAATTAAAAAAAATTAATTTATGAGCTAGAGAGTTAGTGTAGGAGTAAGGCAATTGCCTTGTCTAGGGCTGATCCTGGTTAAATTTCCGGCATCTGCTTGGTCCTCTGAGCATAGCCAAGAGTGACTCCTGAGTGCAGAGCCAGGAAAAAATCCTGAATACTACCGCTGTGACCCCAAAACAAAACTTAAGTTTTGAAATTATAAATTGGAGGGGAGGTGGGTTTTTTTTTTAACTTTTGTCTTGTATGCATTCCAGGCAGGGCTCAGGGCTCCAGAGACTGCTCTCGGTGTTCTCCCACTGACGGGCTGGGGCAAGGGATCAATGTTCTGGCAGGTGATGCAGAGCCAGCAGCGACAGGAACACCACAGTAGAGTCTGGAGACCTCCAGAGCTACATGGGACAATGCATCTGACCCCCAAGCTCTCTCCAGATAGATAATTATAAAATTTCAACTCGGCACTGGGTTGTCATTTTTTAAAAGAGAAATTAATGGGAAATAAAATATATTCAATATAAATATAAAATCCATCGATACAATGTCAATGTAAAATGACTATTTTGTACTCTTGTGGACACAAAATTATATCGCAGATAATTTTCATTTACTATTTTTCAGGTAACTTATTTTAAAATATAGGTTTTTTTCTAATGATCTCTGGGGATAGAGGAGGCTTTTGCCTCCTGGGTTATTAGTGAGTTGAAAAGATATCAAATTTTCCTTTTTATTTGTAGTATCTAAAAACAAGTTCTTAAAAATTTAAGTGGGAGTAGTAACCATCAATATTATTTTCAAATTGAGAATCAGAGAGCTAGCACAGAAGTTAAGGTGCTTGCCTTGCACACAAGCTGATCCCATTTCGATCCACAGTACCACATATGATCCCCGAATACCACCAAAAAGCGATCCTTGAGCACAACCAGGAATAAAGCCTCAGCAGCACTGGGTGTGGCTCCAAAACAAAGCAGAATTAAAAAAATTATTCTGTTTCCAACAGGAATAAATAAGATCCCCAAAATTTCTTCATTAGAAAAGGAGCACACTGGGGCTGGAGAGATAGCACAGCGGGTAAGGCGTTTGCCTTGCATGCGGCCGACCTGGGTTCAAATCCCAGCATCCCATATGGTCCCCTGAGCACGGCCAGGGGTAATTCCTGAGTGCAGAGCCAGGAGTAACCCCTGTGCATCGCCAGGTGTGACCCAAAAAGAAAAAAAAAAAGAAAAAAGAAAAGGAGCACGCTGAGAAGGCCATCTCCTAAAATCATGCCAACATTTCTCACAGATTTTCTCCTCAAGGAGTTAACAAAATATAGATGACAATTATAACCCTCCTAGCTGTAGCTGTGGCCAAAAGATTCTGCTCTAACATCTTTAAGGGCAGAGTAGGTGACATGTGCATGCCCCAGTAATGCCCTTAAAGGGAAAGGTATCCTTTCCCTCTTTCCTTTCTTCAAATCAAAATTAAAAGAGCCCTTTATGGCAGCCTGGAAACTGTTCAGGGAGCTGTGAAGGGCTCCCCACTCAACCTCGATGTGGAAGAGAAATTAGCTTTTATCTTGTTTATGATGCTGTGTTTTCAGCTGAACCCACATCCCAACACACGCGCCAATTAAAATAGACATAAATTAGACACTAACTTGTATACTATATTTGTCACTTTTGGCTAACTCTAATGAATATCTTCATGTCTTAGCGGTTTCTATTTCTTATTTGTTTGTTTATTGACAGTGCCAGGGATCAGACGCAGAGTCTCATTCATGCTAGGCTATTGCTCCAGCCCACTCCCTGGTTTTGGTTTTTGTTTGGGAGCTACACCCAGGGATGCTCAGGGGATTCTTTCTGCCTGAGGAGAATCCCAAGATAAGGGATCTCTCTTGAAGGTACCCAAGGGGTCATGGATTGAACCCAGGTCTCCCAAGCAAAGCTCATCCCTCTGGGCCAACTCCCAAGTCCCCTAGTTTCCTTTTTTTTTAAAAAAAAAAAAAGCTTATCTTCCTTCAAATGTATCTTTGCTTATAAATCACTCAAAAACTGTTTCATCCAGTCCCCCTTTGTCTTTTGAATTAAGGACCATCCTTCCATGACTTGAAATTGACATAGGCAGGGGACATGTCTATTTGTCTTACTACTTGTCTCCAGGACTAGTCTGGTGCCTAGCAATTGTTATACAGATAGTGTTTGTTGAGTGAATAAAAAAATCTCAGGTTCTTTTTCTCATCAGTGAAATAAAGTTAATAAAACATAGCTGACACAATTACTGCTAGCAGGACATAAGTAAAACTGAATGAAATAATGCTTGTCAAATGGCTGATACACAGTAAAGGGGAAGTAATATTGTGTAATGAATAACAGCTCAGTCTCACAAACCTAACTTGATATGGCTTTAATTATGTATTTGTTGTGTGGTCTGGGACAAGTTACATATTTTTCCTAGTATTTCATTTCCGTCTCCGTAAAACTATCGTAATGAAAATTTATCTGGCATAATTACTGAATGTGTTAATTCGATCACCTAGGGGTCACAACTACAAGTACCACCTAATAGGAACTCAGTAATGTCATCAATTGCTCTCCATCAATCTCTTAATCATTCATTTGTTCATTTAACAAATTTGTTTACTATATACAAGATATCTGGCTTTTGCAGACAGTACAAGGGGAACACAGAGTGGACTATGGAGCTCACGTCATGTAATCTGCAGGGTGGCAAGGGAGAATATAAATACATATGCTAACAACTATCTAAGAATTGACATAACTGCTAATGGATGGAGTATTACAAGAAGGAGCAACAAAGAGGGATCCCAAAAGTAGCTATGCTTCATACTCAACTCAAAGAGTGGCATCTCCATGAAACTTACTCCCCTTTGCCCCTTCCCATTCTCTCATTCTTCTTTGCTCAATCACTATATCACATTTTTATTGTGACATTTGTTTTATTCCACCAAAATGATAGTTGTTATTAGCTATTCTAAGTCCATGTCTTATTCTTTTAATCTGGACTATAAACTTTTTTTTTTGGAGGCCGTGGTTAGAGACATACCCAGAAGTACCCAGCGACAACTCCTGGCTCTGCACTCAGGAATTACCCTGGGAAGTGCTCAGAGGACAATACATAGTGCTGGAAGTCAAAATGGAGTTGACTGGATGTAAGAGAAGCAATTAACCTTTGTATTATCTCTCTAACCCCAAGGAAAATAAACTTGATAGAAAGGACTGTATCTTCCATGCTTCTCTTGTACCTGAATGATATAGAAGAGATCCAGGCATAAATGGAACATTTTTAGAAACAGAAATGTGGTTAATATAATATAAGCTTATATTATAATCTCATATTCCAAATACTAAAAAATTCCTCTAGTTAAATGATCCTCTTTAATTTTCACGTTGGGCCATTTCTTATTTGTACCTTTTTATGCATCAATTTTACATATTACAAAGCAAAAATAAATCAGAAGCAAGTTACAGTAGTCAGAATTTTAATCATGAAAAGCCTTAACATCCTATGGCAATAGGAATATTCTTGGAAGAATCCCAGACTAAAATCCCTGACCAACAACTAAAAATACTGTTTTCTGCAGTAGCACCTTTCCAACATAAAATTCTGCTTCTTGTCCTATGATCTTATAAAACCAAAAGTAGTCGTTGCTTACAATAAAATATATCCTATGACTTTTTTATGGCAATTCAGTCTTTTTATTGAAAGGAAACCATTTAAAGTATACCTTTAGTGTAACTAATACAGTAACGAAAATTTAACAGCCCACATAACTGAAAAAATTCAGAAATAGGGATGTTTTTGATGAAGCTCAATCCAATGCCTCAAGGATATCCAAAAGACCTGGGTTCTTTCCATCTCTCTGTGTCTGCCTCATCCTAAGGCTGGCTCTATTCCTAGTCCCAAGATGGCTGCTCACAGCTTCTAGGGCCATATGCTTTCTTTTCTGTGTCAGAGTAACTTTGTTCCAACATTCTCAGAAAACGGCCTCTAAACACTGCTCAGTTCATATGCTGATTGCTATAGTCTCTGCAGTCTAGAGGTTGGAATATGATGATTGGCTTAGGTCACCCCTGCCTGAGAGGGACACTGGAAGAATAGCTTCCATAGAGCCCACAGATCACAAAGGAAGCTGGGGATCGTTAGGTAAGTAGATCAGGTGATGGGGTCTGACAAGGCATCTAACAAATGTTGATTCTCTAAGGTCCTAGTCATCCTTGGTTTAAGAAGCCTGCCCATTTAGCTAGGGATATGGCTCAGTGGTTAGAGTACAAATATAGGTCCCAGGGTTCCAGCCCGTGGACCACACATTTATGTCACAAGAGGAAAAGACACCAATTTCTTCCCCTGCTTCTGAAAACAGCATCATAGTCTAGAAATTGAAAAATGAGTTTTGTTTTTGAATATATTTTGCCTAAGGAAAAATGCTAATTTAGTCAACACTTTTAAATAATCTTTTTCCCTATTCTAAATTATTGAACTTACTACCGATTAGATAAAGGTCAAGTAATAATATATGTATGCTTTGTCTTAAGTATGAAATTTCCTTCTCAAATTGTGTACATTTTACATCATTTGTAAGGGAAAATGGTGCACAACAACTTTACTCATTTGTCTTCCTTACTTTGGTCAAGTTATATAAGGCTGCTGCTAGAGCATTCGCTGGCGATTTTGATTTCTTGCTTTCTTTCCTTTCTGTCTCTCCCAACCCCCACCCATCTTTCTCTCTTTCTCATTCCTTTTCTCTTCTCTCTCTCTCTCTCTCTCTCTCTCTCTCTCTCTCTCTCTCTCTCTCTCTCTCTCTCTCTCTCTCTCACACACACACACACACACACACACACACACACACACACTTTTCTCCTTTCCCTGTCCTTTCTCCCCTAGCCCCTCTTTTCTGTCCTTTCAATGTTCCCTCCCTGGAATTCTCTTTATCTCTTGTCTTTCTTCTATTTTTTCTCAAGTTTCCCACTTTGCCTCTCACTTCAAATGAACCCCATGGATCAATTAATTTAGCAGATTCCTTTTACTTTGCATGTCCTTGGAAACACATGTGAAACTGATGGCCATGATTTAGGTCAGCCTTGGGCTAGTAACTCCACTTCTCTATTGCCCCCAAACTGCATCACGGGACAAAATCTCAGCTGATAAAAATAGACTGGTTTCACCAACAAGCTCTACAGTAGCCATTAAAGGAGAGAAACTCCAATCTGTTTACTGGTGAGCTCTAGTCTCTTATCTCCCTAATCCTCACACCACCCTTGAGCTCTAAGAAGGCAGCTTAGTTTTCTCACCCCCATTTCCGAATCTTGAAGGACCAGTAAGCACAGGCACTAACAGTGTGATAGAATGACCAGATTTTTAGGCTTAGGGTATTATTGTCTTTACTTCTGGCTGATTTTTCAATTTTGACATTCCACAAAGTAGCATGAAATCTCTTTTCTAAATAACTTTATCCATCAACCATTAGCATTATCAAGAAGGATAGCTCATAAACAAGAGACAGTGACATTAAAGTCAAGTAAAATGTCATAATTCTTACTAACAAAAGTATTTTGCTTTGGGATCTGTTGAAGCCAGAGATATTCCTCAAATAATAAAGAAAGTGCAATGCAGATTTCCTCACAAGAATCTGATGCTGTAAACAAGTTTTTGTTTCCAGTTTTAAAAACAGCTATTTGTAGTTATCAAAATAGCCTTGTTTGGGGGATATCTCTGAGATTAATGCAGAAGTTCTTGTAGGATAGATGCTATGAACATTTTGGCCAATGTTCTCTAGAATTTATATAAAATAGGTTTCTAATAAAAGTAGGAAAAATTCTGTTCCCTGAAAAGGCCATTTGCTATCTGGAGCTCACTTACAAAAACTGAAAACAAATGAACCTATATGTCACTTTGTAGCTAGGTATTTTGGTGTTTTTTGTTGCTATCGTTGTTGTTTTAGTGGGCAGGAAGGTGCAGGGAGGGAGAGCCACACCCAGCAGTGCTCAGGGAACCATATGTGATTTGGGAGATTAAGCCAAGATCCACTGTGTGATGGGCAAGCACCTTAACCTCTTCTCTATTTCTCTGGTCCCAAAAGATATTTCTGAGGCAAAAAGCTTTACCTTGGGAAGCAGCACACACAGTGTGTGTGTGTGTGTGTGTGTATGTGTGTGTCTGGTGGATTTGGAGGGAAACAAGATAGGCTGTGCCAACCACACAACATCCTGTTATTATATTGGATAGAGGCAAGAAGCTCTAGAGTAGCAGCAAGGGTTGGAGTCTGTCAGGAGCCATCTTGATGACATCACCCATAGCTATGGTGATGGGCCCCATACTGGATCTTACTGTCAGTGGTAACAGACCTTCAGGGAAATGCTGAGAATGCTACTTAAACCTAGCTTATTATTAATGAGTCAGCAGAGGCATGAAAGACTGTTTGTGAAAGCTTATACCTGGGCAGGAGAGACAGTACAGTAGTAGGAATTGCACAGGTCCAACCCTGGCACCACATATTGTCCCTCAAGCCCCATGAGAAGTGATCCCTGAGCACGGAGTCAGGAGTTAGCTGACATGGTTGGATGTGTTCCCAAAGCAAAAACAAAATAACATAACGAGGGCCAACTCCTAACAGACAGCAGACCAACCCCTGCATGTCTGATTGCTAGCCATCAAACCATACCCCAATTGAGAGAAAGCCCCCCTCTGGAGAGAAAGCCCCTCTGCTTCCCTCCCAATGAAGAAAAGTTATTGAGGGAACCCCACAGCTTCTTCGCTTCCTGCCAGCTCACAGCCCTGTCAACTTCAGAATGTGTGTGCTGTCACTAGCTGAATCTGACGCCCAGCTTCCTTTCAGTTTCTCTTAAAAGGGGTTCCACTGCCATAGCACTACCCTATGACAACCTAGAGTCTTCTGGGCATTCAAAATGCAGGCTCTACCTCACTGCCCACTACTGCCCAGGACCTCTTGAAATGGAAACACAAAAGTTGTGCTTCTTTGCATCTGGAGTCCCTTGGGTGCCACTCGACCCACTGCAACTTGGCAGGCAGGTATTGCTGGCAAGGACCACCTTGAATCCTTAGTTGCCACCCAATCCTTGACACCATAGATTGCCAAGACACTTGTCAGATACTTGCAACTATGAATCCCCTAGATACTAAAAAAAACCCTCAGTGATCTCAACATTGCTGCCAGGTACCCATGACCATGAACATCCAGTTTCTGCCCAGGTCCACCCAGGCTCACAGCTTCTGCTGGGCACTTGTGACTGTGAACTCCAATCTCTCCAGGTCTATTTGAGTTTGACACCACAGCTGCTTTTGGGCACTACCAACTGTACCTGACTTCAGGTCTGCTCAGCCTCACTGTTGTGGGCACTGGGAACTAGTGGTGACAGATCTCTGGTTGTCACCCAAACTGACTAGACCCTTGAGCTGCTGCAGAGAACTCACCACCACAAACGCCCAGCAGTTGCCAAGACTGGCTGTTGCCTCACACTTGCGATGGTGAACTCCTGTTTGCTACCCAGACCCTCCTGAATACAGCCTCACCAGCCAGGCCCTCCCATAGCTCCAGACATAATAAGGATAAAGGGGAATTCTCCCACCCAAATGAATGAAGACACAGGCATGGGGGAAACCTCCCAGTACAACAAAATTATATAGGCTCTCTGACGAAGACTTTAAAGTAATGATCCTAATGATGCTCACGGAAATGAGGAGAGCAATGGAAGAGAACTTTAGTAAGGACAGAGAAAGTATTAAAAAAATTCATATGTAAATTATAGAGCTCAAGAACACAATAGCTAAACTAAGAAATATAACAACAGGACAAAAACCAACTCAGTGAACTTGAAAATAGTTCAAGGTCATTTTTCAAATTTATTTATTGTTTTATAAAACAATAAACCCCCACGATAATTAAAGCAATCATTGAAGGGGGGGGGGGAGAAGGGCGGCATCACATTCCCCAACTTCTAACTGTTCTACAAAGCAGTAGTAATTAAAACAGCAAGGTATTGGTCTTGGAACAAAACCGCAGACCAATGGAATAGAGTTGAATATTTTGTCACAGACTCTCAAATATATGATCACTTAATCTTTGACAAAGGAGCAAGAAATGCAAAGTGGAACAAGGAAAGCCTCTTCAACAAGTGGTGCTGGGAAAAATGATCGCTACCTGCAAAAAAATGAACTCTGACCTCTGTCTAATGCCAGGCATAAAAGTCAGATCAAAATGGATTAAAGACCTCAATATCAGACATAAATCCATAAGGTACACGGAGGAAAATGCAGGCAGAACCCTCCATGACATTGAAGCTAAAAGCATCTTTAAGGATGAGACACCAATGACCAAGCAAGTGGAAACAAACATAAACAAATGGAACTACAAAAACTGAGAAGCTTCTGCACCTCAAAAGAAACAGTGACCAAGATACAAAGAGAGACCACAGAACAGGAAAGAATATTTACCCAATACCCATCTGATAAGGGATTGATACCCAGGATATACAAAACACTAGTGGAATTGCACAATAAAAAACCCTCCAACCCCATCAAAAAATGGGGAGAAGAAATAAACAGAAGTTTCCTAAAAAAATAAATACAAATGGCCAAAAGGCACATGAAAAAATGCTCCACATCGCTAGTCATCAGGGAGATGCAAATCAAAACAACAATAAGATATCATCTCACACCACAGAGACTGGCACACATTCAAAAGAACAAAAGCAACCAGTGCTGGTGTGGATGTGGGGAAAAGGGGATGCTCTTTCACTGTTGGTGGGAATGTCAACTGGTCCAGCCTTTCTGGAAAACAGTATGGACATTCCTTCAAAAACTAGAAATTGAGCTTCCATATGACCCCACAATACCACTTCTGGGAATATACCCTGAGGGTGCAAAAAATATACCCTAAGGGTGTAAAAATGACATCTGCACATGTATGTTCATTGCAGCACTGTTCACAATAGCCAAAATCTGAAAACAATCTGAGTGCCCAAGAACAGACAACTGGTTAAAGAAACTTTGGTACGTCTACACAGTGGAATATTATGCAGCTGTTAGGAGAGATGAAGTCATGAAATTTGCTTATAAGTGGATAGACATGGAGAGTATCATGCTAAGTGAAATGAGTCAGAAAGAGAGGGACAGATAAAAGGACTGCACTCATTTGTGGGATATAAAATAGCATAATATGAGAGACTGAGACCCAAGGACAGTATACACAAGGACCAGGAAGTTTGCTCCATAGTTGGAAGCCTATCTCATAAGCATGGGGAGAAGGCAGCTGGGATAGAGAAGGGATCACTAAGATAATGATGGTTGGAGTGATCAGGATGGAGATGTGTTCAGAAAGTAGATAATAGACCAAACATGATAACCTCTCGGTGTCTGTATTGTATATCACAATGCCCAAAAGCAGAGAGAGAATATGGGGGAAATTGTCTGCTATGGAAGCAGGGGGAGGATGGTAAAGGGGGGTATACTGGAGACACTGGTAGTGGGGAATGTGCACTGGTGGAGGGATGGGTGTTTGATTATTGTATGATTATAACTAAAACATGAAAGCTTGTAACTGTATCTCTCGGTGATTCAATAAAATTTTAAAAAAGAAAAAAGAATAGTTCAAGGAGAAGATCATAAAAAAGATCAGCAAAAAGAACTTTAGAAAATGAAGACAACATAAGATGTTTATGGAACAATATAAAAAGAAAGATTATTTGCCTCATAGGGCTTCCCATGGAAGACTTTCAGATTCTAGAAAGGGTTAGATTACAGTTTGGTTTGTGGGGCACACCCAATAGTGAGTGGGAAATACGCCTTGTTCAGTATTTGGGAATTGCTTCCACAGGTACTTGGAAGACCATACAGTACTGAGTATGCAACTCAGGGTTCCTGTTTGAAAAGCATGTCTTCCAGTCCTTTGAGTGATCCCTCTAGCTCCAAGTTCAGAATTTTTATTTGAAGAAATAACAGTCAAGTAACTTCCCCAAACTGAAGGAGACAGACACCCAACTCTAGGAAGTTCCAAGAGCTCCAAACAGATGCACACCAAAACACACTATAGTTTAAAAATATCAAAAATAGAGAAATCAAAGTGAACCCTAAAAGTAGAACAGAAAAGTAAAAACTCACATATAAAGAAAACTAAATAAACACCACATTTCACTGCACAATCATCACAGATTTAATGTAAATTTTGTGAGGCTTTTTTTTTTCATTTTGGGGATACATTTGGTGGTGCTCAGTACTTCCTCTGTGATCAGGGTGGAAACAATATCAGGGTGAAACCCCCATGAACCATATGGGGTATCAGAAGTGAAATTCAGGTCAACTGCATGCAAGGAAAAGAGCTTTACCCACTGTACAATCTCTCTAGCCTCTTAATATCAATTTTGATTTTTGCAAAAAACAAAAATAACAAAACAGGTGGGATGCAACCATTATGTGAAGCTTTCTTAAAATTGTGACTCTAACACTGAAAAGCAGTGAAAGATGGTGATCAGCATTTTTTTTTCTTTTTGGGTCACACCCGGAGATGCACAAGGGTTATTCCTGGCTCTGCACTCAGGAATTACCTCTGGTAGTGCTCAGGGGACCATATGGGATGCTGGGAATCGAACCCGGGTCGGCCGTGTGCAAGGCAAACACCCTACCCGCTGTGCTATTGCTCCAGCCCCGGTGATCAACATTTTACTCAATAGAAAAAAAGGGAATGGCAAGATATACACCAAGTGCTGAGTAGAAAAGAGTTCCACCCAAGAAAACTCTACACAGCTAGAATATCACTCAGAATTGAAGTAACAATAAAACACTTTTCAGATGAACAGCCGTTAAAGAAATTCATCACCACTAGATTGTTTCGTTAAGAAACACAAAAAGGAATTCCAGGTACTGTCAAGAACCTCTATAGAAAAAATTAAAAAATAAAAAATAAACTTCCCAAACACTGTTTTGTATGACAGAAAAAATATAAAATAAAATAATAAGGTAGATAAAAATTTTAAAACCCAACTTGGAAGTAACAAGATAAGTAAATGTCTTTTAAGTGGTTAAAGTAGCAAAACCAATCACTTATATGCGTGAGGCTGAGTTCTATTCCTCTCACCACATATTCTCCAAGTACAGCCAGAAGTAACTCATTGATTTCCAGAATTACCGGGAGTGATCCCCACAACTAATGAAATAAAAGTAAAAGAAAAGCAGCTAACCCAGTTCGATCCCGGGTATCACCTACAGTCCCCCCAAGCACCCCAGGAGTAATTCCTGAGAGCAGACCAGGAGTAACCCCTAAAATTATTTAGGCTTTTTGGGTGTGACCCAAAAAGCAGAAAGAAAGAAAGAAAGAAAGAAAGAAAGAAAGAAAGAAAGAAAGAAAGAAAGAAAGAAAGAAAGAAAGAAAGAAAGAAAGAAAGAAAGAAAGAAAGAAAGAAAGAAAGAAAGAAAGAAAGAAAGAAAGAAAGAAAGAAAGAAAGAAAGAAAGAAAGAAAGAAAGAAAGAAAGAAAGAAAGAAAGAAAGAAAGAGCAAAACTTTTCATTAAGGGCCCCTGCAGGAAGATAACTCAACTGGATAAATAGCATATGTCATATGTAGAATCCTCAGGTTCAATATCCAGCATTTGGTATATGTTCCCAAAATACCACTGGGATTGACCTGTGAGCACTGAGTCTGTAGTAACCCCTGAGCACTGCTCTATTTGGGAGAAGAAACTCTACTAACTCAGAGAGATAGTACAGGGGTTACAGGAGTTGCCTTTCTTATAGCTAATTCTGGTTCAATCCCTGGCACCCTACATCGTCCACTGGGGACTTCTAGGAGTGATGCCTAAGCACAGAGACTGAAGTAAGCTCTGAACACTGCCGTGTATGCTCCAAGAAACAAAACCAGAACAATAACAAAACAGAACCAAAAAAAAAATCTTTTAAACCCCACAAACAAATGAGTTGTCATTTAAATAAATAAAAATTTAAAAACCGGGGATCTAGAAGATAGCTCAAAGACCTGAAGCACTTGCCTTGGAAAGCAATGCCCAGGGTTTAATCCCCAACACTGCAAAGACTCCCAAGCACTGCTAGCTATAGCCCTTGTGACTTTCAGCCCCAGGGAAGCCCCCCCACAAAAGAAAAAACCATAAAAAAACTGAAAGCTGTCAGGAAGAGAAAATAAGACAAAACGAATCTGAGATTGCCTTTTATTTAAAATGGGATCAAAGGTAGAATTCTATATATGTACTTCATGGTTATCTCACAACAAAAATACTTAGAATGAACCAACAGGAGGAAGAGGCAAATAGAATCCGTTCAGGAATGGCAGATATCAAAGTCTGTATGAGCACCACCACCAAGGATGTGGGACCTTGGTCATTGCAACTGCAATATCAAAAGAAGAAAGAAAAGGGGGTGGGGGAGAAATAGTGGTAAAAACACTTAATAGAAGGGTTTTTAGCTACTAAGAAAGATAAGATTATGCCATTTTCCACAAACTTGGTATGATTTCGATAAGTTAAAAAGTGAAGGCAGGGAAATGTACGCTCGTGAAGGGACTGGGGTGTTGGAACATTGTATGAAAGCCAATTATGAACAACTTTGTAACTGTATCTAATGGTGATTCAATTTAAAAGAAAAAAATTGTTTTCCTGGGGCTGGAGTGATAGCACAGAGGGTAGGGCGTTTGCCTTCCACCGGCCGACCCAGGTTCGATTCCCAGCATCTCATGTGGTCCCCCAAGCACCACCAGGAGTAATTCCTGAGTACATGAGCCAGGAGTAACCCCTGTGCAGTGCCGGATATGACCCAAAAAGAAAAAAAAATTGTTTTGCCTGACAGGTGGCCCATTCAGGTTCAATCCCTGACACTACATATTGTTCCTACAGTCAGAATTCCTAAGCATAGAGCAAGGACTAAGCCCTGAGTACTATCAAGTTTGGTCCCAAAACTAAAATAAATAACTGAATGAAAAAGTATTGAAGGGGAGGTGGGGAATAATTGCTGGATTCACCACTTATTTATTTGTGTATTTTTGCAGTACCAGGGGTTAAAACTTAGAACCTCACACCTGAAAGGCAAGTGCTCTGTTACTACGTTATATTCTAACCCCTGCTCAGCTGCATTTTCTTTTTTTGTTTGTTTTGTTTTGTTTGTGTTTAAGCCATATGGGATACTGGTTGGCAGTGTGCAAGGCAAACACCGTACCTATTATGCTTTTTTTTTAATCACCAGGAGATACACAGTTACAAAGTTGTTCATCATTGAGTTTCAGTCATACAATGTTCCAACTCCCATCTCTTAAAACAATACACATTTCCTGCCGCCAATGTCCCTAGTTTCCCTCTCCCCCACAAATCCTGAATCCTTCCTCTATGACAAACACTTCTCCCTTCCCCCCCACCTCTTTCCCTCCCCCTGCCTCTCCTCCTCTCTCTCTCTTTCTCTGTCTCTCTGTCTCTTTCTCTGTTTCTCTCTCTCTTTCTCTGTTTCTCTCTCTCTGTTCCTCTCTCTGTTTCTCTCTCTCTTCTCTCTCTCTCTCTCTCTCTCTCTCTCTCACACACACACACACACACACATATTCTCCTTTAGGTTTGAAATACTTTTGCTGAAAGGGTATCATGTGTATCACTATATCACCTTTTAGCAACTCCACCCACTTTGTGGCAAGCTTCCTATCAAGGACCAGTCCTCCTGGGCCTTGTTTCTGCTGTCTTTGGGTAGTTGTCACATACTCTGTGTATGTGTATGTGTGTGTCTGTGTCTGTATATGTATGTGTCTGTGTGTATGTATGTATTTATGTGTATGTGTGTGTTTGTATGTATGTATATATGTGTGTATGTGTATCCTGCAAATGAGATAAAGCACCTTTTTAAGCTCTCAACTTGTGGCTCCAATTGGACAGAGGGCAAAATGAAGATGGAAAAGTTTTTGCCTCTCTTGAATTAGGGGGTGGTAAGAACAGAGCACACGCGCTGACTGTTTCCTGTCCAGGCAACTGGCAGATAGCACTAATTGATCTTGACACCCTTTCTAACCAAACCTAGTGTACGAAGCCCCACCTCCCTTGAGTGCTCCAGAAGCCAGTGCTAAGAGTGCTTCTAGCAGAGAATGATCACACAGCACAGACCTGTGCCTTTGGGACAAGAGACGACTCAAGCACTTGCCATGTGCTCACCTAAAGAATATTTGTGGAATAAAGGAGACAGGAAAAAAGGACAGAGAACAAATTTCCTGATAAAGAAGAAAAATGAGAGATAGTGAGGGTAAAATGTGGCTCCAAATGAGAAGCTCAAAACTGACCATGTTTGAGGTGAAACTATTTCAAAAGTAAATATAAAAAGTTATAAATTTGCCTCTTGTAATGAATTACAAAAAAATGTTGACCCTTAAGAAAGAGAGAGGCCAATGATAATGAAAATAATCATTCTGGTCAAAAACTGAGTGCTGAATGGAAGTAAAGTGATATGAATGACACCTTAGAACAATAGTATTGCAACCCATAGTAAGGGAAGAGAGAGCTCAAAGAGAGAGAGAGAGAGAGAGAGAGAGAGGGAAAGTGGGGGCCATAGAGACAGGTGGGGGAGAGGAGTCGGGAGCAAAACTGGGGACATTAGAGGCAGGAAAAGTACAGATATGAAAGGATGGGTTGGAACATTGTATGACTGAAACCAACCCATCATGAACAACTCTCTGTTCATGGTGATTCAGTTAAAAAAAATAAAGTTGACACTTAACTCCAAGTTTTCTTCAGGAAAGCCTTGTCATGCCTTTCCTGCAGTACCCTTCACAGAGTAGCGTGAGAAAGACTATGATTTCTTTGACTTTAACACAACAGTCTTAAACTTTAACTTCAGCCAGGGCCTGGGATGTGGCTCTGAAATACAGCACTTGCCATGCTGTCATGGGACTCTGGGTTTGGCATTGCCACTCTGAATGCCAGGGCACAGTCACCAGGTGTGTGATTTGGATACCACCATGGTGATTATAACCCTAAAACCCAGCCAGGAGGGGCTCCTGATCACCACCACCAGGAGTGCCCCCCCAAACCAAAATAAATAACCAAATCTGTTGCCTAAACAGATTTTTTTTTCCCTTGGAGGATCATGTGGGGGCCCGGGATCAAACCCGGTTGTCATGCAAAACATGAACACCAGCCCTTTGAACTCCCTCCCTGGCCCAGCCACACACATATTTCTATGTCCAGAGTTCAGGGCCAGAAAGGTAGCTCAACAGGCTGGTCTAGCTTTGCAAGCTTTGCAAGCAGGAATCTCAGTGTCTCTCTCTGGTGCCATAAGAAGCTACCACTGAGCACCGAGGTAGAAGTCCCTAAGCACTGCAAAATGTAGCCCAGAAAACAAAAATACAAATAATAAAAACAAATAAAAAGAAAATTTGGGGTAAGGGACATGGCTCAGGGGCAGAGCACTTGTTTTGTATGTATCTGGCCCACAGCTCAATCTCTGACACCACAAATAAATGGAAAAACCAGGAAACAATTTCTTGGATTTTCAATTATCAAAAGTTCTGTGTTACCAATGGCCACTCAATGCCTCCACAACACCCAAAAGGAGAGAGAGAACAAAAGGGAATGCCCTGCCACAGAGCCGGGGGGGGGGGGGGGGGGACACACAGGGGACAGGTGGGGGGGAGGGGGGGAGGGATGCTGGGACCATTGTTGGTGGAAAATGGGCATTGGTGGAGGGATGGGTACTCATTGTATGACTGAAACACAAGCATGAAAGTTTGTAAGTCTATTACTGTACCTCACAGTGATTCACTAATAAACAAATTTTTTAAAAAATTTTTGAATACAAGTATTTTAGTAATGTCATCTTAACGTTTATCTAAAAAATAAAATATACTACCCACCCTCTGTTGTGATTCAAAAGAGCTGTTACCTAACTGGGTCTTTTTGAGAGGAGAAGCAGTTTGTGGGGGTGGGGGAAGGGCAGGGGCCACCCCCAGTGTTGCTCAGGACTTAATCCTGGCTCTGTGTTCAAGAATCCCTGTGTAGCTCAGAAGCCGTATGTGGTGTCAGGGATCAAATCTGGGCAGATCACATGCAAGGCATGTTCTTTAACTTCTGCTTTTTTCCAATCCCCCTTTTTTGTAATACTTTTTACTTTTTTTTTTCAGTTATTTCTTATGAGGGCCACTCTCTAGCCATGCCAGGGAGCCATGTGGTCTAAGTGGGTGTGTTTTTATGGAAAGAGTGGATGTTTACTTTTGTTTATTGTCCAAACAGTGACTTCATGGGACAAAATTTGTCAACAGTTCTTGTCAGCCACCTCACTGTGTCAGGAACTGAACTTTGTACTCCTGGCAGTGCTCGGAGGACCATATGGGATGACGGGGATCAAACCCAGGTCAGCCACATGTAAGGCAAATGCCCTCCCCGCTGTGCTATTTTTCCACCCCTATTTATTTTATTTTTTGGCTTGGGGGCCACACCCAGAAATACTCAGGGGATCATATGCAGTGCCAGGTTGAACCTGATCAATCACATGCAAGGTAAGTACCTTAACTCCTGCAATGTATCTCTGGCCTTCATTTTCTTTTAATATCAATCTCAAATGACATTTTCTTATTAAACACTCTATTCCTTTTCTCTTCTCCCAGATGAATTTTGAGTTAAGATGTAAATGATAGAAATGCAGACATGAAAGTTCATATGTTTGTAACTGTACCTCATGGTGATTCACTAATAAAAATTTTTTTAAAAAGATGTAAATGATCACTTGTCTTGTATCACTTGTCTTCCCATTAATCTTTGATTTGCTCGAGCGGGCGCCAGTAACATCTCCATTTGTCCCTGTCACATGCTAGTGTAGCCCAATGATACCTGCTCTCTCCAGGGACAGAAAGTTCCTCAAACCGTTCATTCAGGGTTTTGACGAAGAAATCTGACCACCTCATTGGTGGGTGGCCACGTGGTCTTTTGACGTCCCATGGAATCCAGTCAGTAACAGCTCTAGTCCAGCGATCATCTCTGAATTGCATTACATGTCTGGCCCATCTGATTTTTGATGCCTTGGCAAACGCAACAGCATCCCTGATTCTTGACCATTGACGGAGGTCGGAACTCCAGATTCCTTCTCTCACTTGAGTGAGACGTGATACTACTAGCATAGCTCTTTTGATTCTTCTTTGGGATACCCAAATAGCATTCTCATCCTGTTTGCCCAGGGCCCAGGTCTCTGAGGTATATGTTAGTGCGGGAAGAACAGTGGAATAGAAAAGATGTGCCCGGAGCCGGAGATCCTTCATCCTCTTAACCACTTCTTCAATGCTCTTGAAGGCATTCCACGCTGCTCTCTTCCTCCTGCACAGTTCTGGCACCAAGTCATTCCTCATATTGACTTCTCCACCCAGGTACACATAGCTGCTGCATTCGGAGATGTTCATTCCATTGAGAGCAAATGGAGTGTCAGGGACTAGTTCGTTTTTCATGAGCATCGTCTTGTTGAGGTTCAGCTGCAATCTGACCTTTCCACACTCTTGGTCAAAGTCGGCCAGCATCTATGCCGCTTGGCTAATGCTTGGCATTATGAGAACGATGTCATCAGCAAAGCGGAGGTGGTGTAGTTGCCAGCCATCTATCTTCACTCCCATTCCTTCCCATTCCAGTCGTCGCATGATGTTCTCGACAGTGGCACTGAAAAGTTTCGGTGAAATGGTATCGCCCTGCTGAACCCCTCTCTTTATGTCAATGATCACCTCCTTGTAGAATGGTGAGATCCTAGTAGTGAATCCATAATACAGCTCTCGGAGGATCCTGATGTACTAAGTTTGAACACCCTGTTTGTCTAGGGTTTCGATGACCACTTCAGTCTCAACAGAATTGAAGGCCTTCTTTAAGTCGATGAATGTTAGACAGAGCAGCATCTTGAACTCTCGCGAAACTTCAATGAAATGATATTTATAAATGATATTTATATTAAATGTTTGAGACTTGCCTTGTGTGTGGCTGACACCAATTCAATCCCCAACACCATAAGTTCTCAGAGTGCCACCAGGGCTCACTCCTGAGCATGAATAGCCCCTGAATGCTTCTCTCCCCAACCCCTCACCAAAAAAAAGGAAAAATGAGCACCAGAAATATAGCTCAGTGGGCTGTATGCATGTTTGCATGTAGATGTCCAAGCACCTCATGGTCCTTCAAGGACCATGAGAAGTGACCCTTGAGCACAAAACTGTGAGTAACCCCCAAGTGCAACCAGGTTTGGTGCAACAACGCAAAGGAAAAGGGAAAAATGATATTAAATCTTCAAAAATACTTCATTCTAGGGCTTCCAGTACATCTCAGGAAGTAGATTAAAGCTATGTTTTCGCTGGTTTTTTTTAAAACCATAACTTAGAATGTTTATTTTGATCATTGGGAAAAAAGTAGGAACACTAAAAGGAGGAATTTTCTAATGTGAAGATCATTGAACCAGTACAATATACTTAGACTTGGATAAAAAAGTTAAATAAATGAATGTTTCTGGTTCCATACTGTTTTCTTGGCTAAAAAGATTCTACACATAAAAAGATTCCCAATAAAGTCAATGACTATGTAGTATATTGATAACTGCCTAAACTCACATTCCACTTGCCACCCCCACAAAAACTAAAATCAGAACCACTGGCTGTGTGATGCTCTCAGCTGCTTTATTACACTGAAAACTGCAAAGAGTCGCTGGAAATTATCCTGTAATGAGCAATCCATCTGGCTGCACCTACGAAATAGAATAAAAATACCACCCTTGACTTTTTCATGGTAGTAAATGAAAGCCTAATGTATAGTTCTAATTGCTAACATTTTCTCTCTAATTATGGTTCAGTTTGGCTAGGATTTCCAACAATCCCCTTGTTCCCCTAAAGCAAACACCAGAGAATGTTCTAACCCCACCAGTGGCATTTATTAATAACCCCCTTGACAGATTGAAAAAAAATCATTATTCTATATTAGACAGGAGTGGATTTTCCCAGCATAAGCTAATTGATTAAAAAGAAAGAAAGAAAGAAAAACATTTATGCGCTATCGAGAAATTCATTTTAGAAAGGGGAAAACTGCAATAGTGTTGAATAAAAACAGACTCATGCAATAGTATAATGCTGCCTTGTGCATTGTCTAGGGTAATAGCTGAAAAGGAAAAATCAAATACAACCCAGGGCTGGAGAGATAGTAAAAAGAGTAATACACTTACCTTACATGCAGCTGACCCAGGTTTGATTCTGGGCACCCCAAAAGCCCCAGAGCCACACCAGGAGTTTTCCTTGAGGACAGAGCCAGGAGTACGCTCTGAGTACAGCCAGATGTGGCCTCAAACAAAACAAAGCAAAAATACAAGCCTGATAAATGTATGAAAAAATACCCATGCATAGTGGTTTACAGGATGAGGAGAGCGGAGGACGAGGACTGTCTTGTGAAATAGTTGTGCTTTATGCCTCAATGAAAGAGATGAAATATGATAAGTTGGTTTCTATGCATGTCAAATATAAACACATACAAAAATATTTTGGAAATGTTTCACATTCTTATTTTTAATCTCTTTTACTCTCATAAAAAGGTATTATTCTTTTTAAACTATAGTACAAATACTTGCTAGATACAAATCAGTAGTTTCCTATAGGTCTGGTTCTCATCAAACAGTATATAACTGAGTGATAATCATCTAGAAATATTAAACAAAAAATAAGATTTCTGTCAATTTGCCACAACATGATTGGAACTAGAAGATATCATGTTGAGTGATATCAGAAGAATAAAGACAAACAGAAGATGATCTCACTTATTGTGGAATATAGACTACTGGCTGAGGAGATGTACTGTAGTAAAATGGAGGTGCCTAGACCAGCCTTAACACCAATGTTTAGAGGGGAGAAGGATAGTGAAGGAAGAAATCCAATGGGAAAGAAGGGAATGGGAAGTAATGGCTAATCAGACATCGGAGTTCCAGTTATACTGGTGATATCAGTGAGTAGTACAGCCAGATATCCAAAACACAGACTCAACAACACTGAAAAACATGAGATCTAAGCTGCAACCACTGAAACTCTGTAATGTGCCTGTCAAGTTAACAGCTGGGGTGGGGAGGGAATACAGGAATACTGGTGGAGGGAGTTCACACTGGGATTGGTGTTGAAATATTATATACCAAAAACTCAACTATCAATAACTTTGTGAATCACCATTCTTTAATTTTAAAAATTAAAAAAATATGATTTCTGATGTACTGAGAGGAGACATGGTAGAAAAAAAAAAGAAACAACAAAACAACAACAACAACAAAAAAAAACATGCCAGTGCTGGTGGGGTGCTTGTCTTGCATGCAATCAACCCAAGTTTGATCCCCAGCACCACATATGATTCCCTGAGCTCTGTTAGGGGTAATCTCAGAGTGAGTCAGGAGTTAGCCTCAAGCATAGCTGAGTGTGGACCCCAAACAAACAATAAAATGAAACAGGCTTAAAGAAATTATTTCTGAGGGGCTGGAGCAATAGCACATCGGGTAGGGGATTTGCCTTGCATGTAGCCGACCTGGGTTCTATTCCCAGCAGCCCATACAGTTCCCTGAGCACCGCCAGGGGTAATTCCTGAATGCAGAGCCAGGAGTAACCCCTGTGCATCGCCGGGTGTGACCCAAAAAGCAAAAAAAAAAAAAAAAGACTGAGTCAACTCCAATCTGCCTTTTGATATCATAGTGCACTGATCCCATACGGTACCCAGAGCTCCGCCAAGAGTTATCCCTGAGCACAGAGCCAGGAATAAGCCCTGAGCACAGCCAAGTATGATCCATCAAAAAAATAAACATAGTTTTTCTATAAACCAAAATTGTTATTGTGATTATATCAAAGATCATCATTCTATATGCTTGCAGAAATACTCATTAGTGGAATCACTAGGTAACACAATGATAGGTAACATAACATCAAGAAGTCAAAATAAAGATTTATGTTGAATGCGTAACCTCAACCCTCAAAAATTATGAAAATTATCTGCAATTTAGGTTTACTCTCAAATTAAACTTCCATAGCCCTTAATTATAACTTCCATTTCCCACTATCCCCCAGGAATTCTTATGTGTCAGTGAACTAAAAAATATCTCAATGGATCCAAGTTTTGGCCTCTCCCAATCAGCCAATCAGATTAGGTTTTTGTCCTCAGTTTTCCATAAATTGACGCCCAAACCACTCAGGAACTAGTCAATGCAACATGAAATTATGAAGTATTTGATGGAAGGTTATAGATAATCTTTCCCTGAATTTACTTTTCAGTGATTACTTAAAACCACTTCCTCCTGGAAGCCAAAGAGATAGCATACAAGGTAAGTTACTTGCTTTGTAAAATACAGCTGTGGCAGCCACGACCCTGGTTTGAATCTCCAGCACTATATTTGGTCCTTTGAGCATATCCATATCACTCCTGATCTCAGTCAGAAATAACCTCTGAGCACTGCAGATGAGACCCAAACTCCCAAACCCCAGCAAAACGAAGCTAAACATCTTGGAGCCATCTGCTGTCACCCTTTGTAGTTCTAAGTATCTAAAGGAGAGGGTGCTAAGTGATTGTAGCACTGTTGTAGCACTGTTGTCCTGTTGTTCATACATTTGCTCGAGCGGGCACCAGTAATGTCTCCATTGTGAGACTTGTTGTTACTGTTTTTGGCATATGAAATATGCCACAGCTAGCTTGCCAGGCTCTGCCTTGGAGGCGGGATACTCTCGGTAGCTTGCCAGGCTCTCCGAGAGGGACAGAGAAATCAAACCTGGGTCGACCACGTGCAAGGCAAATGCCCTACCCGCTGTGCTATCATTCCAGCCTGCTAAGTGATTGTAACAATAGGAATTGTCTTCTCTCTCTTTTGGTATTTGAAGCAAATACATACTGTCAAATTTTCCTGAACAGGGGGCTGGAGAGATAGCAGAGTGGGTAGGGCGTTTGCCTTGCACGCGGCCGACCCAGGTTCAAATCCCAGCATCCCATATGGTCCCCTGAGTATGGCCAGCGGTAATTCCTGAGTGCAGAGCCAGGAGTAACCCCTGTGCATCGCCAGGTGTGACCCAAAAAGCAAAAAAAAAAAAAAATTCCTGAACAAAAGACAGTGTGATCTTCGTGAAACTTACCAGTAAAAATTGTTTATTGAAATATCCTTCTGAGATAAAAACTTACTGTACTTCCACAGTTAGGCACCCACATATAATTTTTTTGTTATAATCATAACTGCTAAAGCCAAATTGGTATATACTCAAATAGAATTAGTTGTCAGTGACTACTAGTATAATGATTTTTGGTGACTGCAAAGTTAGACTTTCTTCTCATGTATGCCAATGCCATAAATTGTGGTCTCTGGCTATAGACAAGCAGCAGCTCCATGTGGCAGGAACAAGAAGTGGAAGAGAAATTGATTAAGAGACCTTGATTTAATCCCCGGACTGATCTTAATGACTTATGGCTTTTGAAAATACCATCAATTTTTCTATCTGTAAAGTATGAAAAGGTAATATTAGTTGGGAATCATTGAGTGTTATTGAAGGAGGAAATACATGTGAAAATAGTTTCTTTAGATAGTCACACTTACCAAATGTTAACTGCTATCATTTTAAAATGTTTTATTGATATTTACATAGTAGTTAAGACTGTGGTCTCCAAAGATAGACCATCTAGTTTCAAGTCCCACTTTTCACTGTTACTAAATAGGGGAGATCTTTAACAGATTCCTTCCTCTATAGAAAGAGATGGGAGTATCTACTCAATAGGATGATGGGAGGTTTAAGCAAAGTAACTCAGGCAAAGAAATGATAGTGCCATCTGGAAACGCATATAATACTTGCAGATGCATGTTTTTCATTTATTCAACAAGCAGCTATTGCATTCCTGTTCTTTGCCAGACTCATCTAGAACTGGAAATACAATATGGAACACAAGACTAAAGATGTCATCACTCTGATGAAGCACACAACTTATTGGGCACAGGAGTCTTTATTGGGTTTTTCTTTTGGTTCAGTGTGGTGTGAGGGGGGCACACCCAGCAGGGCTCAGGGCTTACAGCTGGCTCTGTGGTCATAGATCACTCCTGGTGGAGCAAGAGGAGTGACACACAGTGCTGGGGAGTGAATTCGATTGCCTGATTGCAAGGCAAGAACCTTACCTGCTGTATTTATGACTCCAGCCTCTTGTCTTGTTTGGAGAATCATGTCCCTCTGTGCTCAGGAGTTATTCTTGGATCTATGCTCAGGATGCAGGAGAATCCTGTGGCGGTACCCCAGGGACCATATGTGGTATTACAGATTTGAACCATAGTCAAGAGGATACAAGGCAAATGCCTTAACTCCTGTACTATCTCTCCAGCTTGAATAGTCTTTAATATTATTGCAAATAATAAAACAAATTAGAAACATATTTGGAATTGATAAATGCACTGATTAAAATAAAACAATAAGGGGAGTGGAGAAATAGTATAGGGTTATGGGAAATTGCCAAGCATGCAACTGGCCCCAATTAGCTCCCCTATACCACATATGTTCCCTCAACCACTTTCAAAAAGGACCCCTGAGCACAGAGCCAGGAGTAACCCCTGAGCACCACCAGAATGACTCCCAAACCCAAAACCAAAAATGTATATAAGTAAATTAAATTAAATTAAGTTAAATTAAATTAAATGTTACAGAGACTTGGTGTTTGGGAATGTGCACTGGTGGAGGGATGGGTGTTTGATCATTGTGTGATTGTAACCCAAACATGAAAGCTTGTAACTATCTCATGGTGATTCAATAAATTTTTTTAAAAAGAAAGAGAGAAAAAAATGTTAAAGAGACTCAAGAACCTGTCTTATCACAATCAGAAATTTAGGTATGACAACTATCACTATATTACTCTGATTCTTCCTATTCAAGCTACACTCATGAGCTTTTTTTCTTATGGATGTGCTCCAGTTTGAGTTATAGAGATGTAAATATTTTTTAATTAATTTATTTTTAATTAATGAGTCACAGTGAGGGTACAGTTACAGATTCACACATTTTTGTGCTTGTTTTTCCCTCATGCAATGTTTGAGAGCCCATCCCTCCACCAGTGTCCATTCTCCACCACCAATGAACCCAGTATCCCTCCCATCCCCCCAATCCCATCGCCCCCACCCCACCCCGCCACTGTGGCGGGGCATTCCAATTTGATATCTCTCTTTCCTTTTGGGTGTTGCGGTTTGCAATAGGGGTATTGAGTGGTCATCCTATTCAATCTCTAGTCTACTTTCAGCACACAGAGATGTAAATTTTTAAAATAACTCCTGTCCTAGAGACACGCTAGTATAATAATATCTTCCAAACAATATAGGGAAACTAAGCATCATGAGAGGAAGTCACAGCTTGTAGTTAGGAAAATGGACAGAAAATGCAATTTTTCTAGTAGTCAAACCTATCTATTATTTTAACAGTGAATCTTAGTGGAGGATGGGGAGCCCAGGAATGGGTCAGAGGCAAAAGCACCTGCCTTACAAGCATCAGACCATGAATTCAATCCCCAGTACTGTCTAAATGTGCTGAGTGTATCTTAGCAGTTTAGCAAGGACACCCCGGCACAGCAACAAAGTGTTCCAACATCAGAGGACACTGAACTACAAGTGTAAATAAGGCTAAAGTGATAGGTCAACAGGATGAGCATGTGCTTTGCATGCAAGCGGCTGGCTCGATCCCTAACACCACCTGATCACCTGAGCACTGCTACCTGTGACTCCTGCCCCCCAAGCACCAACCTGGGAGTTGATGGATGAGACCTCCAGAAAAATCAAAATTAAGGGATCAGAGAGTTAGTAGAGCAGGTAAGGTATTTGCATTACAAGCACCCAACCAGATTCAATCCCAGCATCACACACACTCCACCAAGTCCCACCAGGAGTGATTCCTGAGCACTGCTAGTTGTGACCATAGATTTCTGTAAGCACCATGACCAGGCATGTATTCTGCGGCAAGCATGATATTAGCACAACTAAAACATATGATTCCTTTCCTCAGACTGGGGGCAGGGAGAGTTCCCTTTCTGTCTGAAGGCACAGCAGCCCACAGCCACACCCAACATCCTCCAACTGCTCCACAGCTAATCTCAAAAAAGAATGACGAACAGCTGAATCTTTTCGGGTGGGACCAGCCTAGAGGCTGAACATTCTAGAATATTCTTTGAATGGGGACAGCCAAGGTCCCCACATACACTCGTACCCCATCACCGCACACCCCCTCGAAACCCAGCAGCTCTCACCCACACCTGTTATCTTGCCAGCAGAGAAATGGTCCAGGCACCACAACTAGTCTCCAAACAAACATGATGACACCGAATTTTCCCAGGTAGACTGGTCAGGGCTAAGAACTCTATGGCCTTCTCAGAATGGGGGCAGACTGATTCCCCTTTCTGCCCAAAGGCACAGCAGCCCACAGCCACACACTAACCCCCCTCGGACATAGAAATGGGCCCCCTCCACCACTGAACCTCATCAAACTGCCAAGACACCAAATTATTGCAGTTCTAGAGTTCCTGAACCTCTCGGCCACACCCAACCCTCCATCCTAGCAAAATTGTTCACTATACAAGTTAATAGCAACACTGCTTACAAAGGCTATCAATGAATTAAGGATATCTGACAAAGGTTGATAGGCGCTACTGGGCAAGCATGTCAAGAGTCAAGGACATCCTGGGCCATAAGGGGTAAGAAAAAGGAAAGGAGAAAGAGGTTCTGGGAACCTAAAAAGAGCCATAGGTAGGAGGGGCTGGCCAACATTTGTGACTTCAGTTGCATGCTGCAATCTGCACAACAGTGGCAACTGGTTGCCTGGAGGGTAAGAACACTGACTGCCTCTACTATGATCCACTGATCTCCTGCTCATGCCTCCTGTGAACTATCTACAAAAAGAAGCCAGCCATCAAGGATGCCTAAATAATACAGCCTATGGAGTCAGCCTTCATTACCTTCCAGACTTCTAAAGAAGAAAGCAGAGAAGCCTAGAGTGAAGTTGAAGGGGGAGGACAGGGTAAACATAGATAACAGATAGAGAGTGTAGGTACCTAGTTAGAAGTAAAATGTGTGTCTATGCATATAGGCACAGTATTTTATGGTAGAAAAGGAGCTGGGAATGCATAACATGAAGGTAAGAAAATTCATTAGCGGTGGGCGGCATGGGGGGTGGGTAGGAGGGATCCTGGGAACATTGGTGGAGAATAGGCACAGGTGGAGGGTAGGGTACTATATCATTGTATGACTGAAATGTAAGCACGAAAGTATGTAAGCCTGTAACTGTACCTCACGGTGATTCATTAAAAAAATGGCGGGGGGGGGGAGGAAAAAGAAAATCCATTAGCAAGAGACTGTAGTGGCACTGCACTATGGCATCCATGGGCTTGGGTAAGCACTCTCTCTAGCCTTTGTGGCAGTCTACCTCATTACAACAAAAAAAAGTTTAAGGGGTTGGAAAGATGGTATATTGTGCTGGCTCTTGTCTTGCATGTGACAGACCTCCAGCACAACATATGGTCCTCTGAGCCCTGCCAGGAGAGATTCCTAAGCACAGAGCCAAGAGTGAGCCCTTAGCAATGCCTTAGCAATGGCAGGGTGTGCCACCACCACCAAAAAAAAAAAAAAAAAAGCCTTTACAATTCTCATTTAAAATTAATTAGGGGAAAAACAGAAAGCTCTTAGCATGAAGGGAAGTGAAGAAGGAGCTATTATCAGCCTGGAGGCTTTGTGAAAAGAAAACGTTCTTAGGGAAAAAACAAACAAACAAACAAACAAACAAAATAGCAGCTTTGAGTTGAGGAAGACTCTAGGATTAGAACAGAGTCTTTCTGATTTTTCCTATCACAGACTGAGCCCACACAGAACCAAGGGCATAAGAACCACCAATGCTGAGCCTCCGGGTTAACTCCCAGCAGAATCTGCAGGACCCTCTGAGCTATGTGACACAGGTGACTTCTTGAGTGTGAGTGTGGACTTGGTCCAGTTGGTCAAGAATGGGGTCCCCTCCGAAACGGAGATCCTCTGCCCATATCCCCAATGCTGTAACCCCCCTACCCCTCCAGTCTCCAGCGAGCGACTCAGCAGTCAAGCCCATAAGCTTCCTCTGGCTGGCGCCAGATAATCTCATCATCGGCCACCATCCAGATTGCATGTCCTTCTTTCCTGGAAGGGAACATAACATGACGCTTGCCATAACCATACTGCTGGACCCGCGCCAGACTGTTTCACTCTTGGTACCCTGGAGGGGGGCGGGTGAGCCCACCCCACCCCAAGGAACCCAGCCCTGGCAGTCAAAAACCTCCAGAACCCAACCGCTGCCACGCTCATGGCCACTCTCTACACGCTTGGGCCAAGCCTCACATGCAACACATCATCATAAAGAGAAATATATATATATATGTATATGTATATATATATATAAAGTGTGTATCTTAGATGCAGGAGACATGGGTTTGATTCCCAGTACTGCAAAAAATAAAATAAAGTGATAAATATACATATATACATATGTATATACAGACATATGTGTACATATGAGTGTGTATATATATGTATATCAGTTTTGTTAGAATATATGTGTGTGTCATGGCAGAGCCTGGCAAGCTACCCATGGCATATTCGATATGCCAAAAACAGTAAAAAGTCTCACAATGGAGACGTTACTGGTGCCCGCTTGAGCAAATCGATGAACAACGAGACAACAGTGCTATATATATATATATATATATACACATACATATATACACACATATACATATATATATATGTCTCTCAGAGAGCCCAGCAAACTATCGAGAGTATCCCACCTGCATGAAAGAGCCTGGCAAGCTCCCCATGGCGTATTTGATATGCCAAATATAGTAACAATAATAGGTCTCATTCCTCTGACCCTGAAAAGAACCTCCAATCATTGGGAAAAACAAGTAAGGAGAGGCTGCTAAAATCTCAGAGCTGGGATGAATGGAGACGTTACTGGCACCTGCTTGAGTAAATTGATGAACAACAGGATGGCAGTGATACAGTGATATATGTATAAAAGCACACAAGGCCCAACTTCTAACAAGATGTTAGTGATCTCTAATAGAAGGGCTTAATGGCCCCTGGGGGTGGAATACAACAATCCTTACCCTCCTTCCTCTGAAGATTTTTTTTGTAGCATTTTCAGTGGTTTTTCATAACAAACAATACAAAATATATTATTTCGGTTCTGCTTTGAGCCAGTATTGGGGTTCGGGATGGAAATGCCCAATATATGGTGTTGGGAAGGTGTAATGGTGGTGGGATTGGTGTCTGAATATTAAATGTAATCAAATATTATGAACTACTTTACAAAATAAAAAATATATATTAAAAAAAGAGTGGGGTCCCAGAAAATGCATTCCTAACAAGTCCCTAGGTAAGCTCATGAGGATTTAAAAACTGTCCTCAAGTGTAAACACCTATCTATCCTCAAGAGTTCCCTGGAGACTGTTCTACGTGAAATATTGTGATCAGATCACTGAATCTGCAAGAATTTAGAATAGCATTCCATAAGAGAGAAGGTGCTGAATAAGTATGTGATAAATTCATAAATGAGCAATTAGCTTAAAGAAAGCAAGTTCTCCAATGTCATTATTTGTAAATGCATGCCATTTGAGTAGTAACCAAACCAATAAAACAGGTCTGAGATCCAGCAGGCAGAGAATGTGATCTGAGCTACTTCTAATCATTATACAATGATGCCTGTTAGCTATGTTAACATGCTTCAAATACTGTATTCAGTGAGAGTAGCACATTCCATAGTATATTATACAAAATCATTCATCCATCAAATATTAAGTTACAGAGCTAAAGACCATTCCTAATGATAACCCCCAAGGAAACAAAAATATCTACTAACCCAAGGGAAAGTCTAATGGGAAAAGTAGATATGTGCACAGAACAAGTGTGGCAAATACTACCTCAGAAGAACATTGTGGGAGCCTGAGAGATAGTACAAGAGAGAAGTACTTCCCTTGCACATGGTTGACCCAGGTTCGATACCTGGCACCCAATATAATCCCACCAGAAGTAATCTCTGAGCACCACTGGGTGTGATATCCCACCCCACCACATTCCCCAAAAAAGATCACTTTGGTTAATATAGGAGAATAAATAGCTGGCTAGAGAGCCCAGTTTGTACTTATAAATACACAGTCAGGATCAAGGAGGAAGAAAGTAACTTGAACTGAGTGCTAGGGAAAAGATTCCAAAAAGATTTATTTCTTACCGTGAAGTAGTAAAAGAAATAAAAGTGAAAAGAAGGTGAGAAAGATAGTATAAGCACTTAGGAACCTGCCTTACATGCGGCCAACCTCATTCCATTCTGGTCCCTAAGTACCCTGAACAGAAAGTGACCTCTAAACACAGGAGTGACCCCTGAGCACAAAACCAGGCAGTACTGGCAGGTATGCCACACTCCCCCCACAACAAAAAATAAAATTATTTATAAAATCTTTGTAAAAGAATTTGGACTTATAAAGCAAATCATTTAGCTTGTTTAAACAGTGTTTAGGGGCCAGAGCAATAGCACAGCTGGTAGGGCATTTGCCTTATACGCGGCTGACCCGGATTTGATTCCCAGCATCCCATATAGTCCCCTGAGCACCGCCAGGAGTAAAACAGTGTTTAAAGATTATTGAGAGTTAATGATAGCATAGGCATCCAGGAGAGCTGGATGGAGAGGTACAGGGCTAAACCTATAGAGGAAATTTACATAATCAGGAAATAGGTGGTCCTTCAATGACAGGCTCCAAAGAACCAAGTCACCAGCCTTCTCCTCCAGGAAGCCTTCATAATCTCTTGGTAGGATGAACTTCTCCTGTCCTGGGTTCTCCCTGAATAATCTCCATTTATTTAGCATGGCAATTGTGTCATTAGACTAACATGATCTCTTCATGTTTCAACATTTTTATCAAGGACATTACTTTGATCGTGCTACTTCAGGAGTAGCCCCGGTCTGGCACATTTAAGCAATAAAGAAATGTTTGCTTATCTGAGGAGGTCTTTATTATAAAATGTTTAGTGAGGGGTATGAAGATCTGCTCAGAACCACCAAAGGACAAGTCCTGATCTTTTCTTTCTCACCTTTTCTTTATCTTCCTCCATCACTCACAAGGCATCTGAGATCCTATCTACTGTCCTGAGGATTCTGAATATCCTAAGATTCTGAAAGGATGCTTATGGGCATTCTCCCATTTCTTTGGGATTTTGATGTCTCAAAGTGAAGAAATGGGATATCTCAGTGCTCTTGTAAAGTGGTAGGGACTTGAATCATAGAAAAATATTGACAACCTGATTGGTATGCTTTTGAGTGACTCATAAGACTTAAATGAAAGAAAAAGGGGTAATAAAGTGGGTAAAAAACTAGCCTTACATGGGGCCAACCCAGATTCAATCCCTGGCACCCCATACAGTCCTCCAAGCACTGTTAGGAATGATCCCTGAACAAAGAGCAGAGACAGGAGTGAGCCCTGATAATGTGGCAAAACAAAAGAAAAGTCAGGGAGATAGCTCAGAAAACTGGAGCATTTGCTTCACATGCACTGGTTCCTAAGTTTGATCTTCATCACCATGTAGACCTCTAGGCACTGCCAGGTAGGTAGTCCCCCAAGAATAACTAGGTGCCATACAGTGCATTGCTGACCTGAGCACTGACCTGTCAGACCCACACAGGTAGGCTGTGAAAGACCACTATTTATGTAGCCCCCAAATCTCCAAATACTATTTGGAAACCTCCCATCAAATGAAGCTAAAGAAAAAGAAGGACAAAAAGGCATTCCCAACCCTGCATAAACACTAGTATGCATTTTCTCTATTCTTTATCTTGGTTTATTAGAAGAACCTGAGAATATATACATAACTGCTGATTCCTCATTGTGACTCCACATGGAGCATGCTGCCTGGTTCATTTTAAACATGAATTTAATTGGTTAGTTATAACACAGTCCAATTCACTTTTCTTCTGCATACCTACTAAAGAAAAGACTCATATAGGCTCTTTCCTAAGAAAGATAAGTGATCATATAATCAGAGACTATAAACAAGGAGTGTGAGATTTATTTTTTGCATAAAACTGGATATAACCATGTTCACAAGCATAATTAGAAGTCCCTTTAAAGACTGATCTTTCTAAGTTGGCTCCTTTATAAGTTAAGTAACAATGCTAATATGCTCCATTATATTATAATTATAATATATCAATTATGACTGCTTGCATGACACCATTCAGTGCATGAGGTCATCTAGCTAAGAGGGTGGGACTCAAGGCTCAAATCTCAAATCCACCCCAAGTTCTGTTAAACCATGTACACACCCAAAAATAGCATTTTTTTCAGGTTTTGGATCACACCACATAATGCTTAGGGGTTACTCTTGGCAGTGCTTGTGGTACTATCTGGGATGCCAGAGATCAAGCCTGGGTTGGCTGCATGCAAGGCAAGTGCCCTACCCACTGTATAATCTCTCCAGCCCTGAGATTTTTTAAAATCAGTTTTTATATGGATCAGCAATTATTGTTACTATACTTTATTTTCCTTTTGCCTATACCTTAAAAGAATATGTTGAAATCTCCATGATTTACCATATTTCTGGTACAAGGATTTGCCTAGAAAATAGTCTGAAGTCAAGTACCAGGATCTAAGTTATATATTACCCTGGGTTTTAGAAGTGAAAGGGGGAAGAGACTGTGAAGAAGGAAAAGCAGATCACACATGGTACACTGTGAGCTGACCACAGCATTAAGAGAAAGTGCAGGGGGCTGGAGCGATAGCACAGTGGGTAGGGAGTTTGCCTTGCACGCGGCCGACCCAGGTTCGAATCCCAGCATCCCATATGGTCCCCTGAGCACCGCCAGGAGTAATTCCTGAGTGTAGAACCAGGAGTAACCCCTGTGCATCGCCGGGTGTGACCCAAAAAGCAAAAAAAAAAAAAAAGAGAGAGAAAGTGCAGTCAGTCAATTATTGATGGAAGACATCTCCAGGCAGACTCATTGTTTAAACTGGCTCTATAGGACCCACACACTCTTTGGGTGCATAAACCTGTTTATACGGCCATCGCTGCAGAAGCCGAACCTTATCTATAACTTGGGACAGGAAAGATAGTACAGCAGTTAGGACATTTGCCTTGCATGCCACCAACCCAGATCCAATCTCCAGTACCCCATATGGTCCCCTGAGCATTGCCAGGTGTGATCTCCTGGCACAGAGCCAGGAGTGAACCCTGAAGCACAGCTAGATGTGGCCCCAAAACAAAAAAAAATAAACAAACAAAAAATGTTTTCTGGTTTGGGTACCTGGTTGGATGATGGGATAATGAATAAAAGTAGAAGTAAAGAAAAAAAAGAAAATAAGTATGGGGTAGAAGTTTTTTTTTCATTACCTAATAATGAATTTAATTTTAAATACATTGAGTTTGAAGTGTGGTCGATTATCTAAGTGCATGGGACAACTAGACAGTTAAACATACAAGAAGATCTATATGTAATTGATGGACTAGAACAATGAGATAGATTGCTAGGGTTCCTATGAATGCTGATAACATGATCTGCTTTCATTTATTCTGTGTAGACTAAGGACAGATGAGAACTAAGCATCAAGGAAAAAAAAAAGATGAGACAAGAGTGGTGAACAACACTGACAATGAACAATTATAAAAGAGCCCAAGAGATCGAGGCCAGTAAAGTTTACAAATTGAGTCCAAAATTCTAGCACCAGCATAGACACTACAAAAAGAATTTAAAAATAAAGAGATTAAAATTCTATTTCTAATCAGAGCTCATTAGTATTAAAATTAAAGATGCATATTTGGTGAACTAATACTATTAGAAATATTAATTAATGTATGAATATTCATGCTAACATGTCAAGATATCAACGAAGAAAAATGGGTATAGCTATGCTATAGTCATATAAATGTACATAATAACATGACTTACTGGATATCCATTGGGAAATGGAATTTTTTTGTTTTCTAGCATGGTAGTTTTTGTATTGGGATTTATATGCAGTTGAAATTTAACTGAGCACTTGGAACCAGTTTATTTCTAAAATATTACTTCAAGGAAATGTGTCACAAAATCCAACAATTAAAAAACATGTTTTTAGGAGGCAATGGGTGAACAAGCATGAGGGCTTCAATTACACCGGTGTTATGGAGCATGTAAGAGCCACATATCCAAAACACAGACTCAACAACACAAAAAACATGAGCTCTCATATACAACCACTGGAACTTTGCTATGTGCCTGTCAGGTTTCCAGGTGGGGATGGGGTAGGGGTGGGGTTGGGAGGGAATATCAACTTCACAGCTGGAGTGAAGTTGACACTACTGGTAAGTTTGGTGTTGAAATATGGTATACCTAAAATTCAACTATCAATAACTTTGTAAATCACAATTCTTTAATGAAACATCTTTAAAATATTTTAAAGAAAGTGGTCCTAACACACGGTTCAGTGCTTCACAGAAAATTGAAGACTATGTCAGTATTCATCATTGGCTTCGTCAAAACTCATTGGTTTTAATATATATATATACATATATATGCTAATTTTTGTTTAGGGTACTTTATTTTGTACCAGAGGGAGAGAAGACAGGGTTTTGTGTTTGTTTAATGTCTGGAGGATAAACCTGCATAAAATGACTGGGGAAAAAAACAGTTGTTTTTAAAATTTTTAAATTCAAAAGTAGTTGCTTCCCTATATTCACACACATAATTGTACTATATAGTGTGATTAGTATTGTCTAATATGATGAATTCAGCTTGCTTGAATTTAGTGATCTTTTTATAATATATATTCATCAAAACATCGAATTGTATATTTTTTAAGTTTTTGTGTCGTTCCTGGAGGTGCTAGTGGCTATGCCTGGCTGTGTGTTCAGGAGTGACCTCTGGTCAAGCGACCCTGTGTAGGGCTGGGAACTTGAGCCAAAGTTGCAACCACCACAGGCACATGCAACTCAAGTACTTTATCTCCCGTACTATCTCTCCAACTCCTCAGGTTGTATACCTTTTTTGCTTGTTTTGGGGCCACACCTGGAGGTGCTCTGGGAATCACATGGAATGCCTGGGATTGTGTGCAAGAACTTGGCCACTGTACTATGGCTCTGGCCCCTGTATATCTTTTTTGTTTGTTTGTTTGTTTTTGTTTGGGGTTGCACTCAGTACTCAGGACATACTCCTGGCTCTTTGCTCAGGAATCACTCCTGGTGTGCTAGGGGACCATATGTGGTGCAGGGGATTAAAACAGGGTTAGCTGGGGCCAGAGAGATAGTACAGGAGTAGGGCATTTGTCTTGCATACAGCTAACCCTGGTTCGATCCCCAGCATCCCTTATGGTCCCCTGAGCACTGCCAGGAGTAATTTCTGAGTGCAGAGCCAGGAGAAACCCCTGAGCATTGCTGGGTGTGATCCGAAAAGCAAAAATCAAAACAAAACAAAAGAACAGTGTTAGCTGCTTGCAAGGCAAGTACCGTACTTACAAGTACTATACTACTCTTCAGGCCAAATTGTATATTTCAAATACATATAGCTTCATGTCATTGGGCTCTTGATAAAACTGTTTAAACACTATAAATTTATAGTTACATATATACTTATTATACTTATCATAGTTGTCATTGTCATTGTCATTGTTCTGTTGCAGTGCCAGGCATCAAACCAGAGTCTTAGACTGCAAGACAGCTGTCCTACCACTGGGGGTGTACACGGAGCTACACCCCCAGTCCATTTTACATAGGTGTTACCATGGTAAGATCTAATGAAGTCGGAAGCAGGCCCTATGAACACCTGTTCTTCAAACTCAAAGAACCATCCATTCCTATAATTCCTAGAATGCTCTTCCACTAAGATCTTTAACAGGCCTTTCCTATCTCTCAAAAAACGTGGTGCTCATGAAACTGTAATGTGCCTATCAAGTTGACAGGCAGGATAAATTGGGGGTTGGAGTGGGGAGGGAATATAGGAACACTGGTGGAGGGAATTTGACACCAGTGGTGGGATTGGTTGATATATTATATGCCTAAAACTCAGCTATAAATAACTTTTAACTCATAGTTCTTTAATAAAAAATTAAAAATAAAAACAGTGATGTTCATATATTTTGATAATTTCAGTTACCTTTTTTTATAACAGCAATATAAGATAACTTATTTTATGCCTGTAAAGGTGGCAGGTTTGGGTAGAGGAGTTGGAAACTGGAAACAGTGGTGGAGAGAAGGTCACTCTAGTGGTGGGGTTGGTGTTGGAACATTGAATGCCTGAGACAACGGTATTATGGACAACTTTGTGAGCCATGGTGTTTAAATAAAGTTTTGAAAAAATAAAAACTATAATAGAAAATATAATAATACTTTTTAAAAATTGTGATGTTCATGTCATCTCTTAAGAGTAAAGTTACCACATTAAAAGTAGGAGGTTTTCGGGGCTGAAGTGATAGCACAGCGGGTAGGGCATTTGCCTTGCACTTGGCCGACCCGGGTTCGATTCCCAGCATCCCATATGGTCCCCTGAGCATGGCCAGGGGTAATTCCTGAATGCAGAGCCAGGAGTGACCCCTGAGCATCACTGGGTGTGACCCAAAAAGCAAAAAAAAAAAGTAGGAGGTTTTCATAATGCCCAAAAGTAGAGAGAGAGTATGGGGAATATTGTTTGCCATGGAGGAAGGGGAAGGGTGGGAAAGGGAAAGGTGGGGGTATACTGGGGATATTGGTGGTGGGGAATGTACACTGGTGGAGGGATGGGTGTTTGATCATTGTGTGATTGTAACTCAGACATGAAAGCTTGTAATTATCTCACGGTGATTCAATAAAATTTTTTTTAAAAGTAGGAGGTTTGTGGTTGGAGCAATAGCACAGAGGGTAGGGCGTTTGCCTTGCACAAGGCCAACCTGAGTTTGATTCCCAGCATGCCATACAGTCCCCACCAGGAGTAATTCCTGAGTGCAGATCCAGGAGTAACCCCTGTGCATTGCCAAGTGTGACCCAAAAAGAAAAAAAAAAAAAAAGAGGAGGTTTTGAGGCTTGAGGGCTAGTACAGATAGTACAGAGCTAGTACTCTTGCCTTGCATGTATGTGATCAATCTTCGGCATTCCCACATGGTCTCCTACGCGCCACCAGGAATGATCCCTGAGCACAAAGCCTTTAGTAAGCTCTGAACACTGCCAAGTGTGACCCCCCCACCACCAAACCAAAACAAACAAAGAGGCATTCTATAACTCCTGTTTCTTAAGGGCAAGGATCTTGTCCGTCTTATTCATCACTATGGCTTAAAGGACCAACATGCTGGCACAAGAAGGGCATTTATTAATGTTTTTATGAATGAATGAATGATTGAATTAATGAATATATGAATGAAGGAGTCCCCCCTATAGAAAATCCCATTACAATGCAGAGGAGTGCACCACAAGAATATTGCTTACAGCTAGCCTCAATATTAATCCTTTTTATCCTTTTTCAGGCACATCTTCTTATAGTCCTTTTAGCAGTTATTCCAAAATGTTTCTTTTTGAAATCCTCCATATATTCTCTCCTCTCTCTCTCTCTCTCATACACACACACACACACACACACACACACACATACACACACACCTCTCTCTTTCTGCACCTCCTCCGGAACAATTCTGGATTGTTTAAAAATATCCCCTTCTAGGACTGGAGCAATAGCACAGCGGTAGGGTGTTTGCCTTGCATGTGGCCCACACAGGTTCGATTCCCAGCATCCAAAATGGTCCCCCGAGCACTGCCAGGAGTAATTCCTGAGTGTATGAGCTAGGAGTAACCCCTGTGTATTGCCGGGTGTGACCCAAAAACAACAAAAAAAATCCCCTTCTAGGACCATTATGACAATAATGGTTGGAAGGGATCACCCTAGAGGGGAGACGTGTGCTGAAATTGGCAAACGACCAAACATGATAGCCTTTCAGTATCTGTATTGCGAACGATAATGCCCATAGGGGGTGGGAAGGGGAGAGAGGGGGAGAGAGGGAAAGAGGGGGAGAGAAAGGGAGAGAGAGAGAGAGAGAGAGAGAGAGAGAGAGAGAGAGAACAGAAGAAAAATGTCTGCCATAAAGGCAGGCTGGGGACGGGGAGTGGTGGCAGGAAGGATAAGGGAGATATTGGTGGTGGGAAATGTACACTGGTGGAGGGATGGGTGTTGGAACATTGTACAATCATTGCATAAATGGGTGTTGAAACAATCATGAAAGCTTTGCAACTGTGTATCTCACAGTGACATTGTGATTCAATTTTTTAAAAAGCCCTCTATGAAAATTTGCAAACTTTCATGTAAAGAAACAAAACTATCTTCACTTCAGTCACTGCCCTCCTTTTTTTTTTTTTTTTGCTTTTTGGGTCATGCCTGGCTGGCGATGCACAGGGGTTACTCCTGGCTTTGCACTTAGGAATTACCCCTGGCAGTGCTCAGGGGACCATCTGGGATGCTGGGATTTGAACCCAGGTCAGCCGCATGCAAGGCAAACGCCCTACCCGCTGTGCTATTGCTCCAGCCCCCACTGCCCTCCTTGTCCTCCAACCTAACTTCACCAAGTAATCCACAATCACGGTCTCTCTTCTTCAACTCCGATGGAAACAATACTTAGACTCAAACCAGCCACAGTGGAGATCAAGCATACCTGTAATTTCAAATTCCTCACCTTACTGATCTTTTCAAGTATTACTCATTCTCTCTTCCCTTGACTTCGGATCATTCTGACCTTTTCTCCTTCCTTTTTCCTTCCATCCTCTATCTGTCCACCCATCATGATAGTATTTTTTAAGGTCTTGTCTTCAGTTCTCGTCTGTCCTTAGTCAACACAGAATAAATGAAAGCATACTCTCATGTTATCAGCAACATAGGAACCCAAACAATCTTATCTCATTGCTCTAGTCCATCAATTACATATAGATCTTCTTATATGTTTAACTGACTAGTTGTCGTATACACTTGGATAATCGACTACACTCAATGTATCTAAATAATAAATTCATCACTTATTATTCCTGCCCTATACTTTGGGTTTTCTTCTTTACTTCAATTTTTATTCAATTTTTATTCATTATCTCAGCATCCAACCAGGTACCCAAACCAGAAAACACTCTTTGTTTGTTTATTTTTTGTTTCGGGGCCACACATAGCGATGTGCTTCAGGGTTCACTCCTGGCTCTGTGCTCAGAGATCACTCCTGACAGTGCTCAGGGGACCATGTGTAATACTAAGGTTCTAACAAGGATCAGCCATATATGAAGCAAACACATTAACCCCTTTACTATCTCTCAAAAATACTTCTTTATGGTATACCCTTCTTACCCTTCTTTCTCCCATTTCACTTCACACCCTCAGGCTCTAACAAATAGGATTTATCCCTTTCATTTCTGTGTGTTTGGTAGACTTATCAAAAAGGATGAGGGGAGTGGCTGGAAGATAGTACAGGGGTTAGGGGGTTTGCCTTGCATGCGACTGACCCTGGTTTGATCCTCAACAATCATCAGTCCTCTGAGCACTGCCAGGAGTAGTTTCTGAATGCAGAGCCAGGACTAACCGCTGAGATGATAATTAACTTTAACATCAAGCCTTGAAGTTATTTATTTATTCAAAAATATGTTTCCACTTCATAACTACCTGGTACATTTATGACTTCCTTAAATTGCCACCTTTTTGGTAAATAAATATTCGATTTTGATTGCAACCAGGCATGTGTACAACTGTAAAACCTCAATGGAAGAGCCTCTCAACTTAAAATTCATCCTCATAAACTATACTATATATTGTTGCAAATATATAGTGAGGCCAGGGACAAAGTCAACACTCAGAAATTATTCAGAGAAACGTTCAGCAGGATTTGACTTAAATTAAGACTTATGAATTCCATTGCTTAATTACAAAGAAAATCTTAAACTATACCTGATCCTGCAAAGTGATTCTGTCCACAAAATGGGCAAAGGGAGAGATTTCCCGTTTTGTTCACCAACCCGTAATTTGGTAGGAGGGATTTGGGCTATTTTAATTAATTACTGTCAATTAAATATTTCAACAACTTGAAGTGAGCCCTTAAAAGAATGAAAAAAATACGCATAGTTCCCCTCTGCTAAAACTGCAGTTGATGTTAGAATTCCTACTGTCTAATCTATAAAAATAAAACCCGAGTTTTCAGTTAATTTTGTTTTTTCAAACAAAAAAACAGTGCCACCCCAGTTAGATGCTTTAACATGCACGGTAATTTCCACTCACAGCTGCGGCAATTAGAAAGTGTACTTAATGGAGTGTCATGTTAATTGTTTTCCCCGAGTTAACCAATTTCTCCATTTAATTGTCAATTGATTAACCTATTGAAATGTTAAGTGACTCAGTTTCCTTCCAGAGTAAACAGCAGCAGCATATGGTAGCTTCATCAGCCGAAGGCGCCACTCATTTGCTAGTATTCAATGTGCCGGTATTTTCCGTCACCTCGCTGAGCTTTTAATTAGATGAGGCAATGTTACATGTATTTGTCGGCTGGAAAGGTTATCAGTGCTGCAGCTGACCCGCAGAGGCAAGGTTGAGTCTAGCAGCTTTAATAGAAATGGTTTTTAGCTATGACTGTTGTACTTGATTGCATTGTAATGGTAATTAACTCAAGACCGATTTCCTAGGAATGTGCCCATGTGAGTGTACGTGCGTGCGCGTGTACATGTGTCTTTCCTGTAGCACCGTGCAATGAGATGTTTCCTCTGTCATATATACGTACTTATTAAGCACTCATTGGATTCTAACAAGCATGCAAATAGTCAAGAGTTTCTTTAGGCTAATGCTACACTACTCATTAGGTGGGACCATTAAATAAGTACGATGTTCCTTGCCTGCAGCACATTTTGCAGAGAGAAAAAAAAAAAAAGCCTCTCTTTGGTAGAATTTGCTCCTTTATTTTCGTGGTATCTTCACCATGTGCGTAGTAATTCCAGGGAATCTTTGCAGCTCTAAAGATGATTTTAGTTTTTCACTTGACACGTGTATGAAATCCTGTAGGATTGAGCGTCAAGCAGACAGATTTAGAAGCATTTTTCCAATGTTTCCATTTAAAAAAAAAAAAAAAACAGTCTGTTGCGGTGATCAAATGAATGCAAGATCCGGATGGTGAGCTATTAACTCAGTCTCCTCATCTCTTGCAGCCGTATTCTGACTGTGGGTGCATGTTGCTTGCGTATGTGTTTTTACTGTACGATGTTGTTATTTAATTGTGAGCCAAACCACAACTGAGCTCGCATTATCATCCTTGATAATGTTGGTAGCAGGCCACTGAGACAAAATGATTACAAACCTATGTTGTGTTCAATAGTTCTTTAGAGGATTTCTCTCTTAATAGTTCTGGCTCATTCATGTTTGATTCAGCACATTTGTTCTTTAAAAAAGGCATAGCTTAGAAGAGTTTCAGGGCGGGTTAATAACTCAACTGAAAATGGCTGCTTGCATTGTAAAGGCTTGTTCCTGCAGTTGCTTGGGGCTTTCTTCAGTTTTGCCGCTCTGCAGCTTCGGCCCAGTTGGTAAACAGCTTAAGTCCAGACATCTTTTCATTCTCTGAGCAGCGGATTGAAGTAAAAATGCATATAAGTGGCGACTGACTGGCGCTGGCCTAACAATAGCGTGTAACATTATGCAAGGGTATTTACATAGGAATAAGGCCTCGCTAAAGGAGATGGGGCAATTAATGGTGTGGGCCACACATATAAGGAAAGTTTGTCCAATCCTTTCCTCAATAAAGATCCTTTTGAAAAGTGCTATGGAAACTCATGGCGGCCACAAAGAGATTATGGGGAGGACTTTCAGGACTTTAAATGTATATGGATGGAAGGATGGATGGATGGATGGATGGATAGATGGATAGGTGGAAAATGGAAAGTATTGAAAAGCCAAATTTGACTACATCAAAGAACAGGGAAGAATATGAAATCTATGTTTTGTTTTGATGATTTGGGGTAATTTCTCCACTCCAGACAAAGAAGGCAGGCACATGTGTTGTCAGCCCCCTTTTTCTGGGGTGGCGGCGAGAGGAAATGAGATGGGAATTGAGTAGGACACAGTTCCAAGACAGAAAAACTCAGATATCTTGTTTCCCTGTGTTTGATATGGAAACATCACCATGAAAATATTGGAAAAGTTTGGCCATACTTCAATTAAGTAACCTTGAAGGAATGGAAGAAAAACCTTGTACAGAGGCCAGGCTTAAAGTAGAAATCTGGCAGCCAACAAAACTAAGATGAGGCCCCTCAGAAAAGACTGCAAGTGTGTGTCCTCAGGGTTATGTGAAAACCTTAATACAAACTTCACCCTTTCCTAAGATCTCTATCATAAGGGAATGATTTCTCTTGTCAATTCCTCTAAGAATTCAACTTCTTTTCATCACAATGTTATGCCAATGTATTGTCACTGTTTTGTTTTTTGTTTTTGTTTTGTAAGTGATTAGTGCTTGCAACCCCACCCCCACCCCTCCGCTCACCAACCCCAGCAGTGAAAGACAAATCTGGGGGCGCTCCAGCTCTTGCTTTCATTCTTATCAGAGGCTCGCCATCTGCTTCTGCCCTGGGCCAGATAACATTACTGCTATTATGACTTTGGATCCGAAGACTTTTAATAAAGTATCCTCAGCATTTAAAAATAAGAGAGAGGAGAGTAACCCTGGCCCAGTGTGCTGTAAAGAACGTCCTGTTTCAAGCAAAGCAATCTGGTATCTCTTCTTTTGCTTGGTGTTCACTTTTACTCAATGGACCTATCTGAAGAAAGCAGAACTTTGGCCGGAAGTTGTCCAAACTCTGCTAACACTTATTTGCTAGGACCTGTTCTGACTTCCAAAGAGGCTTTTTATCTCATTTTCTCATTTGTCATTGGTTTGTGAAGTGCATGCCCATATAGGAGGAGTGAAATAAAATCTTCATGGGCAAAAAAGCAGGAGCTTTGGGTGCCTGCATGTGTGGTAGACAGAGAAAGTGATTTCAGCGCCTGCCTGTCCAGCAGGCAGAAATCAATGCCTCATTCAGGACTATTGATCAGTACTAAATTAATTAGACTCCAAGGCTTATGGCAGTTGATAAGACAACTTGTTAATTTAGTCAATGATAGTGTTTTCCCTAAAGCAGCAAATACCCTCTTCCTTAGAAAAGGCATTTCACATACTTGCTGCTACTTCTTTTTTATTGTTTTCAATCTGTCATGTACTTTTCCACCCCTTTTTCTATGAAGTGCCAGGTAGAGGTTGGTGATCTGTGGAGGAGTGGAGGGCTGAAAAAATAGTTATATATGCATATATTATATCTATGTGTGTAATTATATACATATATACATATAAGTTGGTGTTTGTGTATACATCTATATACACACACACACACACACCAAAGAGTCCTTCTGAAAATATTTATTAGCCCACTCTCATTTCTGTTCCCTTGTCTAACCTTGTCATTTCTGGATGAAAAGAAGGCTGCCAGATTATAAGCCAAACCTGGACTTCCTACAGGGCTTTGACCACATCAGGCTATGCAGGCCCGACCAGAATGTTCATTTGGAAGCAGGCTACTTCCTAAACTTGCATTTAGAAATGACTGATACAGATCGCTTTTGCTTTTCATTTAAACCTGCCACAGTGATGGTCAGAGTCAATAACAAAGACTTTGGCCCTGTCGGTTATGCAAACTGTGAATGGAATGAAGATATCCCAGAATGCCCTGAACATGGGGCAGTACTTCCTGCTGGCTTGGAAGGACAAAAGGACAAAGCCCGGGAGTGTAGGGGTCCCACCAACAGCTCTTGGAGGCAACAGCCTGCTATCAGCAGCACTCCAACCCTCTGAGAATGCTAATAAGCTAGTGAAGAGCTCAGCTTTCTTGCCATAATTCTATAGTGTGGTTGAGGACCCCATAGTGCTCACTAAATAAAGACAACTAATTGAGAATTTTTTGCACATTTTGCCCAGGGGACTTGTTGTTCATTCGATTCTTTGGGGAGAATGTACCCCTACTGACAAGAGGAACTGATTGTTTTGGCAGCCTCATGGTACTCTTCCCTGGGCCTAAGACTGACTTTCGAAGTATGACAAAAATGCTTAATTTTGTTGTTTTTTTTTTAAATTATGTTGCTGGGAATTATTTTAGATCTCAAAGAATAGGCATTCCAGTGTTCATCTTTTAAAAAAAAAATTCCTGGCAGAGTTTTTTGAATTAAAGCCCTGTTTTTCTTTTTCTTTCTTTCTTTTTTTTCTTTTAAATTGTATTTTCTGTGGTGAAGCCTACATTTTTGTGTCTGCAGGTGACACGTTGATTGAAACTAAAATTAATAAATCAACTGAAAAGCTCACACCTACAGCTCACAGCAGGGCTTGGAAAACACGTTTATAAAGGGAGCTTTATGCCCTCATATAAAGAAGGAATAAATTACAGAAGCACTTGTTGCCCTGGGACTTGATTTTGCTTTGCAGGCTGGTATCTTATTTTTGGAAGCTTATTGTTAATCAACAGGTTCCTGGTTGTTTTAGCAGGTGACTTTGCTATTAATCTCTTGTTTGACCATTATAGCATATTAATGAGGAGCCTTCCAGATGTAACTCTATCTTCTGCCCAAGGAATTAGTTTAAAAGGTGCACTTTTTACTCAACGGCTTGCAGTTAGCCACATTGAGGACCAATGCAAAGTAGCATTTTCTACAGCTTGTGTAGTATTAAGGAGTGTTTTACTAACATATGTGTCTTACTGTGCTTTTCTTCTCTCCTATACTTATTTCTTCACCATGGAGGGCAATTATGGAACTTACAGGTCTCTGTTCATTTTTTTTAACAAAATAAAATTATGTCTAAATAACAAAATGATATCCTTTCTGGTCAGTGTGCACACTCATTTTAATTAAACAATGTCGGTGTTCTTCTGAGGTGTGTTAAGAATTAAAATGTATGATTTGGGAAGGTAAGACATTCCACATTTCTCACCAGAATTCGATTAATAAATGTCATTCAAAGTGCAGGAATTTAACCGTCATATCTCCTGCTAAAGCCTGAAGTAATTGGAAATAGTTAAGCTTGACAAAAGAAGAAAGGAAATATACCTATGAGGGTAGTTTAGAGAAAAAAAAAGAAATACTGAAGATTTGTCTTAAATTTGCAATCACAAGAATCACCAAAGCACATAATGGTGCAAAACTGTCCAGACAATCCCCCATATGGAATGAACTGCTTTGATGCAATCGGCAGAGATTTCAAAGGACATCCCTCTGGTGCAACGTTATTATTATTGTTGTTCGTTTCCTTTTAAATCTTCGGTTTGGTTTGAAGGACAATCTTGTCCACACCTCAAGCATGCATGCTGTCTTTTTTCTAAATCTAAGAAATGTCAAGCTGGTGCTTTTCTTATTTATTACTTTTCAACATGGGGGTTTGTGTCCAATGAAGCAGATTTGAGTCATTGTCTACCTCACCTTTGCAGACTAAGGTCTGGAGTATTTTGATTCTGTGGGTTAAGGTCAGCACCATTATCTCTTTCAATAAAGAATTTTCTGGTTAGGTTTCAAGAAAGGAGGAGGGAAGTGAGAGGTATTAATAGAAAAGTGAAACGCGTGAGAGTAAAGATTAGTAAGACCGTCATATTTGACTTTCTTTAGGAAATGTTTGTCCACTAGAATAAAATGATCAGGGTTATCCAACAGAGGCTGTGACTAAGCCCAAGGGTAGGGACAGTTGGGGACAGGCCTGACCACTGGAAGTGCTAATGCCAGGAACTAACTGTCCCTGAGAAATACCCTACAAGTCAACTCCTTGATGGAGAGGAGGAGACCTTCATCTCCTCCAATATTTTTGCCTGGTATCTGGATTTGTTCAGGCCAGTAAATTAGGAGGAAGGAAGACCCCATTTGAAAAGGAAGATACCCATTGCTAACAACCACATATCAAAAGTAAATCAATCAATTAAAAGTTGATTCCAGACTCATTCATCTATTAAAACACAGAAGAAAAAAATTGTTCTATAATACACATAACCTGTGCACTGAGGCCAATGGCATAAAATCGACTATTTTAAGTTCTTCTGCACCACAGAAAGGATGGAGGGGCTCAGGGATTGGGGGAGGCTGACTTCTAGGTATCTTGGAGTAGAAAATAGAATTCCTATGAAAAGAAATTAGAGAAGTGACTAGCGTATTCTAGGAAAACCAGATTTGCTGTCTTGTATTTGTAGTACACATTTCTAGAAAACAAGTAGGTACCAAAGTACTGCAGAGAGTGGCAGCTTTCCAGAGTGTTTCTAAAGGGCAGTTGCTATTAGGCCATTTCCCCTCCCCCAGTTATCCTTAAGTACTTCCAGCTCCTGAGGTTTTCAGTCCTTTTTTGTCTTTTTTACAACTGAGCTGGATCAGACACATTTCTGCAATGCATATGCAGATTTTGCCTCTGGTTACTTTCTCTAATGAGCATTCACTTAATCAACTTGACAGTAGCCCTTATTTCCCCACCCCTTTTTTCCTTCACATCCACTAAATTTTCAGATGGGGTAATGTGAACAGATTCAAGGGGGCATGAGCAATGTGAAAAGGTAGCGGACCTAAATAGGGTGCATCAACGGTCCCCTTCTCAGTCTGTCCTCTCTGTCTAGTTCCTAAAAGCAAGAAACTGGTCTGCCAGGCTCCTAAGCAAGTCTGTATTTTAATGAGCCAATGGCAAATGATTTTCCTTTTCTTCCCAAGAATTGAAATCAGTCCTTAATTAACAAAACACTGAAAGCATAATACTCTCTGAAAAGTATTCCATGCCTCCGTCTACATAAAGCGCTTCTGCCTAAAACTTCAGTGCAGGCTGGAGAGATAGTACAGTGGGTAGGGCACATGCCTTGACATGCTCACCCAGGTTCAATCCCTGGCACCACATATGGTGCCCTGAGCATGGTCAGGAGTTACACCTGAGCACAGAGTCAAGAGTAAGCCCTGGGCAGACCACTCACCTTCCAAATTTAAATTTATTAATTAAGACTTATATGCAAGAAGGAGTCTTGCTGGGAGATGACTTAAAAGGCTGGAGTGCACCCTTTGCATGAGGGGTTCCCAAGATTCAATCCCCAACATTACGTGGTTCCCTTTTGAGCACTGAGCACCACACACTGAGCAGGGAGTAGCCCCAGAGTGCTGCTGGATGTGACCCAAAAACAAACAAAAATAGGAGTAGTTTTGCTATGAGAAGACTTTATTCATATTGGTATGCCCCATTAAATTTCCCAGCAGGGCACCCCAAATCCCATAACCAAACCCAAACTTGTAAGTACATTCTTGACCTAGTAATACACACGCAGGGGATGAGGACAGGTGGGTTTCAATCTTTCCCTTGGGGGATGGATGAAGAATCCCTTGTCCAGGGAGATCTTGATAGTCTCAACTCCAACTCTACTTGAATTTTCTGTGAGGAGATCTGTCTCACCTATGACAACATGAGGCCCAATAGTTGAGAGTAAGCAGGTCCTTCCATAAAATGCGAGTCCTTGTCCCTCTTAGCCTTCTTCCTCTCTGTCTTCAGGGCCAGGGTCCTCAGTGGGAAACCTGTACCACCTTTCATTCTGCTGCCTTCTTCCAGTTCCCCCAAGCTCTCTCCAACAGGACTCAAGTTTCTCAGCCAGTGTCTTAACTCACCTACTTGGCTCCTTCTTATTGTATCAGGGCCAGTAAAAGATCTCACTGGAGGGAGGTGAGTGGAGGAGCGGGCAGAAACTACTCTACATCCACCCCAAACCACCTCTACTGTCTGCCTCCCCCAGTCCTGTATGCATTTGGTCAATCTTGCCTTTCTCCACAACTCACAGTACCTTTCTCCCTCACCCATTAAATCCTATGAATAGCAGAAAATTTATCCTTTCAATTTAAACTTTAATAGAGAATTTGGGTTTAAGACCAACAGGGTTTGATTTTTAGAGGTTATGATAGGCTTACGAGGTCACGGATCAATCTCTTTTACTCACATATTTCTTTGATTTTTGGACCACATCAAGATCAGGAGTCACTCCTAGTGGGGCTCAGAGGACCAAACGTCGTGCTAGAGATTCAGCACCTTCCCTGCTGTACTATTTCTTCAGCACCTTACTCACCTTTTAAAGGTCAAAATCTACACAAGAAATTGCCTACCTTCTTGAAGTTGAGTGTCTTTTCTGCATTGTGGAGGGAAGTTTTCTCTGTGGTCTGAGAATGAGCAGTACTGGGCTTTCACCAGCAGATCTTTAATCTCCAAGGGTTCACTGATATTTGGGGAAAGTGAGCTGTGTTGTTGATCCAAACCTGAAAAGTCCACACTAAATCACCAAATTCTTTGTTTCTGATTAGAAAAACAGAATGACAGATCCCATCGAAGACCTATTGGACCAAATTCTGCATCGTTACAAGCTTCTCAGGTGATTCATATACATATTTTGTTTGTTCAGTTTGGGCATTTAGTCCACACCCTGCAGTGCTCAGGCTTTCTCCTGGTTGTGTGCCTAGGGATCACTCCTGGCAGGGCTTGGGGAGATCATATGGGGTGCCGGGGATTGAACCAGATCTGTCATGTGCAAGATAACAGCCTGAACTCTGCACTGTCTCTCCAGCTTTTATATATTTCTTTGAACACCTGAAGAGGATGAAGTATTTCCAGTGGGTTCAGTCTTATTCCATTTCTGGCTTTCTATCACAATTTCAGGGAGTTAGTGACATTTGGGGTGGAAGGAAAAGAAGAGTGGGAATTGGCATATCAGAAACATTTTCACTACTGGGTTTCTAATATACTAGTTTAAAAAAATATTTTAATAGGCTAGAGAGATAGTTCAAAGGGCTAGTATGTATACCTTACATGAAGGAGGCTCAGATTTGATTCCAGGCACTACAGGACCCACAGGCACCACCAAGATTCAACCCCTCCTCCATACCCCCAATATAGTGCTAGAAGAAACCCCAGACCACTGCCAGGTGCAGATCAAAAGAAACCAAATCATTGTGTCACCATCAGAATTTTAAAATATGGCATTAGGTCCCTATTCCTCCTGGAAATAATTTAGAATTTTATTCATCTCTACTTAATTTTGCCAAAGTACCCTGAAATGCCTCTGCTGTAATCAGCATCCCCATTTGGGAGTCTAGTCATTTGATCTGTTTTTCCATTTTATTGAAGATTGGTTTTAATGTAGACTTCATTCTCTAAGATGTTAGGGATTTCCTGACCTTCTAATGAAGCTTCTTTTCTGGGGCTCACTGCAGAGGCTGCCTTGTGCATAGGTTTAGCTGCTTTTCTTCCCAACCTGACTACACCTTCCCTTTCCCCTGCCATTCATTCTGGGCCCTGAGCAGAGGGTACCCAGTGGGGACTGTAGATGTGAAAAGTGCAAACCCACGCATTGAACCTGAATTGACAAACCGGGCTCTACCATCAAGAATGTCTGTGACCCGCTCGGACGAGCCTCACCCATGAAGAAACTGACAGAGGAACCCAAGTATGCAGGACCTGTGGCTGAGATCTTTAGGCCTGCTTGGATTGGGACTGGACCTCCTCCACCCAGATCCCCAGTTTTCCAGTAGCTTGGCAGTCACACTCATAAACTGTTCCCAGGTGCCATATAATCTCATCAATGGCCAAGATCCAGAGACTATAAAACAAAGCTCCCGGAAGAGAGTGATGCACTATTTCCTGAATGCACTTCCACATTCACGGCCATGCAACCTCTTATACTCTAGCCCACTGATGTACCTAAAGTAGCACACATTTGTTTGATTTTAACATACTTGCTTGTATTCTCTTATATATGGGCTTAAATGGCCCCAGAATGAAATACAACAACCTTCACACACTTCCCTCTTATTTGTGGTGGGAAGATGCTCAATATTGGGGTGGGTGTTTGAATATTATCTGTAATGAACTATTGTGAACTGTAGCACTGTAGCACTGTCCTCCTGTTGTTTTTTTGCTCTAGTGGGCATCAGTAATGTCTCCATTGTGAGACTTGTTGTTACTGTTTTGGCATATCAAATACACCACGGGGAGCTTGCCAGGCACTGCCATGCCAGAGGGATACTCTCGGTAGCTTGCCAGGTTCTCTGAGAGGGATGGAGGAATTGAACCTGGGTCAGCCTTGTGCAAGGCAAACGCCCTACGCACTGTGCTATCGCTCCAGTCCATTGTGAACTACTTTATGAAAATAGTGTATAAAAATAAAATGAAAAATAAAACGTATTAAAAAAATACCTTTGGCTAACGAGTTGACATTTCTTTAGCTTTGGATTCTGCTCTGTAAAAAAAAATTGGACTTTTTGGTGGGAGAGGAAAGAAAGAGAAAAAAGGTGATGACAGCTAGAAGCATTCTTGGGTTGTTGATGAAGTGATGGTTCAAAAATGCCTACTGCAGAATGGGGTAATGGTAAATGAGCGTACAGAAGTGTCCTCTCTGCGTGTGCTTTCATGGAAAGGTCTCTGAGAAGCTAGTTATAAAGGAATCTTGGATTGGAGAGAAAAAGATCATTGGGCTGGAATGCATCTTTGCACCTGGGTAGGCCTAACATTCAATCTCGACACCTCATAATCCTCTGAGAACTACCAGAATAAACTCACCCCGACTTTGGCACAGAGCCAGAGGAGAAGCCCCTAAACACCACCCCTAAAAGAAGGAAACTTGACTCCCTCACCCCAAAGAGCAAAGGTCTTCAATTAGAAAATGAGTTTGGGGACATAGGCAAAAATGCATGCTTTTTGGAGCAAATAGTCACACTTAAATCCCTGGGGTAGGACGGTGCTATTTGGCAAGTCCTTTCCCCAGTGAACCACCCCCCATTGCCAAAAGCATACATAATGCCTAACAGCATCACCAAGATTGGTTACAGCTGCTCTACACTTATTTGATCAATTCTCCCCCTCAATCTATAGAAATAAGTCATACTTGCCCCTATTTTATAGTTGAAGACACTTATTCCAAGATATTGTCAGTCACTGGGGGTTATGAAGTTGTTGGATGACAGTGTTCACAACTGAATCAAATTCCAAATGTACATGCCTATGCTTTAGGGATACAGCTAAGGAGACATCACCACAAAAAAGAGAAATCTATTAATATTTCTGATCCTTAAAACATTTCCAGGAGCCAGACAGATATACAGGGGGGAATTACTCCTGGAAGTGCTCAGGAGACCATATGGAACAACAGGGATCGATCTTAGGTCAGCCGCGTGCAAGGCAAACGCTATACCAGCTGAACTTACTATTGCTCTGGCCCCAGTTTTGAACTTATCCTTTCAAAAATGAGGCCCCCAAGCAAAACAGGAAAATAATGTGTATCACTGAGAGACAAATCAAGGAATGAAAAGGTAGACAAAATGGGTTAGAAAGGTGGGGAAAAGAGTTGTACGAAGAGAAACAAAATTTCTGTGTGCTTAAAACAGCACAGAGCCAGAGAGATAGTACAGGATTTATGGTGCTAGTCTTGCATATGGCTGAACCCAATTTCATCCCTGGAACCACATGGTAACCCAGGCAGGTTGTGACTTCAAAACAAAACAGCACAGTACAAACCACCAAAACTCACGCTGTTATGCCGAACCTGTCTGAGGCATTTGCTCAGACACAGACCTCAGTGTTTGATCTGAACAGGTGGAAAAAGATTTCCTGGTCAGTCGGTCTGTAATACTCTAGTCAGAAAGTGAGCCAGGTGAAAGTCTAGGAACAATGTACTTACACATAGAAACATTCTGGAAATTGGAAATGGAATTAAACTTGAAAATGAAGTCATTGCAGGTAGAAATTTGTCTCTTTGACATTGGGAGAATCCAGAGGTTAATGATCCCTTCCACTTAGCTGGGCCCTTCAAAACCCAGCAATAGTTAGCTTGGGGTTGGCTTCCCTCATCCTTGCTCTGGACTTGAACTTTGGGTGTGTCTGTAATAATGTCAAAAACAAACTTAAAAATGAATAGGGTCTATTGTCTGTTTTGAAATGGTACTGTTGAAGTGTCATTTTGTACATAAAGTCCAAGAGAAGCATTTTATTTGATTTACTGACATTGCAAACATTTCATTGCTGATAGTAAAATGCAGTACATTTGTGTGATATTTGGAAAAAGGAAAGAGAGGAAGGAAGGAAGGAAGGAAGGAAGGAAGGAAGGAAGGAAGGAAGGAAGGAAGGAAGGAAGGAAGGAAGGAAGGAAGGAAGGAAGGAAGGAAGGAAGGAGGGAAGGAAAGAGGGAAGGAGGGAGGGAGGAAGGAAGGAAGGAAGGAAGGAAGGAAGGAAGGAAGGAAGGAAGGAAGGAAGGAAGGAAGGAAGGAAGGAAGGAAGGAAGGAAGGAAGGGAGGGAGGGAGGGAGGGAGGGGGAGGGAGGGGGGAGGGAGGGAGGGAGGAAGGGAGGAAGGAAGGGAGGAAGGAAGGAAGGAAGGAAGGGAGGAAGGAAGGAAGGAAGGAAGGAGGGAAGGAAGGAGGGAGGGAGGGAGGGAGGGAGGGAGGGAGGGAGGGAGGGAGGGAGGGAGGGAGGGAGGGAGGGAGGAAGACAGGCAGGCTAGTTGGGGGCAGAGCCCACCAGGAGTGATCCCTAAGCAGAGCCAAGAGTAAGCCCTGAGTACCCACCAAGTGTGTCCTCTGCAGCTGTATCCCCTGCAGCTGTGTCCCCCTGCAGAAAAGAAGGAAGGAAGAAAGAAAGAAAGAAAGAAAGAAAGAAAGAAAGAAAGAAAGAAAGAAAGAAAGAAAGAAAGAAAGAAAGAAAGAAAGGAAGGAAGGAAGGAAGGAAGGAAGGAAGGAAGGAAGGAAGGAAGGAAGGAAGGAAGGAAGGAAGGAAGGAAGGAAGGAAGAGAGAAAGAGAGAAAGAAATTTGCTAAAATTTGCATCTTTTCTGTCCTTTATATCGAATCTTTTTTTTTTTTTTTGCTTTTTGGGTTACACCCGGGGATGCTCAGGGGTTACTCCTGGCTCTGCACTCAGGAATTACTCCCAGCGGTGCTTGAGGGACCATATGGGATGCCAGGGATCGAACCCGGGTCGGCCGCGTGCAAGGCAAACGCCCTATCGCTCCAGCCCCAGCACTTTCTTTTTTGATATCTATTTCTTGCTCAGCAAAAGTGACAAGTATTTTTGTTTATTAATAAAGGTAGACATAATTTAAGAGATTGGTGAAATTAATATAGTTTTCCCAGTCAAACTTTGAAATACTAAAATGCCAGGACTTTATAGTGAAATATGGGGATCCTCTTCTTCTCAAAGGAAAAAGAAGCACAGGAATCTCTCTGCTTCTGGCTGCTCAAGTTTTAACGTAAGCAATACCCCCCAAAAGCTTGATCTCTTGGAAGCTGACATACAAAATATTTTCATTTGTGTGGTGTATGTTGTTGGGGTTCCCCCAAAACTCCTTATTACTTTCCCATAGCCCATAACCTCGTTCCTAGAAACCACCTGAACTAGAACTCTCTGTCAACATCTTGGTTTGAAGGCACCAAATGATAATGAACAACTTTTTTAAATTAAAAAAATTTAAATTTAAATTAAAAAAAACATGGGCAGGTTTGTTTTTGTAACTGTCAGCAATGTTTTGGCTATTTTAAGAATGTAGGACAGGGTTGGGGATTAGTCCCAGCATTCTCTCTTCTGTGTATCAGAGCCGCTTAGCAGTAATTAATCAGGACATTAGGTTTTGTACTCTTGGTTCAGGTCATTTGCCTATGAGCTGCTCAGGCCTTTTACAAAGGCATCCTGCATATGTTTCTGGGTACCTTTTTGAGAGAAGATTTAAATTGGCCAGATGAATAATACTTTGTTACAAGTGTTTTGCCCTAGGCAAAAAGGTTTTCTTCATATTATCATAGCCTGAAGCTGCAATCCTCAAGCTTGATGTGACTGGTGTTATACTGTCACATGGCAATGATGTAAGAACAGGCCTCTGTGTCAGACAAATCTGGATTTAGGGGAATTATAGCAGATGTTGCAAAATGGCAACAGTTTAGCAAGTTCCTTTTATCCCACTGTTGGGAGGCAGGGCTACTAAGTGTACCAGACAGAAAAGAATGTTTTCTTTGATCCCTTACACTCTAGGGTAGGGACGTCCCCAGTTAGAGAACATGGTTAATGATATAGTTATACAGTCACTGATGGATCAGAATACAGAATTAAGGATTGACTTTTTGTTGTTGTTGTTAGTATTTGTTTTGATTGAACTTAGAACTTGAGCTCGTTTACATTATATACTTCAGAAATCCTCCAGGGTTTTATTCTTGTAGAGAAAGCTAGTTTCAGTCGGGATAAAAACTGAATAACAGTAACAAAAACTAAACTGCACAGAAATATTTTAACTTTAGCAAAGTCATCCACTCATAACCATAGTGCACAATAAAGTGACATGAATTCTAAGATAGAGAAAAATAGAAAATAGAGTTGCTTTTTTTTTCACATGCTAATAATCATGAATGAGTATATTCCATATGTTCGATAACAAGGTACATTGCATTGTCAGTGTTCATTCAAGTGTTAGCTTCTTAAAAGTAAAAAGTGTCTGCAAAGGTCTTTGGTCCCTCTGATCTGCGTTCTTTTCTATTCCATTCCAAGAGATTTAATTTATACACATGATCAAGGTGAGTAAGTAGATGATAGTGATGTGGGAACAAAAACAAATACGGAAGCCATTCCCTAAAACAAGAGAAGCCAGTTTTGACTGAGAGAAGCATATTTAGCTGTGGTTTAGACATATTTCTAGGAATAGCCCTGAATCTCCAAAACCTTCTTTTAGGAATGTACTATTAAATATCATTACAGTATGTTGTCCAGAGGACATTCATCATATACCTGCAAAAGGCAGGACGTGTGCACAAAACCACAGGAAAAAGTGTCCCAGGAGGTAAAGATTTTCAACGATTATTAAAATACACACAGGCGTAATGAATTTGCTCTTTTTATGCAAATGTTTATTGATCATTTCCATTAGAGCATTAGACAGTGAAATGAGTGTAAACATTTAGACGATTCCTTTGAAGACTTGTCTTTTTTATTCATTTATTTCGGTTTTGGAGCCACAACCAGTTATGCTCCCATTCAACTCCCAGACTCAAGGGTCTTTCTTTCTCAGCGATATTTGGGGACCATGTGGTGCTAAAGATCAAACTCAGCCTCCCACATACAAAGCATGTGCTCCAGCCTTTTGAGCCATCTCCCAGCCCCAAAATTTCGTGTCTTGACAAAAATATTTTTATTTGAAAATTGTAATCACAGCTGGGAGTGAATACACTACCTGAAATCATGTATCCTGATTTTCAAACAGTTTTCAATTACAACAAAGAAAAGACGGACCCATAGGTTGTCGAAAGAGCAGCAGGATAGGTTGCTATATTTTGTATAATACTTTTTGAAGATAGCAAAGGTAAAGACAAACACACAAAAAGTAGGCTGATAGAAGACTGTCAACAATACTGCATCTTCTGTATAAAATACTGTTTGTCATTGTATTTTACTATCTTTGTGCATTTCACCTATTTGCCACTATTTGACCTGGAGAAAGGATTTGCTTGGGAAGTGTAAAGAGAGAGAATGTTGAGAAAGATAGTGGGTTTTGTCGTTTGAATAATAATAGGTAATACATAGAAATGGGGTATAATGACAGATATTGCTGCCCTTTTAAAAAGATAAGCTTATGTTCTCAAAATAAATGTTCAAGAAATCAATGTAAAACTCACATTTAAAAAATTCCACGTTGTATTTTATTTAAATATAAAACTCAAAACATCTGTCCTATAAAGAGCTCTAAAGAATAGAAGCTGCCTTAAAGTATCTTCACCCAAACTTGGAATTTAAGAAGAAATGATGAAATGTACACATTCACTCGATAGCATCCATCTAAACTCATAAATAATCTTTTCCTGTGATTGAAATTAGTATCTTAATTACCCAAATCCAGGTCAGTAAAACATTTTACAGTTAGTTACAAAGACAACCAGAATGATTGGGTTAAGTATTGTGCTTTTTGCAGCCACAAGAAAGAAATAAAATGAAAGTAGCTTTGTGAAACCTGGTGCATTTAGGAGTCTAAGGGATTGCTAAGATGTTTTCAGTACAAGCTTTTTGTTTTTTCTTTGCTTCACTCCCTGATATATCTGTTTCAGATATCTTTATACATAGATATATATGTGTTATATATATATATATATATAGTGGTGAGGTCAAGATGGCTTTCCCATTAGATTGTACTTAGGGGTTTTTTTCTGTCATTTTGTTAAAGTTGACACAGTTTTAATATAAAAATACTTATTTTATATTAAAAATAAATGCATTTGTATCACAAGAGAAAAAGACCCAAAAATTAAACACAAGAGAAAATGAATTTCTTCTCTAGAAACCCCAGTATAACTCTCAAATATTCTGGCACCAGACAGTATTTCCCACTCATATGTAGGGACATCTAAGAACAATTTGGAAGAGTTTGTAGCATAGAAGAAGCATCTGTTGTTTCATTGTTCAATAATTCAGAGTTAGCCAAAGTAGGAAATGCAAACAATCCTTTTTTATATTTGCATACTTGGAATTTGGCTTTTTGATTCATGATTGTTCCCATTAGCTTTGAAAATTCACGTTTCTGTCTCATTGCATGTTTTGCTTGAGTGCGCTCAAATCATGCTCTTGACTCAAATATTATTACAAGTGTAAATAATTTGGAGATGTAAGTGTCTGCCACCGATGTGGGGGTGTTTGTTTTATTGATTTTCATCTGGCGAGTTTAAAATATGAGCAAACTTTTCATGGAGGGTTTGGGGCATTTGTTTGAACACTCCTGGAGTAATTGGAAATGCAACAATTGTTTAAAAGTGGCATTGTCCATGAAAAGATTTAGTGAGGGATGAAGAAATTTCTTGAACCTAAAGACCTAATCTGGTGATCCAATTCTCCCCACTGTGTCCATTCCCGTGAAACTCCATTTACTTGCCCCTATCCATCACTAGCTCCCCGCATCCTACCTAGCCAATCCTCTAGGTTTCCCACATTGTCTCCTCTTTTGTCTTTTCAGTCTAAACAGAAGAACAACAGATAGGGTTCTGAAGGGCAGGGAGCATCAGGGGCTGCAGGAGAATGGCTGAGACGGGGTCAGAGTCCTGCCCCTACTGCCAACAGTTACTAGGGTTTGTGCTGCCCGGCTGAACAGTGTTCAAAGGCTTTGCTGGGCTTTGTTCCACTGTGTAGGGATTAGGCCTGGCGGTCTGAGAATTTGCCTTCTAATTAAAAAGGATAAAAGATAGAAGTAGCATTAGACTAAAACAGAGCAGTGATACTTCACAGCCTGATTTTTTTTTTTAAGTCACAAGACAACGCTAGAAGTTGTCAGAATATTTTATTTCTTTAGGATTCCACTCACAATAAAAAGCAAAAACTTTGGAAACTCTTCCCAGCTGTTGTGCCTGGCACATGGAAGTCTGGTTGCCTCAAAAAATCTCGGCTGTTTACAGTGAGACTGGGGGGGTGGAGAGGGGGTGGGGGGAGGTGGGGGGATTTGCAGTCAGCATCGGAGAATGAGGGCTGCCTCCGAGCCACCTTCCTCTTTTTCAAATGCAGGCGAGAAATTAATTCTACCAAAAGTGAATTCTGCTTTTCACTCCACCCCAGTGTGCCTGGCTCTCAAGCCTTCCCATGCCTACCCTACCTATTCTCTTTTCAAGGATCAATCATTCCTTTCATCTCCTTGCAGCTGTAGACACTCTGAACCAGGTGTGAAATGCAATTAAGAAATAATTCTGACCTCACTGCCTTTTTCCCCCCCTTAATAGCAATCTGATGGAGGGAAATTTTTAATCTTCCACATGTTTTGTGATAGTAAGTGTGAGTCTGTGCCTACATGGTGTGGAGAAAGAAGCCTCCACCAATTGTGGGGCAGACTCGAAGTCTCAAATAGAGGATGAGGCCCAGTTTCCACCGGGCTGGGCTGCCAGCCACGCAGCCCGAATTGCCTCACAGGAAGAACCGTCTCTGGACAGGGAAGTGCAACTGACACTTGTTGAATTTAACCAGCACCTGGGCATGGGCAATGAGTGACTGTGACGGGTTCTACCTACTCTATCCCAGAAAGGAATTTGAGGTGAGAGTTTCATTAGAAATACTGATGCGATTATATCAATTAGTTGAGGTGGGTTGTTTTTTTTTTTTAGGGGGGAAAGGGGAGTAAAAAGTTTTGTGGAGGACTTCAGAGCTTTCAAAGCCACCAAGCTCAGATTGCACATGAGTATAAAGGAATGCTCCCGTGTTCCCACAGAGCTCATATTATGTCATGAAGTCAAAGGACTGCATTTCTTATTTTTCACTTTTATTTTTGTTTTCAATGTGCTTGGCATAAACAAAGAAACCTCCCTTCGTTAGGGGAAATTTTTTGAATACGAGATTATGATGAAGCTAACTATCTATACATACATACACATAAACAGGTTCACATTTACTCTTTTCAAAACCCCATATTTTCCTCTTACTTCTTTTTCATCAAATCAAACTGACAAATGGACTTCAGGGGGCATAAATAGAAACTTGGGAAGGACAGTGATCCCACCCTCCAGCATATATATAAGTCGAGAGGTTAAGATTCTGGTTAATCTAAATATTAGTTTCATTAGAAAATTGAATTCAGCATCTCTCCTTTTATTAACTTTCACTTTTTTATCTTTTAAAAGCTAAATGAAGTTAATATGTTCTTTTTAAATAGCTAATAGTACACAGTTCATATGTACTTTTTTAATAGCTGGGTTATGTTATGCAAGTACATAAAACATTTGTGAAACAGTGATTGTGACTGAAATCCATATTGATCTCAGCATCAGCTTTGGTAAAATAACAAAAGCGGTTCTCTTCAATTCTGAGGCCAGGACAGCCAGAGTAATTTATGTTAAATTTTAGTCTCTTTTCTTGTTTTTTGAGATGACCATTCCCCCTGCTGATTTTCCAAATGTAGCAAAGCTGCCCATGCTAGTTGCAGTCTAAAGAAAACAAAGATAATAATCTGATTTAGACATTGAAGAACATCAGTATGAATGACAACAGTAATGGGTAACAGTGAGTCAACATTTCTTTTCCAGTCCCAGCTTTTCTTTAGCATTTAAAATATGTCAGTCAGTAGCATAAAGCCAAACCATTTTAAGAATGTAATTCACAATATTTTGGCTTCTATTTTTCACCAGCTTCTGAGTAATATATTGTACAAGAAAGAGGCCTTTGTTGTGTTTATAATACATGTATAACCTGGTGGGAAGCCGAATAAAAAATGTATATTATTTGCATAACTTGAACTAAAGAACCTACTGCATTATTGGGTCTTGAATGTCTTAAATTTAAGTGAGCTGGCTTAAGAGTAATATTACTCTATTACTGTTCTGTAATTCATATAATGAAATCATACGGCTAAAAAAAATTTAAGGTTTTAACAATGATAAGTGGAACCTGATTTTTGAGCTCATTTTTAATGAAAACAGTAATTTATAAACTGGCACATGTGTGCCCCTTTTTGTTTGCCACAATAAAAGGCTGTTGCATTTGTATCCTTTCATCTGCTCTCCCCTCCGTGTGTGTGAGGGAGTCCATTTAGCCTAATGGTGGGTATGCCAAGGACGAACAACCTCCGGGAAAGTCAAGGGCCCTGCTTCCCAGATGTAACCACTGGAATCTCCAGGTCCCAGTTCAGGAAGGCTCCCCACCTCAGCCTATATTTCCTTTAAGTCTGCCATCTGAGCCATTTATGGGGATTGTGCAAAACTGAAGCCCAAGTGCTGTCCCCTGTGCCCCAGGCACAGAGAATACTCCACCTCACATATGGATGGTGCTGGTTGTCAGGAAACCGAGTGGGTGTGGGGCGTTTTCCTATTGTGAAAATATAAACCCATAGCAATGTGCCCTCTCCTCCCCAGGACATACATCTTTGCTTCTTAAAATACTTTATGTTACTTCATATGTGTATAGAGAGAATAAACCTGAATGTTTCATAAGGATGCGATGATCGAAGTTTATGATGTCTGCTTGACTGTTCTAATTTACATTCTTGTCCATCTTTGGGACCTAGTGTACAACTAGATGTTGGATTTGTCCCTTCTTGCTGTATCAATAAGTGATTTGTTGCTGTTGTACTAGGAATCGAACCCAGGATCTCACACATCAGGCATGAGTTTTAACACTGACCTGTCCAAAAAAATATGATTGTTATATATTTTGCTATCTTACTACACAATTACTAACAAATTTCCTGATAAAACAAGGGATGATAGATAGGACAAGAATAGTGATGAAGGAAAGTGCAAAAAAGCTGCCGCATCTATTTTGCATGTGGGAGCCCCTGGTTTAATTCCCAGCACAGTTTGGTTCCTCTGAGCACCACTGGGAATGACCACGCAACTCTGCCCGGTCTGATGCAGAAAAAAAAAAAAGCAGAAACAAAAGCTAGGAATTAAATTTGCAAGCTAATATATGAAAAGTAAAAGAAATGCTCAGAGGTACAAAAGAAAAGAAAAATATATCTAAAATAAAATATTACACATTGGGGACATATACTCATATCCATTATCAAATAAATTCAAATGTTAACTACAAACTATATACCATTATAAATTTTATTCTAAAAATTGGATTTTTTTTTGTTCATTTGTTTTCAAACCACTCACAGGGAGCCAAAAAAGTTTTCAACATATTATGCTTTTTCCTCTATTTGATGGTTTGGGTCTCCTTCCTAAGAATATAACACTACAATCATAATTGTAATAAGTTATCCAAATAAACTTGTAGAGAATAACTATGATAAAGATATAATAATAAAGAAAAATGTAATCTATTTTAAATCTTAATTTCCAAAAGCAAGGTCTAAAATACAGTAGTATAATTGGGATCATCTTTCCAAATGATTGAAAAATTTCACCCCAGTTACAGTGTCTTAAAGACCATTCGGGTTGACATTTGCTTTCTGTTTCTGGAAGAAGGCTGGGGGAGGGGACAGTTTGGAGAGGAGGTATTGGCTTGAAAAATTGACTTGGACAGGTTGCAAGTTCCGAAAACAGATTTCTTTATCTCCAAGCCAGATTGGAGTGCATCCCCGGACGCAACGCTGAGCAACCCTGTCCAGTTGAGAAGACTGCCACCTCTAGGTCTGGGTTCAGCTGGACTCGGATCCCTTCACGTCCCTGGAATGTGTCCTTTTTTGGCCTGTCCTAATCAGGACAATTCCAGTTTTGCCAATCTGTGTTTTGGTGATATGGACTAGTTATCTACCTGTGTGAGGCTGCGATCATGAAATTCCTCTCCTTGGCAATACAATTTGAATCAGAACCAAGGTCATAAGGTAAATAGCCAGTGCTTTATCCTCTCAGCCAAGCCCTTGATAAGGAGCAGGCTTTGATGTTGAGAAGGGGAGTTGAATTTTTCAGAACTTATATCCAAAAACAGTAATACATAATGCCTTTGCTTGCATTGTACAACTCTTGATACACGTTTGAAGGTTAATTTAAAGATTACCTAATGGCAAGAGTGATTTTTAAATGAATCAAATGCTTTCCGAAGGGACAATCATCCTTCACTTGCAAAAAATAACGAATGCAAGAAAATACACCACTAACTTCCAACTTCTTCCCAATAATTTATTACATTTATTCTTTATTTTACTTATTTTATGTTTTTAGTGTTTGGGCCACACCCAACAGTGCTCGGGAACATGCAGTCCCACGGGTGGAATGTAGGCCTTTGGTGTGCAAGGGACGTGCTCCAGCCCTTTGAGCTATTTCCCATGGCCCCTCATTTCTTCTTTTAATCTGAGCCAGCAACTGACTGACTGAATCCCTTTCAGCAATGGTACCTCTTTCTCCCCAGCTTTATCGTGGCTAAATTATTTACTGTATACAGAACTCTCTGTTCAAGTTGTAAAGATGTGCACTGATGCATGAAATGGCTATACATACTATAATGCTAATAAATGGCTTTCACTCTGCTGCCTAATTGCCAGAAAAGCTGTTCATTTTTTCATATTCTTTGGTTCAGAAGGTTATGTCTCTTCTTTGCTTACCTGAACAGCATAAACATTAAAGTAAGTAAGAGGTTTGAGTTTACCAGTGCAAACATTCCACAGTACATTATGCTACATAGAATACCTACAATGTCTGCCTTTAATTTTCTCTGCCACATCCAGTAGTGCTCAGGGCTTACTCCTGGCTCTGCACTCAGAGGTCACTCCTGGCAGAGTCAAGAACCATGTGGGGTGCCAGGGATAAAACCTGGATCTTCCATGTGCATTATCCACTGTACTGGCTCTCCAGTCTTGTCTGGATTTTTTTTCTCCTGATAAAAATCATTACCTCATCTGGGCATCCCTGTAACTTGATTCTCCTTTGTTTCTCCAGTGACATTTAGGTTTGTCGAGCTTTGTGCTGACAGAAACATATTAGAAAAAGAACTAACATAGGCAAATGGAGCAGAGTAGAGTACCTGCCTTGTACATGGCCAACCTGGTTCAATCGCCATTGTCCCATGTGGTCCCCAAGCCTGCCAAAGAATGATTCCTGAGGGCAGAGCCAGGAGTAATCTCTGAGCATTGCCAGGTGTGAACCAAAAATGAAGGGAGGGAGGGAGGGAGGGAGGGAAGGAAGGAAGGAAGGAAGGAAGGAAGGAAGGAAGGAAGGAAGGAAGGAAGGAAGGAAGGGAGAGAGGGAGAGAGGGAGGGAGGGAGGGAGGGAGGGAGGGAGAGGGAGGGAGGAAGGAACATGGTGAAGAAACAAAGAAACATATCCAAAACAAAGACCAATAATAAGTGGCAGGTTATATCAAGAAAGTTGCCAGATCTCCATCAAAACCAGAGGCTGAGAAAGAAAACAACTTTTCTTCTTTTGAAAAAAAGTAGTCACATTATTTAACCATCTTCTACTTTTTTGTTAATGAGCAGAAATTTGTTAGGTTTTTATTGACCTCTAGCAATCCAGGTGTGTGTGTGGGCGGGGGGGGGGGAGGCAAGCCATAATATAACAGGTAAGGTGTTTGTCTTGCACACGGCTGACCTTGGTTCAATGCCCAATATCCTGTATGGTGCCCCAAGCACCACCAGGAGTAACTCCTGAGTGCAGAGCCAGGAGTAACCCTGAGCCAAAAAAAAAAACCTCACCCCCCCAAAAAAAAATCCATGTACCTCATCATCCCCATTTTACTCAAAACAGAATTGAGGCACAGAGAGGTTAGTACCTTGCTCAAGGTCACAGAGCTAGAGTTAGAGAAGTCTTTATTTTTTGTGCCACCCCTGGTGTTTCTGGGGAAACTACTCAGAGCTCTGTGCTCAGGGGTTGCTCACTGTGGTACTAGAGATCAAATTCCGAGTTTCTGTATGCAGATCATGTGCTCAAGGCTTGGAGTTCTCTCCAGCCCCAGTAGCTATGACTAGGACCTGGTGGTTGAGTTGGAAGTCCCGCCGTTTCTCTGTGTGTTTGAGCCACACTTGAAAATGCAGAGAGGCTATCTTTGAGTCATTTGGGGCTGTGCTCAGGAGATCATGCCATGCTAGGCATCAATTCTGGAACTTCCACATGCAAAGTATGAGCACTAGCTCTTTGAATTATCTACCCAACTCAAAGGTCATGCCATATAATGCTCTATGTTATAAACAAATTAATACTTTGTATGGAAAAGACTGTGCTAGAATAGCATATCCTCTTATTTATTAAATACAAGTTCCTTGTTTTTGTGTGTGTTGTTATTATTTTTCTTTTGAGGGGAGTGGGGCCAGGGCTTGCTCCTGGCTCTGTGTTCATGGGTCAGTACTGGTGGCCTCAAGGGTTCATATGGTGTCCCAGGTCAGTGTCATGCAAGGCAAGTGCCCTACCCACTGTACTATATATAGCTCCAGTCCCTGAGATACAAGTATTTAAAAGCACAAACTATAAACAGTGCCTGTCTGCCCAAGCTCAAATCTTCAGTTATATGATGTGGGACAATTTCTTATGTACATAATTTCTTCCACAACAGTTTCTCAACTAAAAAACGAGACAATTACAGCCAGATAATTTAATGAGCTAAGTGCTTTGGATGCAAGAGGTCTGGGGATGACAAAGGATGACTTGCTGTTTGGACCTGGCAGTGCTGAGGACCAACAGGGTCACTCTGACAGTGCTCAGAGGTCTTTACGGTGACAATCCCCAGCACCACATATGGTCTCCCAAGTACCACCAGGAGAAATCTTGGAGGAAAATGCTAGAAGCAGTCTCTGAACACTGAGATGGGAGTAGCCCAAGCCTCCACCCCCAAAAGGAAATGATTAGGTCAGATGTTCTGCAAAAACTTTTCAGCGGCACCTGATTTGACATGTTCAATACTTAAGAATCATTTTGTTTCATTGGTTGTTGTCAAGTATCCCAGTGTTAGTTTTCTTAAGCTTACCCACGGACTTTTCCAGCATTGATGCACCATTCAGTCACCTTGCTGGGACATGTCAGGCAATGTAGCTGCTGTCAGCAAATAGCTCTGTGATCCAATAGCCATTCCACTGGAAAGCTGAAAGAAAATGCCTAGGTCTCCTTTCCTTCAGCACAGCTCTTAATCAAAAATATGAATTTGCATATATATGCACATAGAGATTAAAACATATGATAAATTAGATGTAAATATTTTCTGTTAAATTATTAAAGTGTTATTGACAATAAAAAACTGAGTGCCAAATAAAATTGCAACTAAAGTACTAATCATATGGTATATACATTATATAAATGTATGTAGAGATTAGTGTTATAGGGAGGGAAATGAAATATGTTGATTTAGGAAAATACTGGAGGCTGGAAAATAGTACAAAGGTTAAGGCACAAATTAGTATTATAGGGAAACGAAATACATATAAGGTACATATTGTATATGGTACATATTACATAAGGTACATAATACATTAAAGTACATATCAGTATTATAGGGAAACAAAATAAAATATGTGGGTTTAAGAAAATAATGGTGGGGCTGGAGCAATAGCACAGCGGGTAGGGCGTTTGCCTTGTGCACAGCTGACCCAGGTTCTATTCCTTCGTCCCTCTTGGAGAGTCTGGCAAGCTACCAAGAATAGTTTGCCCACATAGTAGAGCCTGGAAAGCTCCCTGTGGCATATTTGATATGCCAAAAACAGTAACAGTAAGTCTCACAATGGAGACATTACTGGTGCCTGCTCAAGCAAATCGATGGGCAATGGGATGACAGTGACAGTGATACAGTGACACAATGGTGGGGCTGGAGCTATAGTTCAGTGGGTAGGGCATTTGCCTTGCATGCAGCTGACCCTTGTTCGATCCCCAGCATCCCATATGGTCCACTGAGCACTTCCAGGAGTGACTCCTGAGTGCAGAGCCAGGAGTAACCCCTGAGCATCTCCAGGTTACAAAGCCACACCCCTTCCAAAAAAAAGAAAAAAGAACTGAGACTGGAGAAATAGTACATAGGTTAAGGCACTTGCCTTGCATCCTGTCAACCCAGGTTCGAATCTCCAGTATCACATATGGTCCCTTAAGCACCAACACAGGTCACTCCTGAGTACATAGTCAGCAGAAATAACCCCTGAACACTGGCAGATATGGTCCAGAAACAAACAAAAATAATGATAAGAAGAAATCAGGCAGATAGTATGGGGCTTAGGATTTACCCCTATTTGATCCCTGATATCATTTATCCCCCTGAGTGCTGCCCTTGTTACCATAAAGACCCCCTGAGCACTGTCAGAGTGACCCTGTTGGTCCTCAGCACTGCAAGGTCCAAGCAGCAAGTCATCCTTTGTCAACCAAACAGCCCACTTAGCCAAGAATCACTGAGAGTCGCACTGGACCTCCTGAGCATCACTTGGGAGGACCATCCCCAGCCCAGGCCTAGCCAAAATATATATATATATATACATATATATATACATATATATATATACTGATTATAACTTAGAACACTTAAGTCCAAGTGCAAAACTCAAAAGCATTTTAAAACTAGCTTAGAAAGGAACTTTTAAATGGAAGCATGCTACTGGCATCATTAAATACAAAGTCAAAGTCTGACAATTTATAAATTGGAGCATTCAATAACTTGTCAACGCGCTTAGCACTGGTATACACAGCCGACTGTTGTACCTGCGCACATTCTCTGGACTTGACTACATGCTTCTGACTGTGATGTTAATGGCTCCTTTGAAGAGGTTAAAAGCATATTGAGAGCAGCAATCAATACAACTGTATTTATATGCCCTCATTTTCTCAAATATTAGGATACACCTTAATCAGAAATGCATTCATCAAATTACAAGATAAAGGATAGGTGTCATGTGAACAAATACTGTTTATTGTCATTGATTTTAACCTATGACAATCTTTTTTTTTTTAAGCATAGAGATTATCTTAGAATTTTAAGCTGGGAAGTTAAATTTTAGGAAGTAAACATGTAATCCAAAAAGCTTTCACAAAAATTTGAACAAAAGGTTTTGAAATTCTTAGCCTACATGGCTACTTCTTGAAATTGGCTCCATTTTAATTTCAGTGTCTTTCTGGCCACATGGAAGTCATGGCCTGTCTCCGTGGGAAGTCAACAGAAGTTTGGCAGGTGCATGAGCTCCACAGGACAGCAAACAGGAGGAGAGAAGAGCTCAGAAGGCCACTCTAATATTTGGGACTCCTTTCCGCAGTGTTAATAACTCGGCCCCAAAATAGTGCTTGGGGAAAAATGGGATTCAGAAGAATCTGAATCAGGAGGTGGCTGTGTTGGCACTTTGGGCCTCTTGCTATTAAAGTAAACAGGACTCTGTGGATAAAGCAGGCCACACCTGTGGTTGACACCTGCTCCCAACACTGACCATGATGATCCCCCTCATTTCTTGAAGGGGCTCCACAGGCCTTTACTCAGCTGTTAGCTCATCTGTGCCGAACAAATTGACATATGGAATAAGGAACGAGTAAGCACAATGTCACTTTCCTTCTCTCTGTTTCCCTTGTTCCATTCACACTATTCATGCTCTTTCGGAGAAGCCCTTCTCTCTCCAATTGCCTCAACCCAGTGGTCTGAACATTTACATGAAGTACACACATATCACTACATATGAACCGTGAAATGTATTTGAAAATAAACGTTTTAATTAAAATTGACATTTCTGCACCAACTGCTGAGGGCAGCTGCTTTTCCTCTAAAATTACTTTGTCCATCTCCATAGGAGCCCAATATAAGAGGAGTTTCAATACCACTTTAATACTAATTTAATATCAAAAGAACAGCATTACTCTGTACACACACATTTTCTTCTCTGCCTTGTTAAACCAGTTCTGAAAGACTACAAAGGGGCTTAGCAGAAAGCGCTGATCTGCTCTATTTTCCCAAATGTATGCATTTAACAAGATGGCTGTTCAGGATGGAAAGAAAGAAAAGGTGGATCATGTAGGTTCATGGATAGAAAGCATCAAGGAGTAGAATATTGGTGCTGATTCAGTCAGACTCATGTCACCTCAACTTTGCCTGAGTAGACACTTTTAAGGAGATGTAGGGGCAGACAATTGTTAACATTCAACATAGCAGCAGATGTTTGGAGAATAGCCCTAGGAGGCCTGGACTGAACACTTTCTATATCATAGACATCATTCCTCTTCCCCTACAGGAGAGTTCCATTCTAATGGGGGGAGGCAGACAGTGAGCTCATTACTCTTTCAGCACATTAGCCTGTGCTTGTCTCTGTGAGGAACAATGAGGAATAAAAGAATAAACATTGTTTCCACCAGCAGGGTGACTTGCTGTTCAGAAAATAACAGTGAAGAAAAAGAAGAAGAAGAAAAAAAACCTTATCCAAAAACTATATATATAAAGATAAACAAAAACTTCCTCACAAAAGATAAATAGGTGACCATTAGGTATATGAAAAACACTTTAGATCATTTAGCAGGGAAAAGCAAATTAAAACAATGAGAAATCTCACATCAGTGAGAATGGCACACATCACAAATAAACAAAAACAATCAGTGCTGATGGGGATGTGGAAAAAAGGAGCTCTCATTCATTGCTGGTAGGAATTTCAATTGGTCCAACCTTTTGGAAAGCAATATGGACACGCCTCAAAAAACTAAGAATAGAGCTTCCACTTCTGAGTATTTACCTTTTGGGCCCATCTACTCCAAAGGCCCAAAATCCTGTTCTGAAAACACACCTGCATGTCTTTGATCATTGTAGCACTATTCACAATAGGAAAATCTGGAAACAACCAAGTGTCTTAGAACAGATGACTGGATAAAGAAACTATGGTATATACATAAGATGGAATAGGTTTGGGGCTGGAGCCATAGCACAGTGGGTAGGGCACTTGCTTTGCACGCGGCCGACCCGGGTTCAATTCCCAGCATCCCATATGGTACCCTAAGCACCACCAGGAGTAATTATTAAGTGCAGAGCCAGGAGTAACCCTTGTGCATCACCAGGTGTGATCCAAAAAGAAAAAAAAAAGATGGAATAGGTTTTAGCTATAAGAAAAGATAAAATCATGCAATCTATTGCTACATGGATGGTTCTGGGTAGTATCAGCTGAGTAAAGTTAGTCATAAAGAGAGGGAATAAGCTCTCTCTTGTGTGGGATATATAAAAACACAGTAGGGAAATAATAAATGCCCAAAGGCAAAAGAACTTGAGAACTAGCATACAGATGTGAGTTTTCCACCACAGGAGGATGACTGGGGGGCAGTGAAGTTGGAAATTGAGACAAAACCCTGGGACAAGGGTAGAGGGAAGTGGACACTCTGGTGGAGGGTGTGGTGCTAAAACTTCTATTCCTAAAACCCTATCTTAACAATATTGTAAATCACAGTGCCTCAAGTAAAAATACATGATTTTAAGAAGAAAGTTTAACAACATTGAGGGAGATTCAAAAGAAGGGAGGGAGCAAATTCAGCAGATATCCCAGAGATGAAGTTTCCAGAAATAAGGAAAGCAAGTGCAAAGGCCCTGAGACATGAGTGTCCTTTGACAGTTTAGAGAGGCATCTGAGAGGCTGGGGTGGCTGTAGGTTGGAGAGCAGAATGAGGAAAAAAGGTCAGGAATAGTGAGTCATGGAAGGATATGGTGGTCCTTCCTCTGAGTTACTGCAGGCTTTTCATTAGCAGCTGACATGAAGTGACTTTTCTTAAAAAGATATCTCTGGGTGCTGGGTTAGGAATAGAGTGTAACCATTTCTGAACACGCACCCGGGTTACTGTCTCACAACAGCCTCCTCTCCCCGCTCTCCAACATGGAACATTATTAGACTCCGTTTCAGACTGGGGCATGGCTCAAGGGTATAGTATATGTTTGCATGTGTGAGGGTATGGGTTTGATCCCAGGAACAGAAAGAGAGAGACAGAGACAGAGACAGAGACAGAGACAGAGAGAACATAAAAATATTTCCACTTTGTAGAGGAAGTTCCACCTAGGAAGTTAGAGAGATGGAGTAGTTGCTTTATTTTTGCCCCAGAGGTGTTTCTGTCAGGCTGCAAAGAAACGAACACAAAATGCCTCAGCATCTGGATGTCGTGAACAGTTCCCAGAAATATGTGCCAAATCAAAGACTCTCTCCTGATCCTCCCTCTTGTATCTCTTGTGGTGAACAAGCACACTCCCATATGCAGAATTCTTTTTTCCCTGCAGTATCAGGAATTGAATGCAGAGGTTCGCACATGCAAGGCAGACACTCGACCACTGACCCATCTCTCCAACTCCCACGTGCAGTGTTCTTTCTGTTGATTTGGTTTGTTTAGGGGGCATACTTAGCAGTACTAAAAAAAAGTCCCCTCAGCACCACAAGGTATGGTCCAACTTCCCCCAGTTTTTTCTTTTTCATTCATTTCATTCCTTTTGTGCTATTGTACACATAATCACATATGTACATATAATATATAATATAATGTATGTACATGTGTATATACATGCATACACATGTATACATATATACACATGTATACATGTATACACATATATGTACATATATGTATATGCATAATATAAGTGTGTATACATGTATGTATGTGTATGTATGTATGTACAGAGAGAGTAGAAAGTTTGTATATAGAGATAATAGAAAGTCTGTACATTATATATATGTGTGTGTATATGTGTATATCGCCTGCACGGCAGAGCCTGGCAAGCTCCCCGTGGCATATTTGATATGCCAAAACAGTAACAAGTCTCACAATGGAGACATTACTGGTGCCCACTCGAGCAAATCGATGAGCAACAGGATGACAGTGATACAGTGATGGTGATATATATATATATTTTTTGGGGGGCGGGGTTCATACCAAGTGGTGCTCAAGGCTTACTCCTGATTCTTGCTCAGGGATTACTCTTGAAAATCTCAGAGGTCTATATGGGTGCTGGAGCTCAACCCTTGTAGGGCACACACAAGACAAATGCTCTACCTGCTGTACTATAGCTCTGGCCATATACATGCATTTAAAAAAATTTATCTTATAAAAGAACCACAACTGGGGCCAGAGCGATAGCACAGCGGGTAGGGCATTTGCCTTGCACGCAGCCGACCCGGGTTCGATCCCCGGCATCCCATATGGTCCCCCAAGCACTGCCAGGAACAATTCCTGAGTGCAAAGCCAGGAGTAACCCCTGAGCATCACTGGGAGTGACCCAAAAAGCAAAAAAAAAAAAAAAAAAAAGAACCACAACTTACAAAATTATTGATAGTTGAGTCTTAAACATTAATGCTTTAGCACCAATCCCACCGTCAGTATCAACATCTCTTCACTAGTGTTCCCAAGTTCCCTCCAAACCCCCTCTACATACCTGTTTTTCTTTAGTTTGGGGGTCATACCTGGTGATGCTCAGGAATTACTCCCAGTGGTGCTCCGAAGATCGTGTGGGATGACAGGGATAGAACCCAGATCAGCCGAGTGCAAGGCAAAAACCTTACCCCCTTTACTATCTCTCTGGCTCCTTAAATACATTTTTAAAGGCACTTCTGTCATAAATCTTATCAGTTCTTTAAAGGCACAGACTTCTTGTAATTGTGAGAAAAAAACATCTTTAAGATCACCCACTGAATTTTCCACAATTTACAGGTAAGGAACTTAGTTCTCAGAAAGCGCAAGCAATGAAGGTGTCCCTAGAACTCCAGAGCTACGGTATTAAAATTAAGATCCATGTCACCAGAGATGAAAGCAGCTACAAACCTTTGCTTCTCCTGTACCTTTTTTTTTTTTTTTTGGTGATGGTGGTGGTGGGGAGTGTTGGGAATTGAGAGGGACAGGGTTCTTGAGGTATGGTTTTGGGGTCACACCCAACAGTGCTCCTCCCAGCTCTGTGTTGAGGGCTGGGGGTTGAAGTTTCACTCTGGTCAGTGCTTGGGGAACCATGTGGTGCTAGAGATCAAACCAGGGTTGGTTGCACACAAGACAAATGCCTTAACCTCTGTACTACTCTCCTGGTTTCACTATTTCTGTGTCAAGTAGTGTCATCTAATACTACCTATAAATTGGCCTTAGTGACATGTTTGACTGATAGGATGTGACTTAAATTACAGACTATCCCTGAGCTTACAAGTTTAGGTAAGACAATGTATAACCTGAAGGACTGTCATGTGACACTGTGCCTTAAGAATTGAGACATGGATGGGTATTCGAGCATTGTATAACTGAGATTTAAACCTGAAAACTTTGTAACTTTGTAACTTTCCACAATAAAAAATTAAAAAAAAAAAAAAAAAGAATTGAGACATGGGACTGGAGAGGGGGCTCAAAGGGTTGAGCCAAGCCAAGAGTAGCTCAAAGATGTGATTTTAAAAATGGCAAGGTTGGGGGGGTGGGGGGAGGTATACTGTGAATCTTGGTGGTGGAATCTGTGCACTGGTGAAGGGATGGGTGTTCAAGCATTGTATAACTGGGGCTTAAACCTGAAAGCTCTGTAACTTTCCACATGATGATTCAATTTAAAAAAATAAATTAATAAAAATAAATAAATAAAAAATAAATAAAAATGGCAAGGAACATATTCAGATAATTTCAGGGAAAGCTGTGATGGGGTTGCATATTTACAACAACATCATAAATGATTGGGAATACAAGTTGGAAAAAAGAGTTCTTTATAAATATTTCATAGGCCCTGTCTAAGGTAATCAAGACTTGTAAAATACCTTCTTCAAAATTACAACAATTTGGGGCTTGAGCAATAGTACAGCAGGTATGGCATTTGCCTTGCACGAGGCTGACCTGGGTTTGATTCCCGGAATCCCATATGGTCTCCCAAACACCACCAGGAATAATTCCTGAGTGCAAAGCCAGGAGTAACCCTTGTGCATCGCCAGGTGTAACCCAAAAAGCAAAAAAATTACAACAATTGTGCATTATCGGTCAATGCTTGGGCTTCCTCTACAACATTCTCTTGGAGGAACTAAATATCAAATCAATGTGTTTTATTTTTATCACTAAAGAATCACATTATTGATTCTATCACAGTTTCCTTCCACAGAAAGTTATCAACAAATATCTGAAAGATTTATAAACATCTAAACCTATAAGAGGGAAATAAATATTGCCCTCTGAAAATAAAACTATTGTATCAGTTCACTTGTACCTCTTAAGAATCCTAATGTAAGCACCTAAGGGAATATCCTAAAATAAATTGTTTAAACTTGTAGCAAAAAAAGAAAAGAATCCTGCTTGGGGGGAGTGACAGTACAGTGAGTACAGTGAGTAGGGTGTTTGCCTTGCACTCAGCCTACCCAGGTTCAATCCCTGAGTTCCCATATGTTCCCCTAAGCACCACCAGAAGTAATTCCTGAAAGTAGAGCCAGGAGTAACTCCTGAGCATCACCATGTGTGACCCAGAAAGCCAAAAAAAAAAAAGAAAAGAAATCTTGGTGACAGTGGCTGAAGAGATAATATAGCGGGTAGGGCAATTGCCTTGTACACAACCAACCAGGGTTCAATCCCTGATATCTCACATGGTCCCCGAGCACCACCAGAAGCTATTCCTGAGTGCATAGCCAGGAATAATCCCTAAGCAACACCCTGTGTGGCCCCAAAACCAAAATAAATAAATACATTTTGTTGTTTAAGGCAAAACCAAAAATAAAGAATCTTGGTGACATTGTGCAAAGCAAAATAAGCTAGACACCAAAAAAGAAATAATATCTGATTCCACTTACACGACAGACCTGGAATTGTTAAAGTCATAGACAGAAAGTAGAAGAGTGGTTCCCAGGAGCTGGAGGAAGTGAGTGGAGGAAAGTTACTATGTCCTGGGCACAGAGCTTTAGTTTGGGCTGATAATCAAGTTCTAGAGAATAACAGATATTTTATCAGCATCTTCCCAGCAGGAGAGAGATGGCATATTCAAATTAGGGCAATTTGAGGAAAGACTAACAAAAGTGCTCTTTACAAAAGCCCAGACCCAGAACAAGGAAAGAGCAGAGAAAGGGGGGAAATCCAGGGCTTGGATGGAAGTTTCCAATGAATAGAAACCAAAGCATGGGACAGCTGTGTGGCAAAAGCTGTGTAGTAAAGGGAAGGATTTCTAAGGAGGGCAAGTCAGCCTGCATCACACCTCTTGGAAGGACACAAGTAGTATACAAATGGTTAAGACTCCAAGAAGGAGGCTAGTATTCTCCTTCCTCTAGCGTCCTTGGAGTGTTTCCTATTTGTCACACCCAGAAGCCAAAGGGCCAGAGGATATGTTGCTGCAGTCCATCCAGTTCAGCCTCCAGGAGAGAGAACAGGAAGGGAACATCATAGTGAGTAGATAAAAGGATGGGAGTGAAGGCTGGAGAGAGAGTACAGCAAGTAAGATGCTTGAAAATGAGAAAGAAATATTCATGAGCTTGATTTTCTCTTTTCCTGAGATGGACATTGAACTCAGATCCCATGTGCACAAAGCATGCACTTGACTACTGAGACATATCCCTGGCTTGAACTTAAACAGCCTTTCTCATAAGACAGGTTTCTCATAAGACAGGGCTCTAATAAGACAGGGTTTACTTTCTGGGGTTCAAAGGGGGCTATTCTATTGCAACTCCAAAAGCCCGAATGATCTCTGTACTTCTTCCCAGAATCTGACACCTTCACTTTTCAAAGATTAAAGTGCAATAGACTCAGGTCTAGAAGGTAGATGGAAAATGAGAGTGCCCTTCTCAATCCTGTCTCAAAAGCCACTCCGGCAAGTTGGTTTTTTTTGTTTGTTTGTTTTTTGTTTTGCTTTTTGGGTCACTCCCAGCGATGCACAGGGGTTATTCCTGGCTCTGCACTCAGGAATTACCCCTGGAGGTACTCAGGGGACCATATGGGATGCTGGGAATCAAACCCGGGTCGGCTGCATGCAAGGCCCTACCCACTGTGCTATCACTCCAGCCCCCACTCTGGCAAGTTTTGACCACCAGTTCACAGACACATCTAATTCCTTTCCAGGGACACAGACTTTTCCTACAAAATACAACAAAATGAGGATTTCTAGATGCATTCCATGAGACCCACCTGGCTTAGCTTCTGCTGAGTTCTGATTCTTGTTTTTCAAAAGAGTTTTCAACGAGAGCAACTGTGACCCAGCGAAATGGCATTCTTAAGAAATCCTCTTTTAATCTTGGCAGTTTAAGTAAGGGAAGGGTTAATAGCACTGCGACTGTGCATGGTCTCTCACATCACAGGAGCTGAGAGAGGGTGATTTCTACCTGTCTCACTCTGAGTCCTGCCTGCCTCCACTCACTTGCCCCTCCTACTTGACTTGAAAGTCTCATTCCATTAACGTCAGTCTTCCAGGTCAGCCTACTCTAGCCGGGTCACGATGGCTGGAGGATCACTGCTGCTCTCACATATGTCACCTGGCAGGAGAAGAAGGGCCGCAGATCGGGAGGTAGGGGAAGGACAGCCATCTTCTGTAGGCCTCTTTCATTAGCACATTAGCCTGAATGAGCTTATCAGATTAGCTAATTGTCACCTGGACACTTTGGACAGTGCAAAGATCCTGGAGAGGCGCATTTCCACAGAAAGCAGGGGGACTGCACAGGGATGGCGAGTCTCAGAAGGAGCTCCCCAGCCCCCTGGAGGCTTGAACCTAGTGCGGAAGGACAAGTGAGATGCTGGGGAGGAAAGGAAAGGTGGGAGAGAGGATTCCCAGAGAGAAGGTGCTAAAGATGATGTTCGCTCTTAGGCGGCACCTGTGAGCCCCCCCTATTCTCTGCTTGTGGAGTGGCAGATAAACAAAGCTGCTCAGATTCAAGCAGCTCACTAGATTTCTGTTTCTTGAAATAGTAACACAAGTAAACGCACATCCTGGCAAGACGGAAAACAAAATAACCTGAAATTACTCCCTGCCACAAGCAGCTGAGAAGGCTTGATAAAGAGACAAGTCTTGGAGGCCGAAGAGAAAATCCAGTGGGCTGGGCAATTGCCTTGCATGCAACTGACCCAGGTTCGATCCCTGACATCCGATATGGTCCTCTGAAGCTGTGTGGAGTGATTCCTGAGTGCAGAGCCAGGAGTAACCCCTGAGCTGAGCACTGAATGCAGTCCACCAAAATAAAACAAAACAAACCCATACAACTCTTTGAGAGTATGGGGAGAAAGCAAGAGCCTAGACCTTGATAATGCAGAAACATTATCTGCCCAAAACACCCAATAATGGAAGACAAAACTTTGGCCCAGCATAAATTAGGAGAGAAAACTCACATCCTGACAGAGACCCAGGACTCCGATCTTCAACAACAGGAGGACCAGGAAAAAGGCTCTCCACTGACACTTGAGGATGAGGGGAGATCTGTCTGACTCTTCTTCAGCTTTTTTCTTTTCTTTTTGGGTCACATCCGGCAATGCTCCTGGCTTCATGAACTCAGGAATTACTCCTGGCGGTGCTCGGGGGACCATATCGGAGGCTGGGAACTGAACCCATGTTAGCCGAGTGCAAGTCAAACGCCCTACCCGCTGTGCTATCTCTCCAGCCTCTCTTCTTCAGCTTTAGTAAGGAATAACCTCCTCTCATATGCAGTAGGGCAGAAAAGCTGAAAATGTAGAATCCAGCTTTAAAAAGTGATGCTAGACCCCTGGCAGCCAGCCTGTGAAATATTCCTCAATGATGTGTTTCCGAAAAGGTGTGGGGGCAACATCTCAACCCCAGCCCAGAGGGCTCCCACGGACAAAGTCTCAAAAGGGATGCACTCAAAGTCCAGAAGCATCACAAATAATCCTAGATGGCCAAACAAAGAGGCAAAAAAAAAAACCCACAAGAGCCCCACAGAATTCGACCTTGTCAGATAATAGAATAGCATATTTTTAACTGTGGAAGAAGGAACTGAAATCACAGAGAGAGGGCACAATGCCAAAGGAACAGGAAGAATTGAGGGGGAAAAATAAACTTCTAGAAATAATTTTTTTATTCAAAAATCAACTTGTTAAGTAGTATGCTAGATTCAGTGAAGTGAGAACTAGTGTACAAGCACAAGAAGTCCAAAAGTTTTCAACAAAATAAATCTAAATAGACATAGACCAAGACTTAATATGATTAAAGTGTTAAAAATTAAAGATAAGAATAAAATATCACAAACATCCAGAGAAAACAAATTACATATAAAGAATTTGCCATTAGATTATCCACAGACTTTTTCACAGAAACTGGACAGGTGAGAATGTCATGAGATATTCAAATTCAGAAGAAAAAAGATCTTCAACTGATAATTCTCTATTCTGGCAGATTATTATTTAGGTAGAAGAAACGAGAAATAATTTTAGAGATAAATTCAAGCACTTCATAACTATCACACTGTCACTGCAAGAAATATAAAAGAGATTCATAAAATAAAAAGCAGTGTCACCTAAACGCAGTAAGCTTAGGCAATGTTGTTGGAGTTGGAAGGGAAAGAAGAGTCAAAATAGGCCCCAACAAAATGAATATTAGTGGGGCAGAACCTTCCCAGGAGGACGAAGAATAGCTCAGTAGAGAAGGCAGTTCCAGAGCCTGTGCTGACCATTGCTCTTAAATTCTGCTCCCTGTACATAATTTTATTCCTATATCTGAGCTGTGTAAAAGTAGCCATGGACCCCACTCTGGTCTGAAAGAACCCTGAGCAGAACTCCTGAGGGCAGACAGGAGTAAACACCACCAGCCCTTCCCTGCAGGTGTATAAGAAAATGGCAGACTCCTGCCCTTACTGAAGGGCAGTGGCCCTGTAAATTAAGGGATTAAAAAGTCCTTAATGGGCCTGAGTGATAGTATAGTGGGTAGGGCACTTGCCTTGCATGTAGCTGACCTGGGTTTCCTATCATGGCCCCCTGAACACCGCCAGCAGTGATCCCAGAGCACAGAGGAGGGACTGACTCAAAACAAACAAAAAGCAAAGTATAGAAACACATATAGCATTATTAGAAAGACAGCAGAATTTGAAATTAATTCCATCCACGTGAAGACTGTTCACACCTCCATGAGGTAGTGGCTATGATCCCACTTAACTCTTCTGAGCTCATTGAAATTTTCATGCACAACTCTGCACTCAAAAGCATCTTCCTCTTTGGGAATGAAGTTAGGGGGGGCTCCAAAAGTTAGGGTGGATCTCCAGAAGATGGAGGGACCAGATAGTCGAGTGATTAAGGCACTTGCCTTCAAATGAAGTCAATACTGGTTTGATCACTAGTATCACATGGTCTCCTGAGAAAGGCAAGCTTTATTCCTGAGTGTAGCTATGCCCCCGCTCCCCTCACCCCCACCCCCAACTAATCCTTGCTGAAGAACAGGTTTGATTGATCCAAAGTCATATTTAAATTTTTCAGTAACCAAGGTGGCTAGAAGTGGGACACAAAGCAATTCAGAAAATCTGCTTTCTACTCTCTGCTAAGTAATAGAGGCAAACATCAAAATTTGGGATATGCTTGAGGGTGTCCAGACTAGAAAGAGATAGGGGAACCAAAAAGATAAAAGGCCTGGGACGAGGACATAGTGACTCACTCTAAAGTCAGCAGTTGCATCAATGAGCTCCCTAGGCAAAGCCACCACTTACAGTCCAGGCACACCAAGCCAATGAGACCCCTGCCTGGAGGCACGGGCATCAGTGTCCACCTACCAGTGAATGGTCAGGTTAGAGGCAGCCCCTATCCATATAGTTTTTAACCCCATGAATAGCCTGCCAGACGAGTTGGGAAGTTTGGGAAGTAAATGAAGCAGAGATTCTTTTACTTCAGAGTCTTTGTTTTGCCTCCAAACAGAAGATGTGGACAGTTGCCCAGTGACCTCTGTGAAATGTTTGTGATCTTGTGTCATCTCCCGACAATGAGGGGGCCACATAACACAAGTACTTTATTTTTTTGTATATGTGCCTTTGATGTCTGTCAAGGTTTCTATGTCCTTTCCTTTTTATCTGGTTCCTCACTGTGGATCTTGGCCTGTTATTGTCTTGCTAGGTTGAAAGGACGATCCACATAACTGACTTGACATGGCAACCAGACAGACCTGAAGGCTATGTGGATGTTTCAGAAATTGCTGTTAAGGTAGGTGTCCTGCCATTGTTAACACCAAAACTGTGCTGGTCAGAATGCCTTTAAATGATTACAGTTCCATCTTCTTATATGAAAACTCTAATGGCACTGCCCCAGCTAGAGTTAGCAAATAAAATTATCAGTCAGAAAAAAAAATGTTTTGGTAGTTATTTCCCATTCATTGCATAACATATGCTAAAAAAAGAAAGGAGGGAAGGAAGGAAGGAAGGAAGGAAGGAAGGAAGGAAGGAAGGAAGGAAGGAAGGAAGGAAGGAAGGAAGGAAGGAAGGAAGGGAGGGAGGGAGGGAGGGAGGGAGGCAGGGAGGGAGGGAGGAAGGAAAAAAGGAAGGAAAAAAGGAAGGAAGGAAGGAAGGAAGGAAGGAAGGAAGGAAGGAAGGAAGGAAGGAAAAAAGGAAGGAAGGAAGGAAGGAAGGAAGGAAGGAAGGAAGGAAGGAAGGAAGGAAGGAAGGAAGGAAGGAAGGAAGGGAGGGAGGGAGGGAGGGAGGGAGGGAGGGAGGGAGGAAAAAAGGAAGGAAAAAAGGAAGGAAGGAAAGGAAGGAAGGAAGGAAGGAAGGAAGGAAGGAAGGAAGGAAGGAAGGAAGGAAGGGAAGGAAGGAAGGAAGGGAAGGAAGGAAGGAAGGAAGGAAGGAAGGAAGGAAGGAAGGAAGGAAGGAAGGAAGGAAGGAAGGAAGGAAGGAAGGGAGGGAGGGAGGGAGGGAGGGAGGGAGGGAAGGAGGAAGGAAAAAAGGAAGGAAAAAAGGAAGGAAGGAAAGGAAGGAAGGAAGGAAGGAAGGAAGGAAGGAAGGAAGGAAGGAAGGAAGGAAGGAAGGAAGGAAGGAAGGAAGGAAGGGAAGGAAGGAAGGAAGGAAGGAAGGAAGGAAGGAAGGAAGGAAGGAAGGAAGGAAGGAAGGGAGGGAGGGAGGGAGGGAGGGAGGGAGGGAAGGAGGAAGGAAAAAAGGAAGGAAAAAAGGAAGGAAGGAAAGGAAGGAAGGAAGGAAGGAAGGAAGGAAGGAAGGAAGGAAGGAAGGAAGGAAGGAAGGAAGGAAGGAAGGGAAGGAAGGAAGGAAGGAAGGAAGGAAGGAAGGAAGGAAGGAAGGAAGGAAGGAAGGAAGGAAGGAAGGAAGGAAGGAAGGAAGGAAGGAAGGAAGGAAGGAAGTCTTACTTAAAACTAACTTAACTGGGCATTCGGCTTTTGGGAGGGCTTTTTTGCATCACACTCAGCGATGCTCAAGGATTACTCCTAGCTCTGCACTCAGAAATTACTCTTGGCAGTGCTTGGTGGACCACATGGAATGTCAGGGATCAAAACCAGGTCAGCCATGTGCAAGGCAAGCCCCCTACCCACTGTAGTATCATTCTACCCTGCGTTTGGCATTTTATCTGGCAACCGGACCTGAGCACTGCTGAACACAGACCTGGGGACCTTGGGCATCACTGGAATGGCCTGGTGGTCAAGGAGTAAGCCCTGAACACCACTGGGTATGACTAAATATAAAAAAAAATTTTAATTTTCTTTGTTAAAATTAATCTTCAGAAGAACAAATGGAATCTAATGCTAGTTATTTATTCATGGTGGAGTACACAGAGATTTGTGAATGCCATTCATCATGGGACATGAAATAGTGACTTAGTGGGACTGGAGAGATAGTACAAGAAGGCACTTAAGGGGCTGGAGCGATAGCACAGTGGGTAGGGCATTTGCCTTGCATGCGGCTGACCCGGGTTCGATTCCCAGCATCCCATATAGTCCCCCACCGCCAGGAGTAATTCCTGAATGCAAAGCCAGGAGTAACCCCTGAGCATTGCCAGGTGTGACCCAACAAAGAAAAAAAAAGGCACTTAATTTCCTTGCATCCCACTCACCCTGGTTTAAATCTTGGGCACTACTTATGATCTCCTAGCACCATCAAGGGTCCCTCCTGACCACAAAGCTAGGGTAGCCCTGAAATACTGAGCCCAAAAACCAAAAATTAATTAATTTTTAAAACATGACACAGGGCAAGCACCTTTAATCACCTTTAATCCTACCTACTGATGGAAAGAATGTCTAAGCTAAGTTACTTATTGTTTCAAGGCACTGGTGGGGATACCCCAGGAAGGGTTTCTCTGAAGCTTTCTGCACCTTTCTGGAAGGCCCTGTGGAAAGCAGGAATGGAATGGGGGGGGCCACATCCCAGGTCTGGGACATCAGATCCACTTCAAAATAAACTAGGTTGCTCTTGTAGCTGAGCCTGACACACAGTAGACTCTCATGCCTAATTACTAAAAAAGAGGGGCCAAGTATATGGAAAAGGGGTAGAACTTATGCTCTGCATATAGGAGCCCCAGATTCAATCCCTGGAATCACAAAGTCTCTGGAGTACCACCTGATGTCACCCCAAACACTAGCAAGAAAAAAAAAAGCTCAGTCATTTACTTAAAAATTTTTTAAATTCAGAGGGAGCATAACATGACGCTCACCGTAACCATGCCTCCGGAACTTGTGCCAGGCTGTTTCACTCGGGGCACCCCGGAGGGGGGTGGATGAGACTCCTTCCTGCTCCAAGGGACCCAGCCTGAGAGCCAAAAACCTCCAGAACTCAACTGCCACCAGGCCAACGGCCACTCTCCACACACTTTCGGTGAGCTTCACCCACAAGTGAACCTATTCCTGGACACTTCATATCACACACCCTACCCATACTTCAAGAGTACCGCACCATATTCGATGGGGCTCAAAGTAGGAGGCAACCAATCTTAGAGGGAAATACTTTTTTTACATATATATGTATGCGTATATATATATATACATATATATATATATAAAAGCACATGGGGACTGGAGCAATAGCACAGCAGGTAGGGCATTCGCCTTGCATTCGGCTGACCTGGGTTTGATTCTTCCGTCCCTCTCAGAGAGCCTGGAAAGCTACCGAGAGTATCCCACCTGCACAGCAGAGCCTGGCAAGCTACCTGTGGTATATTCTATATGCCAAAAACAGTAACAACAAGTCTCATGATGGAGACATTACTGCCTCCTGCTCGATTAAATTTATGAGCAATAGGATGACAGTGATACAGTGATAAAAGCACATAAGGCTCGGGGCTGGAGCAATAGCACAGCGGGTAGGGTGTTTGCCTTGCACTCGGCCAACCCAGGTTCGATCCCCAGCATCCCATATGGTCCCCCAAGCACCGCCAGGAGTAATTCCTGAGTGCAGAGCCAGGAGTAACCCCTATGCATCGCCGGGTGTGACCCAAAAAGAAAAAAAAGGCACATAAGGCTCAACTTCTAACAACATGTTAGTAACCTCTTACAGAAGAGCTTAATGGCCCCTTGATGAAATACAACAATCTTCATATTCTTTCCTCTAAGAATACCTTTTTGTAGCATTTTCAGTGGTTTTTCATCACAACAATACAAAATATATTATTTTGGTTCTGCTTTGGGGCAGGGATTGGGGCTCGGGACACCCAATATATCGTGGTGGGACTGGTGTTTGAATATTAAATGTAATGAAATAGTGGGAACTACTTTATAAAATTTTAAAAAATTATTAAAGAAATATTTTAAATTCATTTTTTACTTTAACAATTGATCACCTTGGTACCAGAGGTGACATAAGGACCAGTGTAAAGATTTGGAGGTACTTGAGTGGTGGGGGTACAGTATTCTGTACATCAACAGAATAAACTTGAACTCTATTGTAACCCAACTACCTCAACCATATTTTATTTATTTATTTATTTATTTATTTTATTGAATCACCATGTGGAAAGCTTTCAGGCTTATGTCTCAATTATACAATGCTCGAACACCCGTCCCTTCACCAGTGCACATATTCCACCACCAAAAACCCCAATATACCTCCCACTCCCACACCCCCGCCTGCGTAGCTGATAAATTTCACATCACTTTCTCTTTACCTTGATTACATTCCACATTTCAACACAAAACTCACTATTGTTTCAACCATATTTTCTTTTTGGCTTTTTGGGTCACAACCAGTGATGCTCAAGTGTTAGTCCTGGCTCTGTACTCCTGGTAGTGCTCAAGGGACCATATGGGATGCCAGGGATTTAATCTGGGTCGGCCATGTGCAAAGCAAATGCCTTACTATCACTCTGGCCCCATTAACTATAACTTAAAAAGAAAAAAATTGATCACTCAAGAATACAGGTCAACAGCTGGAGGGAGAGTACAAGGGTTGAGTCATGAGGTCAATCCAGGTTTGATGTCTGGTATCTCCAGGATTGATATCTGAGCACAGAACCAGGAGTAAGCCTGGAGCACTGCCAAGTGTAAGCCCCAAATTAATAATATTTATATAGGATTTTTACTTGCTTATTGCATTTTTTGGTTTGAGGACCACACCTGGCGATGCTCAGGAGTTACGTCTGGTTCTGCGCTCAAGAATTATTCCTGGCAGTACTCTGTGGACCATATAGGATGCCAGTATCAAACTCAGGTTGGCCACATGCAAGGGAAACACCCTATCCCCTGTACTATATTTCCAGCCCCTATAAAAATTTAGGATTTTAAAATATTTTAATACTTTTCCTTAGAGCTAGCTGCACAACAGTTTTGTTTTTTAACTAAATTAACAAGCAATAAAAGGGGTCAGGGAGCAAAATAAAAGATAACAGTAAGGGTACATGTTTTGCATGAATCAGACCCAAGTTCAAGCCACAGCACCACATGACTGACCACCTAAGCACTGCTGAACGCAGACCTGGGGACCTTGAGCATCACTGGAATGGCCTGGTGGTCAAATCCTTTGTAAACCAATATTGTATAATTTCTTTGCTACATGTAAAGAGCACAACAGTACTATCTTCCTAGGTCCTGTTGTTTTGGCTTTTAAGTCTTCGTCTTAGGGGATGTAGCTTGGTAGTAGAGTGCATGCTTTGCATGTATGAGGCCCCAAGTTGTAACCCTAGGACCAAATGTATATGTGTGTATATATATATATATATATATATATATATATGTAATTTCCCTATACATATACATATATAATTATTTATATAATTTTCCTATGTGTGTTGTAACAGTTTAGCTGACGTTAGCTACCTTAATAAATTCTAAAGCCTCTATGACATTACAGGATCCAGAATCTTCATTACATAGAATCTCTGTTATTGTTAAGACTATATTGATGATTTTTGTTTTGGAGTCATGGCTAGTCTAGCTTGGGCTACTCTAGGCACTGTGCTTGGGTGGTTGCTCCTAGAAGTGCTCTGGGGACGACACCAGGAATTGAATCTGTACCTCCTACATGCAGCACACTTGCTTAGGCTCCAAGACAAAATAGATCAAAGGTGGGGCCAGGAACTGAAGTAGTAGAATTCATGTACAACAAGTGCTAGAAATTCATCCCCAGTGCTAAATGCCACCTCATTCCATAGCAGCACCTGCTATGGTCCTAGTCGCTCCTGACAAGCCTGGCCCACACACCTTTGAGTGTGGATGAGCCTATTAAAAAATAGCAGATTTAAAGTTACTATTCTGCTGGCACCACAAAAATAAACCACATTTACTCGAACTAGTAATGAATGAAATGAAATGAATCAAGGATGTGACTCAGCAGTACAGCACTTGCCTTGCATGCATGAGGCCTAGGGTTGAATTCCTGACACTGACAGGAAAATAAATAAGTAAATAAAAATGAAAACAGCTTTCAATTATTTCTTTCCAATAGTAAACAAATTAAACTATCCAATAATTATTTCTTCTGTAAAATTAATTTGAGCATTCCCCTCCCCTAAAAAAATTTAGACTGAGAATCGTACGTTTTATCTTAGAAAAAAATGTAGACTTCTGGTTTTATACCCTTGTTGAGTTTTTTATTTTGGGGCCACATCCAGCTATGCTCAGGGTTACTCCAGGCTCTGCACTCAGGAATAACTCCTAGTGGCGCTCAGGGGACCATATGGGATGCCATGATCAAACCCAATTCTGCTGCGTGCAAGCAAGCAGTACCCACTGTACTATTGCTCTGACCTCCTGGTTTTATACTTTAAAATGTGGGCTCCTGGGGATGGAGGGATAGTACGGCTGGTAGGGTACTTGCTTTGCATGTGACTGACCTGGTTCAATCCTTGGCACCCCATATGGTCCCCTGAGCACTACAGGAATTATCACTGAGCTCAGAGCCAGGGTAAGCCCTGAGTGTCCCCAGTGGTAGCCCAAAAGCAAACAAACAAAAAATGTATACTCCTTGGGGATATAGCTCAGAGGAGGAACATATGCTTCCTATGCTTGAAGCCCAGGCCTGATACTTAGCACGCGTACACAAGACCCCTGGCTTTAATGCAACTGTGCATTATTTCTAGCAGAGTCCCCAGAGCACTTCCAGGAGCAACCACCCAAGCACAGGGCATAGAGTAGTCCAAGCTAGACTAGCCACAACCCCAAAACAAAAATCAACAAAATAGTCCTTTTTTGGGGGGGTCACACCCAGAGACGCATAGGGGTTACTCCTGGCTCTGGCTCTGCATTCAGGAATTACTCCTGGCAGTGCTCAGGGGACCACATGGGATGCTGGGAATTGAACCTGGGTCAGCTGCGTGCAAAGCAAATGCCCTACTCATTGTGCTATTGCTCCAGCTTCCATATGACCCCACAATACCACTTCTGGGAATATATCCCGAGGATGCAAAAAAAGCTCAGTAGAAATGACATCTGTACCTATATATTCATTGCAGCACTGTTCACAATAGCCAAAATCTGGAAACAACCCAAGAACAGATGACTGGTGAAAGAAACATTGGTACATCTACACAATGGAATACTATGCAGCTTTTAATAGAGATGAAGTCATGAATTTGATTATAAATGGATAGACATGGAGAGTCTCATGCTAAGTGAAATGAGTCAGAAAGAGGACAGACATAGAAGGACTGCACTCATTTGTGGAGTTATAGAATAATATCACATGAGGCTGACACCCAAGGACAGTAGATACAAGGTCCAGGAGGATTGCCCCATAGCTGGAAACCTGCTTCATAAGCGGAGGGGAGACGGCAGATAGTATAGAGAAGGGATCACTAAGAAAATGATGGCTGGAAACTCAGAGAAGGGAACAGCAAGTAAAATGTGGTTGTTGGTCATGTGGGGGAAAGATGATGCGGGCCAAATATAGACTAGAGACTGAACACAATGGCCACTCAACACCTTTATTGCAAACCACAACACCTAATCAGAGAGAGAGAACAAAAGGGAATACCCTGCCATAGTGGCAGTGTGGGGTGGGGGGAGACGGGACTGGGGAGGGGGGGAGGGATGTTGGGTTTACTGGTGGTGGAGAATGGGCACTGGTGAAGGGATGGGTTATCAAACTTTGTAAGGGAGAAACATGAGCACAAAAATGTATAAATCTGTAACTGTACCCTCACGTTGACTCACTAATTAAAAATAAACTATTAATTAAAAAAAAAAAAGAAAATGATGACTGGAGAAATCAGTCAGGATGGGAGATGTGTCCTGACAGTAGAGAATGGACCAAACATAATGACCTCTCAGTGTCTGTGTTGCAAGCCATGATGCCCCAAAGTAGAGAGTATGGGGGATACTGTCTGCCATGGAGGCAGGGGGAGGGTGGGAAAGGGAGGGTATGCCGGGGATATTGGTGGTGGGGAAAGTGCACCTTTGGAGGGGAGGGATGGGTGTTTGATCATTGTGTGACTGTAATCCAAACATGAAAGCCTGTAACTATCTCACGGTGATTTAATAAAATTTTTAAAATAAAATAGTCTTAACAATAACAGAGATTCTATGTAATGAAGACTTTGGATCTTGTAACGTCACAGAGGCTTTAGAATTTATTAAGGTAGCTAACATCATCCTGACGCATGAAGGAACCAACAGAGGAACCCAGGTATGCAGGACTTGTGGCTGAGATCTCCAAACCTGCTCAGATCACAAATTTTTTCCTGGAACATATGCAGTTATGCAACCTCTTTTTTAAATTTTATTTATTTATTTTTATTAATTTTCATTTTAATTTTTTTTCACTCACACAGCAGAGCCTGGCAAGCTACCTGTGACGTATTTTATATGCCAAAAACAGTAACAACAGCATTTTCTTTGTGTTTCTGGAGCGAGCAGATGCCATTGCTACAGTAGCATGTGACAGGCACAAATGAAGACGTTACTGGCTCCCACTCAAGCAAAGTGATAAACAACGGGATGACAGTGATACAGTGCATTAGGGAGCTTCCTTGGAGGCTCATGTTTACACCTATGACTATTTACTAAAGCCAATTTAGTGCCAACACTTTCAGCTAAAAACTGAGACCATAAATCCTGTTTTGTGCTTGTAGTCTGATTACAACCAAGCAGCTGATAATTGACTAAACATTCTAGTTTCCACCAAAATGTTTGATCTTCAGACATGAAACACAAAGAGAGCAGGGCATCATTTGTGTCTTGTTCTGACCAAAATCACAACCAAATGAAAAACCAGCTAGGTGAGTCAATTCCATAATGCACTTTATGCAGAAAAAACACTCAGTCACACATCACTGCCTCCTTCTGTCCATTTTATAGCAAGACATTAAGGCTGAAGATACTAACAACTATTAGAATTTAAACCTCTTTTCTGCTTAATAGCAAATTCATTCTAGGCATCCCTGTTTAATTGGAAATGAACTGCCTGCTTAGTCCAAGTGTCACGCCCCGTCCTCTTAAATTAACTGAGATTTCATTTCTGCTCCTGGATGAGACGTCAAGAAAATGGTATTAATCTTGAGTTAAGAAATCAGAACGCTATAGTAGTTTGGCAAGTTCCAGCTGCTAATGAATGTACACTTTGAAATTCAGCAACAAAACTTCTGCTCTGGGGGCAGAAGAGATGTACAGCAGATAAGGCTTTAGCATTTCTCTGCACATGGCTGACCAGGCAGAGCCAGGACTAAACACTGAGCGCCGCTTGGTGTGGCTCCAAAACAAAACAAAACAAAATCATGCTTCGGGGGGCAAGAGAGCTTGTACAGGGGCTGGAGCAATAGTACAGTGGGTAGGGCGTTTGACCTAGTTCATTCCCACAGCATACTGTATGGCCCCCCTGAGCCTGGCAGAATTCCTGAGTGGATTAGAAGGACAGATAGTTAGGACAGTGGTTAGGGTGCCCCATCCAGGTTTGAGTTCTGGCACCACATAGTCCCCTAAGCATCAGCAGGTGCCAGTACCGAGGAGCCCCCAGCTTGGAGTAGTCCAGGATTCCCCAATACATATATGCAGCATCATACCCTCAGGTCCCTGCATTGAACAACTGGCCTTGTTGGTTCAGAATTGTCAGTGGAATACCTGAGTCTCCTGAGCATTGCTTGGGAGTCTCCCCTCAAAAGAAAATAGATCTGGGGCTGGAGTGATAGCATAGCGGGTAGGACGTTTGCCTTGCACGAGGCCGACCCGGGTTCAAATCCCAGCATCCCATATGGTCCCCTGAGCACCGCCAGGAGTAATTCCCGAGTGCAGAGCCAGGAGTAACCCCTGTGCATCGCCAGATGTGACCCAAAAAACAAAAAAAAAAAAAGAAAGAAAATAGATTTGGGGTGAGGAGCAATATTGTAGGATTTTTCTAGAAAAATCTTAGCTAGAGGTGTCCTTCAAGGACTAATGCCTTGAATGTTCTTAGAATATAGACCTGGCCCTTTCTAAGACAAGGAGATTTTTTAATCACCCCTTATCCATCTTCCCATAGTGACTGCAGGTCCCTGTGTGACAGCCACGTGGACCATCTCCATACACCTTTGTGCTTGTTCCTACTTGTTAAGCGACTGGCAAACTCAGCTCCTTGTCATCCTTCAAGTGTAGGTTTCAACACCACATCCTCAGAGAGGCTTTTCCTAACTGCTCTGTCTGAAGTAGCTCTCCTAAGCATCTTCAACCTCCTGTGGTTCTATTTATCATATCATCCTGTTTATCTCCTTGTAGTACTCATCACAATCAATAATTTTCAGACTATAAGCTCTGAGATCTCCCCAGTGTATCTCTAATGTCCAGTAAAATATCTGGTAAATAAATAGCATTTGGTATTTGTCAAAGTAGTTACATAGTACATGAAAGAATAATTCAGGCTAAACCTATGCCTTTTACTCTTCATCCTTTCTTTCTTCCTTTCCTTCTTCCTTTCCTTCTTCCTTTCTTCCTTCCTTCCTTCCTTCCTTCCTTCCTTTCTTTCTTTCTTTCTTTCTTTCTTTCTTTCTTTCTTTCTTTCTTTCTTTCTCTCCCTTCCTTATTTCTCTTCCTTTATTCCTCTTTCCTTCCCTTCACGCTCCCTCCCTTTTTCCCCTCTTCCCCCTCTCTCCCTCCCTTCCTTATTTCTCTTCCTTTATTCCTCTTTCCTTCCCTTCACGCTCCCTCCCTTTTTCCCCTCTTCCCCCTCTATCCCTCCCTTCCTTATTTCTCTTCCTTTATTCCTCTTTCCTTCCCTCCATGCCCCCTCCCCTTTTCCCCCCTTCCCCCTCTCTCCCTCCCTCCCTTCCTTCCTTCCTTCCTTGTTTTGACACCACACAAAGCTAGGTTTAGCACTTACTCCTAGCTCTGAGCTCAGGGATCACTCCTGGTAGGACTGGGGAGAACCACATGTGGTGTCGAGGATTGAACCAGGGTGAGCAGCATGGAAGGCAAGCATCCTACATGCTGTACTATCTCTCCAGCCCCTCTTGTTATTCTTATATACACAAAACCACACCATGTTGTGGCTGGATCATTAGCACAGCGAGTAGGGTGTTTGCCTTGCACATGGTCGACCCGGGTTCGAATCTCAGCATCCCATATGGTCCCCTGAGCACCATCAGTAGAAATTTCTGAGTGAAGAGCCAGGAGTAACCCCTGTGCATCGCCGGGTATGACCCAAAGAGAAAAAAAAAACCCACACCATGTTATAGTGTACTACACCACACAGCATATTAGCTAGAGAGAACATGACACAATAGTATTAATTTTGAGAAATTTTAATAATAAATAAGAATATCAAGAAGCAAATATTTGAAATCATTGCTAGACATGCTGGATAAGTCTGTCTTTAATTGTATTTAAAAAAAAAGAAATATTGTAACTTGGCCAGAGAGTTGAAGCAGCGGGATCAGTGCTTTCTTTGTATGCTGGAGGCCTTAGTTCAATCACTGGCACCACATAGTCCCCTGAGCACCTGTAGGTATGGCCCAATTATAACAGCTAGACAGATTCCCTAGAATTCTTTCCCTTCCTTCTCTCCTTTCTTTGCTCCACTCTTTCTCGGGTACCGCCATCATTTCCTTAAATTGTAATTTTTGTGATTACCATCTCAAGTCCTAGTTCTTCCCATTTAAAAGCCTTTCCACCCCATTGGCAGGAAAGATAGTACTGGAAGTAACTCAAATTGAATCTCCGGCACTACATATAGTCCCTCCAATACCACCAGGGGTCACTTCTGAGCACAGAGCTAGGAATAGCCCCTGAGCACCACCTGATATGGCACCCAACCCCCTCCCATCCCAAAGTCAACTTAGTTTTGTGTGCTCAGATTTTCTCATCTGATGATTAAAGTGATGCCTTCTATCTTCACAGAGAGGAACGAAGTCGTTGAGTTGATTAAGGGAAGGCACACCACAAAATCCTCTACAGTAAGAGGTATGGTTACAGTAAAGGAAAAGCAGCACTGTTTCCCAGTTTGCTAGAAAGGGAAGGACAGACCATAGAGCTAATGCGAGAGCAATATGTATAGTGACCATATTTTCAAAACCCAAAATGGAACATATCTTTTGGCATATGATCTGACACATGGTCTGACCACATGACAGAATATTTGAAATCAAAATGTCCTGAAAAATCCAGGACATGTGGTTGCCATGGTAATGAGGAGCCATAGGGAGGCTGTGGGCAATGAAAAGACAGGGTGGAATTGGCAAGCATGGAAAACTACTTTGCCAGTGATGTGCAGGACAGTTTGGAATCAATCGATGTGGAAGACCAAAAAGGCCAGAGGGAAAAAAATTTGACTAATCTTGGTGTGAGGTGTAAATAGTAATCCTAAATCCTCCTCATTTTAGAAATCTTCCTTATTCACTCTAGGAAACTAGGGCAGTGTCTGGTCAACAGCTGGAGCAGAAATCGGCTGAGAATTTTGTGGAGGGACTGCAAAGATAGCATAATGTTTAAGGTCCTTGTCTTGCGTGAGACCAGCTCTGCTTGATTCCCATCATTGTTCTGTTCCCTGAGTATCACCAAGCGTAGCCCTGGAGGGCACAAGGGTAACACAGAACATCCCTGACAACACGGGACACTGTATCCTCAGGTTCTCATGTTGGATTCCTGGGCTGGGTGGCCAAGAATTGCAGGAGAGGCTCCCCAGCCTCTTTAGCACCACTTGAGAGACCCCTCCCATTCCCCCTGAACCAAAAAAGAGTTTTATTAAGAGAGGGTTAACCCCCATGATGGTCCATATCCAATCTCAATACCCCAAGGGCTCCTCTACATTGAGCATTGGTTCACTGCTCTCCAGATCAAGGAAGACTCCCTCCAAGTAGCAGGGGTGGGCTCAAATCCACCTCCATCTGCATAGGAGGTCAGAGAACTGTCAGAATTCTGCTCTTCCTGGGCTGCCTTCTGCCTCCACCTTTCCCCACACCTCCAAAGCAAAGCAATCATCTCTGTCCAACCATGCAGGAAATATTGGTGGTGATTTATCACTCCATCAGAGCTTCTGACAACACAACCCTGATGTCACATGAATTCAGCTGATGACCTTTAAGACAGAAAGTCAAAAGTAAATTTTTTTTTATAGCCAATCAGAAGTAAAGTACAGATAAATCTCAAGAAGGTGTAAGGATGAGATTCAGAAGGTAAAGACTTAGAAAAAGTTCAATCTCTTTCAGCATTTTTGCCTTAGATTCTTATTAAAATTAATAAATCTCATATTTCTAAGCTTAAGGATGAGAGGTGCTTCACCGTGGCAGATTTCCCTCCATTCAGCCCTCATTCCTTTTCAGCCCTTAAGATTCCAAGACCTTTAAATTCCACCCAATGCCTATCACATACTATTGAGTTGGCATGTTTGCAAATTGCATGCGGCGAGATCCTTCCATACCAACAGCCCTGTCTCAGATTCCCCAGCATCACAGCCAAACGAGAATTGCCCGCACATTTTCTTCATCTTTTCATTGAGTTCAGTGTGGCAGCAGCACATTCCTCAGCACAGGCTCCAGTCGGCATGGTAACTAGTTAGGGACTGCAAGCTGCCTTCTTGCGGACTCTTATTTCTCTCAGAGTGCTTTGGAGGGGGGGAGGGGTTGGGGGCGCGGGGGTGGATATGGTGATGGAGGAAGTAGTGAAAGGGGGTGGGGAGAGAATTGATTGGGTTGGGCTGGGGGAGGGGGATGGGCAGAAGAATGACTTCAGCGTGCTTTTTAAAAGAGTTATCTGGTCCACCCCTGGTGTTGGTGCTAAATTGCCTGGGCAGGGAAAAAAAAAAAGTCCTAATTGGGGTGGGGAGGCAATGACAAAGCAGAGCTTGTTCAAGCCTCTGAATCTGCACTGTTGATAGTGCAGGTAGCTCAGGGCGTTGGGAGTGATTGCTGTGTTGACTTTGTCTAATTGCAGGGGAGGAGTTATGTGAGCTGTGACGGGCAGAGTTACACCCAGTGGGGTAGGGGACAAAAACTGGCATGACCTCGCAGGGCTAAAGAAACGGACTGACAAAGCTGTTGGCATATTATTAAAAATCTGGCAAAATGTTCTGCTCTTGATAAAAATGTAGAGAGACCTGTAATGCATAACTTATTCCACGTCGTATTTTTAAATGACTACTGCCAAGTTGTCTATCAAAATTAATAGGGCATTGCTTCTTCTTATAGAACCCCCCCCAAAAAAAACCTAACAAATTTTATTCATTTATTCATTGCTTAAAAAATCATGTATCTGCTAAAAATTTCATTAGGAAAATAGGTTTGGTGGTAGTTAACCTTGATTTTAAAGCAGTGGGAAATAAAACTACTTTTTTCTCAAATTGGTATTTATAAAAACTATACATTCAGTTAAAATGTAAAGCACTTTATTCTTGGAGAATAGGTTAAAATTTTGCAAATTTTGCACAAATATAACATTTGTGTTAAAAAAGACATTACAGTTTTGATTATTGGTTATATCTGTATATGAGTTTGAGTTTTCAAAGTCTCAAAAGCTTTCTTTGTGTCAAGAATAACATTAAATGGTTCGTTGACTACTGAGTAGATTATCTGCATTAGTATAAAAATTAATCAATATATTGAACTTCTGAGACTTCTATTTTGTTATTTCATGTTAATTTAACTGCTTTTCCCTCCTGTGCTTCCTCTGAAGTCTTGGTACATGCAATTCTACATACTCTATCTTTTTTTTATTTCAAGTTTTACATACATAGGACAACTTTCTATTCTAGAATCTAAGTATGTTTTGTGTGTATACAGACCCCAAAGGTAGTATAAACTGTACTTTATCTGTTGTATTCACATGGCTCTAAGAGCTCTTATTTTCTACATTCTAAATCTTATAATTTAATTTTTAAAAATTAAAGGTTGTCTCATGCACTTAATTCTTTATTTTTAAGGAACAACAAAGCTTTTTTTCTCTAATATTAGAATCATCGTGAATTTTTCTGACCAAAGAAAAAGTTCATTTTCTTCAAAATTCTATGTATTCACTAATTCTAATTCTAATATTTTAAAACGTTTCAATAAAATAAGAAATTCAGCAAGGAGAGCGGGGAGATTTTATTCCATAGATGTAAAAAATACCTTGGTTTGGTGATTTTTCTCATCTTTCAATTCTCTCTCTTTTCTTTCTTTTTTTTTTTTTGTTGTTTACATTTTTGGTCCACTCTCAATGGTGTTCAGAGGCTTCACCTGTCTCTGTGCTTAGGGATCACTCCTGGAGGGATTTGGAATATATGGTACCTGGGGATTCAAACCAGGGCTGCAATGACCAGTCACACACAGGGCAAGTGCCTTAAGCTCCATCTATCGCTCCAGCCCCTCACCTTTAAATTCTTACAGCCCCTTTCTACATAGTCTATATAGGCTTGAAAACTAAGACATTTGGAGCATTAGTACTAAAGTGCTCCCATGTGAAAGGAAAATGAACGAACATACCTGAACTGCTGAAGGAACAAACGTGTAAGAGATGGGCTGATGCCCTACTGTTGGTGTTTGCTCACTGCGAACATTTGGTTCACTTGGCTTGTCTCATTATTTCAGCTGAGAAAGTCACTATGTGAATTAATAGCAGATTTCCCAGCTGAAAATAAATGTTTATCAGTTTAGGGGGCTGGGGTTTTTTGGCAAATACCTGTCTTTTTGTCTGACTGGCTTCTTTTTTTGGCTTGCACATCCCTGAGGTGTGTAATTAAAGTAAGGGAATTTGCACATAGAGCTTCAGGGCTTTCATGAATAAGAAACGCAGGATATTTTAGCAATTCGGTGCCCACCGTCAGAGTGTGTATTTCCTGTGTGAGGATCACAATAAGAGTGCCCTGTGATAATAAAGGCGCCTGTAATACCATGCAAAGAAGAAACAAAGTGACAGTATTTATTCCTAAATTCCAACACAAAAAACATTTTTTTTAAAAAGAGCAATTTGCATTTAAAAACAGATGGACTTTGAACTTGAACATGCCCTCAGAATTAATGGTTATTAAATCAGTCCCACTTTGCTGAATATTGAAATTCCCTTCAGGACAAAGATCTTGGCTGTTGATATCAGCTTACATTACAAAATTGAATACACAATATCAAATGGATTTTATCATAACCATTCTAGCCTTACTATTGACGTTTTTCAGCAGCTCAGAAACTGGTACTTTTAAACCTCAAACCTTTAGGGGAAGAATAGAAAGAACATGTATTGAGCACCTGTTCCAGATGCTTTACATAATATTCAATTTTATATTTGTTAAAAATACCAAGAATTTGGGATCTGGGGAGACAGTACAGACCATTGTCTTGCACACGGCTGACCTGAGTTAGATCCCTGGTACCCCCATACCCCACCAGGAGTAAATCCTGAGCACAGCTTGGTGTGGCCTAAAAATAAGCAAGTGAAAAAACACCAAAAGAATTGTTCTTATTTTACTGTTGCAGAAATTAGGTAACTTGCATGTGTAGGGCCCTGGATTTAATTAAAAATAAAATTTGGAGACTTGCTGAAAATCCCTCTGCTAGTTTACAAGGTACTGAGGTATGAGAAAGGGTTCCCCCACTATGTAGTGGCCACTCAGCACATGTGGTCATTATTGTCCAACTCCAAAATCCATCTTTTAGGGTCCGAGAAGTGGTTTCAGGGGTTGAGGCTTGCTTTACATGCAGCTGACCCAGGTTTGATCCCCAGCATCACATATGGTTTCATGAGCACCACCAGGAGTGATCCTTGAGCACAGAGACAGAAAGCAAGCTCTGAACACAGTTCAGTTTTGGGCTACCCATCCACCCACCCACTCATTTCCCCTCCCCAAAAAAAGCCTCTTCCACAGAAAGTTCACCATTGTTATTTTCATACATACAATTTATTCTAAAAGGGAATAACAACCTTGCTCCCCCTCTATGTTCAGTCCCTGGTCATTCTTATGAATAAGGCCTATATTCAATTTAAAACAAACACTTTTTGGTCCCTCCTTTGTACAGTAGTCCAGAAAAAGGCAAGTTTGTGTTTCCTGGGTCCTGGGGAGGGCATCTCAGCTTGAGGGTATTACCCTACTTTCAGTCCAGGACACAGCAGCATGTATTTTCAACAGAACCATGCAACAAGGGTTGCTCTTGCCAGAGCCAGAGGCAGAATGCAGCACCTGTATCACCAGTGTATATGGAAACAAGATGTCATCTCACTGGGCCTCAGTTTCCATGTCTGTAATCTGAGAGGATCTGTCTGGATGATCTGAAAGGTGCATTTCTGATTTAAAAATCAAAATTATGGGGCTGGAGCTATAGCATAGCAGGTAGGGTGTTTGCCTTGCATGCAACCGACCCGGGTTCGATTCCCAGCATCCCATATGGTCCCCTGAGCACGCCAGGAGTAATTCCTGAGTACAGAGCCAGGAGTAACCCCTGAGCATTTCCAGCTGTGACCCAAAACCCCCCCAAAAAATAATAAAATAAAATAAAAAATAAAAATAAAAATTACAAAGCAATTCCTGATTGAGACCAGAGGGAACAGAAAGCTGCTGTTACCTATAGATATGAGAATTCAGAAAGGATAAGCCAGGAACATAATGGAAAGGTCAAGAACTCAAGGCCTCAATTGTGCAAGACAAGTGGTTCGCCACATATCCTTTCTTCCATTAAAAAAATTTTTTTTAATCTTTTTGGGTCATACCCGGTAATGCTCAGGGGTTTCTCTTGGCTCTGCACTCAGGAATTACTCCTGGCGGGGCTCCGGGGACCACATGGGATGCTGGGAATCGAACACGGGTTGCATACAGGTCGGACAGTGCAAGGCAAACGCCCTACCCACTGTACTATTGGTCCAGCCCCCCTCCCCGCCATTTTTTTTTTGACATCTTATCTTTCTCCAGATACTATTCTCCTTTCTCATGTCTCATGACATCAAACCCTTCAAGGAAGTTTCTCATACTCTGGTAATTTCTCTTCTTCCAATGTCTCTTAAATCCAATCCAGTGACTGTTCTATCTCACTCACTGCAAACCTGAAAACTGCTTCAGTTAAGATCACCAAGAACTTTCTCACTGGCAAAGCCATCAGTCAGTTCTCAGTCTGCATCTTCCTCATAAATACCTCTGTTTGCTTGTTTGTTTGTTTGTTTGTTTGCGGGCAACTCAGTGGTGAAGGGAAACCAGGTGTTACCAGGCCATCAAACCCCAGATTCCAGCTTGCAAAGCATGCCCTGACAGCATTGAGCTCTCTAGTTCCTCATAAGCGCTTTGGAAGCTGGTCACTCTCTCCCCATTGAAGCCCTTTTGTCTTTCCATGACACCTATGTTCTACTGCAATTCTTCCCACTTCTTTGTCAGTCTCCTCTGTTGATGCCTCTCCATCTCCCTTTCTCTAAGAGCTGAAATTCCCCACGGCTTAACGTTCTGACTCCCTATTTTCTCAGGCTACATTCAATTCCTAGAGGATCTCAGCAGTCACACCACTTTAAATACCATCTCTGCGCTCTCAGCCTTCTGAATGACTCTTACCTTCTCCCCTTTTGTGAAACCAAGATCCAGTTTCCATCTTGCCTCCCAGTTAAGTGAGCTTCTTTCTCATTTCTCTGTGTAAAGTAACCACACAGACCCTAGAGGCCCAGATAGCCTTTGCATTGTTCTTGTTGGTTCCCATCACTGGGTTCTGAACATAATGGCTGCTGACAGACATTCCAAGTACTACCTACCTGCCAAAGTTTCAGAATATCCTTTTCCTTTTGGGGGTCACACCTGGTGACTCGGGCTACTCTGAGCACAGTGCTCGGGGATGTTCCCACCAATGCTGGGGGACCACATTATGTGGAATATTAAACTCAGGGCTCCCTTAAGCAAACATGTGCATGCAGTCTAGCCCTCTGAGCCATCTCCCTGGTTTTAATATATATTTATTTATTCCCCTTTCTTCTTCCCTGTTGTTGCTGCAACGATACACTTGGCTGCAGTGCTTACACAAGTGCTGGCACTGGGAGTCAAACTCTTTAGCTGTAGTACTCATGAAGATTTTATTTCGTTTCTGTTGGAGGGGAGGGGAGACACGTTCCACAGTACTCAGTAACTACTTCCTGTTCCGTGTTTGGAGGTTGCTCCTGGAGATGCTCAGCAGACCATTTGGTGCTTCATCAAACCAGAGCCTTCTATGAATAAAGTATATGCTTCAGTTCATTGGTCTGTCTCTCTGACCTTCATGTACACTTCAGGCGCAGTGCTACTTGGAGGTCACACCCTTAGGCCACACACTTGGTTGTGTTGTTTACACACTTCAGTTGCAATACTAGCTGGAGGTCTGAAACACTTGGCTGAGGGCATATAAGTGGACTGAGACTTTGTTGTGAGGCAGGGTATTGGAAATGGTAGGGTCAATGGACTACATATGGAAAGAAAGAGGAGGGAAAAAAGAAGGGCAAGGAGGGAGGGGATGGGGAGAGGGGAGTGAAAAAAAACAAAACAGAAAGGGGCAGAAGGGAACCAACTGGAGTAGATGAAGTCAAGGAGGAGGAGGAGAAGGATAAGACAAGACCAAGGAGAGACTTTGTGCTGGCTGTGCATAGCACTGGTGACACTGAGCATTATTATGGATTGTCAACTGCCACATGAGGGGAAAAGCAATAGTTGCCAAAAGCAAAGTCAACACTTTGGTAAGTTTGCTATGGTCTTGGCCAAGCCTGATGCTTAATATTACAAAGCCAAAAACCTTATACTTTTAGAAAGTAAATCAATATTCCAGGGTGGCTTGCCTATGTATTCAAGACTCCAGCATCAAAGCAAAGTACCATGCTGTTCATCTACACTGAGATGTGACAGCTATAAGAAACAGGAAACTCAAAATCATGAATAATATCTTCTCTCTGTGTATTATCCAAACATTTAAAAGTCATATCAGGGGGTCGGAACAATAGTACAGTGAGTAGGGATTTGTCTTACACAAAGTTGATCTGGGTTCTGTTTCCAGCATCCTATATGGTACCCTGAGCACTGCCAACAGTGATTCCTGAGTGCAGAGCCAGGAGTAAACCCTGACACTTCCAATGTGCCCCCCCCCCCGCCAAAAATAAAGTTAAAAATTTAAAAATTATAAATAAGCCATATCATGCTCAAAAACTAGAACCTTAGGCTGGAGAGATGGTACAGTGTGCAGAATGCTTGTCTTGCATACAGTCAATCTGGGTTTAATCCCTGACAACCTGCGTACTGCCAGGAATAACCCTGAACCTAGAGCTAGAAGAAAGCCCTAATACCACTGGGTGCAGACCAAAAACAAAAAACAAAAAAAACCTTGAGATCTGTGAGAGACAGTACAGCAGGAAGGCATTTGTCTTACATGCAGGTGACCCAGGTTTGATTGCCAGCACCACATATGGTCCCCAGAGCACTGCCAAAGGCACAAAGTCAGGAGTAAGCCCATAGCGTCACCAGATATGGCCCAAAGACACCCCCCAAAAAAAGTGTGTGGGGTGATGAATAATGATAATGGGTATTATATAGGACTAAAGATCACTATGTCACTGTCATCCCGTTGCTCATAGGATTTTCTCAAGTGGGCACCAGTAACGTCTCCATTGTGAGACTTGTTGTTACTGTTTTTGGCATATCGAATACTCCACGGGTAGCTTGCCAGGCTCTGCCATGTAGGCAGGGGATACTCTCGGTAGCTTGCCGGGCTCTCCAAGAGGGATGGAGGAATCAAACCCCCGTGGGCCGGGCCGAGTACAAGGCAAACGCCCTAGCTGCTGTGCTATCGCTCCAGTGATAAGATAGCAGGTATTATATAGGATTATATAGGATTGTGGAGATGGTGTGGGGCACATCTACTTACTACTCATTAGTATCTATTTTCTAAGATCTAGGGTGTCCTTCCATGCCTCCAATCTGCAGCAAGCTAAGACCTCTAAGGCCTGGTTCCCTAAGCAACGCTGCGATGTGAACTCTCCTGACTCCCACCTGTCATTGGTGCAAGTCTTCCTTGAACTGGGAGCTCTCGGTATCAAGCTCTGGGCCAGAGAGAAAGAACAAGCTAGAAAGCACTTGTTTTGCACACAGAGGATCCACCATCGACCCTGGTCCACCCAGCACAGCCAAAAGTGATCCCTGAGAAGCATCAGGAGTGAGCCCAGAGCATCACCATGTGTGGCCCAAACCACCCCCCCCACACACACACTGAGCTCCCCCAAAGAAAAGAAAATAAACAAATTCCCTTCCTCTTGTCAGTGTGCCTTCCTTCAAGGTTGTACTGACTCAGGCTGGCTTTCTGCCTATGAACGTAGTCTCTATCCTCAGCACTTGTTTCAAAATGCAAGCATGGCACCCCAATACCTTTGAGTCAAAGTTTAGTTCATGCTGACGCCAGTCTGAAAGGACTCTGGCTGGGCCCAGTCTTCAGGGGGCAAAGCTGGGGCCCTCCCCCACTCACTTTAGGGAGTCTCTTTTAAGAACCACCCAGGGTTGAGCAACCCCCTTCTGATTAACACATTCTTTCTTTGCATGTGTTAATGTATTTGTTCAGGTTTGGAGCATCCTTCTAGGACGTAAGAAAACTTTGCATATCTATGCTCTATTTTAGTCCCAATGGTTTTTTAAAGTTTTGCTCTCAGGGGGCAGGTTTGGTTCCTCATTTCCAGTTCTGCTAAGGAGGGGAGCACGAGGGTGGTCCTCTTCCCACCTATTACTGATAACACTCCAGGCCCAAGGCTACTGGCCAGAGAGGTGGGGGATGAAGGTGGGGGAGCTCACCTTCCTTTATCCACCAGCCTGCCCTCTCCCTATGGAGGCTCCAGAGACCACCCCCAGCCTGCTCCTTTCCAGGTGGGCTTTAAAGCTAGAGCCCAGCAGGTACTGGAGGACAGGGAGGGCATCAGAGGGAGCAATACAACTCCAGTTAATTAGAGCAAGGAGATCTAGTGAGCTTTTTCAATCTACAGAAGAAAACAGTACCACAGTGCAGCTGGATTCTTCTGTCTTAAATAAAATATTAAAATTGACCCAAGGTCAAGTGTAACAAACAGGAAAAAAGTAACATTGCCCTTCATTCCCTGCTGTTGGGAATGTCAGCTGGTACAGCCCTTGGGAAAACAATAAGGACAATTCTTAAAAACTAGGACTTGAGCTCCTATATGATCCAGCAATTCCACTTCTGGGCATCTATCCCAAGGGTGGTGCTCTGGGCCTATTCCTAGCTCTGTGCTCCTCAGGAACATCACTCCTGGTCATGCATGGGGTTGTGGGGGGGAGGGGGAAGGGGAGAGGGGGCGGCCAAAGGGGAAGAGAGGACCATAGGAGGTGCTGGGGATCAAACCAGGGTCAGTCACATGCAAGACAAACACCCTAACCACTATACATACATATTATACCCTAACCAGCTATACATAGCTCTAGCCCTGATATTTGCATTTGTTTGTTTGTTTTTTGTTCACACCTAGTGATCTTCAGGGCTTACTCCTGTCTCTGCACTCAGAATTATTCCTGTTGGTGCTTGAAAGATAATATGGGATGCTGAGGATCAAACCTGGGTCTGCAATGTGCAAGGTAAATACCCTACCTGCTGTACTATTGCTCTGGTCCTGATGTTTGCACTCTAATGTTCATTGCAGCACTATTCACAATAGCCAAAATCTGAAAACAACCCAAGTGTCCAAGAACAGATGTCTGGATAAAGAAACTATAGCTATAGTTATATATATATATATATATATATATATATATATATATATATATATATATATACACACACAATGGAATACTACTTGGCTATTTATTAAAAAAAAAAGATGTAATCATGCAATGTGCTGCTGTGTGGATGGATCTGGAGAATATCACGCTGAGTGGAGATAGAAAGAGAGGGACAGACACAGAATGATCCTTCTCACACGTTGGATATAAAGAAACATGAAAAATAACAAAGGCCCAACAGCAACAGAAGTGAAGACATGGAAAATAGGATGGAAGGGCACTAGGACAATGGAGGAGGAAAATGGAACCGGTGGAGGGTATGGTGCTCGAATAATGTATGCAAGAAATGCTACCACTAACAGCATTGTAAACCATATCACTCTATCACTGTATCACTGTCATCCCATTGCTCATCAATTTGCTGGAATGGGCACCAGTAATGTCTCCATTGTGAGACTTGTTGTTGCTGTTTTTGGCATATCGAATACGCTATGGGTAGCTTGCCAGGCTCTGCTGTGTGGTCAGGGGATACTCTCGGTTAGCTTGCTGGGCTCTCCGAGAGGGGCGGAGGAATTGAACCCCAGTTGGCCACATCAACGCAAACACCCTACCTGCTGTGCTATCGCTCCAGCCCATTGTAAAATGCAGTGCCTAAAACAGTCTTAAAATTTATCATTGCTACCCTCAATTTTCAGTGTACAAAAGGACAAATGCAAATCTTTAAATCAGGACCAAATAAAAGTGATTACAACCGTGATGCTTCACCCAGATCTTTCAAAGTCTCCATCAAAAATACTCAATTCAATGTTAGCAAAAAAAAATCTGGTCACATTCAAAGACCCTAGAAATTTGAGGAGCATAGTGCTGGAATTCTGGACTATTTCACAATGCTGAGATCTGGTTTAAGCCAGAGATGTATGCATGAAAATGTCAGAAGAGAAGGATTGGTCCAATCCAATGGGAATGCAGCCAAAGTTAAGAAGGCACACAAAACTCAGGTTGAAGAAAGCCTGTCCCTGGGGTATTTCTCATCCTTTATTTTTACCCGAGATCCAAGACTTATGGTTAATTCAGATAAGCACTTGACCTTTGTGGGTGCTTATCCACAGTCAACCTTCCCATGTCTGAGGGTCACCTGTAACTCATTAATCTCAGCCCAGTATTGTTTTGCAAGGATGTCTGTTCCATTTAAGATAGAAAACTCCTACACAGATAACATGGTAGGTTAATGCACTCACCTTTCATTCCCTGATTGCTGGGTTCACACCAAACTCAATTCTGTTATGCATCAGGATTATGTTTTGATATGTTCCCCATCCCCAGGAGCCATTTGTCTATAGGTCTTTAATTTCTAAAAGGATGTTGCAGGCATCAGCATACTCTTTGGAGCCCTACACAGGAGATTCCAGGGAGCAGAATGGCCTGGAGGTTACTGGGTCAGGACTGGAGAGGAAAGAACTATTTAGGGAATCTTGCTGAGTGCATGCTTCTGCAGGTACCAGCAGTCTTTGGTTACTGAACCCTTAAGATGAAAACAAAGACATCATCACTTTTCAAGAAATAAATAAATGGCTTTATATAGAATCCAGGACTGATATACCATATTGTCCCTATTGCAGAATCTGTACAGGGAAAAAGACATAACCTCTTCATAGTTTTCTGAACATCCCACTTTTTACTAATTCCCTTGCTTATTTTCATTTATTTATTTATTTTTGCGTTTTGGCCCACACCCAGCATTGCTCAGGGGTTACTCCTGGCTCTGAACTCAAGAATTACTCATGGCAGTGCTTGGGGGACCATATGGGATGCCAGGGATCGAACTCAGGTCAGCTGCATACAAGGCAAACACCCTCTGGCCCCTCATTCCCTTATTTATGATATTTATGATTTAACTGCCTCCTCTTCTCCATTAGGAAATGGGCATCTATAGCAGCACCAGTCACCAAAACCTAGAGAAGAGGCTGGGGCAATAGTACAGCAGATAGGATATTGCCTTGCACACAACCCACACAGGTTCGGTCCCCACCATCCCATATGGTACCCCAGGCACCAACAGGAGGAATTCCTGAGTATAAAGCCAGAGGAATTCCTGAGCAACACCAGATGTGACCTAAAAAGACAAAACAAATAAAATAAAAACCTAGAGGAAATGACAATTTCTAGAGGGAAGGATCTATAAGGCAGTGGAGCAGAGTGGATGGAATGCTAGTTCTGGGCTCAGATGGCCAAGGACAGAATTCCAGCAGAATTCTACTGGAATTCTGCTGCCCAGTCTTCCCCTCTCCCACCCTCAGTTTCATAGCTGTAAAATGGATATTATCAAAGCACCTGCCACAGGAGGTTATTGTTGAATCCAATCAGGTAGCAATTGGGTAGGGGGTGTCAGGAATAGAAGAAGCTCAGTGCCTAGTAAGTGTCATTGGAACTTAATTGCTCAGACTCTACAGAAACAAAAGGAACTTCTTTCTCCTGTTTTCAAATCTGTGACTTCCTTTCCCACCACTTGACAAGTGAGGGAACCCCAAATGAATGCTCCTCATTCTTTCTACCTTGCCCGGCCACACCACTCTCACTCTCCCCACCCCCCATGCTCCTTAAATTCCAACCACTTAAAGTATAAGGGAGTGGCAGAAGCGTGTGGACATTGCAATCCCAACTGCCTCATTTAATTAATGTTATCCAACCCCTGCTGTTGGCCCTGCTGCCCCTGCCTCAGTCACCCTTGGTGCTAACAAGGGAAAGCCACGAACAAAGGCGTTCCCTCTCTAGCAAGCAAAAAGGAAATGTGCACTGCCGACACATATTACTTGCATCCGTGTAAATGCTTGCCCAGCCCACGCTGCTGCTTTTTCATGTTCTTGGAGTCTAAGAACCATTTAGAGAAGTCCTGCTGTGCGAGCACCCTAAGGACATGTAAGAGGATGTGTGCAGGCAGCTGAGAAACAGAGCTTCTATTTATGTGGAGCAAGCAGGCCTAGATCTCTAACAATCACAAGAATATCTTAATCACACGCATTCTGAAGTCCTGCCAGGTGGAGCACTTCGTGTTTGCCTGCTCACTTTTCTCTAGTTTTGGGGTGATAAAAAATTCCTATCTTGGGCAAGACCGTGGCCCATGTGAGTTTGTGCTTATTCCCAGATCTGCTGTGGTGCTGCCCACTGGGAGGGTTGGAAAGGGCAGGTACCCAAATTCTGGCCCAATTCCTCCCTCCAGAAATGGTCTAAAATTTCTGGGAAAATCAGGAACAGATGTGGAGAACTTTTGGAAAAATTACCCAGTGGCCCTTCATTGAAGCAGCGTTTGTATCATAAACTGATTGCTATGGGGCTGGAGCAGGTGAGGACTTGCCTTGCATATGGCCTATCTGGGTTTGATCCTCGGCACTCATATGGTCCATGAACACTACCAGGAGTAAGCCCTACATGCAAAGCCAGGAGTAACCCCTGAGTATCACCAGATGTGACAAGGAAGGAAGGAAGGGAGGAAGGAAGGGAGGGAGGAAGGAAGGAAGGAAGGAAGGAAGGAAGGAAGGAAGGAAGGAAGGAAGGAAGGAAGGAAGGAAGGAAGGAAGGAAGGAAGGAAGGAAGGAAAGGAGGGAGGGAGGGAGGGAGGGAGGGAGGGAGGGAGGGAGGGAGGGAGGGAGGAAGGAAGGGAGGGAGGAAGGAAGGAAGGAAGGAAGGAAGGAAGGAAGGAAGGAAGGAAGGAAGGAAGGAAGGAAGGAAGGAAGGAAGGAAGGAAGGAAGGGAGGGAGGGAGGGAGGGAGGGAGGGAGGGAGGGAGGGAGGGAGGGAGGAAGGAAGGAAGGAAGGAAGGAAAGCTGCTGTTTGGAGTCCTCACTCACTAGATCGGATTGGAAAAACTGGGATGGGTATTTTGAAGGTCTGGTAATCCCCCCAAACACCTTACACTTTATTTTTTTTGTTTTGTTTTGTTTGGGGGGCACACCTGGCAATGCTTAAGATTTACTCCTGGCTCTGTACTCAAGAATCACTTCTGGTAGTGCTTGAAGGATGAAATGAGATGCCAGGGATCAAACCTGGTGTTTGCAAGGCAAATACCCTACCACTGCACTTTAGTCTAAGACCACAACTGTTAATTCTCATTCCCCAAGACAGGAGGCCTTAATGTCTAGCTTCCTATTTGTTTGTTTGTTTGCTTATTTTGTTTTGGCTTCTGGGTCACACCCAGCAGAGCTCAGGAGCTATTCCTGGCTCTATGCTCTTGAGTGACTCCTAGTGGTACTGAAGGAACCATATGTGGTGCCAGGAATTGAACTATGGTTGGTAGCAAGCATGCAAGGAAAGTGCCTTACTTCCTATACTAACACTCTGGTTCTGTCATTTTAATAAATATTATTACCAGGTTACATTAGGGAAAAAAATCTAAAATGAGAACTATTTTTTAATTAAAAATAAGTAAAATAAATTCCTGAGATATTAATTCGTACTAATATTTTCTCTGTTCTAGTGTAATGACTACTTTCTTTTTTTCTTTTTTGCTTTAGGGTCACACCTGGCAATGCACAGGGGTTATTCCTGGCTCATGCACTCAGGAATTACTTCTGGCGGTGCCCAGGGGACCATATGGGATGCTGGGACTTGAACCTAGGTTAGCTGCATGCAAGGCAAATGCCCTATGTGCTGTGCTATCTCTCCAGCCCCAATGATTATTTTCAAAAAGGTATTGTTTTTAAGTCAGAAAAGAAGTATTGGTTCTGATTTCTAGAACTGTGGTAGTAACCGATGGTATTATTAGTAAGAATTAAAATAGTATACTGCTTATTTTTAAGTGATCTAAATAATTTCTTTTACCTAAATATGTATTTATTCGGTTTGGGAGCCATACCAGGCAGTTTTTAGGGCTTCCTCCTGACTCTGTGCTCAGGGATCACTGCTGGCAGTGCTCTGTGGACTACATGCATATGGTGCTGGGGATCAAACCCAGGTCATCCACATGCCCTGAAGAATGCATCCATCATTTCTACTCATGGATCCCTGCAGCCAATCCTTGCCCATGCTGGTTTCTTTGACCTATGGATTGCAATCTAAACTGACCAGTAGAAATGGTGATTACTCCCTCTTCTAAACCCTCATAATTCTTCACTACACATTTCTTCTAAGTCTTAACAATTCTTACTTTGTATAAGAGTTATTTACATCTCTGGGCCAGAGCAGCAGTACAACAAGTAGGGCATTTGCCTTGCAAGCAGCCAAACTTAGTTAGATCCCTGGTCTCCTTATGGTTCCCTAAGTCCTCCAAGAGTAACCCTTAAGCACAGAGCCAGGTGTAAGCCCTGAACACTGCTCAGATGTGGCCCCCGAACAAACAAAACCCCCAAAATACAAAAATGGAGTTATTTACATTTTCATTTATTTTATACAATACCCATTATACAAAATAATAAGAGCAATCAAGGTTGAAAGAAGTATAGAGGTTTATCATAAACCTTTACTGAAATAATAACTGCTTTCTTTTTAACTTGATTATATATTTTAAATCCATAAAGGCCTGAAGAAAGTTTAATGGGCTAGAGCACATGCTTGGCATGCAGGAGGCTGGGTATTTGATCCCTAGTATTCCATATGGGCCCCAAGCTCTGCCAGGAGTCATGTCCAAGCACTGAGCTGAGAGTAGCCCCAGAGTACTCCGTGTATGGCCCTTCAAAATGAAAAACTAGATTAAATAATTAAATAATATCCATAAAATAATAATATTTCTAAGTTATGTTTTATTTATATTTCATTTTTTAAAAAAACATCAATTTTGGGGGCTGGAGCAATAGCACAACGGGTAGGGCTTGCATGCCTTGCACACGGCCGACCTGGGTTCGATTTCCAGCATCTCATATGGTCCCCTGAGCACCACCAGGGGCAATTCCTGAGTGTAGAGCCAGGAGTAACCCCTGTGCATTGATTGCCAGGTATGACCCAAAGAGAAAAAAAAATTAAATTTTTTTTTTGGCCTTTTGGTGCCACACCTGGCGATGCTCGGGGTTACTCCCAGTTCTAGTTGCTCTGAGGATCATATGGGATGCCAGGCACCAAAGCCCATGTCAGCCGTGTGCAAAGCAAATACCCTACCCAATGTAATATCACTTTAGCCCCAAACATCAGTTTTTGAGGCTGGAGAGATAGTACAGCATGTAGAGATAGTACAGCATGTAGGGTGCTTGTCCTGCTCATGACCAACCCAGGTTCAAGTCCCAGAATCCCATATGGTCCCCTGAGTACTGCCAGGAGTAATTTCTAAGCACAGAGCCAAAAGTAATCTCTGAGAATCACAGGGTGTGGCCCCAAAACAAAAACACACAAAACAAAAAAATTGTTTTTTTTTTTAATACTTAGTTGAAGGAGAGATGGTATTTGAAGATTATAGTGAGACGGCCATCTGCCTTCCTTTCCAACTTGCTTTGCTTGTTTTTTGTTTTTGTTTTTGTTTTTGTTGTTTGTGGGGAGTACACCCAGCAGTGCTCAGGGCTCACTCCTGGCTCTGCACTCAGGAATCTCTCCTGGTAGTGCTTGGGAGACTACATGGGACACTGAGGATTAAATCCAGTCAAACACATGCAAGGCAAGACCCTTACCTGCTATACTGTCTCTCCAGCAGCTCCTGGCATATTACACGTGGTCAGAGCTCCATCTCACATAATCATTCTTTTTCCTCCTTTCCAATGAGACTACAAGGGGTGTATGCGTGTGTTGCTATTTTGTTTTTTTGCAGTGTTAGGGGATGGAAACTAGGGCCCCAGATGAAAAGCAAGAGCTCAAACACTGAGCCACATCCCTGGCATCAAAGTATGTGTTTTATCTCTTAAATTTTATCTATTTTACTAGTTTCTTCAATAATTATTAATGCCCTTCACTCTAGGGGAAATTGTTCAAATGACTGCTTCTTTGTCAATACTTAGGGGAAGTTCCTCCCCTCAGAGTTTGCATACCAGTGGATACTTGTCTACTCAGAGATGAAATCATCTATGGGCATTTATTCTCTCATTTATTGTAGATGTAGGACCAAAAATATTCATCTTTCTCCTTTATCTTTCATTTCTGCCTCTTCTTCATTTTGGTTCCAACTAACTTTTCCTATTTATTTGGTTTTTGAGCCACACCCACAGCAGTGATCTGGGTTTATTTCTGACTCTGCACTCACGACTCATTCCAGGCAGTGTTCAGGGGACCATAAAGAGTGCTGGAGGTCTGACCTGGGCCAGCCACATGCAAGTGCCCTATAATTCATACTATCACTCTGGCCTCCCAATTAGCTTTAATTCCATTTAGTTCTAAAATTTACTGTGAACAAAAATTTGTACTCTGCACTCAATCTAAATATAGATAACTGAGTAAAAGGGAATCTTTTTTACTATTTTACTATTTACTATTTTACTATAGTAAAAAAATTTTACTATTTGTTCCCTCATCCTCAACCTCTCCACCACCAGCAGCTCTGTTTTTTTTCATTTTTTTAACTTCTTAATTTTATTATATTTTATTTATTTATTGCTTTTTGGGTCACACCCAGTGATACTCAGGGGCTGCTCCTGGCTCTGCACTCAGGAATTACTCCTTGCAGTGCTTGAGGGACTATATAAGATGCTGGGGATAAAATCCGAGTCAGCCTTATGCAAGGCAAACACCTATCTGCTATACTATCACTCCGGCCCCTTAACTTTTTATTGAATCACTGTGAGACAGACCCTCACAAAGATTTTCATGATTGGATTTCAGTCATGCAGTATTCCAACACCCATCCCTCCACCAGTGTAAATTTCCCAGTACCAGTGACCAGTGTACCCAGGTTCCCTCCCATCACCCCTCCAACCCCCACCCCCTGCCTGCCTCTATGGCAGGTCTCTCTCTCTCTCTCTCTCTCTCTCTCTCTCTCTCTCTCTCTCTCTCTCTCTCTCTCTCTCTCTCTCTCTCCTTTCTCTCTCTGTGTCTTTTTTATTTTTGTTTTTGTTTTTTCTGTGTATTCCAATGTTCCAATGTTGGAATTTTCCTTCAAAATAGCAACAAAGAGGCAGGGCAAGAGCATGCAAAAAAGCCTGTATTTCCTCCCTCCCTCCCTCCCTCCCTCCCTCCCTCCCTCCCTCCCTCCCTCCCTCCCTCCCTCCCTCCCTCCCTCCCTCCCTCCCTCCCCCCCTCCCTCCCTTCTTTCCTTCCTTCCTTCTTCCCTTCCTTCCTTCCTTCCTTCCTTCCTTCCTTCCTTCCTTCCTTCCTTCCTTCCTTCCTTCCTTCCTTCCTTCCTTCCTTCCTTCCCTCCCTCCCTTTTGGGGAGGCATACCCAACAATGTTCAGGGCTTACTCCTGGCTCTGCACTCAGGAATTACTCCTAGAGGTGCTTAAGGGACCATATAGGATTCCAGGGATCGAATCCAGGTGGGTCAGGTGCAAGGCAAATACCGTACCCACTGTACTATGGCTCCAGCTCCTCCAGGAGCAATTTCAAGTCCTCCGAGCACCAAACTGAAAGTAGGCCATGAGCCTTACCCTCCTTGGAGAATTGAAAGCATATGAACTATTCTGCGCTTTTTTTTTTTTTTTTTTTGCTTTTTGGGTCACACCCAGTGATGCACAGGGGTTACTCCTGGCTTTTGCACTCAGGAATTACTCCTGGCAGTGCTTGGGGGACCATATGGGATGCTGGGGATCGAACCCGGGTCGGCCAAGTGCAAGGCAAATGCCCTACCTGCTGTGCTATCGCTCTGGCCCCTCTGCGCTTTTTTTTTAAATTACTTAGGGCTTACTAAATATCACCCAATAATAGGAGGACATCTGGGCCAGGGAAAAAGCTCAAAGAGCTGGAATCCATGCTTTGCATATGGTAGGCTTGGGTTGATTCCTGGCACGAAACAGTCTCCTGAGCAACATAATCCACCCCCAGAGCACAAAGTTTGGAATAGATCCTGAGCACCACCAGGTATGGTCCCAAATTCCAAAATCAATCAGTCAATCAATCAATAAGACCATCTTTTATATTTTTTTTTGAGGGAAGTAACAAAAGAACCATCTAGGCAATTTGGGCCAGAGAGATAGTATAGAAGTTAAGGCACTTGCTCACATACAGGGACTCTGGTTGGATCCCTCGCACCACACACGGTTTCCCAAGCACTATCAAAAGTGATACACTGCTTCTCAACCTTTCAGCTAAGCTCAAGTGTAGTATCTATTTTTATCAGTTTAATATCAGAAGTGATCCCTGAGTGCTCTTGGGTGTAGCCCAACACCCCCCCAATCTCATTAATTTTATTAGTTGAATTTCTGAGGTTCGGAAAACATGACTGAAATGTTTGAATAATTCCAAATTATGTCCCTTAATTAAGAGTCCAATTCTCATTTCAGCCCAAAGTAGACCTTTTTTCATCTCTATACAGAACTTCAAAAGTAAACCAGTATATTTTCCTACAAATTGAAATCAAATAGTGGTTTCATGCCTTTCATATAGCTGAACCAAATTTGATCTTTGGTACCCCATGTGGCCCCCTGAACCCACCAAGAGTGATTCCTGAGCATAGAGTCAGGAATTAGCCCTGAGCACTGCTAAGTGTGCACCTCACCGGAAAAACAACAACAACACCCAACAACCATTTGTTATTTGGCCAGAACAGTAGTGCAGCAGGTAGGGTGCTTGCTTACACATGCCAATCCGGGCATACATGGTCTCCTGGGCCTCACCATGAGTCATTCCTGAGCATGGAGCCAGGAGTAAGCCCTGAGCATCAATGAGTGTGGCTCTCAAATAGGCAAAACAACAAAACATTTGCTTTCATGGGATAGAGGGGAGAGTGGGGTGAGTTTTTGATTATTGAGTCATACCTGGTGATACCTGGAGCCTCTCTTGGCTTAGTGCTTAAGGGATTGTGTGGTGAGACAATCAAACCTAGGACTCCAACAGGCAAAGCATGTGTTTCAGCCTTTTGAATTACCTTCCTGGCCCCATTTGCTTCCATTCTTTAAAAAACTAAAAATAATTGAAGGGGGGTAGTCCCAGGCTTAGGGCCCAAAACCTTATATATGCAAGACTCTACGACTTGCTATATTCCTGCCTCTGCTTTGAGTCTTGATAGCATCCAATTAACCATTGCTGGGAGAATAATGTATCAGTTTAATTTCATAATCTGAAATTTAAAAACCTGCCTAGACTATTATATATACAATGAGAAATTTTATGTTAAACAACACATTGTTATCTAAAAATAGTTAGTGGGCCACAGATCTTTAAACCAAAAATATTTTTCAAAAATTAGAACAAATACTCAAAAAATGAAAGTAGCATATACATAATTCCATTCCTAGTACACATGTTTAAAACATTTTTCAACCATGTGTTTCAAATTTCTTTCAACCTCTTTCATATTTCAGTCTGTCTTAGAGCTTGTGGGTTAAGGTTTTCATCATAAATAATCTTTTGTTCGAGTAAAAAGAATTCATCTTATCTTAGCCACAAGATTCTGAAAACCGCCTCATCACAAACTCTGTCTTTAGATCAGCAGGGTGCCATCAGCCCTAACAATCATTTTCTATTTCTTTCTAAATATAAACACAAGGATTTGGTGCACAGAGCACCTCACCTACAATTGGATTGCAGTGGGTATTCCCAGATCTTAAAGACACCTGAATGTCCCAGGTCTTCTCTCTCATCCTCACTGAGGCAGGAATTGTTAGACTGAAAGCCATCCCGAGGTGAAATCTGAATGTATTCCACTCTGCAAGGAGGCTTGTCCACTTGAAAATGACCACATGCCCATCATCAACTGACAAAATTAATCTTACCTTAACTTGAAGTTGCTAAAAACCTTAATAGCATTTTGAATGAAGAGACCTGTTTATGTCCAAAGGCAAGTAAAAAAATGCACTGTCTAAAAGTCAGTGAATAGACATTTACCTGGAAGCATTGAAACTAAACTCCAGAGGTTTAGTTAAGCTACTGATGAAGCAGAAAAGGCCACACCCCTCATTGGGTAAAGACTTGCAGACACACACCTGCCATTCTTTTCTGTTTCACTCTGATCATAGATTGAAAAATGAACCCCTATTTCATACAAGCAACTCATTTTTTCCTGTAGCTGTATTTCTCTTTTGGTGTCTATGAGAAGCACCTCATGATTTTGCCAGGATTTTCATCGCAGGAGAAAAGGAAAGCAGAATTCTCAAAAACAGGAACAAAGAGAAGTAGACAGGCTGGCAGCCCGGAGTCTGACCTGGGCTCTGCATCTCCCCATGCTATTCTCATGTGTGGCCTTTCAAAGGTGTTGCAGGATGTGGTTTTCCCCTTATTTAGAGCAATTTAAACAACTAGCATATCTAGGACTCACAAAGATTCAAAAGTTGGAAATGTTAAGATACACATGCAAGCACTTCCTCAGATTGAAGGACTGTCTTGTGGACACAAATGGGACTCATGTCATCCCCAAGGGGGAGGCACAGGTGCCAGGAAGCCACCTTACAATAAACATGTCTGTTTGCCCAACAGATACAGAGATGGTGCTTGAACTCTTCACTGGGCTCCATGCTATCAGTTGGGATTACTTCCATGAACAAGATAAACTAAACTTCCACTTTTATGATAGTGGGACACACACAGTGATTGGGTTATGACAACCTACATAAAGGACCATCTTGGAATGCAGCTACACAATCTTGCAGAACTATGTAACACTTCTTGTTAATTTTGTTGTGTCATTAAGTGAATGCCTTTTAAGTGAATGCTGGTCAATGATTCAGAAAGATTTATTTTGAATGTGTATACTTGATTTAGTACTTGGTTTGGTCTCAGTCAAGTGCTCACGTCTTTGTGCCTGGAGAGATACTCAAGAATTAAGGCACAAGGGCCAGGGCAATAGTACAGCAGATAGAGCGCTTCGCTTGGATGGTTCAATCCCCAATACCACATGTGATCCCCACACCTGCCAGGAGTTGATCCTTTGAGTACAGAGCCAAGCATAAGCCCTGAGCTCTGATGAGTGTGGCCCAAAAAGACAAAAATTAAAAAATAATAATTGAGGCCATGCAGCAGACCCTACTTTGTTTCTCAGCCAGATTAAGAGTTACAACCAATTAGGGCTGGAACAATAGTACAGCAGGTAGGGCGGTTGCCTTGTACATGGCCAACCTGGGTTCGATCACCAGCATCCCATTTGGTCCCCAGAGCACTGTCAGGAGTAGTTTCTGAGTGCAGAGCAAGGAGAATCTCTGAGCATCACTGGGTGTGACCCAAAAAGCCAAAAAAAGAAAAAAAAGAGTTACAACCAATCACTTTGAGGGATGAACAAAAGGCAAAATCATGTCAGCTAAATAGTTCATAATTTTAGTTACACAAAAATGAAATCTTTAAGGGAGAGTTGGTGTCTGCAGTCTTCAGATCTAAAAATTCAGAGAGAAGAAGAAAACTATAAACACTAACTCCAAGTTTGTATTTTAAAAGAAGTAAGAATTCTTTTTGTTTCGTTTTGCTTGGAGGGGTGGCCACAGCAGGTTATGCTCAGGGGTTACTCCTGGCTCTGCACCTAGAAATTACTCCTAGTGGTGTCTGGGGGACCACATGGGATGCTGGGGATTGAACCTGGGTCTGCTGCATGCTAGGCAAGTATCTTACGCACTGTACTATCACTCTGGCTCAAGAGAAGAAATGGTTATTGCTTAACACTGGGCTGCACATTGTTTTTCTTCTGATATTGGAATGCACAATATCATTTCTACTTTTTCCCAAGACAAAATGGTTGGGGGGGGTGTCTGGAGGGAGCTGAATGAGTTTTCAAAAGCTAAATATAATAAGTAAAAAATGTAAGAGAGGGGGCTGGAGAGATAGCACAGCGGGTAGGGTGTTTGCCTTGCACGAGGCCGACCCGGGTTCAAATCCCAGCATCCCATATGGTCCCCTGAGCACGGCCAGGGGTAATTCCTGAATGCAGAGCCAGGAGTAACCCCTGTGCATCGCCGGGTGTGACCCAAAAAGCAAAAAAAAAAAAAAAAAAAAGTAAGAGAGGTTGAATCCTGTCTAGCTCTTAATCTTTATTGCATGTTTAGTGTATTTGAATTTCAAAAAGTACTGGCCTATTCAGAGATAATAAGCAAATAATCAAATGACCCAATAAGATTTACCCCAAGAAACAAGGATGTGAGGATGGGGAGCTATAACAAGTTGGGGCATAAATCGTATGAGTTTGAACCTTAACTTCATGGCTAAAGATGGGGATAGTCTCTGACCCCTCCCCTCAAGTGCTCATTTCTTCTTTACATATAAACAGCTGACAACTGACAACTACCTATAATTCATTTAGTCTGTTTTCAGGGATCACTCCTGGTGGTACTCAGGGGATCATGCTGGTTCTAGAGAGCAAACTCCCTGGCCACATACAATACAAAGCAAGTGCCTAACCTCTCTACTATCTCTCCAGTCCTAGTAATTGTTTTTTAAATAATAGAATTTTTTAAAATCTAAAACCATTTCTTATGACAAGTAAAAAGTGGTCTTAAGATATAAACAAAATAGATAAACATCTTAACAACTCAGGAACCACAAACAGCTCAGGTTAACATCACAAGCTGGGGCCTATCAGGGCAATTTTGCAGCATTGAAGGAAGTCTTTGAGTAGGATAATTGAATGAGAGATTGCTATCATAGTTTTATGGAAGTGGCTGATACCTTGTACCTTACTCCTTGGAGTGCTTTAGAGAACATTTATTACTAGGTAGAAAATGGAGCACAATGGATGTCATCTCACTGTTAAAAAGCCAGCAGATATTTGTTAACAATGGATATGACTGGCTAATAAGACCCCATCTATTGTGAAAGGTAAAATAGTTTATTGGATTAAAAAATTGTTCAAACCTGCAAAAAACTAAATGAATTCTAATGTATTTTTTTAAACTGGAGAGAGGTTATCAGTTAAGGTGAAATAATAACTTTGAAAGGAAATGACAAATTGAAAGAATACACACAATCCAACCTATTAAACTTCACTATTGCAGTATCTTCTCTGACACCACATACTAAATTTCCAGCTATTTTTTAGCCCTGATAGCTCTACCGTCTTATAATAACTGCCCTTCTTGAAGACGGAAGCAGCATATTTAACAGAATCCTATTCGAAGTGTTGTCTGTGATTAATCAACACCTTTTACATTTAGCTATCTGGAAATTACAAAGCATATTTCATCTGTCTGTACAAACAACATAGCCAAACAGCAATGTATCTTACCTATATTATAATGTCTGTGTATATTTAAACTGAGTGTATAGCAATTTTCATGTTATATATCTACAAACAGATAGACCAATTCCAATTCACTTTGCTAAAATGTCTATCAAAAGACTATGTAGACTGGAGAGACAATACAGGGGCTCAGGCCCACACCGTGCACATGATCAACCCCAGTTCTATACCTGGTATTACATATGGTCTAGCAAGTACTGCTAGGAGTGACCCCTGAGTGAAGAGCCAGGAGTAACCACTAAACAGTACCAGATGTGATCCCCAAATAAAAATAAGTATGTAAGTATATATACATACTTTAAAGCTGTCCATAGTATTTATTCCTTTTAGGGTGTCTACAGATATCAAAATGACCAAAACTTCTTATTGTATCCAATTTGACTATTAAGGGTAGAACTTAAAATCCTTTTGATAAAGACTTTATAGGAGAATATATATTTCTTGTCTGGTGAGGAGTTTGTTCTGATTTAATGACTTCTTCAGTCATACTTTCTTTAATTTTTCCTAAGAATTTATCTGTTTGTTTTTTGTTTGGGGGCCAAGCCAAGTAGTAAGTCCTCACTCAGGACTTACTACTGGCTCTGTGCTCAGTGATAACTCTTAGCAGGCTTTGCAATATTAAGGGATGCTGGGGATCAAACCAATGCTGACCATGTGAAAGGCAAATACCTTAAATTTGTAAAGGCAAATTTACAAATATTAAAAATTTGTAAGTTTGTAACTTACAAATACAATTGGAAATTGTAATTTACAATTACACTGCAAATAATTGTACAGTGGGTACAATTAGTAACCAGTGCTCCAGTCCCAGAACTTTTTTTTTTTCACTTTATGGGTCACCTGGCAATGCAGAGGGGTTACTCCTGGCTCTGCACTCAGGAATCACCCCTGGCAGTGCTCAGAGGACCACCATGGATGCTGGGAATCAAACCTGGGTCGGCCGCGTGCAAGGCAAATGCCCTACCACTGTACTATTGCTCCAGCCCCCCCAGGCCCAGAACTTTTTAAAAAATAAAATAAAACATAGAATATATTCTATATAAGGTAAATGAAAATGCTCCAAGTTACATGTGGTGATAAAGTCATACTGTAATTCTATAGTTTAAATTTTATTTTTTAAGTGGAAAACAATCCAATATATCATGAAATTTTTCAAAATTATGGAAAACTGGAGTTCATATTAACATGTTTATTAATGATGACAACTGTTATAATAACAATTAATCATATAAAATTAATTTGGACCTAATGGTCCTTGTTCAGTAACTTAGAATTATTTTTTTGATGGGGGAGAATATCTGATAATGCTCAGGAATCTCTCCTGGCACTGCTTGGGGACCATATGGGATGTCAGGGGTCAAACCCAAGCCTGTAGGGGGCTGAAGCGATAGCACAGCAGGTAGAGCGTTTGCCTTGCATGCAGCCGACCCAGGTTCAATTCCCAAAATCCCATATGGTCCCCTGAGCACAGCCAGGGGTAATTCCTGAGTGCAGAGCCCAGAGTGACCCCTGTGCATCATCGGATGTGACCCAAAAAGAAACAAAAAATCAAACCCCAGCCTGTCATGTGCAAGTCAAGCACCTTACCTGCTGCTGTATTATCTCTTCAACCCAGCAATTTAGATATTATACGAAAAGAAATCAGGGAACCAGAACTATAGTACAGCTGGTAGGGTGCTTGCATCAGGGTGCTTGCATCACAACTTGAGAAGGCCCACTTACAATTAACAAGTTGGGAGTAAAAATTTCCATATTAATAAGGCATTTGCCTAGCACTCGGGAGACCAGGGTTCAATTCCTCTGCCCCTCTCGGAGAGCCCATCAAGCTACCAAGAGTATCTCGCCCGCACGGTAGAGCCTGGCAAGCTACCCGTGGCATATTCAATATGCCCAAAACAGTAACAACAGGTCTCACAAAGGAGACATTACTGGTGCCCGCTCGAGCAAATCAAGAGCAATGGGATGTCAGTGATTAGTGTAAAATTGTTTTTAAATTATGTTTGCATCAGAGCATAAGAACTGGGAAGAAACCTGAGGAATCACTTGATTAGCTTTAGGAACATGTATATAAAACTATTTAACCAAAGCCTTCAAATACCTTCTCAGTGATCTCCACTGAGACCTCCATATAGAGGCTTTGCAATGGTCACCAGTAAACTCATTTCTGTTTTACTCCCTGAAAGGGGAAATTGGGGTGTGGATGCACATGGTCAGTTGAAAGAGCTCCTGCTTAATTTTAATCCTCTCCAATCTCAGAAAGAAAGCGTGAAGAACCTTCTTCAAAATTTCTCTCTCGAAAATATCTATGCTTTTCAAAGCATTACTTGGATTAACACTGCATCTATTCTTCAAGTTCAATGCTTACCCTTCAAAGATGTGCTACGCTTTAAGTAGTGTTCATAAGGTATTTCTTTCATGAAAGCTCTTCTTATTACCTTGGAATTCTACGTATCCTTTGTATTGCATCTTATTTTATTTTGGCTTGGGGATAGTAGCTGGCAGTGCTCAGGGCTTACTCCTAGCTCTGTGCTCAAGAATCTCTTCTGGTGGTGCTTGGGGAACTATCTGTGGTGTTGAGGATTCAAACCTGAATCAGTCATATGCAGGGAAAGAGCCTTACGTGCTCTACTATCTCTCCAGTTCATTAGGCATTTATTTATTTATTTTGGCTTTGGGGCCATACCTTGTGATGAGTCTTACTCCTTTGCTCAGGGATCTGTACTGAGGGATCACTCTTGCTGATACTAATGAGAGCACATGAGGTGCTTTGGAGATCAGATGTGGTGTCAGGAATCTAACCCGGCATTATATGTAAGACAAATGTCTTACCCACAGCGTTATCTCTCTGACCCATCCTTTGTACTTTAAAGAACGGGACCACAGAGTAGTCTGTAGGAGAGCTTCCTATATTCCCTTTTATTTGCATTTTTATGTTTTGGGGTGCTTTTTGTTTTGTTTTTCTTATTGATCCTTGTGTTTTGTTTTGGGGGTTTTGTTTGTTTAATTGGTTGGTTTTCTGGTTGGTTGGTTGGTTGGTTGGTTGGTTGGCTGGATTTTAGGTCATACCCAGCAGTGCTCTAGGCTTACTACTGGCTCTGTGCTCAAAGATCACTTCTGATGGTGCTCAGGGTATCAAACCAGGTTTGGCTGCATACAGACAAGTGGCTGAATCCCTGTACTATCTCTCTAGTACATGTTTAAAAAACTTTTTTATTGAATCACTGTGAGATAGACCCTTACAAAGCTGTTCATGATTGGATTTCAGTCATACAGTATTCCAACACCCATCCCTCCACCAGTGTACATTTCCCAGTACCAGTGTCCCCGGGTTCCCTCCCATCATCCCATCACCCTTCACCCTCCACTCCCTGCCTGCCTCTATGACAGGTGCCTCTCTCCTGTCTCTCTCTCTCTCTCTCTCCATCTTCCTCCTTCCTTCCCTCCCTCCCTCTCTCCCTCCCTCCTTCTCTCCCTCCTTTTGAGCACTATGGTTTGCAATATTGATACTGAAAAGTTATCAAGAATATCCCTTTACCTACTTTTAACACTCAGTTCTTGTCAAGCACGATTATTCCCAGCTTATTGTCATACCAGTCTCTTCTCTATCTTTCTCCAGTCCATTTTTATGCTACTTAAAATTTTTTTTTTGTAATTTTCTTTTGCCTTTGGCCCATACCCAGAAGTACTTAGAGCTCCTCCTAGCTCTTCTTGGGAAACAATGCAATACCAGGAAATGAATTTGTGACTCCCACATGGCAAGCTTGAGCTCCAAACTCTGAACTATCTCCACAATATACTGTTTTCAGGAGTTTCTTTTTAAATTATAATGTGGTAAGAAGAAGCTAAATGTTGTATAAACAAACCACAAATAAATGAACATTTCATAAAGTGCAAAATCCCAGAAAAGAAGTAAACACTCAAGCTGGAGAGATAGTACATGTGGCAGACCTTGGTTCCATCTCTGATGCCATATATAAACCCACAAGAACAGCCAGAAGTGATCCCTGAGCACAGAGCCAGGAATGAGTCCTGAGCACCACCAGGTATGGCCTCAAACCTTTAATTAATTAATTAATTAAAATTAAGTTCCTGCTTTATACTGAGGGTTTTTCCAAAAATTTATATAATCAATTGTTTATTTATGGCAAGTAAGAATATTATGCTTTTGCACCTTGTTTATACTATCCCAAACCTTAAGCTGATAGAAAATACCAAAGCACGGCCAGAGAGACAGTACAGCATGTAGCGCTTACCTTGCTCATAGCTAATCTGGGTTGGATTCCCAGCACCACTTATGGTTCCCTGAGCACCACCAGGAGTGATCGCTAATCGTAGTTATGGGTAAGCTCTGATTACAGCTGGGTGTGGCTCCATAAAAATTGAAAAAATAAAAAATAGTACAGCATCTGAGTCTTTGTTTTCATTTTTACCTTCATCTGGATTAGTAAATACTATATAGCTACATATTTGTTAATAATCCACAATTTAGGGGAGAGTTTTGTTTGATTGGGGGGACAGACCTAGCCCTGCTCAGGGCTTACTCCTGGCCCTGTGTTCAGGGATCAGACCTGGCAGTGCTCAGGGGACCTTATGGGATGCCAGGGTTTGAACCTGGATCATTGTATTCAAGGCAAGACCCTATCCACTATTACACTCCAGTCCCATATTCCACAAATTTTTGTAATGCTACAATTATTATCTGTTTGCATAAACATTTCTCTGTCTTGGTATGTACTGACATTTGAAACCACATATATATTTGTAATGGTAGTTATCCTTTGCTGAAATGTGGATTATTCATTAGCATTTCTGGTTTCTACTCAGTAAATAATTGTGACCACAAGAGAAAATGTCTCTAGACACAGACAAGAGTCCCCCAAGGGAAGAAATCACTCCTCACTGGAAACCACTGCTTCATAGTAAGTTATTACTATCAAAATACTTCAGTTATCTTTTTAACCATTACATATTACATGGCAACCATCAATCATTTCATGATTTATAAAGACCATAATGATTAAAGAAATTACAGATTTATTCAGGTACTCAGGCATTCACGATTGAGCTGTTAGACAAAGTTGAGGATATTAAAGAAAAAAGTTCCCATAATTACAAAATTAAAAAGATTACACAAAAAGAGGAAAGATTTTGGTTGTATTTTGGAATCAAATTGCATTCATTTTTTTTGAAGTATTCTGAATGACTCAGAGACCTACAGCAGCTATTATTCACTTGGTTACAAATAGAGCAAATATCAAGATGTATTCTGAAAAGAAAGGATGCTGCTTTATATGATAACACTGCTATATCCAAGAGGAGATGGTTGTTATTCATCAAACACTAAGGTAGAACTTTTCCCCCTTAAATGTCACCAATCATTTTTTCTTGTTGCCTTTTTGATTTAAACACAGTTGTTCCCACAATCAAAATTATGTTGCAAAACTCATAATAAAATTGAATATCATACTTCAGTTTCATACAAGATTATAAATTATCATAGTTATAACAACTAAGAGCCATCTTATGCATTGTCACCACTCTTCCAGATTTTAGTGATTTTTATAACATCTACTGTGTAAGATAGATAGCCCTTTTGTCTCTTCTAAATGTCCCAGTCCTCATTAAATAATGAAATAGAACCTACAGTAAAATTAAGTTATAGGAAATTTTTGAAGAAAATATACAGCCTCCATTTGTACTATTACCCTCTGATTTCCTTTTTTCAATTTTCAAAAATAACACGAGTTTGAAAACTAAAATGTCTCTTTTTTTAAAAAAGAAAGCCCTGGATTGGATGCGGGGCTGCATTCATCCCAGTATGCCTGACCACTGTTCTTTGGATGGCAATCACAGGACCCAGACATCAAGCTGTGGAGGAGATTCTTCCAAGCAACAGCATCTGGCTCTTTGGCAAACTGAACAGGCAGTTGCCCTGGTGGCTTTGGAGTTGCCTCTGGGTCTGTCTCAGGGTAAGGCTGCTGATGCAGTGCCTGGATTCTCCTCTCCTTTTCCTTTCACAGTCTTTCTCATATAGCTTTTGGTGTCAAGAGATCCCCTCTGTTCCATAAGACAAATACTCCCCTCCTTAACCATAATGGATTTCTACATGAGCCCTGGGGTACTTCAATCAGGATCCCTTTCCACTGCCCACATCTCTCATGAAAGCGTAAAAATAGGCGAGCTTTCTGGCAGCAGCTATACTAGCCATCTAGTTCATACCCCACCTGCAGAGAGGATAGAAATTAAATGTTCTCTTTTCAGTCCTGGGTATTTTTAAGCCTGTATTTCGCCTTCTTTACTTGCAATAGATCTCGTTGCCAGTGAAATTTAATAAAGTCATATTTTTAAAATGAATAGCAACCTAATCTCATGGAAACTTTTTTTTTTCATTCTCAAGATCATACAATAAATCTAAGCCGGTGAGGCTGTATAAGAACTTATAGGGGCTTAAACTGAAGAATTTATGGCACATTAAAATCATAAGTGGAGTCCCTGGAATGAGCAAACACCTTCAGCACCAGAAATGGCAGCTCTAGAACAAAGAGACTCACATATCCTCTTAACTGTGAAGGAAATTAAAAAGATCAAATTTGGAAAGTACAGAATGAGTTTCTGATGAATTTAGGATTAAAAAAAAAAAGAAAACCAACAACAACAACCAACAATAAGCACAAGCTTCTGAATAATTTGCACCAAGGGCACTAATCAATACGGCCTCTCTACAGACTATGGCTACCATGACCAGCATACTCTAAAGCTAGAATAACTAGTGGCAAAGAGATTCAAGTGGATCCAGACAAGGTAGGTAGAACTACTTATGAAAGGCAGCATTAATTACTCTTGTTAGCATACACCAGAAAAAAAAAGAGGTTTTCTATATCCATGTAGAAAACCTTTCTACATTTCCACATCCATGGTGACTCAGTTCTAATTATTACTGGGCCACCATGTTCACAACCCCCAAAAATGAGCTACAGAAAAATTTATGGTAATATATACTTTATGGAAGGGAAGCAGATTTTATTTTTTATTATTATTATTATTATTTTATTTTGATTTTTGGGCCACACCCAGCAATACTCAGGGGTTACTCCTAGTTCTGCATTCAGGAATTATCCCTGGCAATACTCCATATGGGGACCATATGGGGACCTGGGTTAATCACATGCAAGGAAAATGCCCTACCTGCTGTACTACTGCTCTGACTTCAGGAAGCAAATTTTAAAATTTGCTTTAAAATTTTCAAATTTTAAAATTTAAATTTAAATTTTTAAATTTAAAATTTAAATTTATTTTAAATTTAATATAAATTTATTTTATATTAAATAGGATAGAATCTTTTTCTATCCTATTTAATATAAATAGAATATTAAATAGGATAGAATCTTTTTTAAAAGACTCTGTTTGAATGTAAATTGTGCTTTGGAAATCAGTTCAAATGGAAATAAACCATTAACTTTGAAGACTAGCAAGTTAGTGAAGCTAGAATGGCTTGACTCAAACTAATAAAAGATATTCTTTGTCCAGTAAAAAGTTAAAAAAAATACCTTTTTTATAAATAAGAATGTAATGATGCATATACTATATATATATACACATTATATATATATTGTATATGCATATTAGTTTCATGGAGTGTCACACCCAGCAGTAATCAGATCCAATGTAGTGTCAGGGATCCAATCCAAGTCTTCACACAGGCATGGCAAGTAGGGTACTAATTGAGCCATAACCCCAACCTTACCTGTTAGCTCTTGGTTAAAATAACATAGAGTTAATTCCCAAATTTGTTTTTATTTTTATCCCATATAAAAAACAAATTTGCTGGAGAGTAATCCATTTAAATACATAATAATTTATACACTCAGTTGCCTTTTGGTTATATTATTTATTTTGGTTTGTGGGTTATATCCAGCAGTGCTCAGGGCCTATTCCTGCCTCTCCTCTCAGGAGTGATCCCTGGAGGTGCCCAGGTGACCATATGTGGTATCAAAGATTGGTATCAAGGTACATGGGATGTAAGAAAAGCACTTTGACCCCTGTATCTTGACTGTAGTTTTAGAAACAAACTTAATTTAGACTTCAAGAGTTATCTACTTTGGGAGCTTAAGTAATAATGCAATGGGTAGACCGTTTGCCTTACATGAAGTTGACTCAGGTTAGATCTCCAGCATTGCATATGGTCCCTCAAACCTTCCAAATATCATTACTGAGTACCAGGTAAGCCCTTCAGGAGTAAGCTCTGAGCACCAATGGGTGTGCCCCAAAAATGAAAACAAACAAACTCAAAATCAAAACAAAATTGGTCAATGTATACAAATAATTCCTACAGCAGTCCTGAAGAGGACTGCCGTAGATAGTCAACACAAGGACCTACAATACTGAACAACTGAAAATTCCCTCCAGACATAATTCCCTGCCAAAGATTCACCATACTCTGGAGACCAGAAAAAACGAGACACTTTCTGCCCTCAAATCTAGGGTGGTGAGTTTTCCAGAAGAGGATAGGTAATATAAACCTTTTAGTTGTTGTTTAGATTTTAGGCCACACACAGCAGTAGTACAGGGCCACTCCTGGCTCTGTGCTCTGGTGGTTCTTCCTAGCAGTGCCCAGGAATCATTTAGAGGAAAGGATCAAACCCAGGCCTCTGGCATACTAAGCATGTGCTCAGTACTTTGAGCCCTTCTCTCCAGTTCTAAACTTTCAGCTGAAATGCACAGTTTAACTATTTTCAGTTTAAATGGGGGCGAGAAGGGGGGGGAAGAGAGGACATGCATAACTTACTTTTTGATCCTAAGTATGAATCTCTACACAGAATCAACTCTTGACCATTATACAATACATGGGGGTTGGAGAGAGAGTATAGTGGTCAGGGTGTCTGCTATGCATGCCACTGACCTTTAAATTCCCAGCACCCATATGGTCCCCCAAATCTTTCCAGGAGTGATAGATGAGTGAATAAATGTAAATTCATGCTACAGTCACCTTTTAAAAATATTTAAGCTGGGGAGGAGCAATAGTATAGAGGGAGGACACTTGCCTTGCACATGGCTGACCAGTGTTCAATCCCTGGCATTCCATATGGTCTCCTGAGCCCACCAGGAGTGATTCCTGAGTACAGAGCCAGGAGCAACCCCTGAGCAATACTTGGTGTGGCCCAAAAAACAAACAAAAAGTCAGAGAGATAACATGGAGGTCCTAATTGCAATCTCTGGCACTGCAAGATCCTTAAGTAATGTAGCCTTGGTAGCCCCCAAGTACCATTGGGCCCATGCATTGAATCATCTATCCCTCTCAGCTAGGTCCAGTATCACCAGTAGTAATCCCTGGGCTTCCTGAGATGAAATAGATTTTTCCATCCCACTGTGTGTGGGGGGGGGGGGTGGTGGAAATGGTTTAAGAATATACTGATCCAAAGATACAAACTAGATTTCAGATTACATGGTCTAGTGTAAAATGTTTCCACTTTTACTAGAAAGTCATCATTACTCTCAAGTTGACTTAAGTTATATATACCTAATGTCAGGGCTGGAGCAACAGTACAGTGGGTAGGGTTGTTGACCTGGGTTCAATCTTCAGCACACAACTGATCTGATTTCTATCCCTGGCACCCCATGTGGTCCCCCCAAACTCTGTCAAGAGTAATCCCTAAATGCAGAGTCAGGAGAATGCACTGCTGGAATATTTTGTTTCTATCCAATTATTTAATTGCACCTAGAGTAAGACTCAAGATGACCTATGTCATGGCCTAATATGCCACCAGAATATTAATATCTAGAGAAAATCTTTTTTGTTTAATAAAAGGGGGGAAGCTTCCCTCAGGCCTCTTCCACTTGTGTGTTTTACTGAAACAATAGGAAAAAGTCAGGTTAAGATCGAGACCCTGTTTCTATTGGTGCTCTATAGACCATGCATGTTCCAACTGTACATCATATACAGAAGAGCACAGCCAGAAAATAACTGAGATATACTCTATTTTAGGTAGCCCTGTAAATAGGGCCTGTTATATTCAGGAGCTAAGTGTTGGAAACAAGTATATCTTTCTCATTTGCTGAATTAGCTGCCAGAGAACTGCCATTAAGTCTGAGAGCTGCTATTTGTTGCTGAACTAGCTTAAATGGTATTCAATAACTGATTAGGAATGTCATTACTGAGTGACTACCCAAAGTCACACACATGCTAATAATGATGCCTCCAGCTTCCTTGGGTCAAATGGCAAGAAACCAATCCTCGAATACTAGTCTATTGCTGCTCTTAATAATGTTTTGGTCAAGTGTAACATCTATGCTTCAAGCAGCCCTAAGAAGAGAACCACTTTTTACTGACTGGTCTTGAAGATCTGGTCTTCTCCTTGACACTCAGTAGACACAGGATTGGTTGAAAACTAGTAACTACAGTATCTCCACTTTGGCAATCTGGAAAAGTCAGAAGAAATGAAACATTCTAGATATACCATACAGAATGAGGGAGGGAAGGACAGAAGATTCCTGAAACCATGTCGTGCAGGCTCTCAGGGCTGGGAGGTTGCCTGATTCTGGAGAGCCATCAGTTCGGAGGGAGGGAAGAGAGGAGGAGCCTGGGGCTTCCCCTGAAACCTCAGGGTCAGCTGGTTTGGGAGGCTCCCAAACTCCCAGGGAATGAAGTGCACGGAATCTGCAGGTGAACCGATAAAAGGAAGGAAGGGTGGAAAATAACTAGGCTGACCCAGGGATCCGGAACTTTCTCTGCAGCGATCCTTTAAGGAAAGGGGAAGGGCTTTGGAGGATGAAGCCCTTGTGTTGTCCTCCAAAGGATGTGTCCGTGTGCGTGTGCGTGTGTGTGTGCGTGCCTGTGTGTGTGCGCGCGCGTGTGTGTACCCGCTCTTTTCCCTCCTTCCCAGGCACCTCCCACGAGTTCAGATCCCAGCCGTGCGTCTCTCTCGCTCTCCGCGTGACTAGTCAATGCCAGAACTCTCCCTCCACCCCCGCAAAGAAGCTCGCTCCCCCCCCAACCCCCGCCATCCCGCCCTTTGGTGAAGCGAGGTGACCGCTAGCTCTAGGTATGCAGTTAGTAGGCATCTTCGCCCCAGCCCGCGATGGGGATCTGGGGGATGGGAGTGGGGGTGAGTAATACTGATAGAGGGGCGTCCCCTTCTTCGACTATATAAGCCTCGACTGCGAGACTCTGCAGGGGTGGGGGCGACACAGGGGTAGTGGGGGTTCCCAAGGCTGAAGGCTGCCTGTACGGACGTGCCTCGGAAAACCTCAAAATTGAGATCTGCCCCTTCCTCAACCTATACTAGCCTCCGGGGGCCCAGTGCCCGAGTCTCGGAGTCCTGGAGCCCATTAGGCAGCAACCGGGGACTTCCCTTCCCTCCGGCTCCGGGTTCGAGGCGGCGCCTGGCTGCGGCTCAAGGTCCGAGCTGGCCGCGTCTACCCAAGGAAAAAGGAAAAGCTCGGAGGTGGCCGCCTCCTCTTCCTCCCCAGCTCCTAACTTGCAGTCGGGCGTGTTCGAACCCAAGAAGGGTCGGGATCTCGCTCTCCCCGCCCGCACCCACCGTTCCCGCGCGCGCGCGCGCGCGCGCTCGGGCACACGCACAGCCCCGGGCCGGCGCGCGCACACGCACGCGGCGATCGGGCCGAGAGTCGCTCGGGCCGGGAACTCAGTTGCTCGAGTCGCCGGGGCCCATTTGCTTCCAGGCTGCGTCCCCGCACACACACTCTCCAGGGTGAAAGATTCTTCCCCCCCACCCCACCCCTCAACTTTCCTTTAAGCGAACCAAAGCAGAACCTCATCTCCGAGGCAGCCCCGGCCCTTCCTTGGGGTAAACTTCTCAGAATGTCCCAGGTGGCCCCGAATCGCCAGATCCTCCAGCTCCCGGGGGCGGCGGCGGCCCTTCCCCGGCTCGGCGCGCGGGCGGGAGGGCGCGACAGCTTGGCCCGGAGCCCCGCAGCCCGGGACCGCGCGACCCACCAGCAGGGCCGCCGTGCCGCACTTGCCGAAACTCTCCCGCCTACTCGCAGCCGGCCCCAGCGCCCGCACGTTAAGCGACCCCAATTAAGGAGTTGGGTGAACTGGGGAAGGAGGGAGCCGGGGCAGTTAGCACCCTGTATCTCAGGTATGAGACTCTTTTCGCTGACATTGATGCAACTGCATTAGAGTTAATGGCAGCAGCCTGCTTCTCATTATTAATTGTCTTTGTGTTTGGATAAAGTATGTAATCTTCTCAACCACACCATTAAAATAGGTTGTCTTTTCAATTAAGAACTGTCGTGAGCCCAGCAGTCAATTTTCCTAATGAAGATGCATTATATTTTTCACGTTTTTTTTTTAATAATGGAAAATCCCGAGTTTTCATTAGACGCGATTATGGTGAAATACAAGAGTTTCTCTTCAAATGTTTGCGGTCGTGTAGTGCATTAAACGCTAGGGTTTAAAGTCAGTTGAAATGTCTGCAGCTTTTTTTTTTTAAGAAAAGAAAAACGAGAGTATTGAATGTGTTCAAACTGCTTCGATTTTAAAAAGCAAATATGATGAATTCAGTTCTCCGATGCACTTAATAGTTACAAAAATAAGTCAGTGGCTGTCTGAAAATAGCCTGTGAACTTTTGGGGAGGCATCCCTTCTAGCTTAGAGCTGATTTGCAGATCTTAAACTAAAGCAGTGATGTTTGTAGTACACTGTGCACTTAGATAATGAACAGTTTCTGAGCAAATATCTCCGCTCCATCATTAATAATAATAATTTTTAAAATGCCTGCGCTGTGCACCTACAATCAGTTTTCATATTTCCTTCCTTGCTTTCTTTTTCTTTCTTTCTTTCTTTTTTTAAGGCAAATTGAAAACAGTTCTACTAGTGACTGGTAGAGCTGTTTACAATTCTGTCTTTAGGATAAGCAACTTTTCAACAGTTGTAAAAAAAGAAGAAGAAGAAGAAGAAGAAGAAGAAGAAGAAGAAGAAGAAGAAGAAGAAGCCAGAAAGTGCAAAAACCTAATATTTACATTTTTCAAATGGTGGGAAATAGTCAAACCTGGATATGAAAGTGAAAAGTTTGTATTCAAGAGCAAAAATGAAAGTGTATGATATGTATGCATTTTCTTGGAAGTTTTAGGAACAAGCAGTGAAAAGGATCTATCAATATCTATGCTTTCTTTGTTATTAAAAAATTTAAGTTACTATCTTTTGCATTTGAAATACTGTTTTAGACAATTCTTTTTTCCTTTCCGCATTCAATATGAATACTCTCATTGGAGTCATAGTGGAGATTAGTGATTGAGGGAAAATAAGTCAAATTCTTCTAAATAGGAAGGAAAAGTTCCCAACAACAGCCAGACTTTCATAGAGGTGGGGGGAGTAAGGTAACATCAATTTCTCACAACCCCTAGAAATGATCCCTTCTAGGTTTCAGATGTTATGTGTTTTAAAAATTGAATTCTTTTTCTAATCACCCACCCCCTTAAAATGATCTGTAAAGAGTGGGAAATTAGATTTTCGATTAAAACCTTATCCCATCTCGAAGGATTACTTGATATTGATTCTTAAATATGGCTACAATTGATGGACTCTAATTAAAAATCCAAAGGAAAAGTCTGTCGTGCTTATATAAAAGAAGCTTTTCATATATGGGAAATAAAGGTTGTAAAAGGTTACTAATAAAAGATTAGAGATTTATCCAAACTAGTTTAAAGCTTCATTGCAGTTTTCTTTTCCCTTTCTTACAAAACCATTTCCAGATCTCCCCCCTCCCCCCCCCCACACACCGTTTTAAATAAAGTTTGCAAAACTGGCAAGATATTGGACTGTAATGGTTGTTTTATATCAGCTCTGTAAGCTCAAGGCTGCTGCCTGCAGTAGAATTGATTTCAAGGAAACTTCAGAACCCAGAGATGAAAATTATATAAACTGACAGCTAGCACCCTTCACCAATTCAGCCATAACCCCTGCACACCCTCCCAGCACACACCCAGCTCTTGCCGCCCTTGTGTTGTTCAGTCTCACACTCACACATGCACTTCCTATCCTCCACCCTACCCTTCCTCTGCACACACCCTAGGGCACCACAGGGTCTTGGAGAGATGCAGAGCTCTCAGCTCACACTCAGCTCATAAATGTCTCCCAGTCCCACATCTCACACTTGTCACACAATCTTAATCCGTTTCATTGCAGAACAACACGGTCCTCCCCCACCCCTTTTTTTTTGCACTTGGAATTTGTCTCCTCGTCCCTTCTAAGGACAGCACAACACTATCTTGGAAGTTGTTTCTTTCTCCCTTTCCTTCTTTGTAGAAGCAACCACAATGTGGGAATGTGGAACCCATACTTAAGCCAAAAGTAATCTGTAGCCTTATATTTATTCCCAAAATTCTGCCTTCTTGCTGATCTTAGACCCTCGTTAAAAATTTAATTAAAGCTAATCTTGTCAAAGTTCTCAATGTAGACATATCTAAAAATAATGAAAAATTATTCTTTTTAAAATGTGGTGTCAGTTCTTCTAAGGCAAGATGTGGTCCCCTACTGTCCATCAGATTCTTGAAAAGATTGAAAATTAATTTTCATATTTTTGAAGTAAGTGTGCAGGGAGCCCAGTTGGCTCATTCCCCCTGAGAGTCTGTGTTCTCATGGAATATGGATTTTGTTCTTCTTTTTTAATTAGCTTGGAAGAATCTTGAGATCTCTCTCCCTCCTGTCCCATACCCACTCTCCCCCACTACAACCACAGTTAATAAACTTGAAGGAAAGTTTGGGATATTTTGAACTGGCATGGCATGTAGGGAGGAGAAAGGAAGCCCAGCGCTGGCCAGACATGAATCTAGGTTTCTAATTAAGAATACCAGCCATATTCTGGAAACTGCGTACAATCTCTGACAAACGAGTCTCTGTGTATTAGTTTTCTTCATTTAGCCTCAGAATACTTCTATCTCATATTCAAAGCATGATCGTTGAGCTTGTGACAATGAGAAACCATCGACTTGTCAATACAATTACTTAAAAACACAAAGCATGCTACCATAAATTAGTTTCATAAGAAAAAAATCAAGAAACACAAAGTAAAACATGAACAGAGTAAATGCAATGACCACATAATAAGTATATAGGAAGTTCAAGGACTTACTGAAAATCAAGAGATAGACTTTTCATCCAAGGAGTCTTTTTCCTCACCAAGTCTTCTATAGTTTTCGGTACAACAGCCCAGCCCTTTCCATTCCCCCAAGCCAGTGGCTTTTGTCCTGACCTAGAGCAGAGTTTGTGTGGACTATACCTGAGCCAAGCTGTCTGCAATTTCCAAATTGACAAGAAGAGACTGGAAGATAAAGAGCATGTTCTTACAGGTGAAGAGCAATTTTGCAACTTTTCCAGGAGACACCAGGAGGAAGTCTGCGTACTACCAAGTGCAGTAGAGTCTGGGCAGAATTCCTCTAGAAAGAAAAAGAAAGTCTTTTTTCTCCCTCTCCCTGTCTGCTTCTCTGTCTCTAGTTCTCTTTCTGCTCTCTGTCTCTGTCTCTCTCTGTCTGTCTCTCTTTCTCTCTGATCCAATCTTTTAAGAGCTTCAGCACATTGCTAAGCTAAAGGGAAATTCTCTTTGATAAAGCGGTGTTTCCAGCTTCTGGGTTTTAAAACCTAAATCTATATTCAAATCTGGCTGAAGGTGTGTTCTGGGATTTATGAAAGCCTCTTAAAGGGGTAAATTTACCAAACCGTGACAAAATCATCACAATCTTACTTTAGACATCTGAAGTGGATGAGAATTTTAAAGAGACCCTTGTTTATTTAACACTGTCCATTTCCAACTCGTGGTTTATTGGCCCCGCATTTCTGCGAAGTTATTAGACTAGAGGGCAAAGGAGACGCGGGAGTTGCCGGCTCTGGGTGGTTGGACGAGAGAAGGTCTCCCACGCCCCACGGCGGGGGGATCGGCCGCCGTCAAACTCAATTCCGAGGGAGGGGAGGGGGGTCAGAGGGAGTCAGCTGCCCCCGCCAACTGAGCGGACACTGCCAACCGCTCCACCAGGTTTGAAGGCTTTAGCGTGACACTGGACCCCGCCGCAGCGAGAGCTCGCGACCCCACCACGTTTCCCTAAACTTCTCCCATCCCCACGCCACCCCGCCCCCACCGTGCCCGAGGCCTCCCTCGGGCCCTTCCCTTCGCTAGCTCCACAGCGCGCCTTTCCCCTTCTGCGTTCTTTGATGCTTTCGATAGCACGGAAAGCGCACCGGAGAAACACTTTTCTTTCTTTTCTCGGCGTCGGAAGGAGGCGCGATCCTGGTGGAGCTGATGATTCCTTCCTCCAGAGCATCAGGACTGGCGGGCCAAGCGCTTTCTCCCCGGATCGCCTGGGGCACTGGTCGCCCACCCCTCAAATAAAAGCTCCTCCCTGGGTCGGTGGTGGGGCGGGGGGAGGTAGGCAGTCTCCAGGTGTTTCAGTCCTAGGAGGGAGGCGGGTTGGAAGTGGGGAAGGTCCATACTCACCCCCACCCACACCCCCAGCCTGGAGCCCCAGAAAGTCAAAACTCCAGGAAACGCGACTGTCCGGGGGTCTCTTTGGAGGGCCCTGAGGAGCTGGCACTGCTCGGGTCGCTCGGGGGCTCGTGGGAACGCCGGGTCCCCAAGCTCTGGAGACACCTGCAGGGCTGGCGGCGGCCTCCCGGGGCCCAGCAGAGCCGAGCCCGAGCCCGAGCCGGAGCCCAGCCCCGCAACCGCGCGGCCGCCTCGTGCGCACTCCCGTAATTCGTTAATTGCTGTAAATCCCACGGACGACCACATTTGATTACACATACAGTATAAGAAGCGACAACAAAGCGACGAATTAATTACCGACTTCATTAACATAGGTCCCCAAATTAAAAGCAGCGAGCTGTTTCTTTGGGCCCACTTGCGAGGTGGCGTTGGTAGGAGAGGGGGAGGGTGTTTCGAACGGGATTTTAGTGTTTATTTTCTGACGTTGGGAGGAAATAACTGTCTTCTGCTTCCCTCATACACACAATCCCAACCCACCCATTCACAGCCCCTCACTCCGTCGTCGGCTTGCACCCCCACTCCCCCATTCCCACTCCACCCAGTCGGTCTGGCTTTTCTGGGGACTTGGATCTGTTTGAAAGCTGTGGCCCCCAACCCGCACCCCCACCCCTCGAGCCTCCTTCTCCACTTTGCACGATCAAAAGTTGGGCTGCGGTTCGCTCTCTTCAGCTCCAGGCCCGGGGTCCTGACACTGTGCGGCCTCGCAGCCCGCCCCACCACCCGGGCCGGGCCGCGCGTGCTCGGGGACCTGCAGGCCCCAACAGCGTGGGCGTGGGCTGGTGCCGGCTTCCACGCACATACGATGGCTCCCAGCGCGGGCCTGCGCACTAGCCGCTTCCCGCCGACCCCACTCTCACACTCTGGGGTTTTGCCCGAGTTCCCGCCGTCCACCCCTGTACCATCTACCATCCACCCCTGGAGTTGGTTCCTGCTCCTCTAGTTGCCTGCCTTGGGCTTTGTCAAATTCTGGGGGGGGGGGCGGGGGGGGGGAGAAAACAACAACAAGCAAAACAAAAACAACCCTGCTCCCGCACCTGGAGGCGGGTCTCTGGCTTCGGGGACCAGAGGATGTTTAAAAGCGCGTCAGGAGTGGAAGAAACACGTCAGGAGTGGAGTTTGGGGAGAGTTTGTTCTCGGACTTGTGGTCTGTGGCTCTCTTGCGTACAAGTCGACCCCATGTCCCCCCAGCTCCTCCCTTGCCTTCTCCAATGTCCCCATGTCCCCCCAGCTCCTCCCTTGCCCTCACAGTGGTCTGGCCATGTTGGAGCCGGCCTGGGCGTATTTTTCAGCTTCAATTTTGCTTTCTGCATCAGGTCCGCACCCACACTGCAGGCGTTGGCTGCAAAAAACACAGTATCCCCCAACCTCACCTTTTGCAGTCTCTACTTCTCTTTTTTTTTTAAAAAAAAATATCCATTTTATTGTATGGATTTTTCTCTCCCCTCCCTAAAACAAAAACGAAACAAAAAGAGGTGGGGTGGGGGGGAGAGGAAGAGAGTCAATGAAAAGGAAGGCGAAGGTAAGGGGAGGCCTCCCTGTCCATCATTTTAATTATACAATTAGTTCACATGCTCTGGCCCATAATGTATATTTTAAGCGGAGCCCAGTGTCTTTCAAGAACATTCTGGTAATGTCGGAGGCCTGGATTTGTTGCCTGTTCATCCCCCCGTGCAGCAGCGGCCTGTTTTCCTCCCCCTGTTGTGTGTTTTTATTATTTTCCCTCTGGCTTAGATGTGTCAATCATTCTCTCGCTGCCATTGGTTGGAGAGTTTGCGTCAAAAAGTTGCCAGAGAGGCGCTTTCTCAGCAAATCTCCCTGAGAGCGGAACCGACCTCAGCTCCAACTCTGCCTCCACTGTTATTAAAAATAAAAATCGCTCGAGCGGTCCTTACCACGGCTACTTGTACGTATCAAGGGGCCCACGCATGTTTAGAACTCGAGCCACTTTCCCCCTTTTCTGATGTTAAAAATTTTTTTTCCGCTGACTTTTTTTTTGTTTTTTAATGAAAGGGTGAAGCCTTTGAGGTTTCTAACTCAGTGATCTTGATTTCTTTTAGGATAACTGGCTGTTTGGAATTTTGAAGAATAATTTTATTCCCCTCCAACCCCCCCCCCCATGCGGCTGTGAGGTAAGTGCTTCTCTATCTTGTCGGTCGGTCTGTGTTCTTCTATATGTGTCCTTCTGTCTTTCATCACCTCAGTACCTCCATTAGACCGACCGATGAACCTCTGCGAACGCGGAGCCCTTCCGAAAGCCGTTGTACTTCCCTTTACAAATGTTGGAGGTGTAATGGGGGACCTTTATGCCTGAGAGAAGAGGGCGGGAGTGGGAGTAAGGGCGGGAGCGCGCTCTCGAGATCGCGGCTCCTGTAAAACCTGGTGGAAACCCGGCGAATCTGGTGTGGCAGTTTGGGGTTGGGGGGTGGGGGGGCGTGTGTGGTTTTGTTTGATGTCAACGCCCATTTCTGGGCTTCTCCCTCCGATCTTTGCGTTTGGGCCCGCGGAGGTGGTTGGGGTCATTTGGATTGCTCCCAAGGACGTTTTCTGAGTCCAAGACAAAAAAGATGCAGATGCAGTTAGATGAGTGGACAATCATCACTCTTATGATTTAATGCTAAGACAGGCGTCTCCGCGGACCCGCGCACCCCACGTCCGGGGACTCACGCTCCTACCCGCGGGGCTGGCGCCGCTGCCGCTGGAGCCCAGCTCGGTCCGCAAGGGTAGAACCGGGAAGCCCGAGCTCGGAGCCCGGCAGGCGGAGAGCGCCGGCGGCGAGTCGGCCCCGAAGCTCCAGCCGCTCGCATTTTATTAAAAAAAAAAAAAATTCCCGGGCCCCTCTGCCCCCCTACTCCCTCCCAGCCAAGAACTGCTCTTAGAGGTGACCCGTCTGCGCTCGGCCTTTTTGCAACGGTCTCCAGGTCTCCTGCTTTTTTTTTTTTAATCACTCTACCATTTCGGCGCCAACCCCCCACCCCCGCTAGCTCCTCTCTCTCTCTCTCTCTCTCTCTCTCTCTCTCTCTCTCTCTCTCTCTCTCTCTCTCTCTCTCTCCCTCTCTCTCTCTCTCTCTCTCTCTCTCTCTCTCTCCTCTTACACACACACACACACACGTCCCTGTGTTGCCGGGGTCCCAGAGCTTGGTCTGCAGGCTAAGTGCGCGTGGCAGAGGCGTTGGGCACCCGGACTTTGTGGGGGCCAGTTCAGAGACCGCCCAGTGCACCTGGGACAGCTCAAGCTGCGGTGCAGGGGGAGGACGCGGCTGGCCAGGCTGGGGGGCGGGCGGAATAGGGGAAACTGCCGTGGGGGCCGCGGCGGGGCCGGCCAGCGCGCCCCAGCACCCCCTCCTAGCCGCGGGGAGAGCGGGATGTAGTGGGCCGGGCGGACATTGAGGGCTGCGCCGAGGTCGGGACGCGTGTGAAAACCCTCCCAACAGCTCCGCCTTGCAGCCGGCCTCAGCGGCGGCGCAGACTGCAAACTGAGAACCGGGCTCTGCGTTTGTTCCGACTAGGACTTTGGAAATCGGTGCTCTCTCAGCACGGACTTTCCCGAATCCCATCCACCGAGCTGGCATTTTGCTTCCTTTGCTACTGGCCTCCGGCCCTGGAGGCCGGGCTGCACCGACCCTCGAAGGGTGGAGGGAGACGGATACATCGCCCTTGGAGATTCCTCTCTCCATCTTAGAGTTTGGAGTTCGCATTTTCCGGCTCACTTGGGGACTTACTCCGTTCCCCAAAAGTTATTAGCTCGGGAGGGAGTTGGAGCGGAAACTCCTCCCCCCAAAGTAAGGTACCAGTCCTTGCGGAGAGGCCTTGTTCACAGAATTTCAGAGTCAAGGCCAACCCTTTTGGCACGTTTCTCCCGCCCTCCCTCGCGGGTGGCAGCGTTGTCTGAGTCCCCGAGGCCAGAAACTTTTTCCCTCGAATTCTTCAGCCAGAGGCCAGCTCCTGCTGTTGTGCGCTGGGGACCCCCCTGCCCGCCTCCTCCCGTTTGCTCCTCTCCTCTCGGTCGTCGTGGGCTCGCGAGCCGCAGGCCCACCGGTTGCCAATCCGCGCAGTTTTGTTTCCTTTCCATCATGCAGAAAATTAATCAGCGCGGACGAGAAGCAGAGCCGAGCGCGGCGGCCTGTAATTAAGGGACGTGTGCCCCTCGGATTATCTCGTTAGTTTATCAAGAAAACATTTATTATAATTAATTCTCGGACGAGGTAATTATTATTGAGCGAGGACACAGCAACTGGTAGATGGGTTCCTTGTAAGGGGGGGTGAGAAACGGGGGCGGGGGCGGGGGAAACGACAGATTGCATGAACTGACCGTTAGATATAAAGCGGCGCGGGCTGGAGCGGGAGGGGAGGCTGGACTTGAGGTGCCCGGGCCGCAGGGTTGCGGAGCTGCGGGGCTGCGGGGCTGCGAGACCGCGAGACCGCGGGTAGGAACGCCGGACGCAGACACTCAAGCCGGGAGGTGCAGCCGCGGGCGGCTTCGGGAACTCGCCGGGCAGCCGTCACCTGCTCCTTGTAGGTAGGAGTTGGGCCTCCGAAGGAGTGCTATTGAGGCTCAGGTTTTCTTAGAAAATGGGTTTCTGTCTCCCCTTCTGGGCTCGATTGGGATGGGGCGGGAGTACCATGCACCGGCCCGGCTTTGAAAGTTCCATGCCAGGGATCAGGGCGGCTTCTTTGGAGAGGGCGTACCTAGGCTCGGCTGCTTGGAGTACCTGGGAGTTTAGTGGGTGGGTTTTTGTTTGCTTGCTTAGTTTTGCTTTTTTTTTTTTTCCTTTAAAGAGGGAATCAGTCGTAGCACTGAAAGAAAAAGTTGATTCCAAGAAGTCCTTTTGTAATGGGAAGCGCCAAAGAACTGCTAGATAAGCTCTTTTTCTAGTGTTTTTCTGTTAGTGCTTTTTACATTGGAACGTGTTACTCTGAGGTCTGATGCGGCAGGCATTTCTAAGTGGGAGAGAGCGCTTCATGTAAGGACCCTTGCAAGATAATGTCTGTGTGCATCTGATGGGATTTTTGTGTTTTCTGTTTTAGTTCAGAACTTTGCAGTGCAGTTTGTATTCAACAGAAAAGTCGACTTGTAGAGGCCATTTCAACAATTAACTCAGTATTTTAAAGCAAAAGCCTTTGTAATCTTCCAAATATAACTGTCTGGAGTAGAAAAGAGAATAAAGTCTTTGTTGGAAGAGCAACTATATTGGTTTTAGGGATGAAATAATACAAACTCCTAGAGGGGCATTTCTAAAATTACGAAATCCTCAGCTCTGAGGGTGGGAAAGTTTAAGTTATATGTTTGGAACTTAAATTTAGGAAAAGTTTTAGTAATTGAGTTCTGTTTATGGAACTTTGTGTCTTGAGCTCTTAAATTAAGTATCGATACCTGGAGTCTTTAAAACTCACTAGAACCTTTGTCAAAGTTAAGAGGGAACTTCTCCTAAGCCTGTATCCGCCATTTTGAAGCAATCTCTCAGTGTCAAAGTTGCAAAATAGAGATCCTTGCAGATACAAGTGCCATCTTTTAGGGAAAATAAAAGCCTGACCTGCAAACTGCCAGCCTCTGTTAACACCTATTTTGGATCCCTTTGCTGGTGGGAGTGAGAGACACTCCGTTCAAGAAAGTAAATAACTTTTGTTTTTTCTTCTTTTCTTTTCCTTCCTTGGACACTGAAAAAGGGGGGGGAAAGAAGAGGAAAAAAGGACTGTAAGAAATTTGAAAGTTAGGGAGACATTTTTTAAGTTTCACAACTCTTAATGTTGTTTATCTACTTTCTTCCAAAACAAAACACAAAACAAAACCCCAGAACAAAACACTCTGAAATGTGCAAAAGGCAGCCAATTCACAGGAAATTGCTGTAACAGCTGAGGACCCAAATGTCGGAAAATTTGCTTCCCGCAGAATCTGCAGCCTCCACACATTAAATTCAACATGGAAGCGGCTTGCACTACAAATGCACACCCTTTCTGCTTGCAAATGTGGGGGGCTGTCATTATCTAATTGGTGAGATTTTAACTTCGACTTAAGAATTTCTCTCAGCCCCCCCTGCCAATCTTGAATACTTTTTTGGGGGGGCAGTATGTTTAAATATTTGATGGGTGTCGATTAAAAGTTAAATACTTGTTTGTTTAGCCTTAGTCTTTAGACACATATAATCAAGGTTCTCCAAGACCCTAATAAATCTGTTACTTACCTCGAAATCTAATTACCCAGACTACTAATTAGGTGAAAATGATGACTGGAAATGACTTCAAATGTGGAATAATAGTGGCTGAGCAGTTTTCTCAAGTTTGTCGATTAGCAAGTTGGTATTTTAGATGTTAAATACATTGACATTTTAGGTTCCCAGCAGCTGAAAGTGGTAAAAAGCTAAGATAATTAAAATCTGCCTTGGAAAGCCTACAGACTGGGGAGAGGTAGATTTCTTGAATTGTTTCTTTGTTTCTCACCAATGGGCTTTGTTATCAGCATTATTTATTTAGCCAAAAGAGTTCTTTGTCTCTGCAAATGGCCCCAATCAAGTTTTGTTTGAGACAATTAGCTAGTGCCAGCCAATGAGTCCTATGCAAATGCAGGGATAGGAATGCAGTGTGTGCATTTGAAGGCTTGGGGTTTTGTTCTTTGGGGTAGGCAGATTGTAATTACTTTCTTCAGATACTTAAAAAAAAAGTTTAGAGTGGGGGTGGGGAAAGACAGGTTTATCTGGTCTCCATCCCCTCTAGTTTCAGAGCAGCCGGGGGGTGGAGGGGTGGGGGTGGGAGGAGTGGGATGGGGGGTGGGGGGGTGGGTCTGCACGTCCTTTAAAAGCCTGTGCTTTGCACCGCCGAGGCTCTTTTTACTTCGTGGTGGAACGTGGAAGAGCTGCTGCCTGCAAAGCAGTCAGCCAGCACCTCTGTTTGTTTACTTTGTCTAGTTCTGCTACTCCAAACCCACCCACCAAGGACCCTGAATCTGTCCACCCCGGGCGAAGCCAGACCTTCCGGCTGGGTCCCCCCGATTTGGGCCGACTTTGCGCCTCCGAACAACCTTAGCATGATGTCTTATCTTAAGCAACCGCCTTACGCTGTCAATGGGCTGAGTCTGACCACTTCGGGCATGGATTTGCTGCATCCCTCGGTGGGCTACCCGGGTAAGTGACGCCTCCCACCCACCCACCCCCGGCAGGGATTGTAACCCGCCCTCCCCCACGCCTCCCCGAGGGGACAGAACACCATGCCCTCCCCCACCCCCCCAGCTCTCGAGGTGGCGGTCCTGCTGTCCCCGCCCCAGCCCCCGGCGACCTGGTCACTGGGTTTTCCTCCCGAAAAGCTGCTCGGGGGGCTTTGGTGTTTCCCGGCGCTGGGAAGAACCCGGACTGCGGGGAAGTGAGTAGGTGGGGCTGTTTGTAGAAGATCCGAGCGTTCGCTTCTGGCTGGGAGGCGCGCGGAGATGGTTACTGCTCTCCGCACGTCTGTTGGCCAGGAGGCCCCAGCCCCCCCCCCCCCCCCCGAGTTTCAAACCTCACATCCTCAGCAGTGCCTTGAGAGTTGCCCTGAGTCCTCCCCGCGTCCCCGGGGGCTTTCCCTCTGACCCTCAAGAAGTACCACCGGGAATCCCCAGCGGGCTGATTTGCAACGGGTGTGGGCGTTTTGCTTTCGGGTGAGCTCTAGTCTCAAAATCCTGGGAGAAGGAGCCCGAGGACCCATGCCCCCATTTTAAAGATGGAGGAACAAAGGCCCAGGGGCTCCTAGAAGCCCGAGCCCCCTTAGCATCAAAATAATGCGCCCCGCGGCTCCGGCTGCAGGTCTGCGAACCCCTTGGCTTCACTCCTCCCCCACTTCTCTCTTTAGGGGCTGATTGTGAAGACTCCCAGCACCCCCGCCCTTGTTTCATTTGTTATGTTAGCTTTCGAGGCGATGCTCTGGCTGTAGCCACCTCCAGTGGATTGGGGGAGGGTGACCCTGGGGGGAGGGCGGTGGGTGACTCGGGACCCCAAACGTTCGCTGGTGGCGCTGGAGGTGGGGGCTGTAGGGGCCGTGGAAGTGGTAGGTTCGGGCTGAAAAGTGGGGAGGCCCAGGAGACTTGCGTGCCGATGGAGGGGTGAGGGGAGTCGGGACCCCACACCCCCAGACACCCAGATGACTGAGAAACTGCTCCCCCACCCTAAAGGGCCCTGGGCTTCTTGTCCCGCAGCCACCCCCCGGAAACAGCGCCGGGAGAGGACGACGTTCACCCGGGCTCAGCTAGATGTGCTGGAAGCGCTGTTTGCTAAGACCCGGTACCCAGACATCTTCATGCGGGAGGAGGTGGCGCTGAAAATCAACTTGCCTGAGTCCAGGGTGCAGGTAGGGCAGACGTAGACAAGCCCTTTACCCACGTGCCGCCCTCTCCTGCGGGCTGTGTGGTCAGGACCAGGAAAGACCCAAGGAAGGGTCCAACTAAGCACTTCGACAGCCAACTCATTTTCAGGTTGCTTGATTGCTGATTTCCCCTGAAACTCCTTTCTGCCCCCCACCCCCACCCCACCACCTCCTTTCCCTCCCAGTTCTCTAAACTAAGGAGTTGGCAGGCCAAGCTTGCAAGGTAAGAGTTACCCTGGGGTGCAGTAACAGAGCAGTCTTAAAATCCTTAGCCTGAAGGACAGATTTCAGGGATAGTTACATTTTCTGTTTCCTCTGTGTGGAAACTCTTCCCCCTCAAGATGGAGAAATAGAATGAATGACTTGCCCAAGGTCACACCTTAGTTGGGGCCAGTGCCAGTCATTACAAGCATCTGGTACTCTTCTTACCAAGGCATACAGCCCTAGTGTTTTCTCCAAGGGCTTAGGGATTGAAGAGAATTTGCAGTAGTTTTGCAGATAAGTTATCTATTTGCTAATATCCCAGTGGCAACTCCCCCCCCCCCTCCACCACACACACCTTTTCCGTTAGCTGGAGAGGAAAAGTTAATTCTAGATCTAGATGGGAAGGTGTTCTGTACATACACCTGAGCTGGATCTTCAGTGAGCGCAAAGCAGTGTGAACTAAGACCTGGAAACAGGATGGGAGAGGTTTTTAAAAGCCTCTGTGAGCTTGGACCAAATTCTTATCAATGGCAGAAAACAAATGGCTCTGATAGGGTGGTGCGCTCAGCCTCGTGACCTTCATGCCACAGTTAGTTAGGGCATTGACTGGAGAACAAGAGCCGCTAAGAACTTGACGCCCAGCAAGTCCTGGCTGTTTCTCTAAAATCCCTCACATACCAAACACTTGCTCCTTCATTGCTCAAGGTGAATGGAACTGACAGAATTTTGCCAATTGCAAGCAGAGGCTTAAGTTCCTAAAGCAGCAAGCATGGAACAGGAAGCAGAATCTCTGCTTGGTGAGTGGCATAGTCCTGAAGACAACAGACTACCGTGTCAGAGGGGGAACTTAAGTTTGTGCTCACTAAAATCAGTACAGACAAGTCATCATCCCACTTCCCTTCAAGGAGGTTTCTGTCAATACTGACTTGCAGACCTTCATGCTTAGCAGGATTTATGCTCCCTGGAGTACTTTTTCTTTCTTTCTTTCTTTCTTTCTTTTTTTTTTTTTAATATTTTAGTTGACAAAAAAGTGGAGGACTGGAACCCTTTGCTCCATGCCAATATAGGACTTGAAACTCTGAGAGTGTCTTCGTTCCTTGGTGTGTTCAGTGTTTCTGTTACTTGGTGTGTTCTTGTTGCTTAACAGAATCATCTTTCCTCCTTTGTGCTTTTCCTCCAAAATACAGATTCTATTCCACGGGAGAATATCCCAATAATAGGGCTAGGTCTGAGTGAGTGTTCATGTATGTCTGAAGTGAAATAAGAAAAAGTGAGGTGGACACTATTTTAGCCATGTATTTTTGGTGGCTAACTTAAATTTTATTGTGTGGGCTAGGAGTTAAAGCAGGGCCTTTAGACAAAGCCTCCCAACTTTCTTCCAGTCCAGGAGCGTGTATGAGAGTGCCGACTGTAAGGTTTGGGGTGGCAGGAAGGATTGCCCGCTTTGTCTATGAAGGACATGGGAGTTCGTGAAACGTGTTAAAGAAGTTCCTTTTTCTTTCAAGGTGTGGTTTAAGAATCGAAGAGCTAAATGTCGTCAACAGCAGCAGCAGCAACAGAACGGAGGTCAAAACAAAGTTCGACCTGCCAAAAAGAAGACTTCTCCAGCTCGGGAAGTGAGTTCAGAGAGTGGAACAAGTGGCCAGTTCACTCCCCCCTCTAGCACCTCAGTCCCAGCCATTTCCAGCAGCAGTGCTCCTGTGTCTATCTGGAGCCCAGCTTCCATCTCCCCACTTTCAGATCCCTTGTCCACCTCCTCTTCCTGCATGCAGAGGTCATACCCCATGACCTATACTCAGGCTTCAGGTTATAGTCAAGGATATGCTGGCTCAACTTCCTACTTTGGGGGCATGGACTGTGGATCTTACTTGACCCCTATGCATCACCAGCTTCCTGGACCAGGGGCCACACTCAGCCCCATGGGTACCAATGCAGTCACCAGCCATCTCAATCAGTCCCCAGCTTCTCTTTCCACCCAGGGATATGGAGCTTCGAGCTTGGGTTTTAACTCAACCACTGATTGCTTGGATTATAAGGACCAAACTGCTTCCTGGAAGCTTAACTTCAATGCTGACTGCTTGGATTATAAAGATCAGACATCCTCATGGAAATTTCAGGTTTTGTGAAGACCTATAGAACCTCTTTTTGTGGGTGATTTTTAAATATACTGGGCTGGACATTCCAGTTTTAGCCAGGCATTGGTTAAAAGAATTAGATGGGATGATGCTCAGACTCATCTTCTGATCAATGTTCCAGGAGGCATAGATGGAAAAATGAAGGGCCTTCAAGGGCCTACCAACCAGCAACCTGAAATGGACAAACCAATCTACTTAAGATGCTGTCATAGTTTTAGATTATTGGTTTTCCTGATTTGCAAAGTGATCAAAAGCATTCTAGCCATGTACAACCAGACACCACCAAAAATTAAACTAAATTGTGAGGGGAAAGGAGAGAAGGACATGGCCTTCTTAAGCAGAGGTGTTTCGATGTTTTAGCCAATCCTTGGTTGAATTTTAGGAATGGACAGTGTCTTGAGCTCACTCACGTTTCATGACCAACTGGTAGTTGGCACTGAAAAACTTTTCAGGGCTGTGTGAATTGTGCGACTGATTGTCCTAGATGCACTACTTTATTTAAAAAAAAAATAATGTTCATAAGGAGTCAATATGTAGTTTAAGAGACAATCAGTGTGTGTCTTATATAAATGGTACATCTGTGGTTTTTAATCTGTGCTAGACTTCAAAACTGTGATCTCCTGTTCTTGTATGCAACCTTGAACTCCACCTCTGCAGGGGTTCTTCTGTGATTAAATAGGTTATACTTATAAGCAAAAATCAGAGCAACTGAGTACTTATCTAAAAAAATTACTTTTGGCTGGAGGTGCACTGCACTGAAACTTGACAACAAAATGTCTCTGGAAGAGGAGCATGAGAAGAGAACAAAAGGACACGAATTTCATCTGTGATTTACTGTTGGTAAGCGTAGCAGTAAAGAGACATTGGTCAATTGCTCTGACCTGATGAATTTATAAACTGAGATCATTGTCGTTTATGCTTGCAGATGTTAACTGGAAAAGTTATATATGCATAAACCTTTTTCTTCTGGATTTGGCAGATATGTATAATTATATTAAAATGGTTCTAGCACAACATTTGGTTCAGCTTAATTTTATATACTATTTATGAATGAGAAACCTAGATTCAGCTTCTCCTTTCAAGGCATATTTTTCTTACATCAGAGGAGATATGTGTAAATTTTGAAAATTTTGTATCGACCAATCTATGGAGGAGCTAGATATGAATGACTATGGTAAAGAAACTTTATGATTCATCAGGTTTACTTTAAAATTTGTTAAGATCTTTTACTACTTGTTCTTCTCTCCCTGCCCCACCTCCTAACAATTTCTTAGGCATTTTTTAAAGTATGTTTTAGCATTGGTCCATTGCAGAGGCAGAAAACAAAACTACAGAAAACACAGCTGTAGTGCCCCAGAGAAAATGAGAATGACAGGAATTCCTTGTTTCTATCCTCTTATTTGTTTAAGAGAATTTTTTTTAACTTCCCCCCAAAATCTGAGGTAAACAGGAGAGGGAATGTAATCAGAATCTGAAAGCAATTCAGGCAGAAATGATTTCTGAACAAAAGAGTTTCAGAAAAGTTTTAAAACCTATAATTTTAGTAGTTGAACATAAGGTACCTGGTCAGTTTTTTTTTTTTTTTAAGAAAGTGCTGAAAAATAGTCCCTTCTCAGTTGTACCTTCTTTTTGTAAACTAATCACCAGAAAAGACAAACCAGCCAATGACCATGGTGTGCCTCTGGCAAAAGCAATATTTAATTTTAGCTCCAATGCTCTTAAAGTTGCTCAAAACTAAGTTTGAGTCTGGATGGCAGTGTTTGCAATGGTTAAGCAATTAATTGCCACCATTTAGTATTATCATTTTGTTTCTGGCTATTTAACATGACCGTTTGTTCTTTTTGGAGCCTCATGATCTTGCCTAATAAGTACTTTTTATTTTGGAGTAAAAGGAAGTGGAATAGTTTACACTGAACACAGGGCAAAACTTGTTGGCTAGATTTTCCAATACCTACTAATCTTCACCGCACTGTAGTTTACAATGAAGAGAGAAGTTGCTGTGTTTCTACGTTCTAGGTTTACATTTCCTAGCCTAAATCATGCTATAAAATCCCAAAGAATTCCCTCACTGCCTCAGTTTCCAGGGTGTTACTACACCAGATCAGGGACGAGCTCCCCTCTTAAAAGCACTCTGACGAAGTTCTTCGGTCCAGTTTCTGTGAATATCTGAAAATAAAGGTCAGGGGGGAAAGGCAGAGCCCTCTCCGAAATGAAGAGTTCCATCACCTTAGCGCAAATTAGTTGAACAGACCACGCAGTTAAATCCCTTTGATTTAGGGCAAAGTTTCCTCTGATTGCAGGCTATTGCGGATGGGAATCGGGGTGAGAGCAAATTTACAGACGTGAAGAGAATTCTGATCGCTCCCGGCCCAGCCGGGGTTTGATAAAAATTAAGCCCAATAATCATAATACTTGGTTCTGAAATGACACCGACCTCCAAAGACCTCGGGAAGCTACTTCAGCTGCTTGTTGGCAAAGCGCAACCCTCGAGCCGCGGATGTAATCTTGGGTGGGGAGGGGGTGCGGGGAGTTCTCGCGACAAAGATCTGTTGCCCAAAACCTTTATCTTCCCTACAAAGACTTTTGGCCCTTTGTATTTCACCTTGGGAGTGTTTCTTCCCTTCTATAGATAAGGAGAGAAATTCAATCAAGTCAATTAAGTTCCGGCTTTCGAAACCACGTTGTAGATAATGGTCAGTTCCTCCCGTTGGTTCCCATTCGGGCCCTGCTAATCTCCCCTTTCCTGTGCGCACGCAGCCTGGGGCCCGCGCGCCCTGGGGGTGGGGGTGGGGGGTTGCAGGACTAGGGACCCTTGGAAGTCTAGGGCGGGACTGCGGGGACAAACGCCCAAGTGGGTGCCCCGGCCACCCGCGGGCTGACCCTGGGGGAGCGCCCGTGTCCCGACGGCCAGCTGCGGAGACTAGGGAAAATAACTCGCATCCCCCACCCCCACTACCCGGCCCTGCAGCACAGCGGGAGGCCGAAGCCCAGGGCGCCTCTGCTGGCTGCAGCCGCCCTCTGCGCCCCAACAGCCCTGCGGGACCTCTGGGCCGAGCCTGGGAGCCTCGGCTCGCGGGGGTTCCCCTCTCCAGCTTTGGTCTGGCCCCGGGCCGGGCTCGACACCCAGGTCCACGGCTTGCGGACAGGCCCCCAGGGCGCAGTGGGGCGTCGGGAAGGGCCTGCGTGGAGCCTCCCCGAACCCCGAAGTCAAGCTTCCGGGTTCACCAGCCTGAGTGCCAGTCACTCAGGGAATGTCACTACCTGCCCGAGTTCGGAGGCCTTGGCCGGCTGCGGGATATTGGGATGCATTACGCCCAAAGGGAAAAAAAAAATGGAGCAGAGAGGCAGGCCTGGGGCCCGGGAAGAGGAGCTTGCGGGGCGGCCGAGACTGGGCCTTATCGTGCCCTGTGGTCTGGGACTTCCGCGGCCCGACAGACGTAGCGCCTATCGCGCGCCCCGCTGAGTCAGTTAGTTGAAGCCCGGGAGAGTCAGCCCCTCGGGGAAAACCGCGCGTAGGTGCATGGGGCCGGGGGCCTGGAGCTGCGGGCTCCGGACCTTCTTTGGAGTCCTCAGCTCAGCCTAGAAGCTTTTCCTGAGCCGGAGGATTCTCAGTGAGTGATCCGTGTCTCCTCCGTTTCCTTCCATCTCCCCAGATTTCGTTTGTAATGGAGGGCTCTGCCTTTTCCTTTTTGGACCCGCACGCCCGAGGGAGTGCTTTTGGGGGGGGGGGGCAGGGGATAGCCCGAGGCAGCTAGCCTCTTCCGGTTACCTGCTAGGCCTGGTCCTTGGGTCCGGGTGGCACTTCTACTTAACCAGAAGCGGGCGCTCGGTGCCCGGCCCCTGGCGCACACCGCACAGGTTTGAATCCCCATCTACCACTCAGGGAACACCTCCCGTTGTTTGCCGGACGAAGCAGAAACCCAAAACCAGGCATGCCAGTATTAGGTGGTCCGTTTCTTGCATTCAGAGAAAAATCTGTTTTTATCATGCAAAAGAGAAATACACAAAGGAGTTGGGCTGGAGACAGGTGCATCCCACTCAAATGTAAACTGGACCTGGCTGAAAAATCTCTAATGGGAAGATGGAGCTGCAGAGCCTGGCTCAGCTCCGAGTGAGCCTGCTTGCTTTGCCTTTCCTCCAGGTCTTCAAAAAAGACCGATGTCTCATTTGCTGACTGGGAGCGGGCCCAAGAGCCAGCCCACATCTTCCTGGTCAGATCTGAGCCCAGTGCCTTGAACATCTGATTTTCTCTCCTCCTCCCTTAGCACCCTGACAGCACAGCATGTCCTGATAAAACACAGTCCCTTTAGTCGGCCCATGTTAGTCCTTGGGTTAGCTTGATACAAAAGATGGTGAGCCTTTGGGACTTGCCCCTGGGGTGGGGTGGGGGGGGCAATAAAACCCACTCCAATGTTTTTTGGTATTAGGCTCTGAAACGGCACAGATTATTGGATTTGTCTCGGACAGAATTTACATTACATGTGAAACCGTAGTGCTCCAGTGCCTCGAGACACATTGTACAGGATTGCTCAGAGTGCCTATTCCACACTGCCTGTTCATAACGACATGAGACTTGAAAATCAGTGGATTTCTTAAGTTCTGATTTAAAAAATGAAATTTAAGCATTATTTGGAAAAGGTAGGTTTTCTATGCCCCCCCCCCCCTTCCAGCTTTGGTGGGAGCAGTTCGATGGAAACGGAACCCAGTGAGAAGCTGAAGGCAGAAGTGATCTGTTGATCAGCTCTGTAGCAGAGTGGCTGGTGTGGAGTAAGCCAGCATGGATTTGAAAGGCCTTCCACCACTGGCTGGCCCCATAAGCCAGGGAGGTCCCATGTCTAAAGAGAATCAGGGAGATTTCTCTTCTACGAGCAGTGTGCTTTATATTTTAAAACCAACCTGATGTTGATGGCAAACAAACAATAAGCAGGCTGAAATAAAGGGGTCTTACTAAAAAGTCCAACGGTAGAAGCCAGCTAGATCAGGCTCTCTGGGGGACTGTGGGCTTCGAATTTTGTTTTTCTCCTAGAGGGAAAAGGCAGAACAGCATGAAGCTTCTGACTCACTTTCATTCCTTAATCTCCCCTCACCCCTTACCTTCAATTCTTGGTGGAAGGAAGCATGAAATTTGGGGTGGGGGTGGGGAGATGGAGAAGAAACAGTAATAACAACAGAGAAAATATAAAAGAACACCCCTGCCCCACTACCACCAGAACCCCGCCGTTTCCCTAGTGCAGAAATCTGGAACCGGCCAGTTTCAGCACCAGGAAGAGGAAAGCTGTATTTGAAGAGTTCCCTGGAACGTGTCCTGGTGGCCTGGAACTTCGCTTGCCTGCTGGTGCAGAGAGAGGAAGCCTTTTTGAATTGGGGAGGGGGGTGTCTCCTCCTCTACTTGACAGCACTAGGATACATTTATAGAGAGGGCACAAGATGTTAAAAATAATAATAAAATTAGACGCCACTTTTTAGCAGCTAAACGAGGACTATTGCCCCTTTGAACTGCCCGTGGTGGGCGCAACTACCGCTGCTTTGGAAGTCGCACAAACCGCAGAAGCGCACCCCGCCCCGCTCCATCGCTTTCCCGGTCAGGTGCCCCTTGGAGGCAACTTTGGGGGCGAGGTGGGAGTGCTGAAAAGGTTCACCATCCCCCTACATCTCTAGCCTTAGCTGGACTCTCCAGAGGCCTGAGGCTACACTGAATCCGGAAAACCTGTCCACGCAGCTTCGAGTTTGTTAAAACCTGCTCCTCAACCAAGAGTCCCATTTTACGCTCCGGGGCTATTAATAAAAATCTCCTTAACATTCAAATGGCTCTAAAGTGCGTTGGCAGAGGATTATCGAGACCAAATGGCCGTCGTGGGTGATGGCCAGTCCGAGGGGCGAGGTGGTGGAGTGTGTGCAGGACCCTCCCTCCCTCGCTCCCCGTCCCCCAGCCTGCTGTCCCCCCCTCCCACCCCCGCCAGCGCCTGATAATCAGCACACAGCCAGACCACGTTTGAGCTTGGGACACTCTTACCGACCGCGCACGGGAAACACGCGCGACACCGTCATTAACCGGTTCTAAGGACCCCGAGTATTTTCTGGAAAGGGCAGAGGGGACGCCTGGAGGCAGAAGGTCACCTCCAGTTTCCCCAGGAAGTTCCTGCAGTTCCAGGAGGGATGCAAGGCGGGATGGGGTGTGGGAACGTTGCGGTTGTGTGCGTGTGTGTGGCAGGCGGTTGGTGTGGGGGTGGGGGGAGCGGTGGGAACTGGGGCAGAGCGAGGCCTCGCCCGGAAGCCTGGGTTTCCCTCTTTCAGCACCCCTCTGCCTCGGTCGGTCTGGGAGCAGAGTCCCTGAACCAGGCTCGCTCTCGCGGGTCCCACCACGTCCTGCGTGCTCGCAGACTTGGGTGCGCACCGGCGGCGCGAAGCCTTCGCCTTCAGGACTGTGTGCGCCCTGGACTGGGTCGCTGGAAGCGGCCGCGGCTCCAGGGCAGGGAGAGGGGTTGTGGGGTTTCAAGGAAAACTGGCGAGTGCGCCGCGGTCCACTCCTATTTCTCGCCCAGCTGCGCCTTTCGGGGTTGTAAAGCGCTTACTGGTATCGCCTTCCCCGCCCCGGGGCTCCTTCCGGGGGGCCTGCGTTATTTGGAGGGTTCAGAGAGAGGACCGGGCGTGGCCATGGGCACTCAAGGGTCCGAGTGGCGGCTTTCCGGTTCAATGGAGGGGGTTAGCGAGCTCGAGACCCCCCTGAGAGCTCTCACTCCCAAAGTGGGCCTCGAACCCTGGGTGCCCTCGGCCCTGCGCTGCAGCACGTCGCCGAGGCAGAGGTCATCCCCGAAGGAGGGGGCCGGGGATGACGTGGGCTGACCCCCACGCCTCCCCTCTCCATCCCAATTTCTTCCACCGCTTTTGAGGCATCGAGCAGAGCGAGCTTTCGGGAGACTCCAGGAGGCTGTGATGCCCCCGGGTAAGAGCCGAAGTGAGCGCCAGAGCCTCTACGGCGCGCCCCCGGACTCCTCCGGGCGGTGGGGGCGTTGGGGGGCGGGGACTGCAAAGCTCCCTCCTCCTCCTGGTGCTCCTGCAGGTGAAAGGCGCCGCTGGGAGACTGCTTGTCTCCCCAGCCCAAGACCTGGCCGAGCCGGGAGCATCTCTAGCTTGTCTGGGGGCCTTCACCGAAGCGCACGTCCTCAGACCCTGCGGCCGTTGGCGGGAGGCGTCTGTGTCCACCCCAGGCCTTGTAGGCAGGTGCCAAGACACATTTATTCATGGTGAGCGACGCGTCCCCAAATGAATTCTGAGTTCTGAACACCAAGGGTGCACGTATAAAGCTTTCTCCAAATCCTTGAGCTAAGTCAAGCAAGTATGATGACCTTTGAGCAGTGTTTGGTTGGACATGTCCAGCCATTCTTACTGCTAAAGTCATGAGGTTTTGTTTTTAAATAAGGAAAACTTAAATCTTTTTAATCACATATTAAAATTGTTATGTAACCTATCTATATTGTGTATGCATTTGGATGCATAATTTAGACCTATGCTGGAAATTAGTAATTAGGTCCTTTTAGGAAAATAATCACAGTAATATTCTAAATTTCAGATTGATGTGAGTCTAATTGAAATGCAGTTTTTAATAGCTTTATTTTTACATGATCAAATTAATTTTATTTTTAATTATAATCTGAATCGGACTTTTGAAGCTCTAGGAGGCTAAAAGCAATACAGTTTGTTTATTGGATAAATACTTTTTTATTAGGTCTTAAAACTGACCGTACATAGAGCCCTCTCCTCTGCTTTCAGAATGGAGAAAAACGGGGCAAACTTGCCTGTACTTTTTTCAAGGACAAACTGAAATAGTCAAAGCTAATTTGATCCCTGCTGTTTTAAACAGGCACATTGATGGGTTCAGAGAGATGGTACAGAAGGTGGGACTCTAACTTGCACTATGGTTGACCCAGTTTTGATTCTAGCACCACATATGGTCTGCTGAACACTGTCAGTAGTGATCCCTGAGCACAGAGCCAGGAGTATGCCCTGAGCACAGCTAATGTGGCCCTCAAACAAAACAAATTAAAATAGTTGCTTTCACTCTATCTATGCCCCTCCCCCTCTTTCTTTTTGTTTCTATGTGAATATGTAATTCACACAATCAAACAAACAAAAAAGCAATGCCTGACCTATTAGGTTTTCTGGGAGATTTTAACTTGGGCTGCAGACTTCCTCTGAGGTTGGTAAATTTCAAAGCCTGGGTAAATTCTCCCTGTTATATAGAAAATTTGTGAGTGTGTTCAGTGCCATTTTTTTGGTTTTGTTTTTGTTTTTTGCTTTTTGGGTCACACCCAGCGATGCACAGGGGTTACTCCTGGCTCTGCACTCAGGAATCACCCCTGACGGTGCTCAGGGGACCATATGGGATGCTGGGAATTGAACCCGGCTCAGCCTCGTGCAAAGCAAATGCCCTACCCGCTGTGCTATCACTCCAGCCCCTTGTTTTTGTTTTTGGTTTGCTTTTTTTTTTTTTCTGGGAAGATGTTCCTTAGTTTTACTAAAATTCATAAAAGGGTCACTAACCATTCAAAAGTAAGTATCATTGGTTTTAGGATATCTATGTTGTGAATGAAGGGGATCTTGGAAGTAGAAATTATTACAGATTTGGGGTCAGAGGGATAGTACAACAAGTAGGGCACTAGATATGGCCCCAGGAACCCCTCTAGGAGTGATACCTGAGTGCAGAGCCAGGAGTAAGTCTTAAACATTGCTGGGTGTGCCCCCACACAAGTAAGAAAACAAAACAAAACAAAAAAGAAAAGAAAATAGAAATTCTTAGAGATCTTGGTAACAGTGGCAACTGCACAAGATGGTAGCTTTAGAAATTTAAGGTGGTTTTTTTTTTTTTTTTTGCTTTTTGGGTCACACCCAGCGATGCTCAGGGGTTACTCCTGGCTCTGCACTCAGGAATTACTCCTGGCGGTGCTTGGGGGACCATATGGGATGCCGGGGATCGAACCCGGGTCGGCCGCGTGCAAGGCAACCGCCCTACCCGCTGTGCTATTGCTCCGGCCCCAATTTAAGTTTAAATTTAACTTTTTGAGACTTTAATTTTTGTAAATGAAATCATTTAGAGAATCACTTTTGTTCTAAAATTCTAGCTTGTTAGTCCTAGTTTGAGTTACTGCCCATAAGAGAAAGTAAGCAAAAGTTTTTTTCTTAGTATTTATATGTGATGGGCTGGAGCGATGGCACAGTGGGCAGGGGTTTTGCTTTGCACGCGGCCGACTCGGGTTCATTTCCTCCGCCCCTCTCGGAGAGCCTGGCAAGCTACCAAGAGTATCTCGCCTGCACTGCAGAGCCTGGCAAGCTACCGTGGCGTATTCGATATGCCAAAAACAGTAACAATAAGTCTCACAATGGAGACATTACTGGCGCCTGTTCAAGCAAATCGATGAGCAACGGGATGACAGTGACAGTGACAGTGATCTATATGTGACATGTAAAGCTGAAAAGTTAGGTAAATATTTAAATTACTCAGATCAAAATGCTTAATTTTAATTTCTGTTTTTGGTCTTTGGGTCATACACAGCTGTGCTCTGGGGTTACTCCCTGGCTTACACGGGACATTCCCAGTGGTGCTAAGGGAACCAGGACTCCTGGGCCTCTAACCTGGGACCACACACATACCAGGCAAGTGTTCTACCACTGTTCTGTAGCATCAGTTCCAAAAGGCCTCTAATCAAAGCAAAATAATTAGCATTATAGCACTGTAGCACTGTCATCCCATTGTTCATTGATTTGCTTGAGTGGGCACTAGTAATGTCTCCATTGTGAGACTTGTTACTGTTTTTGGCATATCAAAAATGCCACAGGTAGCTTACCTGGCTCTGCCGTGTGGGCGGGATACTCTCAGTAGCTGGCCTCCAAGAGGAACGGAGGAATCAAACCCGGGTCAGCCGCATGCAAGGCAAACACCCTACCCTCTGTGCTATCACTCCAGTCCAATTAACTAACACTATAACACAAAAAATCACTTATTATTCCTAATTTTAAAAGTTTACACATGCCTTGCATACATAAGACCTGGGTTCTCTCCTAGATACCACTAAAAGCTAGGGGAAAAAATGAACTAAAAACTTCAGAAAAATCATTATGAATTGTTTCCTTTTATTTTTTTACACTTAGAAAAATTTACCAACCATGGTCCAGTTCTCAAAAGATTCTGCTGGGGCTGGAGCAGTAGCACAGTGGGTAGGGTGTTTGCCTTGCACGTGGCTGACCCGGGTTCGATTCTCAGCATCCCATATGGCCCCCTGAGCACTGCCAGGGGTCATTCCTGAGTGCAGAGCCAGAAATGACCCCTGTGCATTGCCGGGTGTGAACCAACAATCGAAAAAAGAGAAAAAGGTTATGCTGAAAGTTTTTGATTTTCTTCTGAACTTGGTAGTTAAAAATGGATGAAACAATAACTAAATAAGAAAGGTGAGACCTTCTGGCTGAGACCAAAGAAAGGCATGTCAATGCTTCTAGGTAAGGATTTCAGGATCAGAATTATTCCCAGTCACCTGAAGGGAACCCAAGATTGAATTTAAATTCAGTGCCCAGAGGTCTGTTTGCAGAGCACCAGACCTTGCCAGAGCATTTTCCCTGCTCCTTCTCCTCAGCTTACTTCCAACCTTGTCTAAGAGGATATCTTCCATTAGTGCAAGAGGAAGCATAATCTACGGGTTTATTTGGCATTTGATCTTTGTACAGAGACTTCCATTTAGAGTAACCATTGCAGCTAAGATTTGGATCTGGTCCCTAAAATAGCCTGAACCAGGTGACCTCAGGCAAGTAGACTCAAGATACTAGCAATTTATTTTATATCAGCTCCCAAGCCATCACCAGATGATAACAACCGTTGGACACTGTTAATCTCAGCTTGACTCAAACTGGTGACCGCAAGGTGAAAGGCAGGGCGTTATCTCTGAGCAATTCATGTGGCCTTCCACAGATTGCCAGTTGGACCAATACAATTGAAGCCTCTTCTCCAGTGGCTACTTTAAAAATTTCATATCCAAAGTCTTTGGTCTTTGTTGGACTGGAAGGTAGGAGGGCTTTATCAAGGGAAATGCCCAACGGCCAAGATGTGGGAGCTTAGAATCCAATAAAAATTAGAAAGATTGAAAAGGTAACTGTCTGTGTTCCTGCTCAATCAACTTTGAACATCACTCAGACTATGACTGGAAAAAGCCTCTGGAAATGACTGTTTTTGCCAACAGTAAGAGGGAAAGGGGAGAAATGTACCTTAAGAAGTAAAAGGCAAAGTCCTATTTAGAATTAGTTTCATTGTTTTGAAAATGGCTTTATTTCTGCAACTTGTAAGGTCAGTACTGATTATCACATACTCATTTGGTCTAAGTTCTGGCTAAGGGGAATGAAAAGACTGAGTTTTGTGTATAGAGGGAAAGGGAAGATTAATGGAATAGGTGTATTGGGAAATAAAAGCAGTTTCTGCCTGTTGTTGCCCAGAGAGAGGCCAGACTAAAAGACCTGTGGCTGAATTACGACTCCTAGCACTTCTCAGTAACAAGAGGAAAGAATTTTAGCTTGTATCCTGGTCCCAAGCTCTCTAGTCTGAAGTCACAAAAACATGCCTTTTCTGTTGGGTGCCCCTGCACTCCCATCTTTTGGTTGTAAGGATTCTATGTGATTTGGTAGATGACTCTCTGAGATGATTGTTATTTAAAAAAAAAAGGAGAGGCTTCAAAGACACTGCAGCTATTTTAATACTATGATTTTAGGGTGATGAATTGAAGTGCATGATGCACAGTAAAAGTAAAAACAAATTATTTTATGTGTTTTGAGCAGTAAGCTCCTTTGGACAGGATCAAAGATCAATTTGACTTGCAGAATTTCACTCAGAAGTAAATAACTCCCAGAGGCATCCTACAATGTTTCATAACTTTTGGCTCCATTGTCACCTTGACTTTTAAATTAACTGTTATTTATAAATTCTGTTCAATGGTTTGGTACCTTCTCCCAAAATGATATGTTAAATAAAGTCAAACTGTTATTACTTATCGCAGGATGGATGCATTGTATATAACTGACAAAGGGACACCCCTATGATAAAGAGCCACTGATAGATAATGTGCATTTTGTAACATCGGGTGACAGTAGGAGACTGAGGGATGGGGGAGAGGCATGGAATAGACAATGAAGTTTTGTTACTGCTCAAGCCTGACTTTGGTTCCAGTATATTGCCAAAATAATGTATAGAAAGTAGAGAGTCATAGCAATTGCCTGGTCAAATAAGAGACAAAGCATGTTTTTCCATTTTGGAGGCTCTCTCTCTCTCTCTCTCTCTCTCTCTCTCTCCTTAATGTCTACCTGCTGCATGAAAGGTAAGAGCTGTTAAGGAGTGAAGGGCTGGGGAGGACCAATCTGGGGTCTCTCTGCCTGGCGCATCTTCCTGATGATGATACAATGGAGATGTGATTGTCCTCATATTGAAATAGTTTGCATATATCTTAAATTGCTAAGCAGATTACTGGACTAGATGTTTTACTTATCCTTTCAAAGATCTAACCAAATCATAAACTTCCTACTTTGCACCAATCACATCTCATTATAGGTCTAGAAATTTTGCTCCTTCCTTCCTTCCTTCCTTCCTTCCTTCCTTCCTTCCTTCCTTCCTTCCTTCCTTCCTTCCTTCCTTCCTTCCTTCCTTCCTTCCTTCCTTCTTTCATTCCTCCCTCCCTTGTCCCCTCCCTCCTTTTTCTTATTTATTTATTGTTTCATCCATTTTTGACTATCAAGTTCAGAAGAAAATTGAAAACTTTCAGCAGAACCTTTTGAGAACTGAGCCATGATTGGTAAATTTTTCTAAGTGTGAAGAAATGAAGAGAAACAATTCATAATGATTTTTCTGAAGTTTTTAGTTGATTTGTGTGTGTGTGTGTGTGTGTGTGTGGTATATAGAAGAGAACCCAGGTCTTATGTATGCAAGGCATGTGTAAACTTTTTAAAATTAGGAATAATAAATGATTTTTGATGTTATAATGTTAATTAATTGGACTGGAGCAATAGCACAGCAGGTAAGGCGTTTACCTTGCATGTGGCAGACCCAGGTTCAATTCCTCCGTCCTTCGCAGAGAGCCTGGCAAGCTACTGAGAGTATCCTGACCGCACAGCAGAGCCTGGCAAGCTACCTATGGCGTATTCGATATGCCAAAAACAGTAACAAGTCTCATAATGGAGACGTTACTGATGCCCACTTGAGCAAATCGATGAATAATAGGACGACAGTGTTGCACTGCTAAAATGTTAATTGTTTTGTTCTGTTTAGAGGCCTCTTGGAACTATGATGATATAGAATAGTGGTAGAACACTTGCGTGATATGTGTGTGGTCCCAGGTTAGAGGCCCAGGAACCCTGGTCCCCTTAGCACACTGGGAATGTATAAGCCAGGGAGTAACCCCAGAGCACAGCTGTGTATGACCCAAAGACCAAAAATAGAAATTAAAATTAAGCATTTTGATCTGGGTAATTAAATTATTATTCCCATGAAAAGTTCAGTCTGTGGAGAAAGTTTATTGTTTCCTCCCAATATTGAAAAACACTGTCAAGACATGGTTTTAATTTCTTTTTATTTTTATTTTTATTTTTTTTTTTTTGCTTTTTGGGTCACACCCAGCGATGCTCAGGGGTTACTCCTGGCTTTGCACTCAGGAGTTACTCCTGGCGGTGCTTGGGGGACCATATGGGATGCCGGGGATCGAACCCGGGTCGGCCGAGTGCAAGGCAAACGCCCTACCCGCTGTGCTATCGCTCCGGCCCTTAATTTCTTTTTAAACATGGCATAATGGTGGTGGAACATGTGCTCTGGTGGAGGGATGGGTGTTCGATCATTGTATGACTGAAACTCAAACATGAGAGGTTTGTAACTATATCTCACAGTGATTCAATAAAAAAAAAGGCTTAAAAAGAACTGCCAACACATTCCATTCCACTTTTTTTCTTTTTTTTTCTTTTTGGGTCACACCAGGCGATGCACAGGGGTTACTCCTGGCTCTGCACTCAGGAATCACCCCTGACGGTGCTCAGGGGACCATATGGGATGCTGGGAATCGAACCCGGGTCGGCTGCGTGCAAGGCAAACGCCCTACCCGCTGTGCTATTGCTCCAGCCCCTCACATTTTTTTCTTTTCAACATTGACATTTAACAAGAAAAGTGAGGTAAAGTAGTTTAATAATAAAGACCTTGTAAATTGGGCTCTTGGTTTAAAAAGTAAGAGAATAATTGGAAATAAGAAAGGTTTTATGCTTATGAACTATTATGTTTGATGGCAAAAAGGAAGCAAACAGGATAATGAATTTGTTGAAATAACTTTACTAAAGATGGCAATTCAGCTCTCTAAGGAATTATAGAGAAAGTGAATGAGTGACTAGAGGGACTGATATCCATCTGAGTAAGCAAAATAGACCCATTTGCAAAAAGCAAGCTTTAGTCATCACCTTCCACATTTCTTTAGCACACAGATCTGTGCTAGCAATTTGTTTAAGGTTGCAAAATCTAATCATGTCTCTGTGGATGGAGAAAGGGAGGTCTGACTTTGTAATGTTTACAATGGCATTTTGAAAAGCCAGGATCCACTAGGTAGATAGATTTGTCCAAAGTTGTGCAAGGGTCTGATTTGTATTAGAGACAGAAACAAACAAAATTTCTCCATGATGACCTCTTGCCAACTTGGAAAAGACCCTAGAAGGAAGCAATGGAAAATTTGGATTGGATCGATCTCTTATTTATTTATCTTTAAAAAAAAAAAAGGGTTAGGGCCCCTAAAAACAAACAAATAGTTTCTAGGCCACACCCAGTTGTGTATAGGCTCAGGGTCACTATATGAAGTACAAGGAATTGAACCTGGGTCATCCAATATGCAAGGCATGTGCTGCACCTACTGTACTATCACTATCCATCCAACCCTGATTTGGAAACTTTAAAAGTAGACAGGAAAGACTCATGAAATGAAGCCTTGGGAACTGTCCAGCATTGGTGGAGGCTGACCTTCTGCTAAATGACTTGTTGAAAGGTTCCATCTATAATGTATATGTCTGCTTATTAAAGAGCACTCTTAGGTTTCAGTTCTTTTGACAGTTATGACACTAATATGTTATTGCCAAAGGGATTGCATATAAGTTCATAAAAATTTGCATTTGTTCCATGAGGAAATGTGCTTATTTATTAAGAGTCAGTATTTGCCTTGAGGACATTTATCTTTCCTCTTCAGGAGATTAAAAAGTAACCAGGCCCGTCACCAGCTTCTTATGAGTGCTGTACAATTCTGCAAGCATCAGCCACAAATTGCATTGCTGACAATTACATGAATGACAAAATCAGGTTGTCCTTCTGTTCCCAGAGACATTAAAATGGGTTTTAGAAGGACTACTGGAAAGACTTCTCAGGTGTCAAATCTTCCAAATTAAGTATCTGTTCAACTTTTCATGAGGATTTAGGAAAATTAGAGTAATCAGATCATAGGAATTCATTTCTTTTCCATAGCTAGTCCTACCTAGGTCTGGGGCATGAAAAATTGCAGCTTCTGTGCAGTTCACATATATGTTTATGGGAGAATATACTGATAGATGCTCATTACAGGAGCCATAAACAGGAGTCAACAGGGAAAACTTTTGGGTTTAAGAGTGTATGGAAGGATGGTGGCTGGAGCAATAGCACAGCGGGTAGGGTGTTTTGCCTTGTACGCAGCCAACCCAGGTTTGATTCCCAGCATCCCGTATGGTCCCGTGAACACCTACCAGGGGTGATTCCTGAGTGCAGAGCCAGGAGTAACCCCTGTGCATCGCCGGGTGTGACCCAAAAAGGAAAAAAAAAGAGTGTATGGAAGGATCAATGAGCTCAGAACTTTCTGTTGTTTTAGGTTTATGGGCCACACCCAGAAGTCCTCCAGGGCTGTTCTTGGCTCAGGGGTTGTTCCTGATGATCTTCAAAGAATCAGGTGGTGTTGGATTCTGCACGCAAAACATGTGCTCCAGACCCTCCCCCCCCCCCGCCACTGTCGCACCAGCTGTGCGGGGCCATCAGATGTACATCCAGTAGTGTCCAGAAGATTATCCAGTACTGGGGATCAAAATTGGGGCTCTTCAAAATATGGAAAAAACCTGAGTGCCCTAAAACAGATGACTGGTTAAAGAAACTTTAGTACATCTACACAATGGAATACTATGCAGCTGTTAGGAGAGATGAAGTCATGAAATTTGCTTATAAATGGATAAACATGGAGATTATCATGCTAAGTGAAATGAGTTAGAAAGAGAGGGACAGACATAGAGGGACTGCACTCATTTGTGGAGTGTACAGTAGCATCACATGAGGCTGACACCCAAGGACAGTAGATACAAGGGCCAGGGGGATTGCCCTATAGCTGGAAGACTGCTTCATGAGCTGAGGGGAGAAGGCAGATAGAATAGAGAACGGATCACTAAGAAAATGATGGCTGGAGGAACTAGTTGGGATGGGAGATGCATGCCGAAAGTAGATAATAGACCAAACATGATGACCTCTCAGTGTCTGTGTTGCAAGCTATAATGCCCAAAATATTGTCTGCCTTAGAGGCAGGGGGAGGGTGGGAAAGGGGGGTATACTTGGGATATTGGTGGTGGGGAATGTGCACTGGTGGAGGGATGAGTGTTTGATCATTGTGAGATTGTAACCCAAACATGAAAGCTTGTAACTATCTCATGGTGATTCAATAAAATTTTAAAAATTAAAAAAAAATAGTTGGGGCTCTGTGCATGCCAGACATATGTATGCCCCAAACCTCTGTGCTATGTCCCCAGCCTCCAGGGTGCATTTTTATATTTATATTAATAACTTAACATATTTAAATTACATACTTATGTATGAATTTAAAAATTTCCCCCTGAACATTCCTTTATTGTTGTGTTTTTGCAGTGGCCAGGGGTCACACACTTGATTGTGGCACTGGGGATCTGAACCAGGACAGCCTCTGGGCTACCAGTGAGGCCTATTAGGAGATGCTGTTTATCTAGTACTCCACTGCACCGGTCTCTCTCTTGCAGGGCAAGTGCTCTGTAAAGAGTTATCCCTGGGATCCAGAGCTTGAATGTTCTTCAGTTCTACTCTATAAATGAGAACACATAAATAATTTATTTTATTTTATTTTTATTTATTTTATATTTTTTCCTTTTTGGGTCACACCGGTAATGCACAGGGGTTACTCTTGGCTCATGTGCTTAGGAATTACTCCTGGCAGTGCTTGGAGGGACCATATGGGATGCTGGGAATTGAACTTGAGTCGGCCACATGCAAGGCAAATGCCCTACCCTCTGTGCTATCACTCCAGCCCCAAGAATTTTTTTAGAATTTTTTTAATTACAGAGTTACTGATAAATGAGTTTCACTCCTACATTATTTAAATACTGATTTCCTTTACCAGTGTCCACTTCCTTCCACCAATTTCCCCCATCTCCCCACTTGCCTATCATCTACCAGTCTCCCTCTATGAGGGGTACTTTTTTAATATATAATTTTTTTTTCTTTTTGGGTCACACCATATGGGATGTTGGGAATCGAATCCGGGTTGGCAGTGTGCAAAGCAAACACCCTACCTGCTGTGCTATCACTCCATCCCTGAACATATAAGTTTTTGTACCATGGTTTACAGTACTGTTGATGACAAGGATTTCATACATGGCACTTAACCACCTTTCAGCACTACCTTCTCCTTCCGGTTGGTCTTCCCTCCACCATAGTAGTCGCTCCCTTCCTGTCCTATCCTCCGGACCCCTTAGGGTATTCAGCATGTTTCTTACTGAATACCAGTTCTCATGTTCTTTGATAACACAATTTTACTTATTTATTTTTAGTTTTTAATTTTTTTAAAAAATTGAATCACAGTGAGATATATAGTTACAAGTTTGTTCATGGTGGGGGTTTAAGTTATAAAATGTTCCAACACTCATCCCTTCACCAGTGTACATTTCCCACCACCAATTGCCTTCCCACCCCTGTCCCCCCAGCTAGGCCCCCTTCCCCCCACCCTCCAGCTTTGAGACATTATGGCTTGCAATATAGATATTGAAAGGTTTTTATATATTCCCTATACCTACTTTTAACACTCAGTTCTTGTCCAGGGTGATCATTTCCAACTCTTATTGGCATACTGGTCCCTCCTCTATCCTAACTGCCCTTTGTCCCACCCACACTTGTGGCAAGCTTCCAACCATTGACCAAGTCCTCCTGGCTCCTGTCTTATGTAGCCTTGAATATGTCTCACAGTTTTAATTCATTCTAATAAATGAGAATGCATTTCCTCCCCAAACACGCTTTTGAATTCCATTCAGATGTTCCAAAACAGGGGAGCCCAGTTTGAGATGTTCCTTACCCAAGGACCCTGTGTCCTGGGTGTGTGAACAGAAGCCAAAGCATGTGAACTGCTCTGTGCTGAAAACCTGTGTGGGTCTCAGGGTCAGTAGTTACTGAAGTCCCATAGGGTGGCCTCTGTCCTGGTCTGGTCACGTGACAGTTGCTGCTAACAAGCTTGGCTTTGGCTTAAATGTCTCCCCCTTCTTTCCCCCCTCCTCCAATTGCCTCAATCAAATTGACTCCTTAGAAATTAACAGGCCTGTTAAAGGACTGGCCAGAGTGTCACTGGAATAGGCACAAGCAATTACTTAATGTTTTCTGCAGACACACTGATTGTAAATGAAAGAAAGGGCTTTTTTTTCTGAAAAGACAGTCCATTAAGAGACCACTTAATGTTTAATTACACTGGAAACTCTGCAGAGCCGCAGCCCAGCCAAACAGGGCCCCGCAGTTTAAGACAGACATAGTGGCTGAGTGAATTTCTTTTTGAGTTCCAGGTACGCAAATCCAAACTCAGAGTGGTGTATTCTCACACTCTGGGTTGACCATAATGCTTAATTATGACTGTCCCTGTGGTGTAACATGATCCTGGAAAATGTCATACAAGAATTCCTCCAAATTGTTTGTTTTGTTACGTTTCCTCCTCCCTGCAAGTTTCTATTTCTTGACTCTGTTCTTTACTGTAGTTGCCTTTCTCTCTTGCTTTCCTCCCTTCAAATGGCATTGTGAGGTTGAATTCACCAGGTGTGCAAACTTCCTCCCTCATCTGACACTTCTTTGGCAACAAGCACAGGTAGCAAGGTAGGTATTGTCAGGGGCAAGTTAAATTAAAAAAAAAAAAAAACAACCAAAACCCCTTCCTATGTAGATTTCATTCTCGAGGAGCCTGGCATCAATGGGTTCTCAAAAAGACTGCGGTGGCTTGAATATTTCCCTTTTCACAGCTGGCATGAACTGGCATCATTGCTTTTCACTCTTTCTGTCTGTCAGGACCAGAGAATGGTGGGTAAGTTCCCGCTGGTCCTGAAAGGAGTGTGGAGTAGGGATAGGAGCAGAATGGTGAATGGGGAATAAGTACCTGGGCTGGGTCTCAGTGTCAACCTCGGTGGTCACTTTCAGATTCTATACCTTGGAGATGAGTGGTCTTGTACCTTGGAGATGAGTGGTCTTGGTAAACTATCGATTTTAGGACTGGGGATGTGACTCAGCCATAGAGCATGTGCCTTGCATCCGTGAGACCCTGAGTTTGATCTCCAGCACTGACATTTTTTTTTCTCTTCCCTCATCTCTTGGTCACACACATATTTGTTGGAGATATTGATGTTTATCTCTATTGTTTTAAATTTTATTTTTGTGGGAGGTCACACTCAGCAGTGCTCAAGAGCTACTCCTAGCTCTGTGCTCATGAGTCACCTTTGGCACTGCTCAGGGACCATATGCACTGTCAGGAATTTGAACCAGAGTCACGGTTGTAGAATCTGTATGTATGCCAAGTGCTTTACCTCTCAGGCCCCATTTCAAAAAAAATTTTAAAACAGAAGGTGATTCAGAAAGATGGTTCAAGGGCTTAGAGCGCATGCTTTGTTTGGGAGTCCTGTGTTTAATCCAAGGTACTACATGTCCCCCCAAGAACCATTAGATGTTGTCTTTCACAAATTTTGTTTTAAACCAGAAGTAGTGGTCTATATACCAGGTATGTAATGAAGTTCTTATCTGCTAGTTAACCTTAGAAACAAAATGATTACTAAAAATAGTAGCAAGGGCTTTTTGCTGGTGGTGGTGATGGTGTTGGTGGTGTTGGTGGTGGCGGTGGCATTGATTTTATTCCTCAGAGTACAGTAGTAATTCTACTACTAATAATCCTACTTGGGATGAGAGGACAAAATATACATTTTTTTTGGGGGGGGGGAACACACCTGGTGGTGCTCAGGGCTTACTCCTGGCTCTGCACTCAAGGAGTTACTCCTGGCAGGGTCAGGGATCTTATGGGATATTAGGGATGAAACCCAACTTGGCTATATGCAAAGCAAGTGCCCTTTCCATTGTACTATAGCTCTAGCTTCTATGTATGTTTAAAAGCACAGATGTGCTAATGGCATGAGAGAGTTTTGTCTGTGGGCCATCTGGCTTCCATGGCTCTTTCTAGAGGAAATCCAAACTACTTTCAGATCTTTCTCAGAATGGTATGATGGACACTAACATCCATGAACCTTGTCAGCAAATCCAGGTTCAATTCCCCAGCATCCCATATGGTCCCCGAGCACTGCCAGGAGTAATTCCTGAGTGCAGAGCCAGTAGTAACCCCTGAACATCTCTGAATATGGCCCAAAAAGCAAAACAAAACAAAGCAAAACACCCCCCCACCATCCAAATTAAAAAAAACCCTAAATATTAACAATCATTTAAAGAATAGGTGCCCCACCCACCCAGTAGAACTCCAGTGGCCACCAGGACTACCGTGGTGGGTGGGAGCAGGTGCAGGGACTTTAATATGAGTCCAACACTAAGTATATGCTATAGCCCCAACACCCTCAGCCCTGAGCCATAAATTCTAATATTCACATGAAAGAAGAATGTGTATTAGAAGAATATCCCAACTTGGGAACATACACACACACACACAGGCACACGCATACGCACACGCAAAATGCATATTGCAGTACCTTTTCCTTTTCCCCCTT